>NC_072411.2:125360000-125985000 GCF_028858775.2 Pan troglodytes
AACACCTACAAAGTGCATTTGGTGTACCAGTGAGAGTGCTAAATCCTTTGTTTAGACTAACTTATTATCACTACAACATTATGAGATAGGGGCCATAATTTTCCTCAATATGCAGATGAGGAAAATGAGGCACAGAGAAAAATTAGGATTATAAAAGAACAATTTCAGAATATCACACAGCAACTAAAAGAGTGGGAAGATTGAGGGCCTGCCTGAGAAATCCAGGGAAGGCATTTCCTATCAGAGCATTACTTGGTCGACCTGTCAGGATCAGAGTTGGGCTGGAGCTACTTGGAATTAAATTGGAACACTCTTTCCTATCCCTACCTTAAAGACAATGCTTGATAATCAAGATATTGTATGAGCATGAAGAGGAGAAGGAAGTAGAGAAAAAAGAGTCAATGCTATAGACCCTCATAGTTAATATCTACTGACACAAAGATGGATAATCAGGAAGCGGGAAGGGTGGTGACATGATTTGCCTCCATGTCTGTCTTAATGGGTAACTGTGGTCAAAATGCTTATCCCCAGTGTATTAGTCTGTTCAGGCTGCCATAACAAAATGCTGCAGACTGGGTGGTTTACACAACTGAAATTTATTTTCTCACCATTTTGGAGGCTGAAAGTCCAAGACCAAGGTGCCAGCAGGGTCTGTTTCTGGCAAGCCTCTCTCCTCGGCTTCAGATGATGCCTTCTCTCTGTGTTCTCCCATGGTCTTTTCCCTGTGCACACAAAGAGAGAGCTCTCTGGTGTCTCTTCTTCTTGTAAGGCTATCAGTCCTGTTGGATTAGGGCACAACCTTTATGACCCCTTCAACCTTTGTTATCTCCTTATAGGCCCTTTCCACAAATACAGTCACATTGAGGGTTAGGGCTTCAACCTATAAATTTTTTAGGAGGGGGATACAATTCAGTCCATGACACCTAGTTTTCAGATAAGAAAATGAAACATTAGCGAAGTCAGCAATACCTACCTCATAGAATTAAAAGAGATTTTGTATTGTGTCTGGCAGATCATGGGTGCTCAGTCAATATCACCTCCCTTCCTTATGTTTTAATGATCAGCTAAGGCGGGCGTTGATTTATTGCGTGTTCAGCATAGGGAGGGGTCATGGAAGGTTAGGGAATGGATGGGGAGGAGATGAATGCTTCACTAGTTTTATCTTGCTGCATAACAAATTACCACAAATTCAGTGGCCTAAGACACCATTCATTTATAATTTGCATTTACCATGAGTTAGGAGTCCAGACATGGCTTACTTGGATTCTGTGCTCAGGAACTCATGGGGCTGAAATGAAGTTGCTGTCTGGGTTGCATTCCTTCCTGGAGCCAGAGTTTTCCTCTGAGCTTTTGAGATTGTTGACCGAGTTCAGTTCCTTGGGGTTGTAGGACTCAGGTCCTCATTTTCCTGCTGGCTGACAGTGGCTGGGGACACTGTCAGATCCTAGGGGCCACTCCCATTCCTTGCTATGTGGACCTCTGATAGATTCCCTTGCAACATGACAGCTTAGTTCATTAAGGCCAGCAAGAGAATCTTACTCCAGTGTGCTGAAACAGTGTTTCATGTAATGTCACATAATCATGGGGGTAACATCTCATCACCATTGCCATATTTTATTGGCTAGAAGTAAGTCACAAGTTCTGCCCACATTCACAGGGAGGGATTATACAAGGCTGTGACTCATTGAAGATTACCATAAGGTTTGTAAGCCTTTGGCAGAAAGGATAAAAGGGGTTGGTGCTGATGGCAATTGCCATCTGCTTTGTATGACATCTGTCATATATGCTGTGGGTGATCAACCTTGAAGATGGATTAGCAGCTGAAGAATGGCATCAAGAATGTAGTTGTTGAGTTTTCAGATGGCCTGAAATAATAGGGTGCTGAGAGTCTGAAAGATAGTAATCGAATTCCAGATAGTAGTCTGAAAGACAGGAAAGGAAGAAATTAGACCCTCTAAAAGAGTGTAAAATTCAGTTAGGGCAAATCACTACCACTTACTTGAAGACACAAACTAAACTGTCCTCAAAATCAAAATGAATAGATAAACTATTTTTAAAAAGACTCTATTGTCTTAATTCTACTAAGCTCAATGAGAGTGTAGCATGTGGGTCAGTTATGTAGTAGAAGTAGTGATATTAGATAGAGGAACAAACGGTCTATTTCTCATTCCAGGAAAAGTATTGACTTCTACAGGTGAAGAATACTGAGCTTCTCTCTTTCTGCCCATAGAGTTTGTTCTATACTTTTGAGAGAGTGCAACATTTAGCAAGGTGTAATGGAACTTCAGGAGTTTCAGAAAGGAATACATGATTTGATCATGAGGAAGAAGGACTGGTTGTGATGATGGCCCTTCTCTGAAGGTAGAGCCTGTGGTGGACCTGGGACTTGAACCTGGGGAGTCTGGCTTCAGGCTCTGTTTGAACTCTCTACTTGTTACTGATAGGAGAGTCACCTTGGTTCCAGAGCTGCTTCATTTCATAGTTTTAGTCCTTTTCTGAGGTTCAGGTGTATCCTTGTCCTTATATAGAATGTAATATCCCCTTATAATAAATTCCTTGTGAAGTTTTATTAAACATTTATTAAAGCTGGTTTCTGTTACTTGCGTACAGAAATAATTTAACTAAGACAGTTGTTGACTCATAAAAGAAAAAGCAGTGAAGGCTTCATGATTGTTATTTCAGACACGAAAAGTCAACACGACTCTCCAGCTGTATAGAATTCAACAGGAAATGGGTTTAAGTTTCAGGAAAGAGCATTTTATTAGACCATTGGAGTCCATAATAAGTCTCTAGCCTAATAAGCAAGAGAAAATTATAGATTAAGTTCTTAGGATCTTCAAAAACCAGAAAAATTACAAACCAGTGTAAAGTAGGAGACTGGAGCTGAAGATTCTTTGAGGTCTTTTACACATACATTTCTAAAAATAAAAGACTGCATAATTCCAACATACTGGAGAGTAGGGAGTGGAGGGGTGAACTTGTAGAAGTTCTTTGGGGACTGGCCGGGTGCAGTGGCTCATGCCTGTAATCCCAGCACTTTGGGAGGCCGAGGCAGGCGGATCAAGAGGTCAGGAGATCAAGACCATCCTGGCCAACATGGTGAAACCCCGTCTCTACTAAAAATACAAAAATTAGCTGGGTGTGGTGGCATGCGCCTGTAATCCCAGCTACTTGGGAGGCTGAGGCAGGAGAATCGCTTGAACCTGGGAGGCGGAGATGATTGCAGTGAGCCGAGATTGCACCACTGCACTCCAATCTGGCGACAGAGGGAGACTCCACCTTAAAAAAAAAAAAAAAAAAAAAAAGTTCTCTGGGGACTTGGTTGGAGCCGGACCTGTCCGATATGGTTTCCAATCCAAACTTCACCTTTAAGGAAGTCTTCTCATGTAGGGAAACTGAGGTAGAAGGAATCATGCCTGCTGTGGTTTAAGTTTCTCGAGGTCAGGCACTTCCTCTTTTCCCAGCACTGTAGGAAGCTGTCATTTAATTTTGAGAATGATGACAACTGCATAATTAGTAGGAGGATATTAAGATAATAAATTGTGTATAACTTGAATATTTTAAAGAGTTTATTAGTGTTTTACATTTTGGATTGGGGGTCAGATGCTTCATAATAATCTTAAATCACTAAATGAAGGATTCATGACTCAGATATTCTTTGGAAATCTTTGATATCACATGGCAGCCTTCAGCAGCCTTACCAGAACATTGTATTCTTGACTGGCTAGTGCATTTTAGAAGGAACTTCATTTCTTTTGAGGTACTACAAAGAGTCACTGGAATGTTATCAGGTCCTCATGATATGAATTATGTAAAAAGTAGCCGCATGGATCCTGTTCTATGATGAAAAACTTAATGTCTAAAACCTCTGAGGGAGATTACCAAAAATTCTTCATATTTAAGATAGCCATTGGGATGCAAAATGTAGTCACCAATGTTTGCTGTGCTCCAAGACACTGCTAGATTCTTCACACTTATTACCAGTGTTTAGAAAACCTGTAGGAACAAGAATAGGGCAGCTCAGATGCCAAAGATCATCAAGCATTGCAAGAGAGGTAGCCAGAGAGATTTCATTCGCATAAATTTAAAAAAAGGTCTCAGTAAGCCGCAACTGTGGTTCTCTTTGTTTTGGTTCATGCAAGCATCTTGAAGACCAAAACTTTCTGGAAGCATAGACCTTCCCCACATTTTGTGACAGAGTGATGACACATACTTGTCATTTGAGAGGCACCATGCTATAGTGAAAGAAGCCAGATTTGGAGTCACCAGCTACACACACTGTAATTTACATCTTCTGTTACCTGACCTCCCTGAGCCTTCGTTTTCTCATCAATAAACTGAGGATCAAAAGGATCCTCCCAAAGTTGTTATGAGGCTCAGTGGAGCTCCAAAAGGGATGGCACTGATTAGCACTGACTAAGATTCAGTGATTGAGAATCACCAAATGACAGTGATATCACTGATTGAGAATCAGCACAAGCCATAGTCACCACTATCCACGGTGGTCTGAGGGTGGGCTCTCCTATCTGGCCACCTGTGGTCAGATCCTGAGCTAGCCTCTCAGTGGTTGCACAACCTTTGGCAAGTTAGGCATTCTGAGCCTCAGTTGTCTAAATCAGTAAAATGCCAATCATACAGTAATGACAGCTGTTTAACGGGGTTGTTAAAGGAGTGCGTGAATAGTGGAAAGTGCTTGCAATAGTGGAAATATTATAGTAGAACAGTGGAAAGTTCATATTAGGCCTAATAAACATTAACTTCTGCTACCACTGGGTAGTATTCCAGATTATACAGCTAAAATGCTTCAAATCAGAGATTCCAATTTTGGGGCTTTTCTCATCTCTAATATCCTAAGCCCAACCACCTCTCTTCATTTCTTAAACGGAAAGCTGTGGAAATAGTCATTTTTCCTCATAGGCATTATATAAAATATCACAGATCCTGTAGGTAAACAGTTATGTATAGTTTTTCTTGGCTCACTGCTTAAAATGGAAAAACAGAGGAATCTGTTGCCTTTCCTCTTGTTAATTTCGTGTGCGTATGGAGCCCATAGCTTGAGAATAATTGTCTTGAGGACAAGGGCAAAATCTTTTATCTTTATTTTATGCACAACTTCTGCATGATCTCAGTGGTTAGTTGAATAATTGTTGGTAGACTTATTTTGGATTGAGTCAATTTTCTATTCCCAGTGCTATAATGAGGTATAATGAGGTGTATGAGGGAAATAGGTAGTATTTTCATCCATTTGGACTCACTTACTTCTGTTAACCCCACTTATTTAATTACTCAGAAATATTCATTAATTTAACAAATATTGAGGCTGCTATGCACCAGGTGCTTTGATGAGTACTAGGGAGAGTAGCAAGTCAGACATAGACCCTGCCCTCATGGGGCTTGAATTCTAACTTCCTATTATATACACAATGAGGTTCATATGATATTAAGAATCATTTAAATCTACAATTGTAAGGCACACTTAAATTTTGAGTATGTTTTGAGTTTATCATACATCTTCCCCTTTGTACCTAGTTCACCATTTTAGGTCTCCAAATCACTTCCCTAAAATATTCCAGCCAATTTTCTTTAGTGCATTTCTGACATTCAGATAAAATTGTGGCTTTTAATTAAAAGGCAAAGTATTCCACTGAAACTTTTTCTATTAAATTTTAGTGGAACACTACAATAGTAGGTAAACACCAGACAAATGAATCCTATTTAAACATGGATAATATTCATCTACTTCTTTCTTAGAGCTTCCTGTAAAAATCAGGAAGACTCTTCAAACTTTACTTTCACAGGCCTGTACACTGCTGGAGGAAGGAGGTCCAAAGGGAAAAATAATTTGCAGAAGGAAAAACACCATGGAGATGGAAAAAAAAAAAAAAACAAGTATTAAAACACTTGAAACAAAGGAATGGGTCACAGCTTGAAGAAGAGCTCTGGTTGAAGACCGGAAAACACCAGGGGTTAGCATAGCAGAAAACACATATAAACATATTTTAGTTTTGAGAAATGGCTCATAGGAAATTTAATGCCTGTAAAAAGTCCCCTTTTATTTCACATAGGAAGGAGGGTTAAATAGCACATTTAAAAGCACATTTAAAAGCACTGGGAAATCCCGTCCCCAAGGGTCTCAGTTCACTTGAACTCAGCTACCAGTTGCAGAGAACCTGCTTTGTACCAGGCACTGTGCTCCAGATGGAGACACAGGAAGAAGGAGGAAATCCAGTTCCCAGTCTGGAGAGGCTTCCAGTCCATTATGGAAGAAGATGTCTAAGCAGGAAATTCCTCCACACTGTGATCTGATTTGTGATGCAGGGAGGACTTTGTTACCATGGGTGTGCTTTGAGGGAGGTGTGGAGCCTGGGGTGCAGGGAGGGGGTACATAGTGGAATTTCTGGAGCAGGTGATGTATCTCCAAAGGGTGGGTAGTGGTCTTACATCAATTAACATAGTATTTTCATTTTGAAAGACTTTTAAGAAACTGAATGCGGACATCCATGAGATGATGCACATACGGCTGAAACTTTCCAAGTTGAATATTAAAGGTAGTAATCACATCCTGCGTCTGCTAATTCCCTTCTTGCTAAAGAGCAGAGGCAAAACCATTGAACAACTGCATACAGTAATTCACCTGCAAATATGTTCACACAGGTTCTGCCAACTGTATTCTCTGAATAGTGCATTCTTCCCAGATGACTTTCTGTTAATTGGCAACTATGGTAGTGTCCTCCTTAGAGGGTTTTGTTGCCAGAACTCTTTCCTGTTGCCAAATAGCCAAAACTATCCTTGTGAGGGGAACTACGCATCAAATTTCTTTATTTGGTGACTTTTCTCAGGTTCAAAGAATTCCCACAAGGTTATTTCAGGATGGCTTGAAAATAGACGGTAATTTAATTAACCCTTTCCCGGATGGTATTAATCACTCCAGTCTTGTCAAGAAGCAGATGCTTGTATCATTCACAAAATGTGTTGCTAATAAGATGGATTGGTGGCTTTTCATTCTCAGGAAATCAAACAAGTCACATTTATGTCAAAGATGGCATGCACTGGTGACCTTCCCTTGGTTGGGGCAGTTTCTCTTCAAGAAAATGCTTAAGTGGAACACAACAGTTTTGAGAAAAGAAAGTAAGCATCTCTTGATTCTCTGAAAGTGTATCTGTTCTGAGAAATACTTAAAGATGATTAAATTTCTTGATAAATCTCTTTCACAACATTTAACCAACTTAAGAATTTGGGGATTTTCTTGATAGTATTCTTATTATAGAAAATTTTCTATTCATGCTTCTCTATCCTTTTACTTTTGCCAAAAAAAAAAAAAAAGATCAGAAATAAAGGAAAATACAAGAAAAAGAAGCTTCCCACATTGCAATAGATAGAGCATATTGGGCCACTTTTCACTCTGCCATTGAGGTTCGTGTTCACTTTGGATATACCTACGTTGGAGCAAAAATATGGCTTGGAAGGGCTTCAGCCCTGTTGGAATTTCTACCCATCCTACTCCAAACAAATATGCAATCTAAATAAAAACTGGGCACTTGCTATGCACACACAGCTTCAAAAGGGGCATCCCTCACTACCAGAATGCCCTCCTGCTGTGTGCCAGCCAACCCTTTAGAAATTCTAGGGCACATTTGGGAGAAGCAGCTGTGGCCCATGTCTTTGGAGTATAGGGCAGGTGCAGTGACATGAACAACAGATAACTGTTCTCAGCCTGGAGTGGTGCTTAAATTTCATACTTTGCCAGGGTTCCCTTGAAAAGTTAATGAGATAGAGTTGTTTAAATCCTATTAAGCAGTCATGGATGTGTTTCTGGGTTCTTTTTCTCAGTTTTACTCATCACGAGGGACTTGGTGCAGGACCCAATTTTAGACATATGAATCCAATTCATAATCCTGTTGTTCTCACTCAGCTCATGGTGGGTATGTGGAAACAAGCTCTTACTTCCCATACCTTTAAAATGGCAATGTTGAGCAGTTTGTTGGTATGGCCTGCACCTCCTTAGAGGAAATCTATCCACATCTTTTAGATGCCTTCCAATGGCTATTAGTAGGTAGAGTTACAGGTTAAAATCATTGCCATTTCTGTCCATATGGCTGAACTTTCTTCCTATATACTCAAACATAACTTGGAATTACATCTTGATTGTGTGTAACAGGAAAGCTTTGGTTCCCACTGGGGTTATTGGAGATAAATTAATCTCTGCAGGAATAGTAGGAAGGGTACTGGAGCTTTGGGTAATGAGAAGAAGGGTTGAATCAGCTGAGAAAAAAAGCCACTGGGCTGGATTCTGGCTGGAAAGTGAATTGGACCCTTGGGGGTTTAGCAGAATCTATCCAGTTCTAGCCATGGGGGCCTCTGAAGTTGCACTGTGTGCCTGGCACTAGCAGACAGAGAGACGCCTTCAACTCCTGGCCTCAGACACTAGGACGAGGGTGGAAGCTTGGTGCTCTTCTCTTTTTCCTTTTGACTCTTACCCTTTGCCTTCACTTGGTGTCAAATTCAGGTCGCTGTATGACCCTCCAGTGCCCTCTGATCCTGCTTCTCTCTCTTTGTTTCCCCAAATCTCCCCACCCCTCAGCCTCTGGTAACCACCATTTTACTCTTTGCTTCTGTGAGTTTGACATTTTCAGGTTCCATATATCAGTGAGATTATGCAGTAGTTGTCTTTCTGTGCCTGGCTTATTTAATTTCACACAATGTCCTTCAGGTTCATCCATGTTTTTGCAAATGCAGGATTCTTGTTTTTCTTTTTAAGGCTGAATAGTATTCCACTATGAATATATATGACAATTTTCTTAATCCATTTATTTGTTGATGGGCCCTTAGTTTGATTTCATGTCTTGGCTATTGTGAAGAATGCTTCAGTGAACATGGGAGTGCAGATATCTCTTCAACATACTGATTTCCTTTCCTTTGGCTGTATAGCCAGAATTGGCTATTATATGTAATATAATGTAATAGCTGGATTACATGTTGGTTCCATTTTTTTTCGAGGAGCTTCTATACTATTTTTCATAATGGCTGTGCTAATTTACATTCCCATCAACACTGTGTAGGCTCCTGTTTCTCTACATCCTCTCCAAAGCTTGTTGTCTCTGTTTGCAGATGACATAATCTTATATGTAGAAAACCCTAAAGACTTTACAAAAATAATCTTAGAACTAATACATTCAGTAAAGTTGCAAGATTAAAAAATCAATGCAACAAGAACCAAGCTGCACCCCTAGAGTGTTGCATAGATGCCTGTGGCAATGAGATGCAGGGCCATCAGAGGGCTGTTAGGATCCAGGGCTTGCTCTACCTGGCACTTGGAAGTAAGACTGGTCCTCAGCTACTCCCAAAGTTGGACCAAATGAGTTCCTAGTCACTTGAATACTTAGATGGAGAGCATGTCTTAAGAAGGAACTATTAGATTTTCTGCTTATAGACCATGTCTTAAGTGATTAACTAAAGCTGCATGACTGTATTTGTCCCTTGTTTTTAGACTAGGTCAAACTTTTTAATTACCTTGACTGTACATTAAAATCACTTGGGGAAGATTTATAAAGTCTGGGTCCACTCCCAGAGATTCTGATTTTGTTGGTCAAGGCAGTGTGCCCTGGGCATATGGGTTTCTTGTTTTAAAAACTCCCTGTGTAATTTTAATGTGTTGGCAAGGCTGAGAACCATGGGACATAACATAGAGGCTGCATTAAATGTTTTAATACATGTAAAGTACTCAGAAGATTACTTGGCACATAGAAGATACACAACAAATGCTACTGTTTTGGTTGTTATTATTGGCACATGGCTGAACACCAGATCAAACATGGAATACATAAACAGAATATCTCAACACTCACACACTAATCATATCCTGACCAAAGACCAGGATTAGATCTCTAACTGCTGGGAACAGTTATCCACTTAAGAATTGTGTTTCTCTTTCTATTTGGGTAATTAGCACTGGAAAGGTGGGCCTTTGATGTTTGCCTTCCAAAAAGAGGTTTATTGGCACTGGCTTCTGAAATGAGAAAGTCAGACTTATGAAATTGAAATGCTTCTGTGTTTGTTAACACCCCCAGGTCTTGGAAGAAGACTTCAGATGAATAATGGAGCCCTCAAGAATAGACAAAAATGGAAGGACGTTTGCCAATTATACTTCCCTGATGAGGATATTAGTGCAGGTTAATTTGCAATAAGTACATACCTATTATGTGTAGGTCTTCATGGGAGACCCAATGGATGACATACAAATTACAAAACCTAAGCTTCTCTACTGAGTTTATAATATTGATCCATAACATATATAAAATGTTAGTGAGAGTCAAGTTTATTTCATATGCTTAAATAAAAATCATTGGACAGTTTAAGAGTTGTGTAAAGTTGATTCACTTCCTGTAACAGATTTTTATCCACTCTTTTCTTGTTGGTCATGCATTACTGCATCAAATATGTCATACAAAACATTTTAATGGACTTCTCATCCTCCTTCCTCTTCTTTTTTTTAGAGAAAAAAGAAACTTTCACATGGGAGTAGAAGAATACTTTTTCATCTGATTTTTACTATTTTAAGCTTTAAATGTTTAATACTGTCTTCAAAAGTTGTGGGTCGGGTGCAGTGGTTTGCGCCTGTAATTCCAGCACTTTGGGAGGCCAAGGAGAGTGGATAACTTGAGGTCAGGAGTTCGAGACCAGTCTGGCTGACACGATGAAATCCCGTCTCTACTAAAACTACAAAAATTAGCCAAGTGTGGTGGCGGGCACCTGTAATCCAAGCTACTCTGGAGGCTGAGGCAGGAGAATTGCTTGAACCTGGAAGGCGGAGGTTGCAATGAGCCAAGGTTGTGCCATTGCACTCCTGCCTTGGTGACAGAACAAGACTGTGTCTCAAAAAAAAAAAAAAAAAAAAAGTTGAAATTGCTCAAGTAAACAAATCATTTCAGAATAAGCTGAAAGATGAACTATCTTTGTAATACCTTAGCAGATTCCTATTTTCATCTTAGTACTGTAGTAAGATTTTTCTATTGTCTTCTATTGGGGTTAAGGTGAGGCAGTTTAGCCTGTGGCTAAAGAGTATTGTATACCTAAGAGGTATCATTTAAGATTTTTCTTACAAATTACTAAACTTTGGTTGAACTGTCACAGGAAGGACAGGCTGGAAATATTACACAGTAGCTCAATCGCTCACAATGGAAAAGAACACAAAGTCTCAATGCAGGAGACTGCAATAGCTTTTTGGCTCCAGCTTAGAGTGTAGCCTGGCCAGCCTCTCTGGTGCCTTTTTTTAAAATATAAAAATGGAGACCGTCAGTGTTGACAAGGTTCCTTTGGCTTATTTGTGTTGACATGGCTGCCAGTGATGATTTGTTCTCATGAAAGCTGTGAAAGGTGACGCTTCCAGGGTTACTTTGCAAACAGCACTTTCCAACTTAATTATGCCAATAGGTCTTTCCTGTAAATTAGCATTGCTAAGACAAAACCTTGGCAGAGTTGAGTTTCAATAGTCATTCAGTAAGTCATTCACTCGTTTGTTTACTTAATTCATTCAGAGGAGTATTTATTGAATGCATACCTCTCTCAGTGCAGAGAGGTAATTGGCCAGGCACTTTGTTAGGCACGGAGATCTGACAGAGAATCTGGGCAGTCCTCACTCTGCTGCTTCTTATTTGGGTGGCCCTGGGACAGTCACTTGACCATTCTTAGCCTTGGTTTTCTAATCCCCTCTAGCTGGCCATGTGACTTTTAGTCCCCCTGCTTACTATCCATTCCCATCGTGTTGAACTTGGAAGCCATCATGTAATTTGTATTGACCACTGAAATATGGGCACAGGGGACACACAGCACTTCCACATGGAAGCTTTAAGAGCCACTCTTGGGCCACACCTCTCTCTCTCTCTTCCCTCTTTGGTGAGCCCAACAATGTTCCTAGTATGGGTTGCTCCTTCCATTTAGGTCCAGGAATGGTAGGGCAGACCAGGGCTGACACTTGATGGCCAAGGAGCATTGAAAAGAAGAAATACTCTTGAGATTTTTGAGTCTTTTGTTACTGTTGCAGAATCTCACCTCTGCTGACCGATACAGTTCATTCTTGCTGCAGGGGAGTACTGTAGCTACAGCACTGCTAGGAAAGATCATTTCCTGGCAAACTCCCACCCTCTTCAGGACCCACCTGAGCTGCACTATCACTTCAAACAGGTTCTTTTCCTTTTGGAACTTTCCCAAGTGAAATTAGTCTCCTGCACACATCCAGTACTCACACATTGTTGCTGCCACTCAGAGGGAGAAGCCCGGAATCCAGACGGGAAGAAAATGCAGAGTGTGCGGGGAATTTTATAGTAGAAGGGGGAAGAGCTAAGGGAGTTGCTTCAAGGGCTGCATCTGCAGGAACTTCTGCTCCAATCTTGCCCCAGATGTCACAGTCCACAGCTGCTTCCAATCATTAGACGCACGCATTTCCTGTCGAAACCAAATAATAAAAAAGAAAAGGCACACACCACCCAAACCCTCTTCTCCCTTTCCTCTCTGTTTTCTCCTCCCTCTCCTACCTTCCTCTCCTCTGAATCTCCAGATTTATATTTCTGAATTTAAACAAACACATCCACAAAGGTTTAGTACTTTTATTTGGAAAAACAAAGAGCTTTCTTCAAATTATTTTATTTCCTGAAAAAGAGCTCTTTCTGGAGTCCGAAGTGGCTCCTGAGTTGGTGGTGCAATTGTTCTATCAGCAGTGGGTGTGGCCCTCAGGACTTGATTCTGATGCCTGGACTTGTGCTCTGACCTACTACCCTGGGGGAGGGAGGGGGGGATTGAAGAGCACTTGGAGGAAAGTAAAAAGCCATTGGCTAGGGCTCTCTGGTTTAACCTTAGTTTATCCTTTAACCCACTGATATGGTGAACAGATGTTTAATTCAGTCACTCCGCAAATATCTACTGAACACCTACAATGTGCCAGGAACTTTCTAGATTCTGCACGGACTACATTTTCTGATTTCTCTCTGGCTTTTAAATGAACATAGAAAGCACACTTCCATCTTTTTATAATGCTGTCACTTGAGTTCCACTGAGGCTCCCAGAGAATTCAGTTCATCTTTAGGTGACCACCAATCTGTCTTAGATGGTGCTTCAGGTTGAGTTTGCAGGGAGACAAATCCTGAAACCAAAATTTGCATGCAAAAAATTTATTGGTGTGTGTGCTCAGCAGCAACATCTGTGTAAGAATGAGGGAAGCAGGATTGGGCTGGGGGAGAAATTGAGCTGTGATGAAGCAGCAACAGAGGCCTCAGCCAACCCCACCAGAGCGAAGGAGCTGAGATGGCCCTTCATTATTCCACTTAGTGGTAAGAGGGCTTATCCTCTTCTCTCTTCCAATACCATTAGATGTGGGCTGCTCCTGGGGCGAGGGCAGGACCTTGGGAGAGACAGCCAAAGGAGTGAGTCCTTTTGTTGAAAAGAAATTCCAAAGTTTTACTTGGACCAGGAGCTGAGAGGGTGAGTGTTCCCATCTGTAAGGAGGATCTGGACAGCCACAGCAGCAAACACTATGGACAGGATCAAGTCAGGACCATCATCTACTACCACTTTCTAGAAAGGGTCTGCCTGAGTCATACTTGTTCATGAATAGAACTTGTTAGTTTTTAGCCCTCACTTCCTCACTCTGCATCCATCCCTGGTATTCTCATTTTCCTTACCAAGAGACCAGTGATGGGATAAGAATTTTCTTTAAAAAAAAATTGGTGTTTGTGTTTGCTTGGAGGATGATAATACAATCTTGGAGGAATGTGCCTGCAATAAATACTTCAAAGAAAGAATTAAAAAGAATCCCCTAAGGGTTTTTTAGAGGTTAGAATACACTTTCAGGTGTGTGCTCTCATGACACTTCCCAGAAATGCGCTGGTTAACCAGGTAAGGCCTTTCACAGATGCAGCAATGTGACTTGACAGGCCATGGCCAAGGTGCATTGCAGCAAGTGCTGAGCTCAGAGTTCCAGCACAGGCCTGAGCACTTTCCACTGCAGCAAGTTGCCTCTAAATTCCAGGAGTTAACACAGGAGGGCATCTGAGAGATTTTGGAGCAGAGACCATTTCTGCCTAAAGCTCAACATTGATCTTCTTGCATTTAGGTTGACATGTTAATGACAAGGTGACGTAAAACGATGATTTTCTAAGTTAAGTGGGTTTGCTTTCTTTGTCCTTATTCTTTGGGAATAAATATCCTTGTTCGATTTTTACTAACAATATGAATTTTGCATCAGTAAGAAAAAGTGTTTATTGATGGGCTGATTGGATTGACCCATTGAGCAAATATTTATTGATTAAAGACTGTGTGCCAGACAGCATAGCAGAAATTGAATGAAAGGAGGACTATTTTGCCTCTACCACTTGAGGTTTTTCATCCACACACAAGAAAAATGGTAGCATCACACAGTCATATAATTAGAAATTACTTGAGAAGATACCTTGCTGGTTTCAGTTTCCTCATCTGAGGAGTTTGAACCAGGGTTAAAATTGGATAAACAGAGGAGAACACATCTAAATATCTTAAATTCAATGCCATAAACTCCAATCTCCTAAAGCATAAAGATAGCGGAAATTTTTATAAATCAGCATGTGTCCTCTGGAATTTCAGATTAATTTCAGTAGAATTTGATATCTGCATAGAGATCACACAGAGAATGAATTGGGCAGAGTGACACCCACAATACACAGAGTCACTGGGTATTAGTTTAGGTATTTTTTCTTATGTCTGATGTCATTTTTAGAGTGGCACTGTATCCAGTCAAAATAAAAGCATAATCAAAATTAAAATATTCACAATAACTCTTCTGTGTCCCAACAGATAAAAGTGTTCGGGACTCAGAACATTGCTTTAAGTTGTTAGCAACTCATCACATTGAACTAATCCTGAGAACAGAGACTTCAAGTAAGTGCTTCTCTTGGTAGCTTTACAGGTAAAAAGGGTTCTAAATAGCACCCATGTAGCCAGAAAGGGATTCCGAAGCCGACCCCAAGAGAGGGTTCTTGGATCTCGCGTGAGGAAGAATTCGGGGTGAGTCCATAGAGTAATGTGAAAGCAAGTTTATTAAGAAAGTAAAGGAATAAAAGAATGGCTACTCCATAGGCAGAGCAGCAGCATGGGCTGCTCATTGGCTATTTTATGGTTACTTTCTGATTATATGCTAAACAAAGGGTGGATTACTCATGAGTTTTCTGGGAAAGGGGTGGGCAGAGTTCCTCCGGTTTTTAGACCATGTAGGGTAACTTCCTGACATTGCCATGGCATTTGTAAACTGTCATGGTGCTGGTGGGAATGCCTTTTAGCATGCTAATGCATGACAGTCAGTGTATAATGAGCAGAGAGGGTGACCAGAGGTCACTTTTGAGGCCATCTTGGTTTTGGTGGGTTTTAGTTGGCTTCTTTTTGTTTTTTTGAGATGGAGTCTCGCTCTGTCACCCAGGCTGGAGAACAGTGGCACAATCTCGGCTCACTGCAACCTCCACCTCCTCCTCCACCTTGGTTCAAGCAATTCCTCTGCCTCAGCCTCCCGAGTAGCTGGGATTACAGATGCACACCACCATGCCCACCTAATTTTTTTTGTATTTTTAGTAGAGACGGGGTTTCACCATGTTGGCCAGACTGGTCTTGAACTCCTGACCTCAGGCAATCCACCTGCCTCAGCCTCCCAAATTGCTAGGATTACAGGCGTGAGCCACCATGTCCACCTTGGTCAGCTTCTTTACTGCAACCTGTTTTATTAGCGAGGTCTTTGTGACCTGTATCTTGTGCCGACTTCCTATCTTATCCTGTGACTAAGAATGCCTAACCTCATGGGAATACAACACAGTAGGTCTCAGCCTTATTTTACCCAGTCCCTATGCAAGGTGGAGTCACTCTGGTTGGAACACCTCTGACAATAAGATATGGAGATATACATATATATAAAAATATGAGATATATTTGTACATTAAAAGCAGTTTCTCATCAAAGAAGAAAGGAATTGAAGCAAACTTGCTGGAGGACTTCATGCTGTGAGGAGGGGCCTGGCCAGGAGCTTGAGCTCTTGGAAGGTGGCAGGAGCTGCACAGCAGGACGTGGAAGAAACGAGTGAGAGTGCCTCCCACTGGTGAGTGAGTACATGGAGAAAGGAAAGAGAATGAAGCCGTTGTTATGTGGTGAAAAATTTGGGGGGAAATGAGAAATGTTTAGAAAGAATTTTTATGAAGCTTTCATGTGTCTCCTCAATAAAATCTACAGCCAAGCATGGAATTATTTTCAAGGTCTTTTGGTGACAGAAAGGAAGTGGATTAATGGCTGTCCCTCCAGCCAGAGATAGGGTCTGAGATGGCTCACACTATGCTATCATAGAGAAGAACATCTACACTTCTACACAACAGTGGGATTACATGGTCGCCTCAGTGCTGGGGAGCTAAGTTTCATAACCCAAGAAAATGGCAAGGATCGAGAAGAACTAGGGGCACTGCTGGACTCTCTTTTGTTTATTGGTGAGAAAACACAGGCAGAGAGGTTGACTGCCCTATGAGCTGGCCCACAGCAGGCCAGTGTAGAGCTAGAATATAGAACTATGAATCCTGAAATCCTCACTGCTACTTCTCCAGAGTTCTTTCTAATATCCACTCTGCAAGCAATGGTCTTGAGAAGTAGAAGGGAAATTGAGAATTTAGCCTGGAGAAAGCTAATAATGGAACTTTTTCTCTACAAAAGCCACAAGAAAGGTAATTCGTTTATACATACATGCATATATCATTGAGTTATTTGTCTGATAACAAAATCCTGAAAATTCAAATTACAGAGAATGTCATGCACAGAAAATAAGCAGATTATTAAGGCCTGAAATTCTTCCTTAATTCTTCTTTTACGTCATCTCAGAAAGCTCAGCTTTGATGTTCTGAGATGTCATTGCATACTTATATGGCTGCATAATGGTATTTGGATCCTTTGATACTCAAACTTGACCAAACACGGTTAGGTCTTATTTCTGAGGATTTAGATCCTGACCTAGACAAGCATCCTGACCATATAAACGAGATTTTGGCCCACAATTCAACCAGAGTCAGGTTAGTTATTTCTATTAGAATGTGTTTATTTCATGGAACAGCTAGCTTGAAATTGATGACAGTTTTGTTATGTCACATTCATCTAATCTTCCAAGAATCTATCATATGATCTTACTGACTGCAGAAGATGTACAAGAGTAAACTAAGCTAGTTTTTAAAGAATTTATCAGCAAACTCTTTTGGGAGAAAATACGTCTGCTGACAGGTAGGAGAAATCGTTATGTCTTCAATTAATTATGTAGATTGGACTACAAAGACAAGTGATTTTTCTAAGCGAGTCTATGGTACCATCATCTCTTTATCGCTTAGAATTAGTTTCTCATTGTGTTGATCCAGGAATGTGGATGAGCTCTTTTGAACAGTGGGAGGCTCAGATATTCTTTTCATCAAAATAAGAATAGTAAGAAAACCCACTCTTCAGGTCCTCTGTCTACCAGCTCTTCAATGAGTACAGAATGATAAAACCTGACTAAGTCACCCCAGCTAGATTTCAGAATCTTAGGAAAGAGGAATCTACAAATTTCCTTGGCAAATTTCTCCAGATGAAGCAGATCACAGAAGCCTTAACCATAGGCATGTCTTTTTAAGATCAAGTCTGAATCACTCCTATGGACAAGACCTCCCTTCCATGAAGCTCCTAGAATAGTCAGAGGTCCTGAAACTTACCAGTATCTAAAACTGCTCTTAGTACTGAACCACATGACGAGTATGTGTTCGAGTCTTGCAGATACCTATTTGTTCACAACGTTAGTGAAATATAGCCTATTAATGAAAGGTAAAATTTTAGTAATAGACTTACAAAGTTTATCAACTTTATTTGTACAAATGTGCATGATTGTAGCCCTAGTGATTACTGGTGAGTGAGTTACTGATACCAGTATTAAACAGTTTTTGAGATGTGGACTGTAGGACTCTGTATTCACATACAATGTCTCTCAATTCTAATTCCAAACTCAGATTTCTAACAATGACTCTTAGTTCTTAACTCAGGAGTTTCATGCAAACAAAAATACTTTAAGAAAGCTCAGGCATCCTAGGCGCTGTTTAGAATATAGCCTTCTGGAATAAGAAATTACAAGAGATAAACATTGCCTTAATCAGTGGAACACTTCTTTGTTGCCTACTCATTTCCATCGTCATATCTTTTTTATCAGCACCAAAATTTCTTTGTTGCCTATTCATTTCCATCTTCATCTCTTTTTTTACCAGCACCAAAATTTCCATTTGAGAACTGCCCTTTCCCTATGTTGAGCCCTCAGTTGGGTGAGATTGCCGCCACCTTAGCTTCGGGTGGGCCCTGATTGGCTAAAGTGTGTGGCACAATCACCTTGCTGCCATTGGCATAGGAATGGTCATGTGACAGTCCAATTGCAGTCAAGCCCAGGACTTTTCTTTGAAGAGAGAATGAATCCTCCTCTCCCGTGTTTTTGCTCATCCTATTTTACTTGCAACATAATGAGTCTTAATGGACACATGGGCGAATTTTTTTCCAGTAAAATTAATTTATCTTGAAACTGAGCCATAATGCTAGGGCAGATGCTTGAAAATACAGAAACATCCTGAGATGTCTTCTTAGAATTTTCCATAGAAAATTAAAACCTGATCCTCTGATACATTCAGTGAGTATTTACTTAATGCTATTTTATCAGGTACTGTGGAACCTCTTAAAATTGTGAGATAGATCAGCAATGCTTCAGATCCAGGATTCTCTCTTGGGCTTAAGTTAGTATAACATTGCAAATATCTGCTATATGGATACGTGGAGATCAACCACGTAAACTACTACAAGATCTGGTATGGCGTGTCTCCAGAGGCCCCTTATTTCCAAAGTCATTGAGGCCAAAAAGCTCCTGATTTGATGTTTCACTTTGATAATTTTTATTATCTTTATTGCCTCTAAATGTCAGCCTGTCTTTTTTATTGTAGGGCTCTCTGGCAGACCTACGCACATATAAATCTTTATACAGGCTTTGCTATGGCAGGATGTAGGAATAGTTGATTACTAACTTTTCTTAATAAGTATTATGATGGTTCTGTACAGGATTTTTATTTCATTTCTAATTATGGACTATTTAAGATAAATACTCAACAGCTAGCCATAAATATTTGATTATGTCATATTTAATTAACATTTTGGTTTCTGATTTACTCAGTATAGAGTCTATATTAAGATCCTAATTACCCAAATGGAATGCTTTAGATTAATGTGTGAAATATCAAAGTTTAGATGTTTTATTGAAGGAGAAAAATAAGCTTCAGGAGATCTCGCCAAGTTTCTAACAAAGTGAACAAAGAGATCAGTCAGTCTCAGAAGTACTGGCAGCAGATTCTCTCAAGCTTCTCATTTCCAAAAATTGATATATAAAAATCTTGAATGAAGAACAAAGGCATTAAAACACAGGCCAAAAAATTAAAACCATGAAATAGCGAGAAAGTTCTTCAAGCAGTTAAAGCTAAAGTTGTAATTTCTGAGGAAATGAAATCTAATCAAAACCCTGGTCTCATATTGCTTACATTTACAACGGGAAATTAACACAAGAAAAAGGAGAGCTGCAAGGCAAATTTTCCAAGTCAATTGTAAAAAGCATTGAATGAAGTTCCAAAGTTTACCCTTAGCTTCTTCAAAGATGGTTTCTGAAGTTCTCTCACCTTGAGAAAGATGCTTTTCCACTTTTGAATTTTTTGAAGTAATAATAAAATTAGAATTACAAGGTAATATTAGAACCTTGTATACTCTTATTCTGTAGCAAATTAAATTCAACCTTATTCTACTCATTGCTGTGTCATTTCATTTACTTGATTTTGCACACTTTCAAAAACGTTTTTTGTAGAATATATTGTTCTATCATTTATAATTGATTAAATGAGCTTCCTGTGTTATTACTCTAAAACCTAAGCATCTGACCCTTGAGCAAAGCCATAAATGTGAGAAAACATGCCAAATATCTTATTAAAGATCACTTCACATGCTACTTTGCCTTTCTGTGATTGCTGTCTGCTGTGACCAGTACAAAAACTCAATTTTACGTTCAATTTTTTTGATAAAGAACTTTTTATTTCTTGTAACTTAAATACCAAGACAAAAAGAAATATTTGGATTTTAGCATCTTTGCCTTAAGAATCTTAATTCATTTTATCAACACCAGCCGTAATATACTGTATTAAAGATTTACTGTAGGAGAAAACGTAAAAGGATTATCTTTAGTGTTAGAGCCAATCTGATAGTGGAAAGAAAATCATTGACTACCACTGGTCTTGGGTACAGTTTTCAAGCTCTTTGAATGCCCATTTCCTCTTCTGCTAAAATGGGAATTTTTACTACAAGGCTATAGTAACCAAAACAGCATGGTGCTGGTATTAAAAGTAGAAACATAGATCAATAGAACAGAAGATCCAGAAATAAGGCCACATACCTACAATCAACTGATCTTTGGCAAAGTTAACAAAAAAATACACTGGATATATTGTATCAAAACTTCAGGAAACAAGATCTTAAAGGCAGGCAGAGGCAAGGCAGGGCATAGACAAAAAAAAGAACAAAAATATTTACAGCAGATTTCTCACTGCTGTAAGTAGCAGTGGAAGTCAGAAACAGTGGGATAATGTTTTAAAACTCTATAAAAGAACAACTATCAATTTAGGATTATGTTTTTCAAGAAGGAGGGCCAAATAAAGACTTTTTCCCCCAACAAATGAATACTGAATGGTATTTTTAAAGTTTCTTGAATATTTTTGGAGAAAGATTAAAATATGGTTTAAATTTAAACCTAGTAATGTATGAAAGATAATTTCAAGGATAAATATTAAATTAATGGAGCATCCATAACTTCCATACTAGTACAGGGCAAAGATGGAATAAGAAAAACAAAAGAATGGAGAACAAAAGAAGCATAATAAGGTGTGGCTAATAGAAAGCCCCAAATCTGATGGTAGAAATAAACCAAATATGTCCTTTGTTACAGTGTAGGTAAATAAACTACTAGTTTAAATGAAAATCTGTCATATGGGATCAAAATGTCGTATAATCCAGCTATAAACTATTTCCGAGGTACAGCTAAAGCATAAGGACCCAGAACGATAGAGAGTAAATAGGGTTTTTGCTCCCAAAGTTTTCACATACTATTCATGATAAAACCTTTAAACAACAAAAAAGTTACCTTAAAACTCCTTTGAACTTCTAAAAGTCATATCCAAAAGATCCTCATTACACTGTATAGTAAATTGTGACACAATATAAGTATTCTCAAAAAACTCAAAATCAGAAAACAGATAAAATATCTACTCTTGCTGCCTAAATCCAACATTATACTAGATGTCCCAGTAAATGGATAAAGATAGGAATAAGTATATAAACAAAGAAGAAACAAAACTGACATTATAGTCTATGTAGAAAACTTAAATAAATTTACAAAGTTATGAATTAGTAATATTTAGAAAGATGGCTAGGTCAATTTTCAAAATCAATCACATTTGCAAAACAAGTAAAAATTAGAAAATTAAATTTAAAAAAGATATCTACAAAAGCATCAACAAATGTACCTATAAATAAATGTAATAGAAGATGTGCAAGGTCTTTGTAGATACACACACAAGCATATGCACACATAGAGAAAGAGAGAGACAAAGCAATTACTTATAGATACATCAATTCTTTCTAAATTTATTTATAAATTTAATGCATTTCAAAATTTCAATCAATAGTTATTGTTTTTTTTTTTCCTGGTACCTTTTAAGCTAATTCTAAAATGTATTTGGAAGACCAGATGGATTAAGAGTAGCTAAAGCACTTCAAGTAAGAAGATAAAAGTAGAGATATTTCTTTACCAGATGTTAAGTATCTTAAGAATGATTATATTCTTAATGATTATTGGCTCAAAGATAAACATATTAACTAACAGAATGTTGATATAAGGCAGAAACAGCATGCAGATCAACAGGTAAAACTGAGTTTTTAATAGATAATGCTAAGACCATGGATTACCTATACTGAAAATAAATACAATTGGCCCTCTAACACAAAAATACACAAAAAATATTTTGCAGACAGATTAGACACATAGTGAGGCAAACGTTGAAAATTATAAGACTTTTTAGGGAACAATAATAGAAAGAATATCTTGGAGTAGGGAAACACTTTTTTAAAAAATAAGACACAAAAGAATAAACATCATAGGAAAATAATTAGTGAATAATATTACATTAAAAGGAAGGCCATCTATTTATTTATTTATGAACCCTATAAGAGGAAAAGGAGAAAAATTTTGCAATGTTTATAAGTGAAAAACTTCTACAAATTAATAAAAGATCTAAAGCAACTCAATAAAAAAATAGATAAAAGCCTTCAAAAAGCACTTCAGACAAAAACATGTAAATGGCTAAAAACATGAACAGATGCTTAAACTTAGTAATCAAGAAAATGCAGACTAAAACTACAATGAAATATTCCTCATTGGAATTGGCAAAAATAAAATAATACTATATACTTGAAATTTGCTAAGAGAGTAGATCTCAATGTTCTCACCACACACACACACAAGGTAACGATGTGAGGTGATGGAGATGTGAACTGGCTGGTTGTAATCATTTTACAATGCATACATACATTAAAACATCATATTGTACACCCTACATGTATATATTTTTATTTGTCCATCATAACTAAATAAAGCTGGAAATTAAAAAAAGAGAAAAAAAAAGAAAAATAAAAGTTCATTATTAAGACTTGGGAGAATGTGGAGCAACAGGAATTTCACCACCAATGATGGAAATGAAAACTGATACGACGACTTTTAGAAGTTTGGTATTATCTTTTTTTTTTTAGGTCTTGCTTTCACTAATGTCAAGATTTTATTCAGGACATAGGCCTGGGCAAGGACTTCATGTCTAAAACACCAAAAGCAATGGCAACAAAAGCCAAAATTGACAAATGGGATCTAATTAAACTAAAGAGCTTCTGCACAGCAAAAAAACTACCATCAGAGTGAACAGGCAACCTACAGAATGGGAGAAAATTTTTGCAACCTACTCATCTGACAAAGGGCTAATATCCAGAATTTATAATGAACTCAAACAAATTTACAAGAAAAAAACAAACAACCCCATCAAAAAGTGGGCAAAGGATATGAACAGACACTTCTCAAAAGAAGACATTTATGCAGCCAAAAAACACATGAAAAAATGCTCATCATCACTGGCCATCAGAGAAATGCAAATCAAAACCACAATGAGATATCATCTAATACCAGTTAGAATGGCGATCATTAAAAAGTCAGGAAACAACAGGTGCTGGAGAGGATGTGGAGAAATAGGAACACTTTTACACTGTTGGTGGGACTGTAAACTAGTTCAACCATTGTGGAAGTCAGTGTGGCGATTCCTCAGGGATCTAGAACTAGAAATACCATTTGACCCAGCCATCCCATTACTGGGTATATACCCAAAGGATTATAAATCATGCCGCTATAAAGACCCATGCACACATATGTTTATAGCGGCACTATTCACAATAGCAAAGACTTGGAATCAACCTAAATGTCCAACAACGATAGACTGGATTAAGAAAATGTGGCACATATACACCATGGAATACTATGCAGCCATAAAAAATGATGAATTCATGTCCTTTGTAGGGACATGGATGAAACTGGAAACCATCATTCTCAGCAAACTATGGCAAGGAGAAAAAAACCAAACACCGCATGTTCTCACTCATAGGTGGGAATTGAACAATGAGAACACATGGACACAGGAAGGGGAACATCACACACCCGGGCCTGTTGTGGGGTGGGGGGAGGGGGGAGGGATAGCATTAGGAGATATACCTAATGCTAAATGACGAGTTAATGGGTGCAGCACACCAACATGGCACATGTATACATATGTAACAAACCTGCACGTTGTGCACATGTACCCTAAAACTTAAATTATAATAATAATAAAATTATTATATAATAAATAATAATAATAATAATAATAAATAATAATAAAATAATAAAATAATAATAAAGTATAATAAAATTTAAAAAAGAAATAAACAGAATGAAATAACAATTTAAAATAAAAAAATAGTTCTTATAGCAAAATAAAAGTATGATCATGTAAACATTTCTGAGAATAAATTGCTACTGAATAGAGTTTTGAAAAGGCAGAAAATGTAGATTTTCCTTGTACAGAAATTGTTAAATCTGTAAAGGTGTCATTTTTGTAAACACAATAGAGTTTTACACTGTGAAATAGAGGTCTTACTGTTGGACTGCTTTCTTTGATGTACAGACACCAAAGCTCAAGTTTCATTTGGTTAGCCCCGAGCTCAGGCTTCTTTATGCAGTCTTGATTTAGGACTGTGGCAGAGAGTACTGTCAATCTTTCATAGGCTTACGTGGCATCAAGATCTGCTTGATCATCTGTTGTTCAGGGTCGGGGAAATTCTCAGAAGCACTTCCCTCAGCTTATTGGTTTCTTCATCTGCTCTTGGTGTTGACACAGTAGGCTCTACTTTATGTTAAGAAGGTTCTGTAGGAATGTGAAGTGGAGTTTCTGGGGAAGCCATGACCTGGAGGAACTCCCTGAGTCTTTGTGGGAAGATGGAGGCTGGTGCAAAAGCCTGAGCTGAACAATTCCTCACTTGGCTGGGCACTGAGAAATGGCTGCACGTTTCTAGGGAAGACCTCCTTCCAAAGAAATTCTTCTCAACTAGACCTTGGCATTATCTTTTAATGTCAAGAAAAGATATAGAAAATATGCCAAGTGTGATGGTTAATTTTATGTGTCAGCTTGGCTTGATCTCAGAGTGCCCAGACACTTGGTAAAACATTATTCTGAGTGTTTTCATTTGGTTATTTGTGGATTAGATTAACATTTAAATTGGTGGACTTTGAGCAAAGCAGATTGCCCTCCATGATGTCGTGGGGCCTCATCCAATCAGTCAAAGACTTGAATAGAACAAAAAGGCCAGTCTCTGCCAAGCAAGGAATCATTCTTGAGTGGACTGCCTTTAAAGTTTATCTACAATGTCGGCTCTTTCTGTTTCTATTGCTGACTGCCTTTGGACTTGAACAAGAACTTTGGCTTTCCTGGGTCTCTAGCCATCCAGCCTTCAGTCTAGAACTGTAGTGTTAGCCTTTCTGGGTCTCCAGTCTGTTGGCTTACCCTTCAAACTTCGGATTTGCCAGCCTCCATAATCACATGAGCCAATTCCTTATAGTACATTTCTTTCCACATATGCATATATTCTATTGGCTTGTTTCTCTGGAGAATGCTGATTAATAAACCAACCTTACTATGAATCAGGGAAATGCAAGCAACATTACAATTCTGTAACTATCAATTTCACAAAAATTAAAACATCTGATAATGAAGAGCAATGGGAACTCATAGAATGCTGGTGAGAATATAAATTGGTAAAACTGCTTTTGAAAATCATTTAGCATTGTTTTGTGAAAATTAAAGCTTACATGATTATTGACCTAGAACTTCATCCTTCCAGTCTACACCCAAGAAAAATTTGTGCCCAAGCACTTCCAGATACATATGTAATAATGTTTATAACAAGATTATTCACAACACCTAAAAACTGAAAACATGACAAATGTTCATCATTACAATTAAAAATAACTTGTAGTATATTTAAACTGTAGAATACTATACAGCAATAAAATGAATGAATCATGTCTACTTGTACCAGTCTAGCTATGTTTCAAAAAACAATCATTGAAAAAATCAAGGTAGAGATTCACTTTATATGGAGTTCAAAAATGTGAAGAACTTACCAACACATTGTTTAGGGAGAATGGTAAACCACAGTGGAAAGCATGACACCTGAGATCAAAACTCAATAAATGAGGAGGAGAGATACGGGAAAAACAGGCCAGCTACAAGATATTTACATTGAGATTTTCCTAAATTTGGTGGTGTGTACACTGTGTGTGTATGTATGTATATTTTTTGAGATGTATTTTATGATTAAAAATGTAAGGTGATGAGATTATTTTCACAGTGATTCTTGGGATTTGGCAAATGTGATTTGGCAATGTGAAGGGTAATTCACAAAGGATAAAGAATCCTCACTATTTCCATCAGAATATTGCATTATATAACCTGCATAAATCTTCCTGGCCCTCCAACTTGTCGATCACTCTATATAGTCACTTTTATTTTTATTTATTTATTTATTTATTTATTCAAGACAGGGTCTTGCTCTATTGCCCAGATTGGAGTGCAGTGGCATGATCTAGGTTCACTGCAACCTCTGCCTCCCAGGTTCAAGTGATTCTCGTGCCTCAGCCTCCTGAGTAGCTGGGATTACAGGCATGTACCACTGCTCCTGCCTAATTTTTGTATTTTTAGTAGAGACTGGGTTTTGCCACGTTGGCCAGGTTGGTCTGGAACTCCTGACCTCAAGTTATCTGCCCACCTCAGCCTCCCGAAGTGCTGGAATTACAGGCATGAGCCACCGTACCTGGCCTGTATAGTCACTTTTAAGGAATAAATTCCAGTAGCCAAAAGCTATTGAAAATGAATTCAGTGTTTTACTTGGAGCTCTCAATACATATATACATAAATGAAATCCAGATTGTAACTAAGAGGAAAAGTTCCCTTTTCTTGCCTCGTCTTTCATCACATAACCCTTGACAGTTAACTGGCTTACTGAGCCTCCTTCCCACAAAGTCCCCCTAACAGAGCCTGCATTAATGTTCTTTCTGTCCTTTCTCTGTCTCTGTGTTTCTTTCTCTTTCTCGTCCCTTTATTGAGGAACATACTAGCCACATAAAATGTATTTTGAATTTCTTCTCTTTATTTCACCTATTTGTTGGTTTAATTTGTATAACATTGAAATTTTCACTTCCTTGTTGGAAAAGTCTTCTCCAAAACCTAGGCCTACTGCCTTCTGGAGGTTGGTTTCTGACTATTAATCCAATGTCCTTGTTTCTGGTTTCTTGGGGTTTTGATTTCTTGTTGAGTCAATTTCATTATTTAGTTTTTAAATTCTTTTTATTTAAGATTTATAAAGCCCCAGACTGTAGTTTTTCATTGTGATCTCATTATTTCAAAATTGACTTGTGTCTGAGTTTTGATCTATTTTTTTATTCTAAACCTTGTTGTGTTTTCTTCCCTTGTGCAGTGTTACTGGAGGTTTGCCTATGTTATACCTTTTTTAAAAAGTGGTTTTAGAAAATAAATGATATTTTGGTTTGTTGTCTATTTTATTGATTTTTGCTACAGTGTTTATCTCCTTCCTTCTACTTTTAAAAAAATTACTTCTTCTTTTTCAGGTTTCTTAATTCAAATGTTTAGGTAAATAATTTTTCAAAACTTGGAAAAAATCTGCCATGAAAGAAAAAAGCTCTAAGTTCTGTTTTAAGTTTAAAAATTGTCAAAGGCACTTTTATTTAATCCAAGCCACAAATTACCCTGAATTGTGGCAGGTGCTAAGAAAAATATTAGCCAATATTTCAAAATGTTAGAACTTGTACTGAGTTTTTAGTGAGTTAAAAACAAAACATTCAGTCTAAGATGGGAAAAGAGGAAAGAAATTCTGTGTTTTTCCTCTCTCAGTTCAGTTATAACTGAAGTGATAACAATAGGTATTATTTATGAATAATCACGTTTTATGACTTGCCACAATTATTCAAATATGCTTCAGAAACTTGACATTTACTCAAACTTAGTAGTTTTTATTTACTTTGGATAAAGACAGGTTCTACAGTAAAGCAATTTGATGACAAAGGAATTTTTATTTTTTTCATGTCAAATGGTTACGAAGGGGAACTATGAGATTTAGCAAGAAAGGTAGGAAAATCTAATAGAGGAATCTATTTCATTTTATAAACACTGGGGTATAATCAGATTAAATACTATGTGGGAATTTGGCCTTAGTTGGTTAGCTAGCCACAAAGCTGTTTATTTAAATCACCAGGATGCAAATTCAGCTTCCCTTACCTATCAGTGTAAGGCACTTTGTAGCATATCATCCGAATGAACAAAGTACTTTGTTTTTATGTCATTGTCTTCATTCCTTCTACACCAGATATCCTTTACTAACCTCTACAAACAGGTTTCTAGTTTTGCTCATGATATGAAAAAGAAATTTAGGAAACCTAAATTTCAGGCATATTGCTTGCTAGTGGATTTAAGAAGTGAGCTTTGCCACAATCTCTTTGACAAATGACCCCTTGGTTGCAGGATGTACCTGTTTTCATTCTGAGGCAATGAATGCCAGTGATAGAGTGGCTGCATGAAAACGTAAGGCTGGTGAGCAATGGAGAGTCAATGGTATTGTAAGAGGTTAAGCCCACCGGCCACACTGATGTTTCTGCCAGTAGCGCCCTTGGCATGGATACCCTGGGTGACAAGCCTGCAGAAGAGAGGAACAGAGAATTCAAAAGCACCTGAACAGGGCAGAAGGGAAATGGTAGATGCCATATCACAACTAAGATTACTTATTCATGAGCAATGCCTGAGGATTCTGTCAAATCATTGACAGGAATAGACAGTCCTTTTATTTTTTAGATGATTGTGGCATGGGAAAACACAAGAAACATATTTTGAGGGTTGGAATGCCTAGATTAGGAGGAGGAAAAGATGGCTTAAGCAAAAGTAGTAGTAATAATAATATTTTTTTATTATTATAGTGTTATAATACTATTATATAGTAGATATTATACTGTATATATGATAATATAATATAGTACTATACTATAATAATACTATTGTATTATTATTCATACTATATAATACTATACTATACAATTTTAGAAGGTGCAGGCAGTGGGGTGAACATGACTCAGGGTGAAGAGGGCTCCTGATCTCCAGAGAGGCTGCTGGCATCAGGAGAAAGGATAAGTGGGGATAAAAAGAAAGAAACTATCTGAGCACCTGGCATGAATGCAGCACTGTGATAGGTGCTTTACATACATTGACTTATGGGTCTTTTTAACAGTCTTACGAGATGGGCTTTGTTATCCACATTTCATGGAACAAAACGTTGCGTCTCAGAGAGGTCAATTGACCTGCCTGGAGTAATACAGCCAGTAAGAAATAAAGGCAGAATTTAAGCCTGTGTAACTCCAAACCCCAGTGCTTTCTCTGTACCTGAGTGTCCCCAGAAGCCCCACTTGGACCAGACTCCGGTGGCTCCTGCCAGACCAGCTCCTGAGCCCTTCTTAGTAAGGGGGTAAATATCTTGGGAAAGAGGGGAAGAAGGGAGAGGGCTAGATTTCATCAGGTGACTGAGGAGGAGAAGTAAATCATCAATGAGGCATAAGTAGCACCTGGGGTCCCCAAGTCAGCTCTCATTTACTGCTCCCCTTTTAAGGCTCAGTCTTGTCATCAACTGAGAGGGCTAAAAGGTGGACACAGTGGACACTAATCAGAAAGCAGAGGATCTCTGAATGTTGCCTGGAGAATACTTCTAAAGCCAGTTTGATTAAAAAGACTTAAAAGTCACAATTTGAAGATATTGAGATTAAGATCAAAATAATTTTTTTCATTGCCAGAAGCACTTACCAGTGTCTTGTTGCTGTCTCTACTGTTATAAAACCAAGGTGATCACTGCGTATGGCTAGAGTTTATACAGCAACTGCAAAGAAAGACATGGAAGAAATATAAATATTTGTAAATTTTTCCACGGTAGGTCGTTTGGCCTATTGTCCAGTATAGATTCAGTGTTTATCATATTGCCTAGAGACAAACACCATGCCTAGTGCCTCAGACAGTACCTGGAACTTGGTAGGAACTTAAATACTTGCAGATTGAATGTGTTGGGAAAGATTTGCATTTACCTGATCTTATATTCTCTCGTTTGCTGCCTGTGAAATTCCACTTAGCCTTCTATGTTCCAAATGATTTTGTAAGACCTCAAATTGAAATCATTCATCTTTTATTTTGCTGATTAAAATTCATCGTTTCTTTAAAAAGGCTCAATAACAAGAACAGAAAGATGAAGAGTTGTGAAATAAGAATACAAGAGCTGTCATTGGATGGCTGCCTTTGGAAACCGAAGTCCGTAGACAGATTGTTTTGACTTCCTAACGTTCAAATGTTTTCAAGGGCTGCTTTTATTATGTTTAAGAATTTCCATCAGCAATGTCAGTGATTTACAAAAAGTACACCCCCTCTAACACTTGTCACCAACCAGTTCTGCTGGCAAATTGAACTTGCTGAGCCTTTTGTCCTTTCAGTCACTGAGGATGGAAAGTTGCCTCCTTCAAAGGTTGTCATTAATGAGCAGATCTTCCAGAGCACTCCTCCTTGTTGGCACTGTGCAAGGCACAGAGGGGTACAAAGATTTTTTTAAAACCCTCAGTATGGCATGACCTAGGATGGAGAGTTTCTCATTTCCATGTTTCTTTCCTAAACCATTCAATCAACTTTAGATTCATTTAACATTTCAATGGAGAATCATAGCAAAGGTCAGTGATGAAGCTATTTTCCTATCCAATTCAATAAGTGTCATGAAGATTTGTAACACGCTGAACTCAACTTCCTCCCCTCTGGGAGGGTGAAGAATTTTCAATCAAAGGACAGGCCGGGGGGTTTTCCCAATGGGACACCGTGTCTCCGGGCCCAGTTCTGTCATGTAGATTGATCTACACAGGGCTCCTTGACTGAGTGTAACCCGTCCTTCTTCTGGGAAGGGGCCCTTTATCAGTGCATGCTAGGGGCACATTTTGGACCATTCCTGTGCCTTCAATGGCCAAGCAACAAAAGTCTCGCCCTTCTCACAGTTGAAATCTTTGTTTACTTGGCGGCAGGATTCTGATCGAGTGAGTGTACAGGAGAACCTGGGGGAGAGTAGCCACTGTGTATGAGCTAGATTTTGCTTCGTTCTCAATTCTTGAAAAGGTCAGATTCCTTTTTCGAACACATATTTCCAAGCTCTGATTGTATTAATCAATGCGTTTTTCAATATCTCTGAATAGGATGGGCTTAGAGCAACAGTCTGAAAGGAAGAGCGAGAGGACTTGTCTTGAAGGTGTAGACAATGTAGTTTTAAAGGGTTTTATTTGTAGATGGTTATTTGAGTGTTTATTTAGGATGACGTTGGAAAGAGATTACAGTGAAGGGGCTAAAGCTCCACTCCCCATCTCACCCTGCTCTGAATGGTGGCCATGACTTATGTAACACAGAACAAAAAGCAGTCAATGCAAGGCCAATTTCAGAAAAGGAAGGAGAATTCTGATTTTAAGGTTGTCTTTTGTACTATTTCAAGACCTCAGTCCTCTCATCCCCCACTTTCCTCCCTGACATTACCTGCAGATGGGGATTCCCTGGACTTCTGTCATCGAAGCTGCATCCATAACCACCCGGATTCCTTTTCATTTGTGACCATTGATGTTGTGCTATTGACCTTCACACACACGAGGTCCCCTCCGAGTCCTGGATGCCATCTCCTGCAGCCTCTCTGACACCTCTGTTTATTTCTCCTTTACCTGTAGCCCATGGTTGGCAATGTGGTCTATGAATATGTTTCCGGTGATTTGTCAACACCTTTAAATTATGTGGCAAAACTTCTTGCACGCGTCTGTAATTCCAGCTATTCAGGAGCCTGAGGCAGGAGAATTGCTTGAACCCAGGAGGCAGAGGTTGCAGTAAGTCGAGATCACGCCACTGCACTCCAGCCTGGGCAACAAGAGTGAAACTCCATCTCAAAAAAAAAAAAATAATAATAATAATAAATAATAATTATCATTATATGGCAAAACTTTTTTCTATACATTTTAATTTTAATTAGTTTTAACTTAACTAAAAATAATTTTGTATACAGGTGATAGCTGCACCTAGTTAAACAAAATAATCAAATAGTGCTAATAGGCTTATAATGAAAAAATTAGCAGCTCCTTGCTTCACTTCTTCTCAACCCATGAATTCCAATCTCAAGAAGAAACATTTGTAACCTTTCAGCAAATTGTTTTTATTTTCTTCCAAATTTATAATAAAGTGCTTAAATTTTCTATTTCATGATTTTTCAATTTTAGACATTATTTATTGGATTCCTGTAATGTTCACTGAAGATTTAGCTCCATTTAAGTCACCCATACCCAGTTCACTTTCCTTCATTTTGTTACTATAGTTCTACTATGTTTTAGGGTTCATACTTAAAAGTAATATTGCAAGTCATACGATGTGCTCATCTCTAACTTGGTATTGATTTCAAAAGATAATTGAAACATTTACCCTCCCACTACCAGAACTTCCGTCATGCTGCATCAACTTTTAATTTTCTCCAACTTAATGATTGTGAAGTTGTATTGCAGAGTGGTTTTAATTCTCTTTTCTCTCACTAATGGCGATGTTTGCCATTTATATTTTTCTCTTTTTTTGTTTGCTGATTTATAGTCTTTGCCTTCTCTTCTATTGTGTTGTCCATATTTTTTTATATTGTTTGGTGTGATAGTTCCTTTTTCATAGCACTTTGTTTTGACTTTATGAATGAAATGTCTTCTGTTATCACTCTAAGAAGATGAATTATATTTCTGAAGTTTTCTTCAACTTAAGATGTTAGCTTTGCTTTTTCTGGGCTTTATCTTTCACATTGGTGTATTTCCTTAAAAAATCAGTGATCTTTGGTTATCTGTGTATATTTAAGTGTCAGAGTTACAAACCTGACTCGCAGTTCTGTGCACTTGGGAAGAGCTAACTGGTTATAGGATTATTCCTCAATTTGCCATTTATAAGGGACTTTTATCTAGGAGAGTTCAGGTTTTCCTGAGAAGAGTCCTCAGTTTTCTGCTTTGGCTATTCTGGCCTGTACTGGGAAGAGGGTTGATATTCTGAATATTCTGGGATGAGAGAAGAATGGTCCACTCTATGTGTAGAATTACCCTTAGTTTTTAAGTGCACAGGGTCTGGAGTTTGACAGTCTAGATTTGCTAACCTATCACCGTCATTTGTGAGGCCATGGGAAAGTTATTAATAACTAATCATTACTAATAATTAACACCATGTGCCTCAGTTGCCTCATCTGTAAAATGGGAATACAAACAGCATAACCCAGAAGGTTGTTATGAGGATCAAGAGACATTCAAGGGAAGTTGTAACCCATACTCATTAAGGACCATGAAAACTCAAGTATTCAGAAAAAAAAAAAACAAAAAAAAACCCATCATTACCCTTTAGAGGAGGTACGTGCCCCAGCTCCTCCATAGGACCACAGTCATGGACATGTAACTATGGTAAAAATAAACACACAAAATAATCCCTGGCAAATGGGAAAGTGAACGCTCAAACAAACCTCAGAAAATTCCATATTTTACTTCCATACTTAAAATTATCCCTGTCCCAAGGTCGCATGAGCGCTGGATTTCTCTCCTCTGAGGTGGCAGAGGGTCTTCGATCAGATTGCCTCAGTGACAGAGTAAGCTCTCAGAGCTTTACCACTGCAGTCTCTGAGCCCTGAGCAGGGCTACTTTAGAAATAATGGCCAGTGGTGGTTGCCTACCTATGGTAAATGGGCCAAAGATATCTTCCCAGAGAAAGTCCATTTGCTGAAATTCTCTCCTTCACTTTCCAATCCTTAACTTTTGAGCAATTGAATCACAGACCAAAATGGAGTAATTCTCTTTTTTCACAGTAAACTTAGATTACAGAAAGCCCAAAGATAGAATAATTATTTCTCTTTCAAACAAAGAATCTTAATTTAGCAAGAGACATTGAGTAGATGCTAAAATGTAAGCAGCTGTTTTAACTAGTACTGGTTTGCAGATTTTCAAAAAAAGCTTTATTATTTGAAAAGAAAAAGCTAGCTTAGAGTGTCTCAAACGTATAGTCTTAAAACCAGTCTTTTTAAAAAGGTGTCTTCCAAACAAGTAATGAAGATACATGTGGCAAAAAGACAAAAAAAGAAAGAAATGTGGCCAATTTGTATTTGAAGATTTTGATAGAATGTGTTTATAAATTTTTTTAGCTTGAAGACAATGACACCAAATGTTTAAACTGAATAACTAAAATGCATCAAACTGTTTTAAAGCAATTCTTCTTTTACCACCTGACAGAATATTCAGCTCAAAAAGAAATTTATCTTGAGATAAGAAGCCACACCCTAGCTGGGCGCAGTGGCTCATGCCTGGAATCCCAGCAGTTTGGGAGGCCGAGTTGGGCAGATTGCTTGAGGTCAGGAGTTCAAGACCAGCCTGGCCAACATGGCGAAGCCCCATCTCTACTAATAATACAAAAATTAGCTGGGTGTGGTGGCGCATGCCTATAATCCCAGCTACTTCGGGAGGCTGAGGCATGAGAATGGCTTAAACCCAGGAGGCAGAGGTTGCAATGAGTCGAGATTGTGCCACTGCACTCCAGCCTGGGCAACACAGTGAGATCCCTTTTCAAAAAAAAAAAGAACCCACACCCCAAGCAACTGATGAGAGGCTTGAGCCAGAGCTTAGACAATTAAAAAAAAAATTTAAATCTTATATAATAGCAAAAGTCCAGGAGAGAAGATATAACTTTTTTTCTGCTAAAATATTTATCACCAATTTGTGGGATTCTTTTGGGATAGTTGAGAGTGTGCAGTGGACATGCATGTAAATTTCAAAAGCTAATAGTAACAAAAAAACCCTGCATAATAAATCTGGAATATTCATTATTTACCTAAAATTTAAATAATGTGTGTGTACTTTATTCTGAGTGAGAAATACAGTTACTACAGAATGAAAATTTGAGAATGAGGGGTGTAGCAAATTTAATTACATGCCAGAGTTTGGATTTCTGTGCTAAAAGTAAATAGCTGACTTTAGGTAAATCTTTTGCAAAACATGGGATTTCAATGAAAATGTATTACAATTAAAATATTATAATTAAAAATCTGATATATTTTATGATATGGTTTTTTAAAAGGACTCAATCTGAAAATTATATGAATCTGTAGAAAAGTTTCCACTTATACTCTCGGATATGGTTTAAGTATCACATCTACTACATTTTCCAGTTTTTAAAAAAAATTAAGTATTTTATTTTGATATATTAAATTATATTTGATAAACATTCTATTTTGATAAATTTTGATACATTTTTAAACATTTAAATTTCTTTAGAAAGTTACATTTTGTAGAGCACTAAAATAATAGTATGTATGTGCTTAACCAAAGGTCCTGGAACCTACACTACTTGGAAATCCACACTCAATTTAGCTGTAATTAAGGACATTAATGGCATATATGAAGTGTTGTTTATATATTGACAGAATTCTCAATAATATAAGTTGTTTATCACCTATTTTATGCTAAACAATGTCATAGCACTTATGTCTTGATATCAATGGTGTCTGTTTACCTACCTGCTCCTATGAGACAGTGCACTCTTCCAGGTCAGTGCTAGATGTATTTTCACAGTTTGGATGCGTTGCACAATGTCTGACATGAAATAGCAACTCAATGAACATTTGTTTAATAGACTAAAAGCCAGAATAGATTCTCCCATATTACTATAAAGAACCTGAGTCCAGCTGTTTAGTACAGAGCCAGGTCAGAATCATATTTCCGTATTTCTATTCCATATCTGTTGCCACTGCTTCATGCTGCTTTATGTTTCAATGGTATTGGTGTAAGAGTGAAAACCTATTTTGCACAACAACAAAATGTTTCTCCCCCAAAATGTTTATAACTCTTCAACAGACAAAGCAAACACCCTCGTTAGAGCCATTGCAGGCATATACACCTGTAGGTGGATCAATTCCAATATGCCGCTGCTAACATTTGGTCAATGGGTGCTTTATTTCACCCCACAGCAGTAAAATGATTCATAACTTGTCTCAAAAAGATCTGAGGGAGGGTTAGAGGTTGCAGAGACCGAGAAAAATGCCCATTACTGACAATTGCTTGATGGAGAGTTAATAGCTGTGTTCAAAGACAAATTGGTGTTATTGAAGATAGAACCAAGCAAACCACAGCCTTGTTTCAAAGCTCTGTGAGCAGTGGTAAGAAAACTTCTATTCATTAGAGATGAACAGATTGAGTTATACACCACTTGCAATCTAAAAGCAGCTGTGGCACAATGGGACTCACATAATGTCTCCGGGGTGGTCACTTCCCACAAAAGTGATACAAAAGGCTTACCTTCCCTAGGACGGAGAGTCACAAGAGGCTCACCCTCCCTTCATTCTGAGTTTCATTTGGAGTTAGCTTTTGGACAATCTAAGCATGCATGAAAGGGATGAATCACTTTTTCATAATTCTTAATCTTTTAACGTCAACAAGAGCTCCAGGCTATCATCAGTAACATCCTTTGGTCAGTACAGAAATTTCAAAACTTTCCTGGTAAGTGATCCGGAAAAGAGATTGGATGAGGGGTTCCATTTGATGTGAAAATTGTTGCTCTGAAAAGGTTCTATGAGCTTTGTAGCTCAAAAGGAATATATTCATTTACCTATCTCAAATATACTGATCAAAGTCCTTTCTTCTCCCTTGTGTTGATGGAAAGAAAGGAGGATGGGGGAACACAGAGGGAATGCTGTATTGATCCTAGAATTACTCAAGAACATTACTTTCCCAGAGGGTAATTTTTAAAATGTTCTGTACCGTGTTGCATAGTATGGAACTTTTATAAAATGCAGGTGACTTGGCGGGGGCGGGGCAGGGGGGGAGTTTAATTGTGATGTATGGGGAGTTTTTTTTTTTTCTCCTAATATTTTATTCGGCTTTAAAAAACGTTTGGGTGCAGTTAGGGAACACAGTCCTTCTTTCTTCATTCACAAGTCTGTTTCATTCTAAGTCCAGTTCCTTATGCAGAAATCTTCCTTACACTGGGGGAAAGAGGAAGAGGATGCTTCTCCAGATGACAGAGGCAGTGTGAGGCATGGAAACACTAGACAGTGGAGTCAGGAAACTTGGGTTGAAAAACCAACCTGCTACTGACTCCTATGGTCCTGGGAAAATTACTCAGCCTTGCCAAGCCTCAGTGCTCAGCATCTGCGTCTCCTCCTTCTGGGAACCATACTCAGTACAAATTTCACTTGAGAAATCACTCATGGGAAATAACTCTTTCATTATGGTTTGAGTAATGTTGACTTTACCTCTCTCTAGGGATGGGCCTTGATTAGCAAAAGAAAATGAATGGATTCCATTTTTTTGTTAACGAATCAGAACCAATGTAATATGATGGAGACATTTGCTGTTATTCTTGAGAATAGACAATTCCTCTCTTTTGCAGAAGCTACCAGAGTCTCTCTCTTGCCTTGTGTATTAGTTTTCTAGGGCAGCCATAACAAAATACCACAAATGGAGTAACTTAAACAACAGAAATTTGCTTCACAGTTCTGGAGGCTGGAAGTCCAAGATCTTGGTGTCAGCAGGTTTGGTTTCTCCTAAGCCCCTTTACCTTGCCTTGCAGGTAGCTGCCTTCTCACTGTGTACTCACATGGTTTTTCCATTCCTGGTGTTTCACTGTGTGTTCAAATTTCCCCTTCTGATAAAGACACCAGTTTGATTGGATGAAGGCCCACCCTAATGGCTCATTTTCACTTAATCACCCCTTTAAAAGTCCTATCGTCCAACACAGTCACATTCTGAGGTACTGGGGGTTAGGGCTTCAGCACATAAATTTCCAAGGGCCACAGTTTATCCCATAAGACCTCAGTTAGTGTGGGTGAAGATGTAAAGACAATGACTACAGCCATTTCACTGCTGTGAGGAGAACCAACCTGAGGATAAAGCTCACCCTACAGATGATACAACAGAATGATAGAAGGAAACCACATCTTTAAATTACATTGTTTTATCTTCTAGATTAAACTTTGCTGGAAGCCCAGAACTACTTCTGGATTGTTTAGTAATATGAACTTTTAAATTCCCTTTATTATTTAAGCCAATAAGTTGGAGTTCTGTCATGAACTCAGGACCATTAGTTTAGTCTGGCAACCAAAGGATTTCTAACAGACTCAGTTACCTTGTGTGGCATTGAGTCATTTCAAGAATAAAATTGCATGAGATGATTTATTTAAAATGTTCAGTACAGCATTTAATTAAATCTAAAATTTACAATAGCAAAGATATGAAATCAACTTAAATGTCCATCAATGAATAATTGGATAAAGAAAATGTGGTATAAAACATAAGTGTCCATCAACAGTTGACTGGATAAGGAAAATGTGGTAAATATACACCATGGAATACTACTCACTCACAAAAAACAATGAAATCATGTCCTTTGCAGCAACATGGATGGAGCTAGAGGTCATTATCCTAAGTGAACTAACACAGAAAACCAAACACCACATGTTCTCACTTGTAAGTGAGAATTAGACAACGGATGCACATGAACATAAAGATGGAAATAATACACACTGAGGGCTTCAAAAGGGAGGTGGGTGGCAAGAGGATGAGGGATGAAAAATAACCTATCAGGTACAATGTTCACCATCTGGATAATGGGTACACTAGAAGCCCAATCCCCACCAGTACACAATATATTCATATAACAAACATGCATATGTACCCTCTGAATCTAAAATAAAGTTAAATTTTAAAAAAAGAAACTTTGGTATAGATACACAATGGAATGCTACTCAGCCATAAAATAGAATAAAATTAGGCCTTTTGCAGCAACATAGATGAAACTGGGGGCCATTATCTTAAGTGAAACAACTCAGAAACAGAAAGCCAAATACAGCATGTTCTCACTTATAAGTGGGAGCTAAATAATGTTTACACATGGACATAGAGTGTGGAATGATAGACACTGGAGACTCAGAATGGTGGCTGGAGGTGGAAGGGGAGTGGGTGATGAGAAATTACTTAATGGGTATAATGTACATTATTAGAGTGATGGATACACTCAAAGCCCAGACTTCACCACTATGCAATATGTCCAAGTAACAAAATTGCACTGGTACCCCTTAAATTTATACAAATGAAAAAAGAACTTCCATTCACTGAAAGAAAAAAATGAACAAAATAGTATTGATTGTAAAACACACTACTGTTTTACGTATCATTAGGAAAGGAAAAAAAACACCAACTGAACTATGATATGATGACTTATCACTTAAATTTTTAATTTAAACATTAAAAGAGTGCTTTTAGACTTACTTAAACATAGGTTTTTTAATTATATAAATTAACTTTTTCATACATGAGAAGGACGATATGAGTAAAATAAATGGGCTAAGGTAAACCTAAAATTTCTCCACATTCATGGTCATACTATGTGGAATCCCTTTTCAATTTAGAGTTGTGAAAGTCTGTGTTTCCCTCTTGTTCCACAAGAGTGTCTGTGATCCAGTATTTCATAAAAGACTGCTCCATGGTGCCCCCAGGACTTTCTTCTAAACCATAAGGTTCAATGTGCATGCACAGGCAGTGATCATTCATTTCATCACAATTGTTGTCTGTCCAATAGTGATCATTCGATACCTAATGGTTTCAGAGATTTCTTTTTTTTAGAATTTCGATTGTCTTAACTATATATCTGTCTTATAGGCACTGGATTACACCTTGTTTTTTTTTTTTAGCAGAGTCTCACTCTGTCACCCAGGCTGGAGTGCGGTGGCATGGTCTCAGCTCACAGCAGCCTCTGCTTTTCAGGCTCAAGCGATTCTCATGTCTCAGCCTCTTGAGTAGCTATATTATAGGAATGTAACTGATATTATAGGAATCTAACTGTTATTCTAAGAATAGAATTTGTATTTCAGTTAATTATTTTTATTTATTTTTCCCCAAAGATGGATGAAAAATTAAATGCAATTATACTTGTATTTGTAGTCACCTATCTATACATAATTTATTGGAGACTAATCTTTCTGAAACCTAGAACTTTCTGTGAATATTCTTTGATTTTTGGCACTTAAAGATCATTTCTCAAAAGAGTTCATTGCCATTTGACTTGATCAACATTTAAATTAGGACTCTCCATTCATGCTAAACTTTACTTTGTAGTTGGAGGTTAGCAACACAATAAGATTTGAGAAATGTTAGGTAAAGTTCTGCTCAAAATGTCCCCCCACAACCCCCACCTCCATTTGCCTCAAGTCTTGGTACAGCATCATAAGAGAGTCCTTCCTTTGGGCTAAGGCGTTATCCCTCTTTGTGTCTTTCATTAGAATGTTCTGGTGTCAGATTATTAGGTCAAGAAAGTACATTTTGTGGGTTTTCCAGCTCCTAGAATATGGATTTTAGGCAAATTTTGAAGACAGATTTTTTTTAAACTTAAAAATTTTCATTCTTAGTTTTGCACATATTCTGAGTACATTGTAGACACAGTGAATGGCAAGTTAGAAGATCAGAGACTGACTGAGGAAAATATCAGGCAGCAACAACATTAGTAGGTTTCATTCCTAATCTTACATATAATTTGCATATATATATCATATATAAAATATTAATTCTATACATTCAACCAAGTATAAATGGAGATTTTAGGGGACCCAGCTTGAACATTACTATAACACTGGGGCTAAACAAGGGTGAGCTGGCTGGCTGGTGGCTGAGTGCCCCAAAATTTGAAAGGACAGAAAGGCCTCAGGGAGAGGACTCATCTTAAGAGTCAAGCAGTCCGAGGCTGGACAAGGAACAGATCCGTAGTCATCCTAGGGCCTGCTTGGTATCTTGCCTGCAGGCCCAGTACTCTAGACTCTTGTGGAAAGAGAAAACAGAGTAAATATGCAGATAATTTTTTTCACTAACTACTTCATACAATGCATTGGGAAACAGGGCAATACTGTGTCTGCCCTCCTGTGCTTCCATATCAATGCCTTGCAGCTTGGTGCTGTGGGGCTGCAACACATTAGTGGTGGTACCTGTTGAAAACATTGGAAATGCCTGGAAGAAGCAATGGCACCTGATGGATGTGGAGTATTCAGCAGAGAAAAGATGAAGAGAAGGAAAAATAGTGGGTGTCACACAGTCTGTGATTGGAATAGCTTGGCAGTTCATGGAAGAAATTTCTTAGAGCCTTCCAGTAATTTTTAGGGGTTCTTTGTAGAAAGCTGTGGTTCTGAACATGGAGAGAAAGGTCAGGAAAATATGGCTAAGTGATGGAATTTTTGTGACCTAATTTCAAACTGGAAGCTGGTAGGATCCTTTGGAAATAGGGATTATGTACACATGTATTTATGGATAACTTTATAGAGCCATTCATTCCTTCAACATTTATTCAGTGTTTTGTAAATGCGGAAAATCATGCTAGAAGTATTTTTTAAAAACAGTAGTTTCACAATGAAAAGTGTTGAAAATAAACCTCTATCAGATTTTCTTTGCTGGTGAAAACAGGATAGACATATCTTTTCCTCGGGAAGCTGGTGGAGTTACCTTTTAAATGGTAACTTTTGGGAAACTGTACAGAGAGCTATCTAAGATTGCAGGCCCTGGAGTCAGGCTGCCTTCTTTGAAGCAAGCTCTGTCCCCATACTTGCTGTGTGGTCATGGGTAAGTTACTCAATGTTTCTGGGCCTCAATGTTCTCATCCTTTGAACGGGGATATTAATAGAGAAGTTAAATTGGATCATCTGGTTTAGATGCTGTAGATGTACCACCTAAAGCCATTGAGTCTGCCTATTTCATGTCTGCAGATCAACTCCCACTAATCCCTGTCTATATCTCTTTGTCAGGCTTTATTCAAAGCTGTTGAAGGCTGCACCTTTGAGGTGCTAGGGAATGAATGCCCAAGGAGCATCTCCCAAATCATGACCGAAGGGAATTGGTAGATAAATACCCATGTTTTATGTGGGATTAAGCTTCAGTTTCCTGGAGTGATAACTGGCTTCATAATGCACACACTCGTTCTTGGCTTCCTTCCCTTCCCTGTCTCATCTCTCGACCTCTTTTCTAGTTTTCACTACAACTTGCAAATTAACAACTTGCCCTTGAATCTTTGTTAGAGTCTGTTTCTGAGGAAGTCAAACCAAGATATAATTCACGTAAAGGATTTAACACATAGCAAACACTAAAAAATACAACAAAGCAAACACTATGTTATTACTATTGGATAACCTCTTACTTTTCCTATTTCATCTCAAAAGTTCTGGATTGTTGAATATCATGAAGCAATGCACTGCCCTTTTGAATGCTTAATCTTTTTTTCCAAGCTCTTAATTGTCATGGTATACATAAGAAAAAAAATTATTTGAGATAAAATCATAGCGCCTGTGAGAGGTTGTTCCCCAAGCCACAGTTTTTGTTACATAATGTTTTCCCTGTGGATCTCTGGATATTTCAGTGAGTAACCAATGAACTCCATCCTATTTATATATCTGTATAAATTTAGCTGTTTACAGGATGTTTGCCTGATTAATGAATGGAGAAGGATGAATAACGGAAATATACCAATAATAATATGATAATGACACCAAAGTATACTTGTGTTATGACATGAATATTAAAGGTCAGGCAGTTCTAGGAATTCTAAATTCATCTTAAAGGACATTTCAGTCTTTAACTAATGGAAAGGTGAACTTCAAACATACTGACCTTGGGTTTTTGTTTTGACTATTAGTTTTGATGTGGATGCATTTGAAATTCACAGGAACAAAGGTTCTTCTTTGTCATTGATTAGTGCTTCTCCAAGTGAAGACTCATTTGGATGGATTTTATTTGTGTTTTCTTCTTGAAAGAAATATAAAGAAATAAGCATCATGCATTAGGGTATTTGAAATATAAGACTTGTGACGCTTGTCACAAGTCTTCTAACAAATTTTTATTTATTTAATAAATTGGTTTTTATTTTATTTAACAAATTGGTTAGGATTATGGGCTCTGGAGTCAGGCAGTCTGAGATCAAATTGTGGTTCTACAACTAGCAAAATACTTGATTTTGGTCAAGTTGCTCCATGTGTCTACTAAGCCTTTAATCTAAAATTAAAATTGTGCCAGCATCATTAGGCCATCGTGATGGTCAAATGTGTCTGGCACACGGTAAGCACTCCATTAGTCTTACCTACTGCTATTCCTTTTAAAGGGATTCTTTGTCTTCTACTTTTTCTCCTTTGAAATAGAGAAAAATCAATGGTGTGAAGGGTTTACAAATCTTCTAAAGTTTTGTGCACATAAAACAATGTGTTAATGTCTGTCTCCAAATGTAAGTCCTTATATTTTTGTGTCAATGTTGATTGAGGAGGTACCACATTTTATTTCCTCATGGAAGAGCTTTTTGTACACAAGGAGCCACATTTAGAATCTGGATCCTCTGTTTAATGGCTTTTATAATACATTTTCCAGTATTACAGTGTCCTATGGACTCATTCATTTTTTTATTAGAAACTTAAAGAGGTGAGAGCTATTATCCTTGTTTAAAGTCAGAAAGGCAAATGAATATCTCCAGCAAGAATTTACTAATGATTTGCCAGTCTGCATTTATTTTTCTGCTGAAATGTTTTTCCCCTAAATTTTTCTCCTAATCCTTGCTTTTCAATTAATGATGTTTTTTTAAAAAAATCTTTCTCTTTTCTTTTCTTCTTTTTTTCTCTTCTTCTTTCTCTCTGCTTGTGCCTTTCTTCTTTTTTCTCCATCAACCTACCCTTCTGCCTCTCTCTCTCTCTCCTCCTACCTCCCTCTCTCTCTTTCTCTCTCTTTCTCTCTCTCTCTCTTCCCCCCCTCCATGGTTTCCCTGTTGTTTCATTCCTATTAGAAAACCAAAAAAACTTTGGAGGAATATTATTTTAAAAGTGTATTGGGAAATACACCCAGGCATGGTGGCTCACACCTGTAATCCCTTTGGGAGGCCGAGACGGGTGGATCACCTGAGGTCAGGAGTTTGAGACCAGCCTGGCCAACATGGTGAAGCCCCATCTCTACTAAAAATTACAAAAATTAGCTGCGCATGGTGGGGCGTGCCTGTAGTCCCATTTGCTCAGGAGGCCAAGGCAGGAGAATTGATTGAACCTGGGAGGCAGAGGTTGCAGTGAGCCGAGATCATGCCACTGCCCTCCAGCTTGGGTGACAGAGCGAGACTCCATCTAAAAAAAAAAAAAAAAAAAAAAAAAAAAGAAAGAAAGAAAGAAAAAAAGAAAAAGTGTATTGGGAAATATATATTCAATATCTTTCATGGGTCAAGAAAGTGGTGTCATTTTAGGCATGCTCCAGCACTCCTGAATAATAGGGATTATTCGGTAAGAGACATCAGAGACTCAAAGTTATTTAGACTGTTACATAGAAGAGAACAATGAAAAGAAAATTTTTATCCCTGCCATTGAGGAAGGGAAGCCTATTTATAGCCTAATTATAGAAGGTGATTTAAAGATAGACACACTTAATATCTTTTTTATCCTCTACAGAAAGATCAGAGATGAATTATTGACTGGGGACTGATTTGCTTTTGAAGGAATGACAAATCATTAAATCATGTTGATTTAAATACCTTATTTTTTTCCAGTTATTCTGTAAGAAGAAGGAACACACTTCTTACAGAATATCTGGAAAACAAGGCATTTAAATTAGCAGGATCTGGTGACCTAATCCCTGAAATTTTCTAACATTTTCAGAGACCACAGCCAATATTTCTGAGAAATTGTGGAAAGGGATTGATGTCTTTCCAGACTAGCAAAGTGAAAAGAATAAAACTTATGTTATAAGACTTACATGTTTGAGGAAAGAAAGAGATTAGTATTGAACGGTGTAGTATGAATTTCTGAAAGACACCGAAAGAATATATCAAACAATAAATTTACCATTACTTGCAGAGGCATAGATGATTAGAAATAAAAAAGAATACAACTTTGGCATTAGTAAATCTTCCCAAAGTTAAGTAGCTATTTCTGCTGTACTAATGCAGACAAGGGTAGAGTGGAAGATACACTTTGCCTCAATTTCTCTATTGCTTTTGGGGTCTCATCAATTACTCAGTTAAGTGATTCTGGGATATTGATGGTGCTTGTGAAGGTAGCAGCACATCTGATTTTCAAGATGCATGGTTACTTACTGTTTACATGTGATTTTTTTTTCCTCCATAATTGGAGCACGAATGCCTGTCGTTCGATTAAATCATATCAGCTTCATCAGAATTTCTGGGAATGGAGTTTAGACATCTGTATTTTTTTAAGCTGCTTTGGTGGTCCTGGTGCCCAGAGAGGGTTGAGAGCTACTGTCTGTGATGAAAGGTACTGCTGCTCTAACCCCACAGAGCGGGACCAGACTAGAGACTTCATCTACCAATTGAATGTTTCCTCACAGCCCCGCATGCCTTTCCTGCCTTCTGCCTTCTAATGGCATTCCTGTGCCTACAAAGTCACCTATTTTTTCCTGAGATGTCCATGTCCCATGTATCCTTCAAGCCCCAGCTCGGTTTTATCTCTCTCATGAAGCTTCCCTGACAGTCCTAGCTCTTATTGGGCAGCCCTCTTTCACCCTCAACATCAGTAGCCCCACTAAGCAAAATGTGATCCATAAACCAGTAACGTAAAACTTCGCATGGAAGCTTGTTAGAAATGTAGAGTCTCAGGCACCTGCCTCAGACTCAATGAATCAAAAACTGCCTTTTAACCAGACTCCCAGAGGACTGGTGTGCCCTTTAAGGTTTGAGAAGCTCTGGTCCACAGCACGAACATGGCTTGGCCCTTCCTTGTAGGTTGTCTTATTCATAACTGATTTGCCTGTTCATCTCATCTTCTCAAATGGATTAAATGTTACTTGACGAAAAGGAACACCTCTTGGAATTCCTTTGCACCCTTCTATTACGTTCTGTACATGGACATGCAATGGCTGATAACAATAGATACATTTACTGAGTGCAGATTATGTGTCAGGTACACTATCAAATGCTTTATATAAATAATTTCATTGGCCAGGTGCAGTGGCTCACATCTGTAATCCCAGCACTTTGAGAGGCCAAGGCAGGTGGATCACTTGAGGTTAGGAGTTTGAGACCAGCTGGCCAACATGGTGAAACCTCATCTCTACTGAAAATACAAAAATTAGCTAGGTGTGGTGGCAGGTGCCTGTAATTCCAGCTACTTGAGAGGATGAGGCAGGAGAATTGCTTGAACCTGGGAGGCAGAGGTTGCAGTGAGCCAAGATCGTGCCACTGCACTCCAGGCTGGGAGACAGAGTGGGACTCAATCTCAAACAAAACAAAACAAAACAGAAAAACATGATAATAATTTTATTAAATCCCCACAGCAATCTGGTGATATAGAATTGAATACCCATTCTATACGAGAAAACTGAGGTTCAGAGTGGTTCACTAAGTTGCCTCAGGCCACATAGTTAGAAAGTGGCAGAATTGGAATTTAAAGCCAGGGCTCTTAACCACTGTGTAAACTGCAATATGCACTTAATAAATTGTTTAGTGATTCAAGGCTTAGGAAAAGGTGACATTGATTTAAAAGTCCTTTGGCTTTTACTTACAAATGTAGAGCCAACAGACAGAGATCCAGTGCCCCATTTAGAATATTTGGCAGGTTTATAAATATTGTTTCAGGCAACAGCTCTTCTCCCATCTCGTTTAGCTTTCATGGTAGTGTGTTATCACATCCTTCACCTGGATTCTCTTGTTTAGCCTAAACAAGTTTCTAGCATTAATCGTATTTGTATTATTTAAGATGGCAAGACTCAACCTGACTTCTATTATCGTTCCTCTCTTAGTTGGCTTTAGCTAAATAGGAACCAGTCTGATTTTGGTAAAGGCAGCTGGAAGTGGGGGTGGGTGTATCTCTCTTCTAATTTCTGTTCTTTGTTATTGTGACCACAGCAGCAGTGGATCAGAGCATGGACTTTGGCAGCAGACAAGCCTGGGTTTGAATCCTGACTCTGCCACTTACGTAAGTGATTTCAACTCTCAGTATCTCAGTTTCCCCATTTATAAAATGAAGCCAATATGGGATTGTGGAAATAAAATAATCCATTTAAACTCTCTAGGACACAGTAAACACTCAACAATTATGACCTCCTATTGTGAATTCAAGCCAGCTGCCTTGTTATTATTATTATTATTATTGTTGTTATTATTATTATTGAGATGGAGTCTTGCTCTGTCGCCAGGCTGGAGTGCAGTGGCGCAATCTCAGGTCACTGCAACCTCCGCCTCCCGGGTTCAAGCGATTCTCCTGCCTCAGCCTCCCGAGTACCTGGGACTACAGGTGTGCTCACTATGACCAGCTAATTTTTGTATTTTTAGTAGAGCCGGGGTTTCACCATGTTGGCCAGGATCGTCTCCATCTCTTGACCTCGTGATCCAACCGCCTCAGCCTCCCAAAGTGCTGGGATTACAGGCGTGAGCCACTGCTCCCGGTCGTTGTTATTTTTCAATATCTAACCCTAAGTAAACTTCTGGTAGAAGGAAGGTCACCAGACTGTAAGCCACCCAAAGGCACTACTTGCTTCTTGGTATATTGCACAGGCTAAGACACCTATTAGGTGGTTGTTTGGAAATCTTGGTTGGATGTTTTGTGGTCAAGATTGGAGACAATAAGTCATAAAAACATGTTTTCCTCTTTATTATCTCTTTTATCCATAAGTTAGTACCAAGAAAAGTTTGACCAATGATGAAGGCAGGGCTCCCTGGGAAGCTTCAGGCAGATAGGGATTGGTTTACCTGGTTCCCTCCTAGACGATCCTACACAGTGTACCCAGCACCTGTATGTGATGGCATACAGTAGAAGAAGGAGAGGTATCTTGACTGACTAGCTTTGCAGGCAATGAGCTTGACATGATTGCAACCCTAAAGTCAGTGGTGGACAAGCACTGTGGCAACAGAATATAGTGAAAACCAGATTTGAGATTGTGCTCTCACAGTCTCATTATTGTCCTAGAAATTAATGAACTTGGAGAATATTTCTGAGTTTTAGTAGCTAGGGCACCAGATAACAAGCACACAAAATGTACAGTATAGCTGGATGCCTCATTAGTGCTGTAAAGTGAATAATGCATACGTTACCTCAACAGGATATTGTGTAGGATTGCAAATTAATGTCAGTTATGAACTTTGGAGCTACTGAAAGTACTGAATTGCTGTGAGTTATTTGTTAGGAATAATTTGATTCAGTTGTATTTTGACTCTTGGTGTTTAGGATAGAGTATCCAATGCCCTCAGAATTCCCTCTCTCTCTCTCTCTCTCTCTCCTCTCTCCCTCTCTCTCTTTCTTTCTTTCTTTTGACAGAATCTCACTCTGTTGTCCAGGCTGGAGTGCAGTGGCTTGGTCTTGGCTCACTACAACCTCTGCCTCCTAGGTTCAAGTGATTCTCCTGCCTCAGCCTCCCGAGTAGCTGGGATTACAGGCATCCACCACCATGCCTGGCTAATTTTTGTATTTTTAGTAGAGATGGGGTTTTGCCATGTTGGCCAGGCTGGTCTCGAACTCCTGACCTCAGGTGATCCATCCACCTCAGCCTCCCAAGGTACAGGGATTACAGGTGTAAGCCACAGCGCCCAACCCTAGAATTTCATTTCTAAACGTTTTCTAGATGAGTCAAGTTAGACCTTTAGAGAAGTTGAAATTGGGCCAGGCGCGGTGGCTCACACCTATAATCCCAGCACTTTGGGAGGCCGAGGCAGGTGGATCACGAGGTCAGGAGATCGAGACCATCCTGGCTAACACGGTGAAACTCCGTCTCTACTAAAAATACAAAAAATTAGCCAGGCATGGTGGCGGGTGCCTGTAGTCCTAGCTACTTAAGAGGCTGAGACAGGAGAATGGCGTGAACCCGGGAGGAGGAGCTTGCAGTGAGCCGGGTTGGCACCACTGCACTCCAGCCTGGGCGACACAGCGAGACTCCGTCTCAAAAAAAAAAAAAAAAGAAAGAAATTGAAATGTTCAGCAATGCATATGTTTCTGAGGTTTTGCCATCACATATTATATGTGGTAAAGGGGTAAGAACACTGGCTTGGGAGCCCAAACACCTGCATTTGGTTTTAGTTCTCCAACCAAATCATCCTGGGTAACATTCAAGAGGTAACATCCCAGAGTTTCAGCTTACTAGGACTGATCATTACTACCAACTAAGTTTAACTTTTATTCCGTTTCAATACTCATTAGTTGTTTTGATTAATAACATCTTGCTATGATTTATCCTGTACTGCTCATAAGCAACAAACAAATAGATACCATTTTAAAATCACTGAAAGGGTTTAGAAGGATTAACAATAGAATATAAGGTATTTTTGGGATTTAAAAATAAATACTAGCCTTGTATTGGCAAAATACCCCTCTAAACCCATGTGGCCTGTTATTTTATTTGATAATTGGTTCTGTTTATAATTTACAACATGGTTGAGTGAAGAAATCCTTGATTATTATTCCTCATTCAAATACCGGTACATTTTGTGCTAGACTGAGTAGAAAGGAATATGGGTTTTATTTCATCTACTGTGTGTCTACTCCTTTGGGGAAGACAGGGTACTAACAATTATGGGCTGGTAAATATTTCAACTTGTTTCCAAGACTGCGGTAAGTAGTACAACACTACAAGACTCAAGGAAAAATTTCTAGCTGGGTAATATGTACCTTGCTCCCAATTCCATTTTAATTCAGTTGGGGTCAAGGATTGTGATAAAAATGTTAGCACTTATCTTCTAACAGAAAAACAGGTTGGCTTTTAGTCATGCAAAATACAATTTTGAACTTCTGCAGAATGTTCTGAAAAAATGTGAGGTTATTTAGTTTACTCAAAATTTATTTCTACCTACTTCTAAAATGGATTTGAGGTGACTAAGGTACAGTGAGTCCTCACTTAACGTCACTCATATGTTCTTAGAATCTGCAATTTTTAAGCAAAACAATGAAAGAAGAAGCTGATTTTACCACAGGCTAATTATATAAACAAGAATTAAGTTACTAGGGCATATTTCTGGTTACAAAAATATAACTAATTTTAAATAAAGATAAAAACACTTCTAATATTCAATATTAAGATAAATGTGAACCATACACACATTTAAAAAAGATGACTAAGAACAAGAAAATGGTTTACCCGTTGGAGGAGCCAAGATGGCCGAATAGGAACAGCTCCGGTCTGCAGCTCCAAGTGTGAGCAACGCAGAAGATGGGTGATTTCTGCATTTCCATCTGAGGTACTGGGCTCATCTCACTAGGGAGTGCCAGACAGTGGGTGCAGGTCAGTGGGTGCACACACCATGCGCGAGCCGAAGCAGGGCGAGGCATTACCTCACTTGGGAAGCGCAAGGGGTCAGGGAGTTCCCTTTCTGAGTCAAAAAAGGAGTGACTGACGGCACCTGGAAAATCGGGTCACTCCCACCTGAATACTGCGCTTTTCCGACGGGCTTAAAAAACGGCGCACCACGAGATTATATCCCACACATGGCTCGGAGGCTCCTATGCCCACGGAGTCCCGCTGATTGCTAGCACAGCAGTCTGAGATCAAACTGCAAGGCGGCAGGGAGGCTAGGGGAGGGGCGCCCGCCATTGCCCAGGCTTGATTAGGTAAACAAAGCAGCTGGGAAGCTCAAACTGGGTGGAGCCCACCACAGCTCAAGGAGGCCTGCCTGCCTCTGTAGGCTCCACCTCTGGGGGCAGGGCACAGACAAACAAAAAGACAGCAGTAACCTCTGAAGACTTAAATGTCCCTGTCTGACAGCTTTGAAGAGAGCAGTGTTTCTCCCAGCACGCAGCTGGAGATCTGAGAACGGGCAGACTGCCTCCTCAAGTGGGTCCCTGAACCCTGACCCCCGAGCAGCCTAACTGGGAGGCACCCCCCAGCAGGGGCACACTGACACCTCACACGGCAGCGTACTCCAACAGACCTGCAGCTGAGGGTACTCTCTGTTAGAAGGAAAACTAACAAACAGAAAGGACATCCACACCAAAAACCCATCTGTACATCACCATCATCAAAGACCAAAAGTAGATAAAACCACAAAGATGGGGAAAAAACAGAACAGAAAAACTGGAAACTAAAAAGCAGAGCGCCTCTCCTCCTCCAAAGGAACGCAGTTCCTCACCAGCAACGGAACAAAGCTGGATGGAGAATGACTTTGACGAGCTGAGAGAAAAAGGCTTCAGATGATCAAATTACTCTGAGCTATGGGAGGACATTCAAACCAAAGGCAAAGAAGTTGAAAACTTTGAAAAAAATTTAGAAGAATGTATAACTAGAATAACCAATACAGAGAAGTGCTTAAAGAAGCTGATGGAGCTGAAAACCAAGGCTCGAGAACTACGTGAAGAATGCAGAAGCCTCAGGAGCCAATGTGATCAACTGGAAGAAAGGGTATCAGCAACGGAAGACGAAATGAATGAAATGAAGCGAGAAGGGAAGTTTAGAGAAAAAAACAATAAAAAGAAATGAGCAAAGCCTCCAAGAAATATGGGACTATGTGAAAAGACCAAATCTACATCTGACTGGTGTACCGGAAAGTGATGGGGAGAATGGAACCAAGTTGGAAAACACTCTGCAGGATATTATCCAGGAGAATTTCCCCAATCTAGCAAGGCAGGCCAACGTTCAGATTCAGGAAATACAGAGAACACCACAAAGATACTCCTCGAGAAGAGCAACTCCAAGACACATAATTGTCAGATTCACCAAAGTTGAAATGAAGGAAAAAATGTTAAGGGCAGCCAGAGAGAAAGGTCGGGTTACCCTCAAAGGGAAGCCCATCAGACTAACAGTGGATCTCTTGGCAGAAACCCTACAAGCCAGAAGAGAGTGGGGGCCAATATTCAACATTCTTAAAGGAAAGAATTTTCAACCCAGAATTTCATATCCAGCCAAACTAAGCTTCATAAGTGAAGGAGAAATAAAATACTTTACAGACAAGCAAATACTGAGAATTTTGTCACCACCAGGCCTGCCTTACAAGAGCTCCTGAAGGAAGCACTAAACATGGAAAGGAACAACTGGTACCAGCTGCTGCAAAATTATGCCAAAATGTAAAGACCATCGAGACTAGGAAGAAACTGCATCAACTAATGAGCAAAATAACCAGCTAACATCATAATGACAGGATCAAATTCACACATAACAATATTAACTTTAAATGTAAATGGACTAAATGCTCCAATTAAAAGACACAGACTGGCAAATTGGATAAAGAGTCAAGACCCATCAGTGTGCTGTATTCAGGAAACCCATCTCACGTGCAGAGACACACATAGGCTCAAAATAAAGGGATGCAGGAAGATCTACCAAGCCAATGGAAAACAAAAAAAGGCAGGGGTTGCAATCCTAGTCTCTGATAAAACAGACTTTAAACCAACAAAGATCAAAAGAGACAAAGAAGGCCATTACATAATGGTAAAGGGATCAATTCAACAAGAAGAGCTAACTATCCTAAATATATATGCACCCAATACAGGAGCACCCAGATTCATAAAGCAAGTCCTGAGTGACCTACAAAGAGACTTAGACTCCCACACATTAATAATGGGAGACTTTAACACCCCACTGTCAACATTAGACAGATCAGCAAGACAGAAAGTCAACAAGGATACCCAGGAATTGAACTCAGCTCTGCACCAAGTGGACCTAATAGACATCTACAGAACTCTCCACCCAAAATCAACAGAATATACATTTTTTTCAGCATCACACCACACCTATTCCAAAATTGACCACATAGTTGGAAGTAAAGCTCTCCTCAGCAAATGTAAAAGAACAGAAATTATAACAAACTATCTCTCAGACCACAGTGCAATCAAACTAGAACTCAGGATTAAGAATCTCACTCAAACCTGCTCAACTACATGGAAACTGAACAACCTGCTCCTGAATGACTACTGGGTACATAATGAAATGAAGGCAGAAATAAAGATGTTCTTTGAAACCAATGAGAACAAAGACACAACATACCAGAATCTCTGGGATGCATTCAAAGCAGTGTGTAGAGGGAAATTTATAGCACTAAATGCCCGCAAGAGAAAGCAGGAAAGATCCAAAATTGACACCCTAACATCACAATTAAAAGAACTAGAAAAGCAAGAGCAAACACATTCAAAAGTTAGCAGAAGGCAAGAAATAACTAAAATCAGAGCAGAACTGAAGGAAATAGAGACACAAAAAACCCTTCAAAAAATTAATGAATCCAGGAGCTGGTTTTTTGAAAGGATCAACAGAATTGATAGACTGCTAGCAAGACTAATAAAGAAAAAAAGAGAGAAGAATCAAATAGACGCAATAAAAAATGATAAAGGGGATATCACCACCGATCCCACAGAAATACAAACTACCATCAGGGAATACTACAAACACCTCTACACAAATAAACTAGAAAATCTAGAAGAAATGGATAAATTCCTGGACACATACACTCTCCCAAGACTAAACCAGGAAGAAGTTGAATCTCTGAATAGACCAATAACAGGAGCTGAAATTGTGGCAATAATCAATAGCTTACCAACCAAAAAGAGTCCAGGACCAGATGGATTCACAGCCGAATTCTACCAGAGGTACAAGGAGGAACTGGTACCATTCCTTCTGAAACTATTCCAATCAATAGAAAAAGAGGGAATCCTCCCTAACTCATTTTATGAGGCCAGCATGATTCTGATACCAAAGCCAGGCAGAGACACAACCAAAAAAGAGAATTTTAGACCAATATCCTTGATGAACATTGATGCAAAAATCCTCAATAAAATACTGGCAAACCGAATCCAGCAGCACATCAAAAAGCTTATCCACCATGATCAAGTGGGCTTCATCCCTGGGATGCAAGGCTGGTTCAATATACGCAAATCAATAAATGTAATCCAGCATATAAACAGAGCCAAAGACAAAAACCACATGATTATCTCAATAGATGCAGAAAAAGCCTTTGACAAAATTCAACAACCCTTCATGCTAAAAACTCTCAATAAATTACGTATTGATGGGACGTATTTCAAAATAATAAGAGCTATCTATGACAAACCCACAGCCAATATCATACTGAATGGGCAAAAACTGGAAGCATTCCCTTTGAAAACTGGCACAAGACAGGGATGCCCTCTCTCACCACTCCTATTCAATATAGTGTTGGAAGTGCTGGCCAGGGCAATTAGGCAGGAGAAGGAAATAAAGGGTATTCAATTAGGAAAAGAGGAAGTCAAATTGTCCCTGTTTGCAGACGACATGATTGTATATCTAGAAAACCCCATTGTCTCAGCCCAAAATCTCCTTAAGCTGATAAGCAACTTCAGCAAAGTCTCAGGATACAAAATCAATGTACAAAAATCACAAGCATTCTTATACACCAACAACAGACAAACAGAGAGCCAAATCATGAGTGAACTCACATTCACAATTGCTTCAAAGAGAATAAAATACCTAGGAATCCAACTTACAAGGGATGTGAAGGACCTCTTCAAGGAGAACTACAAACCACTGCTCAAGGAAATAAAAGAGGATACAAACAAATGGAAGAACATTCCATGCTCATGGGTAGGAAGAATCAATATCATGAAAATGGCCATACTGCCCAAGGTAATTTACAGATTCAATGCCATCCCCATCAAGCTACCAATGACTTTCTTCACAGAATTGGAAAAAACTACTTTAAAGTTCATATGGAACCAACAAAGAGCCCGCATCGCCAAGTCAATCCTAAGCCAAAAGAACAAAGCTGGAGGCATCACACTACCTGACTTCAAACTATACTACAAGGCTACAGTAACCAAAACAGCATGGTACTGGTACCAAAACAGAGATATAGATCAATGGAATGGAACAGAGCCCTCAGAAATAACGCTGCATATCTACAACTATCTGATCTTTGACAAACCTGAGAAAAACAAGCAATAGGGAAAGGATTCCCTATTTAATAAATGGTGCTGGGAAAACTGGCTAGCCATATGTAGAAAGCTGAAACTGGATCCCTTCCTTACACCTTATACAAAAATCAATTCAAGATGGATTAAAGACTTAAACGTTAGACCTAAAACCATAAAAACCCTAGAAGAAAACCTAGGCATTAGCATTCAGGACATAGGCATGGGCAAGGACTTCATGTCTAAAACACCAAAAGCAATGGCAACAAAAGCCAAAATTGACAAATGGGATCTAATTAAACTAAAGAGCTTCTGCACAGCAAAAGAAACTACCATCAGAGTGAACAGGCAACCTACAAAATGGGAGAAAATTTTCACAACCTACTCATCTGACAAAGGGCTAATATCCAGAATCTACAATGAACTCAAACAAATTTACAAGAAAAAACCAAACAACCCCATCAAAAAGTGGGCGAAGGACATGAACAGACACTTCTCAAAAGAAGACATTTATGCAGCCAAAAAACACATGAAAAAATGCTCATCATCACTGGCCATCAGAGAAATGCAAATCAAAACCACAATGAGATACCGTCTCACACCAGTTAGAATGGCAATCATTAAAAAGTCAGGAAACAACAGGTGCTGGAGAGGATGTGGAGAAATAGGAACACTTTTACACTGTTGGTGGGACTGTAAACTAGTTCAACCATTGTGGAAGTCAGTGTGGCGATTCCTCAGGGATCTAGAACTAGAAATACCATTTGACCCAGCCATCCCATTACTGGGTATATACCCAAAGGACTATAAATCATGCTGCTATAAAGACACATGCACACGTATGTTTATTGCAGCATTATTCACAATAGCAAAGGCTTGGAACCAACCCAAATGTCCAACAATGATAGACTGGATTAAGAAAATGTGGCACATATACACCATGGAATACTATGCAGCCATAAAAAAGGATGAGTTCATGTCCTTTGTAGGGACATGGATGAAATTGGAAATCATCATTCTCAGTAAACTATCGCAAGAACAAAAAACCAAACACCGTATATTCTCACTCATAGGTGGGAATTGAACAATGAGATCACATGGACACAGGAAGGGGAATATCACACTCTGGGGACTGTTGTGGGGTGGGGGGAGGGGGGAGGGATAGCATTGGGAGATATACCTAATGCTAGATGACGAGTTAGTGGGTGCAGCGCACCAGCATGGCACATGTATACATATGTAACTAACCTGCACAATGTGTACATGTACCCTAAAACTTAAAGTATAATAAAAAAGAAAGAAAGAAAGAAAGAAAGAAAATGGTTTACCCAAGTTCTGTGAAATCAGTGAGCGAAGGCAGTCATAGTGCTGGTGGGTTAAATCAAAGTATAAATGCAGAGCAAAAATGTCAAGGATAAATACCTGCCACCATGCAATTCAAAAACAATCACACATATGGCAGGCTTACTGAACACTTTCGTTTTACATCATTTATTGTGGTAGCTCTATAGGATTATCACATCTTTTACAAGTTTTTATTTGACAATAATTTGTATTCATTCATTCATTCTTTCATTCATTCATTTTCCTACCAGCTTACTCCAGTTCAGGGTTGTGGGTGGCTGGAGCTTATCCCGGCACTCAGGGTGCAAGGCAGGACCCAATCCTGGCCAGGACACCATTCCATCACGGGACACACTCACACACACATACACACACACGCACACACATACACACACACGCTCACTGAGACTGGGACAATGGAGACACACCAGTTCATCTAACATGCGCATCTTTGGGATGTGGGAGGAAACCAAAGTACCCAAAGAAAAGCCACGCAGACACAGAGAGGACGTGCAAACTCCACCCAGATAGTGGGCCTGGCTGGAAATCCATTTCTCCCCTCATCAATGTTATAACGAAATGACGTTGAACGGAATGGTGTTATTCAAGGATATGCTGTACTAACAAATTTGAGCTGCAATTGAAATTCATTGTTATTTGCTGTGCTGGAGGTGATTTGGTTAATGGAAGTTTAATGGGCTAAAACTGCCCTTATTTGGTAAGGATTGAAAAGTGATTTTATTGCTCCTTCATTTTCACATGGTTTTCATCAACACTGATGGTTCAGAAAATAAACATGAGTGCTTCTGAGACCTGCAATTTTGGGAAAGCTGAGTCCAAAGCATTAGTATTGAATTTGTATACAATGAAGTATGCATTCATGTTAATGTGGCCCAGCTGGGCTATTTTAAATAGAAATTTGGCATCCTTGGACTAATATTCTGAAAACCTCCGGATTATAATTTATTATTATTTTATTCAAATTTTAAAATTCAGTATATATCTCCCAGAAGGCTGATTTTTATTTAAAAGAAAAGGAAAAGGGGCTGGAATTGTTTTGGGGATGTTTTATTTCCATCTTGCCATTTAAGTGGTTAGGATAGTATGGAGTGATGGGAGAATTATTGTGTTTCATAGATTCAAAGGTACACATTTTTTCTTTTATATTTTAACATTTTTAAAATCAGCATGCATCTTATAGCTGATAGTATCTTAAAATCGTTGTCAACCAAAGTATACAGTTTTCACTGCTTGCATATAAGCAAACTTGGTGAAAACAAAACTGCAGTCCCTTGAAGCTACTGTCAACAAATCATTTAGATGATTTGACAGAGGATCCGAATTCTAGTTATCGTCTGAAGACTTTTAGTTGACAATTTGGTGAGATGAAAGAAGTACCAATAATCAAAGCTTACAGAATGGGTGTCAGAGGATTAGCAGAAAAGCCAGAGACAGTAATGAAAACTCTTCAGGACTGTTGCCATCAACACTTTAAGTTGAAAATGTATTCAGAAGCTTGAAGTCTGAATGGGAAACAGTTTTAGGAATACCTCAACCAATTTATTTCACTTTCATTTTATTTAATATGTATGCATTAAAATGGCTAGGCACGGTGGCTCATGCCTATAATCCCAGCACTTTGGGAGGCTGAGGCCGGCAGATCACCTGAAGACAGGAGTTTGAGACCAACCTGGCCAACATGATGAAACCCCATCTCTACGAAAAATTCAACAATTAGTCAGGTGTGGTGGCGCACATCTGTAATCCCAGCTACTCAGGAGGCTGAGGCAGAAGAATCGCTGGAATCTGGGAGGCGGAGGCTGCAGTGAGCCAAGATCATGCCACTGCACTCCAGCCTGCGTGACAGAGCCAGACTCCATCTCAAAAAAAAAAGTGTGTGTGTATATATATATGAATATATATATGCATTAAATGATATATGATAAACGTTTATACTTATTTAATTAGTAGGTTGGTTTCTTTCTTAAAAGTGAACAAAATAATAATCTGTGGTGTCACATTTTAGACAAAATATGGTACTTATATATTGTTTCAATTTCTACAACCAAAATGGTTGGGGCCACCAATGATGGAAAACCAGACCCATATCCCCAAAGAGTCAAAAATACTTAATGGAAATTTAGGACATCCTGTGTTGTTGTTTCAAAAAGCCTGGTACTCTTTCCTAAAGACCCCACTGTTCCAGGAGCTGCCCCTTTGATTATGGGAAAAAGTGAGAACTTGGACAACACAGATGTTTCCAATTTGGGGACTGAGGAAGCCCCTGTGCCTGCGTCTTATTCTGGTTCTTAAGGATCATGGGAATATGTTTTCCAGCTTCCCCCCTCCCATGATCAACATATACACAGCAGTAAACTTTTATAGATGTACTTTATGTTAACCTCTGCCCCAACCCCAATACACATAAAAATATGTGGAATTTTCTCAGGCAATTTGGGGTAATATATTACAAAGATTGATTTTACGTTAAAGCCTATAATAATGAAAGGTCTACCCTTCTGAATATCGATGTGATGGACAGATAAAAATGTCCTATTTCTCTGGAAAATACATATCCTGTAAGGTAGGAAAAGTCAGAAACAAAGCTGTAGGAGCTGTAAGATAGAACGAGCACGCTATGGCTTGTTTGTAAACCTGGGACTTCAGTGTTCACATTTTGTATAAATTTTGACAGATGCTACGATCTATGTTAGGATGTGGTGATAGCTATCCCAAAACAAAATCTTTAAATAAAAAAATTAATTCAAATCTTCTCACAATCAATACTATCATATTAAAACTTCCCAGCTAAACAATGCCAACATCAAAATTATTTCCAAAGTGGCCAATGACCACTTTGATTCAGTAGCATTCTGCATATTCCAGGGCAGTAAAAGAAAAAGGACAGTCCCTGAAAGTTGTTCCAATGGAATTTGGCCTCTTCTCAGGCTAATTTGTTCCATTTATCTTCAAGCCTAAGATCCTTGGCATAAGGTGCTAAAATACATACCAAGCTATAAGGACTAGTGATGGATAAGGGGCCTCAGGACAAAGGTATGTATTATAGTTCCACAATAAGAAAATACACTAGGAAGACAAATCTTTCTTCCTTTCTCCCTCCACACTTATATCTAAAAACTATTTATTTTAGCATCTACTATGTGCCAGGTACAGCCTTGGACAAAAAGAAAAAATCCACTCTCAAAGAAATTACACACTGTTAGAGGAAAAAGTAATGAGCAATACATATACTATATAAACCACATAGTGTATTAGAGGGAGATAACTGGAAAGAAAATAGAGTGGAAAAATAGAGTGTGAGCATGAGTTAGTGGGAGAGAATGAGATACAGTTTTTGTTTTTGTATTTGTTTTTGTTTTTGTTTGAGACGGAGTCTCGCTCTGTCAGCCAGGCTAGAGTGCAGTGGCACGATCTTGGCTCACTGCAACCTCCGCCTCCCGGGTTCAAGCGATTCTCCTGCCTCAGCCTCCCGAGTAGCTGGGACTATAGGTGTGCACCACCACATCTGGCTAATTTCTGTATTTTTAGTAGAGACAGGGTTTCACCATGTTAGCCAGCCTAGTCTCGAAATCCTGACCTCGTGATCCGCCCGCCTCAGCCTCCCAAAGTGCTGGGGTTACAGGCATGAGCCACCGCGCCCGGCAGGGATCCAGTTTTAAATAGGATAGTCAGGGTAGGCCTCATTGAAAGGTGAAATGTTGGCAAAGACTTGCAGGTATGAGGGAGTTAGACAGGCAAATGTCAACGGGAGCATATTCCAGACAGAGAGAAGAGCCTGCAGACTAGTCCCAAGGCTGAAGCAAGTCTGGAGTGTTAGAAAGACCACAAGGAGGCAAGAATGGCTCACTTGGAGTGAGCAGGGCAAAGTAACAAGTGATGAAGTCAAGAGAAAAGATGATGAGATTATCTGGGACCATGCAAGTCACTGTAATTGTGAGGTCTCCTTTGACTGGTGTTCCAGGCCTGCAGCTTCCTTCAATACCAAATGCACCATGGTTATCTCAGACTTCATATATGCTGTTTCTGAACTTTAGATAACCTTCCCCCAGATCAAGGTGTGGCTCGCCCTTTTCTTCATGCAGTTCTCAATTTTAATGCCATCTCCTCAGCAAGGCCTTTTCTCATGATTCTGGTCCATTGCCACACTATTGCACTTTAGTTTATAAAATTATAACAGTCAACAATAAGAAAATCCATGTATTATGCAAGTAACTAGTGGCTTCCATGTAAAGAAACCTGCTCCCTCTATTAAGGTACTCTTATTCTTTCTCACTGAGTGGAATCTACAAGCTGCATAGCAGTTTCCTTCCAATTATAAAGTAATAGTGGCCAGGGACTTTGGCCTTCAGTAGTTTTGCTAAGGAAGCTGGATCTGAGCCAAAAGAGGCTGTGGAGACCAGCCCATCTTACCTTCTTGGTGGAAAATCACTGAAAGATCTTTGATTTCTGGTGTTTTTCAATGCCAGCATTGTGGTTAAGATATCTTCACTCATTTTCTGATAACAGAACTCTGATTTCCTCCACTGGCCATTGACCCAGTGATAGGTTTGAGGATGAACACGTGGCCCAGGTTGCACTAATTGAGGCTGCCACTGGAACTTGCCTGCTAGAGTCATCAGGGAGGGTGCTTCCTTTCTGGTTGATCTGCTAAGTTGTGCACTGGGTTATTAGTGTCCATAGTGCTTACCATATGGAAAAATCTTCCCTAAGAGGTAGTGAGAGAGATCAAGACCTGGTGGCACCATATGGGACCTTGATCCTGCTGTACCTGAGTCAGTTGTGCTCTTGGACTTTTTAGTGATAAGAGCCATGATTACACTAATTTGAGTTAGATTACTTTCCCTCAGAGTTGAAAGAGTCTTAATAGTGCAGATATCATCTAGTTTCTACTCTCTTTTTCAATAAATAATAATTCACATTGCTTCCTAACCACTATGGGATTCAGAGGCTAGCTAGGCCCTTGCAAACAGGCCTTCTGTGGTTTTAAATTCACTTCTCATGTATCTCACACGGTAGGCCATTGTGAGCTGGGAATTCTATTTGTTGTTGTTTCTTCTCCAGTAAATGGAAGATGTTATTTTCTTCTCCAACTTACATATCCTTATTTCTAGTTTAATTATACTGAAGATCCCCCAAAGATCTTGGAAAATTAAATCAGGCCTATGTGCAAAATTTCCAGTTCAATTAAGAAGGTCCTAGAGAGTCAATTCCTTCATAGTCTCTTGCTTTTCTTAAAATGATATTTTTTCTAGTTAAAAAATGATTCCGCTCCACATCTAAAAGCTGCTGATGTTATTAGGCATTTAGAACAAGTCAGAAGGAAAAATGGGTTTCTAGGAGGATGTTTCTCTTCACTTGTTTTCTGCTTTGCTTTTTCTTTTTCCTGGCATCACAGACCATGAAGGCCGCAACATCTGTTACCCAGGAATGCACAGAAACAACCTAGTCTCCAAAGTAGCATCTATTATCAGCATCTTTCTATTGCTGATGAGTATCAGGGGTTTCCAGAAAGCCACACTGGAGCAATCCCACTTCCGGGTATAGATCAAAAGAAGTGAAAACAGGATCTTGAAATGATATTTGCATGCCTGTGATCATTGTAGCATTATGAACAATAACCAAGAGGTAGAAGCAACATACATATCTATCAACAGATAAGTGAATAAAAAATGTGATATATACATACAATGGAATATTATTCAGCCTTGAAAGGCAGGAAATCTTGTCATATGCTACAATAAGGATGAAATTTGAGCACATTATGCGAAGCAAAATAAACCAGTTACAAAAAGGCACTTGTATGAGGTATCTAAAACATTTAAACTTACAGAAACAGAAAGTAGAATCATGGTTGTTAAGGGCTGCAGGGCGTGTGAGGAGAATAGGGAGATGTTGTTTAATGGGTGTGGAGTTTCAGCCATGCAAGAAGAAAAATTCCTAGCGATCTTCCATACAACAATGTGCATATAGTTAACACTATTGAATTATATACTAAAAAGTGGTTAAGATAGTAAATTTTACTTTATATGCTTTTTACCACAACCTTTTTTTTTTTTTTTTTTTTTTTTGAGATGGTGTCTCACACTGTTGCTCAGGCTGGAGCGCAGCGGCATGATCTCTGCTCACTGCAACCTCCGCCTCCTGAGTTCAAGTGATTCTTCTGCCTCAGTCACCCAAGTAGCTGGGATTACAGGCGCCCACCACCATGCTCACCTAATTTTTTGTATTTTTAGTAGAGACGGGGTTTCACTATGTTGGCCAGGCTGGTCTCAAGCTCCTGACCTCATGATCCACCCACCTCGGCCTCCCAAAGTGCTGGGATTATAGGCATGAGCCACTGCGCCCAGCCTACCAAAACTTTTTTAAAACTAAAAGATATTTTAAAAATAAAGCAAAGTAAAGTGAAACAAAACCAACCAAAAAAGCAACACTCAAGCACTCACATGGTCTTTGGGAGGCAACTCTTCCTGAGAACTCAGCATCACCAAGTCAGAAATCCCATTGGAGGGGTGGATACTAGACCTGGAAGACTGCTCAGTTACCTTTGTTTCTTGAGTTCCACCCTGTCATTTTGCTTTGCTTGTTTTATGGAAACACAGCCACACACATTGGTTTGAATCATCTATGCCTGCTTTCACACTACAATGGTGGAGTTGAGTAGCTATGATATGGTCTACAAAGCTGAGAATACTGACTATCTGGTCCTTTAATAAAAAGTTTGCTGAGAGATCTGGGCTTAAATGTGTCCCCCTCCCTTCATTCATATGTTGAAGTCCTAATTCCTAATACCTCAGAATGTGATGGTGTTTTGGAAATAAAGTCTTTAAAAAGGTATTACTCCAGTCAGAATAGCTATTATTAAAAAGTCAAAAAATAACAGATGCTGGTGAGGTTGTGGAGAAAAAGGACCACGTGTACACTACTGATGGGAGTGTAAATCAGTTCAACCACTGTGGAAGACAGTGTGGCGATTTCTCTAAGACCTAAAGACAGAAATACAGAAATACCATTGGACACAACAATCTCATTATTGGGCATATACCCAAAGAAATATAAATTATTCTACCAAAAATACACATGCATTGATATGTTCATTGCAGCACTATTCACAATAGCAAAGACATGGAATCAACCTAAATGCCCACCAATGGTAGACCGGATAAAGAAAATGTGGTACATATATACATATATGCCATGGAATATTATGCAGCCATAAAAAAGAAAGAGTCCTTTGCAGGAATATGAATAGAGCTGGAGGTGATTATCCTTAGCAAACTAATTGAGGAAAAGAAAATCAAATACTGCATGTTCTCACTTATAAGTGGAAGCTAAATGATGAGAACACATGGACACAAAGAGAGGAACAATACACATTGGAACTTATCAGAGGGTGGAGGCTGGGAGGAAGGAGAGGTTCAGGAACAACAACTAATAGGTACTAGGCTTAATACCTAGGTGATGAAATGGGGGATCTGTACAACAAACCCCCATGACACAAGTTTACCTATATAACAAACCTGCATATGTACCCCTGAACTTAAAATAAAGGTTAAAAGAAAAGATATTTCAGCAAAATGAAGTCATTAGGATGGGTTGTGATCCAATAAGACTGGTGTTCTCATAAGAAGAGGAAATTTGGACACAAATATACAACAGGAAGACCATGTGAAGACACAAAGAGAAGACAGCCATCCACAAACCAAGGGGAGAGGCCTCAAAAGAAACCGATTTATTGCGGCACTATTCACAATAGCAAAGACTTGGAACCAAGCCAAATGTCCATCAATGATAGACTGGATTAAGAAAATGTGGCACATATACGCCATGGAATACTATGCAGCCATAAGAAAGGATGAGTTCATGTCCTTTGTAGGGACATGGATGAAGCTGGAAACCATCATTCTCAGCAAACTATCTCAAGGACAGAAAACCAAACACCGCATGTTCTCACTCATAGGTGGGAATTGAACAATGAGAACACTTGGACACAGGAAGTGGAACACCACACACTGGGGCCTGTTGTGGGGTGGGGGGAAGGGGGAGGGATAGCATTAGGAGATATACCCAATGTAAATGACAAGTTAATGGGTGCAGCACACCAAACTGGCACATGTATACATATGTAACAAACCTGCACAGTGTGCACATGTATGCTAGAACTTAAAGTATAATTTTAAAAAATTAAAAAAAAAATAAAAATAAAAAAAAAGAAAAGAAGAAACCGATTGTGTCGACACCTTGATCTCAGACTTCCTATCTCCAGCACTGAGACAGTAAATTTCTGTTGTTTAAGCCACCAAGTCTGTGGTACTTTCTTATGACAGTGCTAGCAAATGAATACATCTACCCACAGAAAGTCCTTTGCTTTCTGGTCTTTGCCAACGCCAGCCTCGTAGTTAATGTCCATTCACTCATTTTCAGATAGCATAACTCCTGTTTCCTGTTTGTCTTATGAAGAGCCATGGTTATATCTGACCATATGAAAGTCAAACTGGGTAACAGCTGGCTGCATTGTGGCCATTTCACATGTTAAGAAGATTACACCTAAGTAGCTTAACACTTTTAAAGGTGTCATGGAGCCTCATACTGTGCTGAATAGTGTGCCCCCCTAAAAAATATTATATGCTTAGGTCCTAATTCCTCAAACATGTGAATGTGATCTTATTTTTTTTAAAAAAAGAGTCTTTGCAGATATGATTAAGTTAAGGATTATCTGGGCGGGCCCCAAATCCAGTGACAACTGCCTTGTAAGAGACACATAAAGGAGATACACAGAGGATGGGGCAAAGAGACCAGGGAGTCAGAGTTTGAGGGATATGGCCCTAGGCCAAGGAATGCCCAGAGACAGAAAAAGCTGGAAGAGACAAGAAATAGATTATCCTTAAGAGCGCTAGGGGAGAGTACAACCCTGCTAACACCTTCCTTGATCTTGGACTTTTGGCTGCCAGGACTGTGAGAGAATAGAGAATACACTTCTGTTATTTTTTTAAATTTTTATTTATTATTATTATTATTTATTTTATTTTTGAGACAGGGCCTCACTCTGTCACCCAAGCTGGATTCAGTCGTGCCATCTCAGCTCACTGCAGCCTCAACCTCCCAAGCCCAAGTGATCCTCCCACCTCAGCCTCCCAAGTAGCTGGGATTACAGGCATGTACCACCATACCTGGCTAATTTTTGTATTTTTAGTAGAGACAGGGTTTTGCCATGTTGCCCAGGCTAGTCTCAAACTCCTGAGCTCAAGTGATCCACTTGTGTTGGCCTCCCAAATTGCTGGGATTACAGGCATGAGCTACCGTTCCCGGCTACATTTCCGTTGTTTAAAGCCATTTGTTATGGTAGCCCTCTGAAACTAATTTCAGCCCTAGTGATATCCAAGTTATGCCAAGTGTTGTCACACACAGTGCATGCTACATTTTTTATGATATGGGTTAAACAGGAAGACGCTGTTATACTTGGAGACAAGCTTGCTCTTGAACTGGTCTTTCCTTTCTCTGAATTCTTATTGCATGTATGATAAGGTTTTACACAATCAATATACATTGAGATTTCCAAAGGACTTTCAATGATCTACTGTCTCACTTGAGAGAATACTATGCAATCTCCAGCAGATAGACAGGGGAGGTGTATTAGTCTGTTCTCATGCTACTATGAAGAAATCCCCCAAACTGGGTAATTTATAAAGGAGAGAGGCTTAATGGACTCACAGCCCTGCATTGCCAAGGAAGCCTCAGGAAACTTACAGTCATGGGGAGAGGTAAAGGAGAAACAGACACCTTCTCTACAGGGTGGCAGGATGGAGTGAGGGCAAGCAGGGAAAATGCCAGACACTTATAAAACCCTCAGATCTTGAGAAACTCACTCACTATCATGAGAACAGCTTGGGGGAAACAGCCCCCATGATTTAATTCTCCACTTCGTCCCTTAACACATGGGGATTATGGGGATTACAATTCGAGTTGAGATTTTGGGTGGGGACACAGCTAAACCATATCAGGAGGCATGATACTCCACTGATTCAAGAACTGAGGTTTAGGTTGATAACTTTCCCAAATGATTCAGACCCAGGCCTACTGATCGCTAATGGGTGTCCTTTCAACAACCATGAAGGCATGCCTAAAGGCCAGCAATAACAAGACAGATGTGCCAAGGACCTCCAATGAAGCAGGGTCTGTACTACAGTCATATCTACTCATGGTTTCCTCGATCAATATCAATAAATGCGGTATTATATTTCCCATTCATTTGGATGGATATTTTCTTTGTGGAAAGCAAACACAAATGAATTTATTATATATATATAATGTAAGATTTCAGACCCACAGGTCATTAAGCTGAATGTTTTGTCTTTGTGAGGCTAAGTGAACTGTTGTGAACGAGTACGGCTCATCTCCATGGTACTGACCTCAAAAGTTGAGAGAAGTACTACCATTTCACCTTTAGTTTTACTTAATTGTTGCCATAAGCCTACTGGAGAAAATTTAGGTAACATTTGTAACTTCATTCTTCTTATTATTTTTTTTAATTATACTTTAAGTTTTAGGGTACATGTGCACACTGTGCAGGTTTGTTACATATGCATACATGTGCCATGTTGGTGTGCCACACCCATTAACTCATCATTTAACATTAGGTATATCTCCTAATGCTATCCCTCCCCACTCCCCCCACCTCACAACAGGCCCCAGTGTGTGATGTTCCCCTTCCTGTGTGCATGTGTTCTCATTGTTCAATTCCCACCTATGAGTGAGAACATGCGGTGTTTGGTTTTCTTGTCCTTGTGATAGTTTGCTGAGAATGATGGTTTCCAGCTTCATCCATGTCCCTACAAAGGACATGAACCCATCCTTTTGTATGGCTGCATAGTATTCCATGGTGTATATGTGCCACATTTTCTTAATCCAGTCTATCGTTGTTGGACATTTGGCTTGGTTCCAAGTCTTTGCTATTGTGAATAGTGCCACAATAAACATACGTGTGCATATTATTTGAAAATCAGAGCTAGGTATAGTGGCTTATGCCTAGAACTTTGAGAGGCTGATGTGGGAGGATTGCTTGAGCCCAGTAGTTCAAGGCTAACCTGGGCAACATGGTGAGACCCTGCCCCTACAAAAAATAATTAAATCAGCTGGGCATGCTGGTGCATACCTGTGGTCCCAGCTACTCAGGAGGCTAAGGTGGGATGATCTCTGGAGCCAGAGAGGTTGAGGCTGCAGTGAGCCATGATCACGCCATTACACTCTAGCCAGGGCAGCTGAGTGTGAACTTGTCTCAAAAAACAAAAACAAAAACAAAGACAAACCAGCCATAAACATTTTTAGTGTTTATTTTGTGTAAAACTTTTCTTATGTATCATTTATAACAACTCTACAAGTTAAGTATTGATATTCCTATGAATGAAACAAACTGAGACTTAGAGAGGTTAGAGTTATTCAGAGTCACAGAGCACCAAGTACTAAAGCCAGGATCTAAAGCCCAGGTCATTTGATTCCAGAGCCTGAGGTGTTAGATGTTGGTTACTTTTAATGTAATGGTAAAAGCTGCAGTAACTTTTGCACCAGCCTAATAGTATGCTCCCACAAGTGGCAGGGCACAACCTTCCTCAGACCTGTGTGGACTTGGCTCTCACCCCAGGAGGTGAACTCGGAGAAATGGTGTCTTTCTTTGGCTCAGCATGTGTCACAAAGCAAAGCAGACATATTTCAACAGCTTTGGGCTGCTGAGCTGCTGGGTCCTTGACACAGCACTGATGAAGTGCTCTATTTTCCTATCTGATTTCACTGCTTTTCACAAAGCTATTATTTAGTGTGCAGCAACAAGGAAGCATAAACATCGCTCTGACTTTTTGCAAGTAAATATCAGCTACAATAAGCATTTGGTCTCCCTCAAGGCTTTTAAATCTACTGAAATGTCAGGTGCAATGAGATTCTGGGCAAAGGACAGAAGACCAAATGGATTTTATAAAGGTTCCCCGAATGCTCAGAGCCTTAAATGAGCTGACCAACCCTGCTTTGGCTAGCAGCTCCGAGGATCATTTGCATGGTTCTAACTGTATCTCCTCTGGTGGACAACGAGTGAGGATTTAACTTAGATGTCAATTCAGGTAGCTGCTTAAACTGCAGTCACAGATCACTGACCCATCTCCCCTTGACCATACCTGGAGCATCGTGTGGCACAGAAGACTGCTTGGGGTGTGCCCGATCTGAGGGAAGCAGCTGCCGAAAGGAGACTACTTGTTATCCAATGAATTTAACCTTTCTGCGGGCTTTCGTTAGAGGAAACTTTTTACATCTGGGTCGCCAGAAGAAAAACTGTTTGGGTTTACATTGGCATTCAATACAAATATAGGTCCTTCTGGCCAAGGCACAACATTAGCAGGATGTACACTGGCACTAGTGAGAGTGTTCTGAGCATTGCATTCATACCTTTCCACTCATCACAGCTCTGGATTTCCAAGTAAACTATTTACATGGAGTAGGGGGGTCTCCTCATATTTGCCTATCAGAATCTTCAGGCTTTGCACATGAATGTTTTACATCCTCTTTGCACATTATTAAAAGATGAATTTAGGCTGGGCGCGGTGGCTCACGCCTGTAATCCCAGCACTTTGGGAGGCCAAGGAGGGTGGATCACGAGGTCAGGAGATCAAGACCATCCTGGCCAACATGGTGAAACTCTGTCTCTGCTAAAAGTACAAAAACTAGCCAGGCGTGGTGGCATGCACCTGTAGTCCCAGCTACTCAGGAAGCTGAGGCAGGAGAGTTGCTTGAACTTGAGAGGCGGAGGCAGTCGAGATCACGCCACTGCACTCCAGACTGGCGACAGAGTGAGACTGCGTCTCAAAAAAAAAAATAAATAAATAAATAAAAGAAGATTTTTTTCTCATGTAACCAGGATCTCCTGGGTAACAATTTTAGATGGGCCAAAAGTTACTGGTAGCTTTTATGGGCCATTTGAGTGGAGTGGTTTATTTACTTCTTCAAATACTTTTTCTCATCATTTATATGTCTCTAGGCTTGGGAGCAACTATTTCCAAAATTACACAGCTATGCCAAAACACCAACAACAATAAAACATAACAACAATGACTTATAGCATAGACTTGGCATTGGGGTGGGCAAGCATCATAAGGATAGCTATAATTCAACATAATTATTTAAATGTCTTTCTGATATTTTTATGCTAAAAGCATCATCAGCATTTGCTCCATATTAATATTGATCAAGTCTCTGAAACAAACATTTCTGTGAAATATTTTTATTAGCTATTTTTGTACTTTAAAAATCTATGGAAACATAAAGAAACACCCTATAAGATTTCATATTTTTAAAGGTTTTTAATTAACTCACCATCTCTCACAAGTTAACTCTTCTTTAATAGGAGCTTAAAAGGACATGTTGGGAACTCATAAAACTCTAAAGCCAATTAATTATAGGAGGTCTGGATAATTTATGGTAGTTTTGAGAAATACTAAGTAGCAAAAAAAATTGCTCTTAAATTCATGTCCCTCTTATCTGACCTCTGGAAAAATGTTAGTAAGATTTATTATTTTGTGCTTGGGTGGTTGATGTATTCTGCAGATAATTCAGATAGGGCATTCAGAATTCAGGAACTCTTTAGTTTTATGACACTGCCTATGCGGATATAAGAAAGTGATCCTCTGATGTGTGCAAAACTGGTGCTAAATCCTTTAGACTCATGTAGCACAGGGGTTTCGAAGTCTGTCAAGCCCCAGTCTTGCAGTAACTTCAAGAGTGCATCATTAGCAGGGGATTTGATGCAATTATTTCTATGTTAATCTTAACGTTTAGTTGGGTCACTTATTGGAATTATTCTTGATCTCTCTGCTTTCTGTAAACATCGGGCTGGAGCTATGTAGACTCCATTTGCCTGAGGGAGTTGATGAGACCCTGACAACTGATGTGATTACCCTGACTGGTGGTATATCTCCTCCACTCCCCAGCTGCCCATCCTCATGGCCTTTCCCTGAGTTAGGCAGCAAAGGCAGGGAATGTTGTCTTCAGAAGACCATAAAAAGTACAAATGCTATTTGGAAGCAAAGGGGAGATCTGGGGAATCTTCTTCTTTTTTTTCTCCCCCGCCGCCTCGTGAACCCTACTGACATGACTGGTTTGCTCAAGACTTGGAGAGGCACAAAGTCTGGACCTCAGGAAATGTGATCCAGTGACTGGGGTTTGTTGGAGGGAAGGAAGAGGAGAGGCACACAGACACAAGCCTTTTGTGACCTCCTGAGCACCCATAAGCCTGGCTTTGAGGAAGGATGTTCTCTGCTTATATTTTCAGTTAGGGAGGCAATGGGAAGCAATGGGAGTTCATAGGTGAAGTGCTTGGCAATGGCAGATGTGGTGGTAGAATGTTCCAAAGGAAAGATGAAGGTACAGCAAGGAAGCCACTCCATCTCTTGCATGATTATGCCTGAATCAACCCTACAAACTGGATTACTGGATTATAAATTCTGTGGGACTCCAGCCAACACCAATTTTAAGCATGTTTTCTAAGCTTTGTTTGAGGGCATTTGTGTATTAAGCCAATATTTCACAGAGGCTCTGTTCTTTGTAATAGTCCATTTTAATCTTCGTTGTTCTACTAAGCAAATCATGTTTGAATGTTGGCTTATAAAGAATAAATACTGGAATCTAGTCTGTTGGCTTAATATGGCTTTGGATTAGCATATACTTAACTATCTTTGAAACTGCTGTCTTCCCGCACTCCAATAATGTTGTAAGCTTAGTTCATGGATATAGGGAAATAATCTCCATTTATAAGTTGTTTACCTGCAATCCCCATATTTCCAGCATCTTAGGCATATCTGTCTTTAAAATATAAACAACAGTATGTTAGCCAGGCTTGCTGGCTAACATACTGTTGATTATGGGCTTTTGGTATTATTCACAGCAGGGGTTCCCAATCCCCGGGCTGCAGACTGGTACTGGTCTGTGGCCTGTTAGGAACTGGGCCACACTGCAGGAGGCGAGCATTACTGCCTGAGCTCCACCTCCTATCAGATCGGCAGTGGCATTAGATTCTCATAGGAGTGCGAACCCTATTGTGAACTGCACATGTGGGAGATCTAGGTTGCACGCTCCTTATGAGAATCCAACTAATGCCTGATGATCCGAAGTGGAACAGTTTTATCTTGAAACCATCCCCCGCTGATCCTGTGGAAAAATTGTCTTCCAAAAAGGTTGGGGACTACAAATCTAGAGTAATACTGAAATTCAGAAAGACTGCTGACTGAGGATGAAGAGGATGATGAATTGCACTTTGAAATAGGTTCTAGTCAATGTCCTCAGAATGTGCAGGACTGGAACTCAGGAGAGAGAACAGGGATGGAACAAGAAGGTTAAGTCATTCTGCTGAGGGTGAATGTTAATGCCCTAAGTGTGCTGAGAGATGTATCAGTTGGGAAAACAATAAAATAATTGCTTAAGAAAAATAGAAGATTATGTCTCTGTCATGTCACTGAGGTTCAGGCCTGGGATATTGGTCCTATAAAGCAATGATCCAGTATTCTTCCTGCTCATGGCTCCCTATTGTTAGGGCGTGTCTGCATTTGTCTTTATGGTCTAAGATGACTGCTAGAACTGTGGCCATTACATCTGTATTCCTGGGAGCAAGAAGGGCAAATATATTCATTTAAAGAAGACTTCCAGGAAGTTTCACAAAACATGTTCTTTTACCTCTTATTGGCCTAAATTTAGTCACTTGGGAGGCTGCAGGAGAGTCTGGCAATTGTAGTGTTTTTCCTGGATAGTGAAAGATCTGAGTGATCAGTTAAAAATTGAGAATTTCATTACCAAGGAAGAAATGGAGAATAGTGGATATTGAGAGGCATCTATGATATTAGTGTCTTCCATGAAGAGTCCTAAAGGAAATCATTTGGGATGTGAGTGCAACCCAAGAAGGAGAGAAAGATTTCTCCAGAAGGAAGTGTTAATTCCATTGCCAAGTAGAGAGAGAAGTCAAGGAGAATGGGAGCCAAGAAAAAGTCACAGGATTTCATGTTAGTGGATCATTTTAAACTTCAGCAGTATTTAGTTTGAGTACTTTGGGGCCTCGTTGCAGCAGCAAACAAAGCACGAACACCTTCAATTCTTAAGCTTACTGTTTGAGTAAAATAACAAAAAAACTAGCCAATGAACAAACAAATATATAATGTCAAGTAGTTATATACTTTCCATAGAACCAGGCAGGAAGAGGAGAGCATTATTAGTGTGCCAGCTTGGAAACAGTGGCCAGGAAAGCTCTTTTGGAAGAGGTGATGTTTGAACAGAGACTTGAGGAAGTGAGGGATGGACTCAGAAAGTTGCCTGTTAGGAACAGAGAACAAATGGTCAAAGCCCCAGGCTGCAGTGTGCTTGTGTTATTACAGGAACCAGAGGAGGGTCATGTGGCCACAAAGAAAGGAACAGAGGAAGGATATTTAGGAAATAAGTCAGAGGAATATCCAGGTGCTGTATTGTGAAAGCCTGTTCAGAGTACAATAAAATTTTATTCTGAAAATGATGAGGAGTCATTAGAAGGGTGAGTGCAAGAGGGTGACATTTTATTATCTACATTTTATTTTATTTTATTTTTATTTTTATTTTTTTAAGTTTTTTTTTCTTTTATTATTATACTTTAAGTTTTAGGGTACATGGGCACATTGTGCAGGTTAGTTACATATGTATACACGTGCCATGCTGGTGCGCTGCACCCACTAACTCGTCATCTAGCATTAGGTATATCTCCCAATGCTATCCCTCCCCCATCCCCCATCCCACCACAGTCCCCAGAGTGTGATGTTCCCCTTCCTGTGTCCATGTGATCTCATTGTTCAATTCCCACCTACATTTTAAAAGAATCTCTTTGACTACTCTATGGTGCGTGGGTTGCAAGGAAGCAAAAAAGAAGCAGAAAGACCAGACAGGTAGGGGCTGTGGTAATCAAGGCCAGGGATCATGGTGCCTTAGATTTCAGTTGTAGAGGTGGAGGTGGGAAGAGAGTATTTGGATCCATAAGATATTGAAGGTAGATAAAATAATATTTGCTGATGGATTTTATGTGAAATACGAAAGAAAGAAAGAAGTCAAGGATGATTCCTAAGTTTTTCGCTGTTGTAAATGGAGAAATAGCGTTGTCATTTGCTGAGATGAGAGGTTAGTAAGCTGGTTTGTGCAGGGGCGACAGGAGTTTGGTTGGACATGTTAAGCTTGAGATATCCATTAGACATCCAAGAAGAGATGTTTGGTGGACAGAGAGATATGCTAGTTTGGAGTTTATAGGAGAAATGGCTCAGATATAAATATTTGGACTTACCAGCAGATAGACAGTATTTAAAACCATGGGACAGGGTGAGATCACTTAAAGACAGCATGTAAATAGAGGGTAAAAGAAGGCTGGGGAGTGGGGGTGGGGGGCTGAGTCTAGGGGCACATTAACAGTTTACAGCTGAGAAGAGAAAGAAGACCCAAAAAGGAGATGGAGAGGAAATGGCCAAAGAGATAGGAGGCATACCAAAAGAGTATAGCCTTGCTAAAGCCAAGTGACTAACTTGTTTTAAATAAGAAATGATTGTGTATGTCAAATGCTGCTGAGAGGTCTAGAAAGATGAGGTCCATTGGATCTGGTGATGGGCAGAAGTAGTGGGGATAAGTCTGATTGAAGGGGATTCAGGAAAAAGTGGAATTTAAAAAAAATGGAGAAAAGGGTAGATAATTATTTAAAGAGTTTTTCTATAAAAGGAATCAGAGAACTAGAGGAGTAAATGAAAAATGTGAAGGTCTTAAATATGTATCTTTGTCATGGGAGATATCTTAGCATGTTTGCCTGGCTATGGAAATATCAAGGAGAAAGAGAGAAAAAAAAATTGGTGGTACCACTGCAGGTAGATGGTTAGATTTCGTGGTCAGAAGTTGTAGTTCTTTTCTGATGGCATCTATTTCCTCAGTGAAATAAGAAACAAGATCACTAGATGAGAGTGAGAAGTGGCCAGGGGATCTCCTGGATTTTATGAGAAATATAAAGTGTGAAACAATTATCTTGGAAATTGGGAGATTGACTTGTAACATGGAAAAGGGTCAGTAGTAAGCTACTAACACTACTGTGAATCAGCTTATTTGATAATTTCCTGGAAGAGAGGATGGAACAAGGCTCAGAGAGGAAACCAAATTCCTAAGGTGGAACACACAGCAGTAGGGAAAGAGTTCAGAAGAGAAAGGAAGAGAGATCTCCTTTGTGATTTATTGTAGAACTTTACATACCAAGGGACCTCAAAAAGTTTATGGAAAATGTGCATTATGAAAAAACTATGCATGGATGAACTTTTTTTTGCACCACAATAAACTTAAATAACTTGTACTAACTTGTTATAACATGTCTGAAGAGAATCTACTTTGAGGGCCTGAGGAGGGTAATGTATCAGTTCGAATACAGCCCTTATCATAGTAACATGAATTCTGCTAAAATTGAAGCAAGAACAGACACCAAATTTATGGTGAAGCTTGTGTGGAAGAATGATGAAATTATCGATGCTTTACAGAAAGTTTATGGGGACAATGCCCCAAAGAAATCAGCAGTTTACAAATGGACAGCTCATCTTAAGAAGGGATAAAATGAGGTTGAAGATGAAGTCCACAGTGGCAGAGCATCCACATTAATTTGTGACAAAAAAATTCATCTTATTTGCACTCTAACTGAACAGAACTGATGATTAACAGCAGAAACAATAGCCAACACCATAGACATCTCGATTGGTTCAGATTATACAATTCTGACTGAAAAATTAAAGTTGAGCAAGCTTTTTACTTGCTAGGTTGTTAAAACTGTTGTGCCCAGATCAGCTGCAGACATGAGCAGAACCCTCAATGGGAAATATAAACAAGTGAGATCAAGATCCTGAAGCATTTCCTCAAAGAATTTAACAGGAGATACAGCATGGCTTTATCAGTATGATTTTGAAGACAAAGCACAAAGCAGTGACTACTAAGAGATGGAAGTGGTCCAGTCAAAGCAAAAGCAGACCTTTCAAGAGTAAAGGTCATGGCAACAGTTTTTAGGATGCTCGAGGCATTTTGCTTGTTGACTTTCTGGAAGGCCAAAGAACACTAATAACATCTGCTTATTATGAGGGTGTTTTGAAAAAGTTAGTCAAAGCTTTAGCAGAAAAATGCCCAAGAAAGTTTCACATGAGAGTCCTTCTTCACCATGACAATGTTCCTGCTCATTCCTCTCATCAAACAAAAGCAATTTTGTGAGAGTTTCAATGATAAATCATTAGGCATCTGATGTACGGTCTTGATCTGGATTTTTCTGACTTGTTTTCTAATCTTAAAAATATATACAGGGGACCCATTTTCTTCAGTTTATAATGTAAAAGAGAACATAGAAAAGAATTTAAGCATTGATGAGGTTAAATTCCCTGAATCCTCAGTTCTGTAGGGATGGACTAAATGGCTGGTACTATCATGCATAAAAGTGTCTTGACCTTGATAGGTCTTAGGTTGAGAAATAAAGTTTATGTTTTTCATTTTTATCTTTTAATTTCATTTTCTGTGAACTTTTTTGAAGTCTCCTTCTATACTGAAGAAGGGAGTTTAATCAAAAGGTAGCAGGAAATCATCCCTTTAAGAAATCCATTTGCCATGACTAATGATAGTGACATATATACAATCAGATCTTTAAAACAAGCGTAAAAAATCAGGACTTCTGTATTTGAGCACAATGTGAGTATTTATACCAGAAACTCATAATAATTTCTACAATTAAACATTAACTTATGCTCTGGGATTTTTGGCAGACAGGAAAGCAAGCAAGCAAACAAACAAAATAAAACAAAACATAATGGCTTATATAGCTCTTATTGTCTGAAAAACAAAGCATATGATTTTCTAGATGAGTTAAATATTTTTATAGCATGCTATTCCAAAAGAAATTTATTTTGTGGGTTTGTTTACAATGACCAATTTAACTGAAAATCTCTTCAATAGCAATTTTACACAAGATTTAAACACAATTTTCCTATGACCATTTCATATTCCAAATTTGCATAGAAGCAGATGGTATTATGTTAATTATTGTTTTGAGAAGACATTTACATGGGATGTAAAAATAATGTAGTCTAGTAGCTTCCTGCTGTTCAACATATACGGGAATAGAACTGAGAGATTCCTGGGGAGGAACAAATGGTTAGCATGTCCTTTAGCCTTCAAATATAAATGGTTTCAAAGACATTTAGCATTTATTTTGAGATTAAACTATCTGGAAAGTATTGAGAAATTTGGTATATTGTGCTAAACATGAAAACTTGGGGACAAATGACACTTTGTTATTTATTTATGTAAAGTATTTATTGAGCATCTACAATATGTCTGGTACTGTTCTAGACACTTGGGTTACATTCATGAACAAAATAAACAATGTTCCCTGCCCTCATGCATAAATGTTATGAAAATTAAAGACCCTGACTTGTTTCATGCTCACATGGGCAATAGCTATAAGATTTGGTGGGGAGGTGGAGTAATTAGCCAGGAGAGGAAAGGTCTTTAAAATTCATGTATTTGTTCATTCATTCTTTCATTCATTCATTCAGTAACATTTAGTAAGTGATTGCTAATAAATCGGGCACTGACCCAGGCTGAGATAGGTGAGTCAAGGCTGTGAGACAGTTATCAGAAAGAAAGACTGTTGGGACAATTTGCATCAAGGAAAAGCCTGTGGGCAAAATATTGGTGTAAGATAAAAGAATATCCTGCCATTTAGACTCCTTCAAAAATGTTGTGGGTTTTCAAGAGTGTGATGATATCCTCCTTACTGGAAATATTCAGAGTCAGAATTAGATGCATCTGATAATAGCTTACTGGAAATTTTCTAAAATCAATTCCAGCTCTGAGTTTATTTATTCTTCTGGTCCTGTGTCTTCATAAATGACCAATGTATGCATATATCTGAAACTCCCTGGGCTGCAAGCTTGGTACTGAGCCTAACAGTGCATCCTAAAGGAAAGGACCTAGAAATCCGGAGGGGATTCTTGAGCAATATGTTGTTTGACATGATGCCATGAAGTCCTCATTCCCAACCAGACTGAATTGGTTATTTCCAGAAGCCAACCTTACAATGGCAGAAGTGGAGGTGAGCTGGTGTTTGAAACAGATTTTCTGTATTTGTGTTTTTCTGGTTTGTGTCAAGATCGTTTTCTGCCTTATTCTGTCTGGAGAGTTAAGAATGATTTAAGATGGTTGTTAAAACATGGATTTTTAGAGACCTTTAGTTGTCCACGTTGATTTGATGTGGTGTGATAGGTTGTTCACTGTGATGTACAATGGCATTAACGTCTTGAAGCCTAACGGCGAGTTAGAAAATAGCAACTCTTGAAAGGTGATCATACGTGAGATGTATTTATCTTGTAGATAGGTGTGAATGCAAAATCTCTCATCTCACTAACATTCTTCCTTGCTGCAGAACGGCAGCTGTCAAAAAGTGGTACAGGTGGAATGAGGGACTCTCAGCTGCAATCTCTGGGAACACTGGAGCCAAGCATCCTGCTCATGACACTCACAAGGGGAGTCCCTTTCTGACCAGAGAAACACGGAGTTACTGGAAAAGATTTTCTTCATTAACTTTTTATCTCATAATGCTTTCCCTTTAAATGTTTCTGATTACTCAAAAAATCTCAGAACTAATAATCCTCATTTATCACAATGTGATATAGTTTGTCATTTTAAGTTTTATTAATAATATTTTGTGGTATTTAACAAAGAATAGTAAAATTTTCAGGGGTTCCACTGCCTGGATAAGTTTGAGAACAGCTGTGTGAGATCCTCCTTTAATTTATATATTTAACAACCATTCATTAAATGTTTGCTAGGACTATACACAGTTAATAACACAGGGAGTGGATACATAAACTTTAAACATGATTCTAAGATAAAAATTATTAAACAGTTTAGGAATATAATGGGAGGAATATTGAACAAACAAGTATAATACAATATGTGATATAATAAGACAAGATAGTTAAATAGTCCAAAGAGAATTTAAATGTTGCCAGTGTCCAAAGCAATAATTAATCTTAACTGGAGATCTGGGGATAAAGTAGCCTTGAAGATTGAGTCGGTAGAAATGCTGGTTTAAGACTTTGGGCATCAGTTACAAAAACAGAGGTATGAAAAGGCACAAATTGTTTACGGCAGTGAGTTGCCTTGCAATTATGGTACTTGGTAGGGTGAAGTAGGACACACTAGATGGGTAAGCAGAGATGAGTCATTCAGCAATGGCTATTGAATACTTCCTATCAGCCACACTCCTATCCCAGTTTGTGAGGACCTTGAGTGTCATACTAAGGATTTAGAAGATAGCTCATCACTTTTATGTTAAAGTCTGAAATCAGTGACTTGACCCCAACTGCGTAACAGAAAAGACTTGGCAGAAGGCTTGTGGATAGAGAGAAGCAAGACCAAAGTCATGGAGACTAATCGGAGAATATTGAAATAATCCAGATAGACGATGGAAAGGATTGGAAATCCTCTTACTTACTGAGGAAGTCAGTCGCAGTAAAAATAGAAAAGTGGGGTTGGTATATATATACCATGGAATATATGCAGCCATAAAAAGGAACAAGATCATGTCCTTTGCAGGGACATGGATGGAGCTGGAAGCTGTTATCCTCAGCAAACTAACACAGGAATAGAAAACCAAATACCGCATTTTCTCACTTACAAGTGGGAACTGTACGATGAGAACACATGGACACATGGTGGGGAGCAACATACACTGGGGTCTGTCGGGGGTCAGGGGAGGGAGAGCATCAGGAAGAATAGCTAATGGATGCTGGGCTTAATACCTAGGTGATGAGTTGATCTGTGCAGCAAACCACCATGGCACATGTTTATCTACGTAATGAACTTGCACATCAAGCATGTATCCCGGAATTTAAAATAAAATAAAAGTTGAAGAAAACATAAGTGGGTTTGGTTTGTTTCCTTTACCATAGATAATTTGCTACTGGGTAATCACAGTTGTATTTCCCATTACTGACCATCTCAGGTCTTTGATAGCTCATGGAAAACATTATCAATATATATCTTTAAAAAACTATCCTTAATTCTTAGCTATGGACTCTGAAACATTATAGAAGACACGTGGGTTTTCTATTTTCTTTCATGATTAATTAAATAGATATTTGTTGAGTACCTAAAGGGTGCTGGGGATAGAGCAGTAATCAAGACAAAGGGCTGCCCTGTGCAGTTTACATCCTCATGGGAAAGCATAGATGAATATGTCAACAAAGAAATAATGTTTACATGTACTGTTTTATTTTTTAATTATGTCTTCACATGCTACTTATATTGTCCAAATATGAATCTTTATAGTCATAACATAATCATATGAATACATGCCAATCTCTTGGCCCAAGGAATTGGGCCTTATTGATATTAAGAGATGAGCTTAATATTTAATAGATAGAGGAGGTCTTTGAGAACACATTTTTAAAGCAGCAGTGGATTTGGCATGTATTAATATATTTAAACGAAATTAGAAAAGTTATTCTACTTGTACTGAGATAATATATAAGCCATAGTAAAAGGCTAATCCACATTTAATTTATGACAAATGGAGGCATGGCAGAATCATGGGGAAAAGGTGGTCTTTTCAATAAACAGTGTTGAGTGAATTAGATATGCTTATGTAAAAAAGGAAATTTGAACCCTACACCACATAGAAAATCAATTACAGATGCATTTAAATTTAATTATAAAAGTAAAACAATAAAGCTTCTAAAGGATAATATAGGAAAACATATTCCTAATTTTGAGGCATGGAAAGATTTTTTAAATAGGATACAAAACCACTAATATCACGGGAAAATCAAATAAATTACATTAAAAGACGATTTTTTTGTTCTTCAAAGAACGCTGCTGAGAAGGTTAGAGAAAATAAGCAATAAGGTGGAAGATGATAGTTGCTATATATAAACCAACAATGGGCTTTATACAGGATGAATAAAGAATTTCTACAAATTCAAAAAAAGAAAGACAGGCCAACAAAAATGGAGGGGGAACAGATGTCAACAGCCACTTCACAAAGGAGGGTTTAAAAATAATCAATAGGCATTTGAAAAGGTGCTCACCCTCATTAACAATAGGAAATATAAATGACAACCATGATGAGATATTTCAATGAGTCACCTCTAAAGAATAATCAGACTAGGTAAAATAACAAAGAATGACCTGGCCGGGCGTGGTGGCTCATGCCTATAATCCCAGCTCTTTGGGAGTCCGAGGTGGGTGGAACACTTCAGGTCAGGAGTTTGAGACCAGCCTGGCCAACATGGTGAAACTCCATTTCTACTAAAAATACAAAAATTAGCCGGGCATGGCTGTGGGCACCTGTAATCCCAGCTACTCAAGAGGTTGAGGCAGGAGAATTGCTTGAACCCAGAAGGCGGAGTTTGCAGTGAGCTGAGATTCCGCCACTTCACTCCAACCTGGGCAACATAGTGAGACTCCATCTCAAAAAAAAAAAAAAGAAAAAAAAAAAGAATAAGCAAGCTGTAATATGTTAATACAATGCAGTAGTATACAGCAGTGAAAATTAATCTATAGGAACACACAACCACTAGATAAATCTGCAAAACATAGTATTAAGCAAAAGAAGTCATACAAATAAGAAAACATCTTATGTGACTTTACTTGAACTTCAAAAATTAGGCATGAGAAATCTAAGGAGCTAAAAGTCAGGTGCATAGTTAGGTGTGGGGAGGAGGAAGTCAGTGTTCTATATCTTGATCTAGGTGATGATTGCATGGCTATATTCACCATGTAATAATTCATTGATCTATATACTTATAATTTGTGCTTTCTTTTCTGAATATATGATAGTTTACTTTTAAAATTTTTAAATGATTTTCAATTTCCCAGGGGAAGATTTGTTTTGAAGACACCTTGAGAATGGTCAATATGTAATTACCTTAGTTCCCTAACTTTTATCTTATACTCCACCTTGGGACTGAGAGGGAAACGTGAAAAATTTGAATTCTTAACACTATCTGTAGTTCTTAGATTTCATAATCGTCCCAGATTTTTTACTTTCAGATAATCCCTTGCTTATATTTTCCAACAATACATGATAAATTATAGACAGACAAAATCTCATTTTCTCCATTTAAACTAATGTCTTTATTGCCAATCATTTCTGAACCAGCCAACTGTGGTAGAACTGATGAAATAGTATCCCGCTTATAATAAATATGTGTTTTTCATTAAAGAGACCCAGACAATCTTGTTTTATTTCCTGCAAACTGATGTGATTTGTTTCTTCATGAAGTTAGAAACTGCTACAGAGCTAATTTATAATAAAAATTAGGAAAAAGTACTTAGCCAAACTTTCAAAAGGCATTTTCCTGCCAGGGCATATGTTGAACAAATTGAATCTGTAGCTACTTTTTTGGATTATCTTAATCCAGCATCAAAGGGTCAGTGGGGCAGGTCTAACAGGTCCATGATGGCTTAGGTCTTTGATTAGAGACTTAAGTCAGCAAGCTTGGAAGGAAAAGATGCCTGAATTTAATTTTGTCTTTCCATGGCAATGGCTGGCTTTGACTTCTCTTCAGTGGTACTTCTGGTTGTTCTGTTAGAGTTTTTGATTTCCCAAACCAAAGTGATGGTGGGGAGACCATGAAAGTACCTAAGCCCAGACTACAATATCAATAAACATCCTCAAAGCATTTGTAGGAAGGTGGTAAATGGTTCACCTTTGAGTTATAAACTACTAGAAGAATGCTTGTGTGTATAGGAAGAGGACTTCAGGAGCTTGCCTAGGCATGTCATCTTTCTAGGTTTTGCTGGGACTGCATGAAGCCAGATTTCAAGTTCTTTTAGCAGTCCCACTGACAAGATTGGGTTATCTCAAAAAAGGCAGGCAGATTCCCATGATGCTGGAGCCCTTCACAGAGAGATTTTGTTGGGACGACAGCCACTTTTCTCACCAAATTCCAGCCTGGCTTCCGAGTGTTACCAGCGGCAAATCTGTGGGAGTCTGCAGCAAACTTGAGCCTTGCCTCCTCAGAGGAAAGAATTTGACCGAGGGGCAGAAGTAAGTTTAAGGCAGAGGGAAAAATCAAGGCAAGTTTTTAGAGCAGGAGTGAAAGTTTACTAAAAAGTTTTAGAACAGGAACAAAAGGAAGTCAAGTACACCTGGACGGGGGACAAGCAGGTGACTTGAAAGATCCAAGTGCCCTGTTTGGCCCTGGGCTTGTGGTTTTATGCAGTGGCATGGTTCTGGGGTTTGTTTCTCCTCCCTTGATTTTTCCCTTGGGGTGGACTGTGCACATGCACAGTGGCCTGCCAGCACTTGGGAGGGGCTGCATGTTCAGTGTGTTTATTGCAGTTGTGTGCATGTTCACTTGAGGCATTTTTCCCTTACCAGGTGAGTGTTCCCAGAGGAAGGTCATCTACTGGTTAAACTCTGCCATTTCACCTCTTCATGCACATCCTTGAGCCTGCTTGCCCTGGTCTTGAGATCTTACTGGGAAGCTGCTGATCACCAGCTTCAGGTGTTTTCTATCTATTGAGAGACTTTTTTTTTTTTTTTCTGGCACTGGCTATGACAAATTATTATTTTACAGAGAGAGTCTAACAACCAACAGCCTGATCATCCAGGATGGTTACCTGACATTCCTAAGGGAGGAGGGCCTCTCTTGCCCTGCTCAAGTCTGCCTAATTATCTACTCTGGCTCAATGTGCCACTGCCCTCTTGCTTAGCATGAGGCTTTCCTTTTCTCCAACTCATATTTGAAGATCCTTCTTATTCAAAATTTGATCCAAACATCAGCAGTGTCTAACTGGGGATTTGTTGGAAATGCTTTCAGTTAATCTACAGATTTTGAAATTCTGTTAATTGCTTCAAAAGATGGAGGAAATCCCAACATCAGAGAGTTTTGACACTGTTAGTCACTCACTGGTTAAATAAAAATGTTATATTTAAACCCCTATTTTGGGAGTTGAAACATAGAACATTATTTGAAAAGTTATACATGGGCTTCAGATATATTTTGCACCTAGTTTCATTTTTCTGGAATTTGCAGAAGGGATTATTATGTGATTCTAGGGGCAGAAAAAAAAATTTCACGAATTTCACTCACGTCCGTGGGAAGAGATCACCAAACAGGCTTTGTGTGAGCAATAAAGCTGTTTATTTCACCTGGGTGCAGGTGGGCTGAGTCCGAAAAGAGAGTCAGCGAAGGGAGATAGAGGTGGGGCTGTTTTATAGAATTTGGGTAGGTAAAGGAAAAAGTGAGGTTGTTCTCTGAAGGGCAGGAGTGGGGGTCACAAGGTGCTCAGTAGGGGAGCTTTTGAGCCAGGATGAGCCAGGAGAAGGAATTTCACAAGATAATATCATCAGTTAAGGCAGGAACCCACGATCTGGATGTGTACGTGCAGGTCACACGGGATATGATGGCTTAGCTTGGGCTCAGAGGCCTGACATTCCTGTCTTCTTATATTAATAAGAAAAATAAAATGAAATAGTGGTAAAGTGTTGGACAGAGAAAATTTTCGGGGGATGGTATGGACAGATAATGGGCTATGTTTCTCAGGGCTGCTTCGAGCGGGATTAGGGGCGGCGTGGGAACCTAGAGTGGGAGAGATTAAGCTGAAGGAAGAGTCTGTGGTAAGGGGTGATATTGTGGGGTTGTTAGAAGAAACATTTGTCATTTAGAATTATTGTTGATGGCCTGGATACAGTTTTGTATGAATTGAAAAACTAAACGGAATAAGAGAAGAAGAAAAACAGGTATTAAAGGACTGAGAATTGGGAGGACCTAGGACATCTGATTAGAGAGTGCCTAAGGAGGTTCAGCATAGCCTTGCCAGCAAAGATTATTTATTTACTTTAAGAGTTAAGAGTGGTGGTTTCGGGATAGCACCAGGAGATATCAGCTGTGATGGCTTGGAGAAACAGTGTAAACTGGCAGTGTAAACAAGAGCAGGGCATGTATGAGTAGTTAAGAACAGTGAATAGGAGTATGACTAGACAGAAGATAGTAGACATGACAAGTTTTTTGGGGCACAGTCCAAGTTGGTCTGGTGTCTGGAATGAGACTGGGGCCTAATAAGAAGGAACGTCCATACAAGAGCGCAAATGGGCTGTACCTTGTAGCATTCTGAGGACAGGCCTGAATTCTGAGAAGGGAAAGTGGTAAAAGTATTGTCCAGTCCTTTTTAAGTTGGTGTCTGAGTTTGGTGAGGTGTGTTTTTTGAAGACCATTAGTCTGTTCTACTTTTCCTGAAGACTGAGGACTGTAAGGGATATAAAGGTTTCACTGAATACTAAGAGCCTGAAAAAATGCTTGGCTGATTTGACTAATAAAGGCCAGTCTGCTATCGGACTGTATAGAGGTGGGAAGGCCAAACCGAGGAATTATGTCTGACAGAAGGGAAGAAATGACCGTGGTGGTCTTCTTAGACCCTGTGGGAGAGGCCTCTACCTATCCAGTGAAAGTCTCTACCTAGACCAAGAGGTATTTTAGTTTCCTGACTCGGGGCATGTTGAGTAAAGCTAATTTGCCAGTCCTGGGCAGGGGAAAATCCCTGAGCTTGATGTGTAGGGAAGGGAGGGGGCCTGAACAATCGCTGAGGAGTAGTAGAATAGCAGATGGAACACTGAGAAGTTATTTCCTTGAGGATAGATTTCCATGATGGAAAGGAAATGAGAGGTTCTAAGAGGCAGGCTATTGGCTTGTACTCTAGCATAGCCTGCCTTTGCTGGTGTGTGGTGATTAGGCCTGGTGGAACTGCTGTCAATAAACCAAGTGTGATCAGGGTGAGGAACCGGGAATAACGAAATGTGGGGAAATGGGGTGAACGTCAGGTTGGGGTGGATCAGTGTGGGGAAAAGAAAGAGAGATCAGATTGTTAATGTGTCTGTATAGAAAGTAGACATAAGAGACTCCATTTTAATCTGTAACCCTACCCCCAACCCTGTGCTCCCTGAGATGTGTGCTGTGTCAACTCAGGGTTAAATGGATTAAGGGCGGTGCAAAATGTGCTTTGTTAAACAAATGCTTGAAGGCAGCATGCTCGTTAAGAGTCATCACCACTCCCTAATCTCAAGTACCCAGGGACACAAAACACTGCTGAAGGCTGCCGGGACCCCTGCCTACGAAAGCCAGGTATTGTCCAAGGTTTCTCCCCATGTGACAGCCTGAGATATGGCCTCGTGGGAAGGGAAAGACCTGACCGTCCCCCAGCCCGACACCCGTAAAGGGTCTGTGCTGAGGAGGATTAGTAAAAGAGGAAGGAATGCTTGGTTGCAGTTGAGACAAGAGGAAGGCATCTGTCTCCTGCTCGTCCCTGGGCAATGGAATATCTCGGTGTAAAACCTGATTGTATATTCCATCTACTGAGATAGGGGAAAACCACCTTAGGGCTGGAGGTGGGACATGCCGGCAGCAATACTGCTCTTTAAGGCATTGAGGTGTTTATGTGTATACATATATAAAGCACAGCACTTAATTCTTTACCTTGTTTATGATGCAGAGACCTTTATTCACGTGTTTACCTGCTGACCTTCTCTCCACTATTATCCTATGATCCTGCCACATCCCCCTCTCCGAGAAACACCCAATAATGATCAATAAATAATAAGGGAACTCAGAGGCTGGCGGGATCCTCCGTATGCTGAACACCGGTCCCCTGGGCCCCTTTTTCTTTCTCTATACTTTGTCTCTGTGTCTCTTTCTTTTCCAAGTCTCTTGTTCCACCTAACGAGAAACACCCACAGGTGTGGAGGGGCAACCCACCCCTTCAGATCAGAGAGATGCAGTCATGAGGGTCAGGTGTGGTATCAGGAATAATGTGGGATGCTGGATTGAAGTCCCGGCCAGGAATAATGGTAATTGTGGGAGACTCAACAAAGAGTGAGTACAGCTGAAGGAGCCAGGGAGCAGAAAGTACATGCATCAGGTGTGAGGAAGAAAATAGATTTTGGAAATTATGAGAGCTGTAGAGAGTGAGTTGAGCATAGTTTGTGATTTTAAGGGCCTCTAAAAGTATTAGGGCGGCAGAAGCCGCTGCACGGAGACATGATGGCCAGCCTAAAACAGTAAGGTCAAGTTGTTTGGACAAAAAGGCTACAGGACGCGATCCTGGTCCTTGTGTAAGAATTCCAACTGCACAGCCCTGCACTTCAGCTGTGTGTAATGAAAAGGGTTGTGATGAGTCAGGGAGAGCTAGGGTTGGGGCAGTCTCTAAAGCTGTCTTCAAGGAATGGAAAGAGGAGTGGGGAAAGGATTTAGGATCTATAGGGTCAGCTAGGTTTCCTTTTGTGAGTTTATATAATGGTTTTGTTAGGATGGCAAAACTAGGTATCTAAAGGCAAAAGTATCTAACCATGCCTAGGAAGGAAAGGAGTTGTTTTGTAGAAGGAGTTGGGGTCTGAGAGATTAGTCAGACACGATCGGCAGGGAGAGCACGTGTGTTTTCATGGGAATTATGCTGAGATAGGTAACAGATAAGGAAGAAATTTGGGCTTGACTGAAGTAATGGGGGCTGTCTGTGAAGCTTTGCAGCAGTACAGCCCAGGTAATTTGCTGAGCCTGATGGGTGTCAGGGTCAGTCCAAGTGAAAGCGAAGAGAGGCTGGGATGAAGGGTGCAAAGGAATAGTAAAGAAAGTATGTTTGAGATCCAGAACAGAATAATGGATTGTGGAGGGAGGTATTGAGGATAGGAGAGTATATGGGTTTGGCACCATGGGGTGGATAGGCAAAACAATTTTGTTGATAAGACATAGATCCTGAACTAACTTGTAAGGCTTGTCTGGTTTTAGGACAGGTAAAATGGGGGAATTGTAGGGAGAGTTTATAGGCTTTAAAAGGCCATGCTGTAGCAGGCGAGTGATAACAGGCTTTAATCCTTTCAAAGCATGGTGTGGGATGGGATATTGGCATTGAGTGGGGTAAGGGTGATTAGGTTTTAATGAGATGGTAAGGGGTGCATGATCGGTCACCAAGGAGGGAGTAGAGGTATCTTATACTTGTGGGTTAAGGTGGGGGGATACAAGAGGAGGCCGCAAAGAAGGCTTTGGATTGGGAAGAAGGGCAGCAATGAGATGTAGCTGTAGTCCAGGAATAGTCAGGGAAGCAGATAATTTAGTTAAAGTGTCTCGGCCTAATAAGGGAACTGGGCAGGTGGGGATAACTAAAAAGGAGTGCTTAAAAGAGTGTTGTCTAAGTTGGCATCAGAGTTGGGGAGTTTTAAGAGGCTTAGAAGCCTGGCTGTCAATACCCACAACAGTTATGGAGGCAAGGGAAACAGCCCTTTGAAAAGAAGGTAATGTGGAGTGGGTAGCCTCCGTATTGATTAAGAAGGGGACGGACTTACCCTCCACTGTGAGAGTTACCTAAAGCTCAGCATCTGTGATGGTCTACAGGGCTTCCAAGGCAATCGGGCAGCATCAGTCTTCAGCCACTAAGCTGAGAAGATCTGGGAAGGAGTCAGTCGGAGAGCCTTGGGCCAGAGTTCCAGGGGCTCTGGGAGTGGCTGCCAGGTAAGTTGAACAGTCCGATTTCCAGTGGGGTCCCACACAGATGGGACATGGCTTAGGAGGAATCCTGGGCTGCAGGCATTCCTTGGCCTGGTGGCCAGATTTCTGGCACTTGTAGCAAGCTCCTGGGGGAGGCGGTTCTGGAGGAATGCCTGGCTACTGCGGTTTAGGCGTTTGGAAGTTCTTGTGTGCTGGAGATGTGGCTGGGGTTTGTCTCACAGTGGAGGCAAGGAATTGCAACTCAGAAATATGTTGCTACTTGGCTGCCTCTACTTTATTATTGTACACCTTGAAGGTGAGGTTAATTAAGTCCTGTTGTGGGGTTTGAGGGCTGGAATTTAATTTTTGGAATTTTATTTAATGTCGGGAGTAAATTAGGTAATAAAATGTATATTGAGAATAAGGTGACCTTTTGACCTTTTGGGGTCTAGGGCTGTAAAGCGTTTCAGGGTTGCTGCCAAACAAGCCATGAACTGGGCTGGATTTTTATATTTGATGAAAAAGAGCCTAGACACTATCTGATTTGGGATAGAGAAAAAGGAGCATTAACCTTGACTATGCCTTTAGCTCCAGCCACCTTTTTAAGAGTAAATTGCTGGGCAGGTGGGGGAGGGCTAGTCACGGAACTTAACTATAAGGCGGACCAGGTGTTAGGAGGAGAGGTGATAAAAGGATTATAGGGTGGAGGAGCGGAGGCTGAGGAAGAATTGGGACCTAGCTCAGCCTGGTGAGGAGGGGAGAGGTCAGATGGGTCTGTAGAAAAGCAAGATTAGAGAGACTCAGCGATGCTTGGGGTTGGGACTGAGGGGACAGGTGGGAGGGAAAGAAGGAAGATTTGGGACGAGTTGCATTGGGAACAGAGACTAGGGAGGCACCATGTGTAAAAGAATGCCTGGACGTCAGGCACCTCAGACCGTTTGCCTATTTTACGACAAGAATTATATAGATCTTGTAGGATGGAAAAATTGAAAGTGCCATTTTCCGGCTATTTGGAACTACTGTCAAGTTTGTATTGGGGTCAAGTGGCATTGCAGAAGAAAATAAGATGCTTAGATTTTAGGTCAGGTGAGAGTTGAAGAGGTTTTAAGTTCTTAAGAACACAGGCTAAGGGAGAAGAAGGAGGAATGGAAGGTGTAAGCTTGCCCATAGTGAAGGAGGCAAGCCCAGAGGAAAGAGAGTAGAGACACGGAGAAGGGGTGGGGGTTCTTGCCTTCCAGAAAAGCAGAGAAGGGGTCGGGGCACAGAAATAAGGGGTTGGGGTGCAGAGATAAGAGGTTGGGGTGCAGAAATAAGGGATCAGGGCGCAGAGATAAGAGGTCGGGGTTCCTGTCCCTCCCTCAGAAAAGCGGGACTTGCCACTAAGGGTGAAGGAGAAGGGGTTGAGGGGTTCTTGCCCCTCCCCTAGAAAAGCGGAGAAGGGGTAGAGACACAGAGAGAAGGGGTTGGGGTTCTTGCCCCTCCCCCAGAAAAGCGGGACTTGCTGCTAAGGGTGAAGGACCAAGGCAGGCATCCCTGCGTGGTCTGACACCTCTGAAACCTGGGTGAATAAACAGAAAGGCGTCCCTGCAATGATTAAACACCAAGGGAAGGCTGCCTTCCCTAGTCCGTGACTGGCACCGGAGTTTTGGGTCTCCTTTGTCTGTACCAGAAAATGAAAGGAATTGAAATTAAGAGAAGGGAGAGATTGAAGTGTGGCACCAAGATTGAAAGGAGAAAGAGGTTGAGGGATAGTGAGGGAGGTTGGGGAAGAGAGTAAAAAGAGGCCACTTACCAGATTTGAAATTGGTGAGATGTTTCTTGGGCTGGTTGGTCTGAGGACCTGTGGTCGTAGGTGGATCTTTCTCATGGAGAAAAGAGCAGGAGGACAGGGGATTGATCTCCCAAGGGAGGTCCCCCGATCCGAGTCATGGCACCAAATTTCACTCGCGTCCGTGTGAAGAGACCACCAAACAGGCTTTGTGTGAGCAATAAAGCTGTTTATTTCACCTGGGTGCAGGTGGGCTGAGTCCAAAAAGAGAGTCAGCGAAAGGAGATAGGGGTGGGGCCGTTTTATAGGATTTGGGTAGGTAAAGGAAAAATGGGGGTTGTTCTCTGGTGGGCAGGAGTGGAGTTCACAAGGTGCTCAGTAAGGGAGCTTTTGAGCCAGGACGAGCCAGGAGAAGGAATTTCACAAGATAATGTCATCAGTTAAGGCAGGAACAGGCCATTTTCACTTCTTTTGTGGTGGAATGTCATCAGTTAAGGCAGGAACCAGCCATCTGGATGTGTTCATGCAGGTCACAGGGGATATGATGGCTTAGCTTAGGCTCAGAGGCCTGACAATTTGTTTAGGTTCTACCATAGAGAGTTTGTTTTAAGTTAGCAGGGCTATAAAATTAGCTTTATGTTGCCAGTGGAGAAAGGATTTGCAAGGGAAAATAGTCACAATAGCAATAACATGCAGTGCTTATTATTGTCATAAGTATATTGTCATAATTATTATATTATACTAAATATGATAATTATATGCCAGGCACATAGTAACTACCCTATGAGATAAGTACTATAATTATCACTGATTTACAGGTGAGGACACCAAGGGTCAGTGTGGTTTAATAACTTGCCCAGTCACCCAACCAGGAGGTGGCACAGCCAGGATTCAAACTCAGAGAATCTCGGTCCAGTGTCTGTCCCTTTAGAATCATCGTATTAAGATGTATCTCAGCTGTATTTTTAGCATGGAAATGTAAACTTTTAAAGTTTCTATCAGAGGGGTCCAAAGAGTTGTGGCCATTTTAAAGAAAAGCTAAAAATCTTGATATTCGCCTGGAATTTATGGATCTTTAAATGTTGGCAATTAATTTGAATTGTTTTTAAAAACTCACTTTGGGGGCTAAATTATCTAAGGCTGCCAGTTTGAGATGAATGTCCTATATAATTTCCATTTCATTAAAATCTTGATATGCTAGTCTCAAATAATTATTTTTCCATTTCTTAAAATCTTAATCTGGCACTTCACCAGGCAGCATTTTGTTAACTTATTCTGGTAAAACAATAAATGGTTTATACCTAAACATAATAACATTGCATTTCTTCAAGTTATATTTTATATTTGACCATCTTAGTAGTCCAGGTTGGCCTCAGCTTTCCCCAGGGTCAGAATTCAGGGTGTCTGACTACTTTCAGAGGCCCTGAGGGCATGAAGGTTGCTGGGAACCTTCATGAAAGGTCATGAACAGTACATGAACGGGTTGGCCAGTGAAAGCTCCCTTTGGGTCCCCAGCGTCTTCTTCTGACATTGTTTTTCCTGGGGCAGGACATTTCACACAGTCCCCCGCTGCTCCCTGGAATCTGGGACTCCTGCTTTCTTGAAGGAATGCCTTGTTGTGTAAGTGAACCCACAGGGAGGCAGCGGCAGGAAGCATTCTTCACAGGAGGCTCCTTTGAGGACCCAAAGCTGGCCTCTAGGAGGGGTCAGGACTGAACTTGAGTTTGTCTGTGTTGAGACCTTAGGAGACTCCATGATTTCTGTGTCTTCTAGATCCTGAACTGTCAACCACCATGAGTCTGTTGATCCTTTATCTGACACTTCCCCAGTTCCCTGTTCTGTTACTGGAAAGCTGTTCTGTTACTAGAAAGGGATCCAGAACCAGACCCCAGGAGAGGGTTCTTGGATCTTGCACAAGAAAGGATTCAGGTCAATCTGTAAAGTGAAAGCAAGTTTATTAAGAAAGTAAAGGAATAAAGAATGGCTTCTCCATAGACAGAGCAGCCCTGAAGGCTGTTGGTTGCCCATTTTTATGGTTATTTCTTGATTATATGCTAAACAAGGGATATGTTTTTTATGCCTCCCCTTTTTAGACCATACTGGGTGAGTTCCTGATGTTGCTATGGCATTTGTAAACTGTCACGACGCTGGTGGGAGTGTAGCAGTGAGGACAACCAGAGGTCCTTCTTATTGCCACATTGGTTTTGGTGGGTTTTGGCTGGCTTCTTTACTGCAAGCTATTTTAACAGCAGGTCTTTATGACCTGTATCTTGTGCTGACCTCCTATCTCATCCTGTGACTTAGAATGCCTAACTGTCTGGGAATGCAGCCCAGTAGATTTCAGTCTTATTTTACCCAGCCCCTATTCAAGATGCAGTTGCTCTGGTTCAAGTGCCTTTGACAGTTCTTTACCCAGGCCTCTTCCAGTTTCCTCTCTCACTCAATGGAATTGTTCTTTACCAATTCCACAAACAAGCCTGAAACCTAGAATCTGCCCCTGACATTTCTTGCGCTTGCCTCCTACAGTCAACTTTCCTCAAGTCCTAGGGATTTTACCCTCTAGCTCTGGAATCTTTATTTCTCTCATGCTCATTGCCACAGTCATATGCCAGGTGACCATTATATCTTGTCAAAGGGTTTTTCACACATTCTGGCCCTGCTCTAGTCTGTTCTCCCCAAAATGTAAAGGGATCATTAAACATGCAAATGTGGTTATATGACCAGCTTCACCTCACTATCCTACAGGGGTCACAGCCAGGCACTCCACAATCTCATTGCCCACCACTCACCCCATCGTGGACTGCCCTGATTAGCTAAGCATGGCTATTCCTACGTTTATGGTAACGGGAGTGTTTTCTGTCACCAGGTAGGAGGTGGGCTGATAGCACAAGCATTGGAGACCAGAATCAAGAGCTACCATACAGTTGGGAAAACTGGCTAGCCATATGCAGAAAACTGAAACTGGACCCCTTCCTTACATCTTATACAAAAATTAACTCAAGATGGATTAAAGACTTAAACATAAGACCTAAAACCATAAAAACCCTAGAAGAAAACCTAGGCAACACCATTAAGGAAGTAGGCATGGGCAAAGACTTCATGACTAAAACACCAAAAGCAATGGCAACAAAAACCAAAATTGACAAATGAGATCTAATTAAACTAAAGAGCTTCTGCACAGCAAAAGAAACATCATCAGAGTGAGCAGGCAACCTACAGAATGGGAGAAAATGTTTGCAATCTGTCCATGTGACAAAGGGCTAATATCCAGAATCTACAAAGAACTTAAACAAATTTGCAAGAAAAAAAACCAACCCCATAAAAAGTGGGCAAAGCATATGAACAGACACTTCTCAAAAGAAGACATTTATGTGACCAACAAACATATGAAAAAAAGCTCATCATCACTGGTCATTAGAGAAATGCAAATAAAAACCACAATGAGATACCATCTCATGCCAGTTAGAATGGTGATCATTAAAAAGTCAGGAAACAACAGATGCTGGAGAGGATGTGGAGAAATAGGAATGCTTTTACACTGTTGGTGGGAGTGTAAATTAGCTCAACCATTGTGGAAGGCAGTGTGGTGATTCCTCAAGGATCTAGAACCAGAAATACTATTTGACCCAGCAATCCCATTACTGGGTATATACCCAAAGGATTATAAAACATTCTACTATAAAGACACATGCACACGTATGTTTATTGCAGCACTGTTCACAATAGCAAAGGCTTGGAACCAACCCAAATGCCCATCAATGGTAGACTGGATTAAGAAAATGTGGCACATATACACCATGGAATACTATGCAGCCATAAAAAAGGATGAGTTCATGTCCTTTGCAGGGAGATGGATGAAGCTGGAAACTATCATTCTCAGCAAACTAACACAAGAACAGAAAACCAAACACTGCATGTTCTCACTCATAAGTGGGTGTTGAACAATGAGAACAGTTGGACACAGGGAGGGGAACATCAGACATCTGGGCCTGTCAGGGAGTGGGAGGGGGCTAGGGGAGGGATAGCATTAGGAGAAATACCTAATGTAGATGATGAGTTGATGGGTGCAGCAAACCACCATGGCACATGTATACCTATGTAACAAACCTGCACATCTGTACATGTATCCCGGAACTTAAAGTATAATAAAAAATTAAAAAATAAAGATGTCATGGGTGGTGAACAAAAAAACAAACCAAAAAAAGAGCTACTATACAATCTCACAGGTAAGACTGGCCTTGTAGTAAGAAAGTTGGTCTCATGTTGACTTAGTGGAGAATGCTACCTAGAATTTTTCTCATCATAGTCTGATTTCTCATATAGTTCTGTCTGCTGCAAGATAATATATTATTTGAGCTGATTTGTCTAACAGTTGTATTTTGGTGTAAATTAATTAATTAATTGCCATTCTGGTTTACACATTACCCCTGTGATCTTGGTAAGAAGTGTCTGTCCTTATGGACAGTTTCCCTTCTCAAGATGCTAACAATTCAGAGTTCTTAGCCTGCAAATCTTATCTGAATATCCATGAATTCACCTGTGGGGGCATCTTACCAGAAGGCCAAAGAGCAGTACCTCAGTGACATCCTCACCTCACCTTATAACTTCTATTTGACCTTTGATATGTAGTAGATGTGAGTAAGGATTAAACAGAAATTAGAAATGTGTCCCAAACAGTCAGAGTCCATATATCATCCAGAGTGGGCCTCAGAATTCCAAAAATTTTCTTCTGAATGTCTTCCTCTTGCTTTTTCCACTCTTTGTCCTTTTGTAGGTATAACTCCCCAGGGGGCTGTAAACTGTGTCTATCTCATATATTGCTGTATCCTGAGTGCTGAGCCTGGTGATTACACATCAATAGTAGCTCAGTAGATATTGGTAGAATAAATGAAGGAAGGAAGGAAGGAAGGAAGGAAGGAAGAAAGGAAGGAAGGAAACCCTGACATTTTCCATTCTGCCTTTTCTTCTACTCCCCCTCTACCTAGGCAGAAGTAATTTAAAAATCCCAGTTTTCCTAGATTATAGATGCAAATTTCTCCCACATATTTGCGATATGTCTTACTACTGATGGGTGTTGAAATGCCAAACAATCCAGTTATTTCCATTGTGCTACTGGGACTTGTTCTGCAGGAGCATAGCAATGGCTGCTTTGATTATTCCACATCCTTAAAAGAACCCTCTGTTTTCCTCCAAAAATTTAGTCAGGTGGTTGAATTACTTGGCTTCCTTGAAGACTTCTCTGTTGTCAGGTTTTCCTTTTGAAAGGAAAAGCTTCATTAAAATTAGATGAAGAGCACACAGCTTCCTGTTGTTAAACTGTCAACCCTGGCAAAAACAGTGGTGAAGGCAAACCAAAGCTTTCAAGAGAGCGTGTTCTTGAGGAGAGCATGTTCTTGCTGGCTGAACTAATGAAGTGCAGACCCCCTGCTGAAGTCTCAAGTAGATTGCCAGTTCACACAAATGAGCTGAAAAATACCATTCAGTTTTAATTGTGACATTTCTTTTGCAAGGCAGTTCCTTTCCCTGGGTTTTTGCTTTTTTCTTGTTTTTGTTTTTGATTTTTTACAAAAATTCTTGACGAATAAAAAATGAAACCAGCAGGAATGTTCTTTAAAGAGCCCAACAAATGGTTTTGAGAATGCACTGACACTTGAAACATGGGAGAAATCATTATTTTAAAATGCCCAATCCGCTTCCCTCAGTTTTGAACAAAATCAATGACAAAGCAAAACCAGTTTTCAAGTGTTATAGTAATTCGCAAAATAAATTGCAAAGAATGGCAGAGTACCATCAGGGTTCTTCAAGGGCTCTACAAACAATCAATTTGAATTTAAGTTTCTACATAGATTTTAAACTTTTTAAAGATGGTAATCTTTAAATAGTTAAATGTAACATATTTAAAATATAACCTCATCAGAGGACTTCAATCAATGTATTTGCTTGGACTGATGGGTTCATATTTTTCCAAGTAGGAGTAAGTTATAATGCTTCTCCTGACCATTCAATATCCTGAGACTCCAAGGCAAGTGGTGAAATGACCCTAACACTTATAAGTACTTGTCTGTCTTGAATGAGGATTTTCTTTATGCCATATTGCTAAAGGAAAACATACAAATTAATTGTAAGCTAAAATGCAAGAAGTCTTTCACTGCCATTTATGAGCCTGGATTTATATTTTTGTATGAAAGAAAAAGGAATTGTGTTTTCATTAATTGGCTTTATAAGCAAAATGCCATAAATTTGAACCAATAAAATGAATTTATTCTAATAAGATGTCTCCTTGTTTTAAATCTCTGATAAGATGTTGTTTTAAAAAAGAATTCTATAGTTAAAAGTTATTTTAAAGACCACTTAATTATATTATCTCTATGTTATGTCTAAAACCATGAAATGACTTAGTGATTTTGTAGTGAAGCTAGTATTTGGCAATTGTTATAGGCTACCCTTTGGCTAGAATATTTTTAGTTCGTATTTCAGTTATATATTGCTATGTACCCCAAAACTCAGTGGCTTAAAACAAGTGCCATTTATGTATGATTCTGTGGGTTGACTGGGTGTCCCTTCTGCTGGTCTTACCTGGGCTCACTCATGTAGCTGTATCTGGCTGGTAGAACTGCAACCTGGGCCCAGCTGCACTCTTCTTTCTGCAGTGGCTTTTCATCCCAGGATTTTTATGGCATTGCAGTTTCAAGGTGTTCAAGAGAACAAGCCCCAGTGTACAAGCCCTTCTGAAGCTTCTATTTGTGTTACATTTGCTGATGTTCCGTTGGCCAAAGCAATTCACATGGCCAAGTCCAATGTCGACTTGGAAGGGGAATACATAAAGGCACGAATATGAAAAGGCACGTGATTCACTGGGTGCCATTACTGTAATAATTTACCATAGTTTCCAATCAATAGAATTATGAAAGACTCTCCTAAACTTTACAGCACTGGAAAACAGGGCCCACAGACTATAATACAAGAGGGAGTGTATTATAATAATGGCCTTAATGAATAACATTCTCTATATTCACGCTTATTTGCAATATAATACTGCCATTCTTCCTGTTTTGGTTGGGCTGCTATAACAAAATATCATAATATCATTATAAACAATGGAAATGTTTTTCTCACAGTTCTGGAGACTGGAAAGTTCAAGACAAAGGTGCCAGCAGATTCAGTGTTTGACAAAATCCTACTTCCTGGTTCATAGATGGCACCTTTGGGCTAAGTCCTCACATTTTGGAAGGCATGAATTCACTCTCTGGAGTCTCTTTTATAAGGCACTAATCTCAAAGAGGGCATGACCTTCAAGAATTAATAACCCTCTCAAGTCTCTACAATCTAATGCAATTACCTTGGGAATTAATATTTCAACATATCTATTTGATGGGACACAAACACTGAGACCAGAGCACTTTCCATTGAGTGGTAGATACTATTTCTCCACCTTGAATCCTAGTTAGCATTCTAACTTGCTTTAACCAGTAGAATGTGGCTGACATGATGTTTTGGAAGCTCTGGAGCCTAAGCCTCAAGATGCCTTGAAGCCTCTGCCTTCACTTTCTTGGAACTTAGATGCCATATAAAGGTGGGCTAATCTACTGAATGATGAGGAACCATGCGAAGAGAGAGGTCCCAGACTTCCAACCATTCCCATCAGGGCCTCAGACACATGCACGATGTCAACACAGACTCTCCAGCTCCAGCTGACCCACCAGATGAATACAACCACAAGAGCAAGCCCATGTGAGACCACCCAGCCATCCCAGGGATTTGTGAGAAATGATGTTGAGGTGTTTGTTACTTAGTGATAGATAACTGGTATGGGGGTAAATATTAACTCTTATTCATTCCTTATATGAACCATATGAAGCAAGCATTAATTTTCCTCTTTTACAAAAAAAAAGAAAAGAAAAGAAAAAGAAACTGAGACCCAGAAAGTTTGAATCTCTTGCTGAAGGTCAGACAGCTAAATAACTGAGAGGATACACATTTGCTGACTTGCAAACTCGTAGTCTTTCTATAACGCATTGAATTTGGAAGATTTAAAACCTGTATTTTTCAATCTGAATAAAGATGAGCTATTTCAGTCTAAGTTTCACTTTTTATCCCTTTGAGCAACATTACCCTGAAAGCGGATCCTTGGTGTTTTCTCCTTTGGTGGAATGCTTTCTCTTTCTTTGACTGATTGTTTGTCCTAAATTTTAGAAAATCCCACAGGCTTCAGAAATGGAAGAGTGAGGTGAAATCATCCCTAGGAAATAAGACAGCAGTTAGAATTGTATGGTTAAGTTAATCTTAACAATGAAAGAATTACTAAAACTTTTCTTCAGAAAATCAGCAAGAAACATTTCAGTAACCATGATATTCTGTTCTAGAATATTTCTACCTCATTTTTCTTCTGTGTTTTGATTTTGATGGGATAGCCTAAGTTTCTAAGTTATTTTTTGAGATTTTGGATTTAATACAGAAGCAGAAATTTGTCACAGTAAGGGAGGAGGCCACCCCTCATATCATCTTATGCCCAATTTCTGCCTCCAAAGAAAGAAGTAAAAACTAAAAGGCAGAAATGAAATCCACAGGCAGACCGCCCGGCGCCGCACCCTGGGCCTGGTAGTTAAAGATCGACCCCTGACCTAATCGGTTATGTTATCTATAGATTACAGACATTGTATAGAAATGCACTGTGAAAATCCCTGTCCTGTTTTGTTCTGATCTAATTACCTGTGCATGCAGCCCCCAGTCACATACCCTGGCTTGCTGAATCAATCACGACCCTCTCACACGCACCCCCTTAGAGTTGTGAACCCTTAAAAGGGACAGGAATTGCTCACTCAGGGAGCTCGGCTCTTGAGACAGGAGTCTTGCTGATGCCCCCGGCCGAATAAACCCCTTCCTTCTTTAACTCGGTGTCTGAGGAGTTTTGTCTGCGGCTCGTCCTGACACAACAGAAGTAGGTATAGTCCAATGACAGAAATGGGACTACTTCTATTTGTAAAATATTCATTGTTTTCCAATGATGACAGCCATTACAGCAATGCAGAGCATATTTTGGAGACTCCAAAAAAATGTGGAAGGCGTAAATAAGGATGAGCATATTTGGTGACAGGGCCATCAAGACACTGGTGAGTCAAACTTGCGTGATCCAGGCTCTTACACTCAGTGACTCAAATTCACCAAACCAATTTTGCTCCTGAAGGCCATGCTCAGAGAATCAAATTCACATGCAGAGAAAGAGAAAATACTTCCTTTGTTATTGAATTTTTTTCTACAGGCACATCGGGAGCACATTTTTTTCTAACCACGTAAGACACAGCTGAGATAAACACTTCTGAGTATTGCTGAGAGAGAAAGTGAATTTAAGAAAGTTATGTAATTTTGAACAAGAGGAATTAATTTCTGTTTTTGGAGAAACTTGAATCAGAAAGTGGCTCTAGATACTAACAAGAGTAAAAGAAGAGAGAGCTCTGTTCACTATCCCCAACTCCCCTCCCTAAGAAACATATTTACATAAACAAAGCAGGGTGGGGATGGGGTAATCTATGAGTCAATAGGATCGTGTCCATCAGCTTCCAGCAAATGAAAGTCCATGAAAATGCTTTTTCCTTTCTCTTTTTAAATGTACTTAGTTAATTGACCATTTTAGAATGCGATACAACTCAAAAGGTGTTTAATGTGCTAGGAACAAAGGGTCTTTAAACATAAAGAGTCAGGATGACTACTAGAGGCACCCAGCACTAGCCTCCTCCACAAAGAAGGACTGAAACAGCCAGTAGGTAACCACGCATTGAATAGGGGCTTAGGGTGTCTAAGAGAGAACACTGAAACTTAGCAGGAAAGTGACAGGGAACCTCCCAGGCACAGAAGGAAAGGGAAACAATGCAGCTGACCTGGCTGGGGTTGGCTTGGAGCTGGGAGAAATGCTCCATTGTGGGGTAAAGGTAAGTGAGAGATCCCTAGTACAAACTGGCCTGCCCTGCTTGCAGCTACTACTGCCACTGGCAATCACCCATGTGCACCACCTGGAATCCTGGGAACTGGCTTGTATAACCCACTGCTGCCACTACTGGCTCCCCGTGCATGGCTACTGCTGATGCCATGCACACTGCCCAGGGGCACAAGGACAAACCCAACCATCCAGCCTGCTGCTGCCATCACTGGCAACTGAGCAAGCTGCCTGGAAACCTAAGGACTGGCCCGCCCAGCCTTATTACCACAGGTGCCCACATCTATTGCTTAGGTGCCTGAGAACTAGCATGGCCAACCCACTGCCACCACCACTGGTACCTGAGGACTGGAACACCTGGCATCCCTGTCCCCAGCAAAGCCTTGCCACAGCCTCCACTAAAAAACACAGCCTAAGCCACTAGGGAACTCAGAGACACTACTGATACTGATTACAGCCAAAGAAATCATATAGAGAAGACACTACTATACCCATCCAGAATAAAAGTCAAATGTTAATTACAGATACATCTATGGGAAAAACTTCTTCCCTACAAAAGCCAATCCACAAAATGGGAAAAAGTAGCTGTTACACCAGGTGTGCAGATGTCAATGTAAAGACACAAGAAACACAAAAAAAGCAAAGAAATACGACATCTTCAAAGAAACACTGTAATTCTCCAGTAATAGATCCTGATGAAAAGGAAATCTATGAAATGCCTGAAAAAAATTCAAAATAGTTATATTTAAAGGAATTCAGTGAGATGCAAGAAGACACAGATCAATAATACAAAGAAATCAGAAAAACAATGTATGATACGAATGAGGAATTCAACAAAGAGATAGACATAAAAAAGAACCAAACAAATTCTAGAAGTGAAGAATTCAATGAATAAAATAAAAATACAAGAGGTTCAACAACAGACCATATTAAGCAGAGGGAAGAATTTCTGAATTTGAAGACAGGTCTTTCAAAATAACCCAGTCAGACAAAAGAGAAATTAAAAGAAAAAATAATAATTTTACAACTTTAATATGGGCCATCATAAAACAACCTAATATGAATTTGGGGAGTTCCAGAAGAAAAAATGATGGGCAAAGTCATAGAAAACCTATTTAATAAAATAATGGCTGAAAATTTCCCAAGCCTTACAAGAGTTAGAGACAACCAGATACAGGAAGCTCAAATATACCCAAATATATCAACCAAAAATGTCTTCTCTGAGGCACATTATAATCAAACTGTAAAAAGTCAAAGACAAAGAGAGAATTTAAAAAAAAAGCAGGACAAATGCATCAAGTCACATATAAGAGAATCTCTATCAGACTAACAGCAGATGTTCTCAGCAGCAACCTTACAGGCCATGAGAGAATGAGATGATATATTCAAAGTACTGAAAAAAAATCCTTTTGCAAGCAAGAATACCAAACCCAACAAATACATCCTCCAAAACTGAAGGAGAAATAAAGTCATTCCCAGACAAGCAAAAACAGGGAATTCATCACTAGTAGTCTGGCCCTACACAAAATGTTTAAGGGATTCCTACACCTGGAAGCAAAAGGATGATATCTACTATCATGAAAACACATAAAAGTGTAAAACTCATGTACATAAATACACAAATGAGAAAGGGAAAGGAGTCAAATATTACTGCTGCAGAAAACCAGCAAATCACAATGACAAACAATAAGAGAGGAAGAAAAGAGCAAATGATATATGAAAGAATTAGAGAATAATTAACAAAATAGCAGGAATAAGTCCTCACCTATCAATAATAACTTTGCATGCAAATAGATTAAATTTTATGCTTAAAAAATATAGACAGGCTAAATAGACTTTTAAAAAACCTGATTCTACTATATGTTGCCTACAAGGCACTCACTACACATGTAAAGACACGTGTAGATTGAAAGCAAAGAAATGAAAAAAAAATTAAGTTGGTGCAAAAGCAATTGCGATTTTGGCCATTACTTTTAATGCTATTAATGGCAAAAACCACAATTACTTTTGCAGCATAATGGCATTAAAAGTAATGGCAAAAACCACAATCACTTTTGCAGCAACCAACTACATTCATGCCAATGAAAACAAAAGGTGAGCAGGAATAGCTATACTTACATCAGATGAAACAGGATGCAAGTCAAAATCTGTAAAGAGAAAGGAGATCACTATATAAAGTAATTAATTCAGCAAGAGGTTATAACAATTCTAAATATATACTTATCCAATACCAGAGCACCCAGATACATAAAGCAAATATTATTAGATCTAAAGGGAAAGATAGACTACAATGCAATAGTAGTTGAGGACTTCAACACTCACTCTTAGCATTGGACAGGTAATCTAGGCAGAAAATAAACACAGAAATGTTGAATTTAAACTGTGCCGTAAATCACGTAGACCTCACAGACATTTACAGAACAATTTATCCAACAGCTGCAAAATACACATTCTTCCTATCAGCACATGGAGTGTTGTCCAGGACAGACAATCTGTTAGGCCACAAAACAAGTCTCAACAAATTTGAAAAAATCAAAATTATGTCTGAGGGCTCTGTTCTGTTCCATTGGTCTATATCTCTGTTTTTGTACCAGTACCACGCTGTTTTGGTTAGCCTTGTAGTATAGTTTGAAGTCAGGTAGCATGATGCCTCCAGCTTTGTTCTTTTGGCTTAGGATTGTCTTGGCAATGCCGGCTCTTTTGGTTCCATATGAACATTAAAGTAGTTTTTTCCAATTCTGTGAAGAAAGTCGTTGGTAGCTTGATGGGGATTGCACTGAATCTATAAATTACCTTGGGCAGTATGGCCATTTTCACGATATTGATTCTTCCTATCCATGAGCAGGGAATGTTCTTCCGTTTGTTTGTATCCTCTTTTATTTCGTTGAGCAGTGGTTTGTAGTTCTCCTTGAAGAGGTCCTTCACATCCCTTGTAAGTTAGATTCCTAGGTATTTTATTCTCTTTGAAGCAATTGTGAATGGGAGTTCACTCATGATTTGGCCCTCTGTTTGTCTGTTATTGTTGTATAAGAATGCTTGTGAGACACAGGAAGGGGAACATCACACACAGGGGCCTGTCGTGGGGTGGGGGGAGGGGGGAGGAAAAGCATCAGGAGATATACCTAATGTAAATGACGAGTTAATGGGCGCAGCACACCAACATGGCACATGTATACATATGTAACAAGCCTACACTTTGTGCACATGTACCCTAGAACTTAAAGTAAAAAAAAAAAATCAAAATTATGTCAAGCATTTTCTCAGGTGACAATGGAATAAACCTAGAAATCGGTAGTAAGAGAAATGTTGGAAACAATACAAATACATGGAAACTAAACAACATGCTCTTGAATAACATTGGGTCAATGAAGAAATTAAGAAGTAAATACCAGCCTGGACAATATGATGAAAGCCTGTCTTCACTAAAAATACAAAAATTAGTTGGGCATGGTGGTGGGCACCTGTAGTCCCAGCTACTTGTGAGACTGAGGCAGGAGAATCGCTTGAACCCGGGAGGAAGAGGTTGCAGTGAGCTGAGATCACATCACTGCACTCCAGCCTGGGTGACAGAGTGAGACTCCATCTCAAAAAAAAAAAAAAAAAAAAAAAAGAAAGAAAAAGAAAAAAAAAAAGAAGTAAATAAAAAAATTTCTTGAAAAAAATAAAAAATGAAAACATCACATACCAAAACCTACGGGATACAGCAAAAGCAATGCTAAGAGGGAAGTTTATAGCAATAAGCACCCACATCAAAAAGCAGAAAGACTTCAAATAAACAACCTAACAGTATACCTCAAAGAATTAGGAAGGGTATTACAAACCAAACCCAAAATTACTAGAAGGAAAAACATAATAAAGATCAAAACAAGACTACCCAAATTAGAGAATAAAGAAACAAAACAAAAGATCAATGAGACAAAGAGTTGCTTTTAGAACACATAAACAAAATTGAGAAAGCACTGGTTATACTAAGAAAAAAGGACAGAAGACCCATATAAATAAAATGAAAAAGGAAAAAGGAAACCTTAAAATTAATACTGCAGATACAGATACTAATACTACAGATACTGATACTAATACAAAGGAACATAGAGATTACTATGAGCAACTATCTGTTAATAAATTGGAAAATCTAGAGGGAATGTATAAATTCCTGGACACATTCAACTTACCAAGATTGAACCAGGAAGAAAGAAAATCTGAACATACCAATAACAAGTAGTGAGATTGAATCAGTAATAAAAAGTCTCTCAACAAGGAAAGTACAGGACCAATGGTTTTATTGCTGAATTCTACCAAACATATAAAGAAGAACTAGCCCTAATTCTTCTCAAACTATTCCAAATAATTGAAGTGGAGATATTTTTTTTCTAACTTATACTATGAGATTAGCATTACTTTGATCCCAAAACCAGACAAGGACAGAACAAAAAAGAAAGCTGGCCAATATCCGTGATGAACGCAGACATCAAAATTCTTAACAAAATACTAGCAAGCCTAATCCAACAATATATTAAAACAGGAATGTAGCATAATTCAGTGGGATTTATCCCAGGAATGCAAGGATGGTTCAACATATGCAAATCAATAAGTGTGATACATCACATCAACATAATGGAGGACAAAAACCATATGATCATCTCCATAGATGCAAAAAAAGCATGTGATAAAATTCAACATCCCTTTATAAAAACTCTCAACAAATTAGGCACAGAAAGAATGTACCTCAACATAGTAAAGGTCATGTGAATGGGGAAAAGCTGGAAGACTTACTCTAAAAATTAGAACAAGACAAGGATATCCACTTTTACCACTCCTTTTCAACATAGTACTGGAAGTCCTAGACAGAATAATCAATCAAGAGAAAGAAATAATTAGAAAAGAGGAAGTCAAATTGTCATTCTTTGCAGATAACATGATCTTATATATAGAAAAGCCTAAAGGCTCCACCAAAAACCTCTTAGAATTGATAAATTCAGTAAAGTTGTGGGACCCGAAATCAACCCACAAAAATCAGTTGCATTTCTACACATCAATAACAAACTAGCTGAAAAACAAATCAAGAAAGCAATCTCATTTATAATAGCTAAAGAAAAATTAAATACTTTGTTAAATAAATAAATTTAAGCAAGGAGGTAAAAGACTTCTACAAGAAAAACTACAAAAAACTATTTAAAGAAACTGAAGAGGACACAAACAATTGGAGATACATCCCATGCTCATAGATCAGAAGAATTAGTGTTATTAAATTTTAACATCTACAGATTCAATACAATTTCCATTAAAATACTAAGGACATTTTTCAGAGAAATAGAAATAACAATCCTGAAATTTGTATAGAACCACAAAAGACCCTGAATAGCCAAAGCAATAGTGAGCAAGAAAACAAAGCCAGAAGCATAAAAATACCTGACTTCAAAATATACTACAAAACTAATAATATCACCCCAGTAAGAATGGTTATTATCAAAAAGACAAAGAAAAACAAATGCTGGAGATAATGTGGAGGAAAGGGAATTTTTATGCACTCTTGGTGGAAATGTAAATTAGTATGTTCATTATGAAAAATAGTATGAAATTTTCTCAAAAAACTAAAAATAGAACTACTACATGATCCAGCAATCCCAGTACCGGGTATTTATCCAAAGAACAGGAATCAGTATATCAAAGAGATACCTGCACCCCCATGTTCATTGCAGCATTATTCACAATAGTCAAGACATGGATTCAACCTAAATCCCCATCAACAAATGAATGCATAAAGAAAATGTGGTGGTATACACAATGGAATACTATTCAGCCATAGAAAATAATGAAATCCTGTCATTTGTAGCAACATAGATGGAACTAAAGGACATTATGTTAAGTAAAATAAGCCATGCACAGAAAGAAAAACACTGCACATTCTAACACTGTGGGAGCTAAAAAAGTTGATCTTATGGTTCTTATGGATGTTTTGGAGATTAGAATGATAGTTACCTGAGACCAGGAAAGGTGGAGAATGAGGTGAAAAGAATTCGATTAACGGACACAAACATACAGTTAGATAGAAACGGCAAGTTCTACTGTTTGATAGCACAGTAGGGTGACTATAGTTAACAATAATTTATTATATATTTCAAAATAGCTAGAAGATTTGAAATGTTCCCAACACAAAGAAATAATAGATGTTTGAGTTTATGGATATCTTAAATATCCTGATTTGATCATTATGTGTTGTATACATGTACCAAAATGTCATATGTACCACATAAATATGTTCAATTATTATGTACCAACAAAAAAAGAGAGAAGAGTTCTACTATTTTTCAATAAACTCTCTTATTCTGTCAAAAAAGCATATTATAATGTTATATTCCCTTCCCCCATGCGAGGCACAGAAAACGTGCCATGAAGTGCTAACAGTTCCTAATGAATGTTGTGGTGTCCATAAAATTAACAAATTAACAAATTGTTTTAGTTTACATTAGGATTCATTTTTGGTGTTGTACATCTATGGGTTTAGACAAATGTGTAAAGACATGCATCTTCCATTATAGTATAATGGATGATGATGATGTGTCAGTGTAGGTTCACCAATTATAACAAAATTTAACCGAATTTTCAATTTTTAATATTATAAATCGCACTACAATAAACAACTTGCACATACGTCTTTGTGCATTTGTCAGATTAATTCATTAGGATACATTCTAAGAAGTAGGATGTCTAGGTCAAATAAAATATGCATGTTTGGAGGCATTTATGCATATACCCAATTGCCCATCATGATAGTGATATCAATTTACACTCCCTTTAGTCATTTGTCCTTAGATTCTTTTAAATCTTGGCCAATCTGATAGAATAAGTAATTGTGTCTCATTTTTGTTTAAATTTGTACTGCTTAGATTATTGATGAGGCAGAATATAGTTTTGTGTATTTATCAGCCATTTGCATTTGTGTGTGTGTATGTGATTTCCTAATTTAGTTATTTAACAATTCTAGGAGATAATTCAAACTACCTTTGGCTATGTAATTCAATCTGAAAATTTCCCCAAAATTTTATGTTTTTACCTTATTTAAATCTGTTTTTTCTTGTCTGATTCTTACAAAAAGACTAGGAATCTACTATTCACCAAAACAAATTATTTGGTATGAAAAACAGGCTTTTCCAACAGGTTTTGACCTCTCCTCTTTTTTTTTTTTTTTTTTTTTAATACAGTGCAAAGCAGCACTTTCAAAATTTGACAGGACAATAATAATGCTTGTTGAGGTTTTGGATGGGGCAAAGCCTGTGGCAAAAGAGAGGAAAATCTGGTTGAAGAAATGGGGGGGATATTAATAGGCAAGCTGTCTCAAACTTGTTTTTTAATCACAGAATCACTTTTTTTAACCTCTTTGCATTTGTGAAGGTCACATGTAAATGGCAACAAACAGTAAGACTAGACCTATGCCAACCTTTCATGCACTGTTTGAAAAATCAGCTCAGAATGCGTGCCCTGCAAATGGTGTGTCAGAAACGTCGTCATTTCATGTGAAACATGAAATAATGATAATAATTATTATTACTTGTATATTAGGGTTCTCCAGAGAAACAGAACCAATAGCATATATATGGAATACTATTATGAAATACTAATATATATTATTATGAATATATATTATATAATATGATAAATTAATATAATATGCAATAATATATATTAAGGACATGATGTATGTTATAGAAATAGGCTCATGCAATTATGAGACTGAGAAATCCCACAATCTGCCCTCTGCAAGCCGAAGAACTAGGAAGGCTGGTGGTATAATTAAGTTCAAGTCTGAAGACTTGAGAACCAGAATGTCGACATCTGAGGGCAAGAGCAAATGGGTGTTACAGCTCAAGAAGAGAGAGCAAATTCATCCATCTTCTGCCTTTCTGTTCTGTTTGGATCCCTCTGGGTCCAATGGATTGGATGATGTTCACTCATGTTGAGGAGGGCCATCTGCTTTACTCAGTTCACCAATTCAAACACTGATCTATTCCAGAAACACCCTCACAGACACACTGAGAAATAATAAGCTATCTGGGTGTCCCTTAGCCCTGTCAAGTTGACACATAAAACTAACCATCACATTACTCAGAAATGTATCTCTGAACGACTTATATTTACTGAGTTAAAGGAGCTTCCTTTGAGATGCCCACTTTCTCAATACACAAGCAGGACTACAAGCTGAAATGTTAAAGCTGGAAGAAACTTTGAAGCACCTCCCTCACCTCAGTTTCCTTACCTGTGTAATGATGGTTGTGTATAAATGAAATATTTTACCTTGGTTCATATAATTTAGAGTAGGAGAAGCCCAGCAATTCCTAAATAGAAGCTCCACAGGTACTGCCTTTGTAACAATACCCATGGTAGCTCTGGGTCATGGCATGTTCATTGCATATGAGTCAACACTTTGCTCTGATGAGACCCTGAGCCAGTATTAGACTGCGCTTCTCCTAAACACTGATGCGCTTATGAGATGGTTTCCTATCAGCTTACAGGGTTTATGAGCTGCAATTATTTGTTATATTTTCAAGTTTATGCTTCACAAAGATGACAAAGCTGATTATGACTCTTAAGGCCCACAAGAATAATTGTTGCCGTGAGGCGAGCTTAAGATTTCTGCTTGCATCATAAAGCACACTTCTAATGAGAGATGCAGAATTTTGTAGCTTCTCTGCTTTTTAAAATACATTTTTGATGAAAAGATATTTCATGCTCCATAGCTTCTTATACCTCTGACCAGCTTTAAACTTAATTAGTCCCATCTAAACCAATGTCAGCTGTGTTATGGAGAACTCTTCATGGCAAACTTTCCCATTTGGATGAAATATGAGATGTGCATGGGCACATTCTGCAGAACAAAAAAAAAAAAAAAAAAGCAAAGACTACATTTCTTGTCTGGAAGCAAAGTTTCTGGAACATGTAACTCAGGCGGCTCAGACAGCAGCAGTTTGTGCTTCATTTTGAAAACATTCCTGCTCGTGAAGAACAGAATGCAAAGGGTAATCAACGTCTGGGACTTTGCAGAAAACCCTTCTGAAAAGGAAGAGAGTGATGAGCAAACTAGGCCCCCACACACCATGGAAATTTTAGAAGTTTTCTTAAGCTGCTTTTCACTGATAAGCTACCTTATATTTTTCAAGTTCCCATAGTGAGGAAAACATTCAAGTGTGTAGTCTACAAAATTAACTGTCTGGCTAAATCCCACGGAGGTGGATTCTGCAACTCAACCTCCTGCCTCCCCAGACCCGCCCCTCCCTTCTCACTTCTATCCCTTGCTGCTACCCTATAAGGATCTTCTGGAGTCCATTTGCTCTGCTTAATATTCTGTAAATATTACTTGCTCTCTCTGCCTTGTTCCCCTGCTTGGGGTACTCTCTGTGTCTTCTTGGCTATCTTGCACTGTTCCTGAGGTATGGAGAGCTATATAACCTGTTCATATGAAACAAGTTTTAATGAAGACTGTCTTTGGGACCAGGTACTTTCTTCAGAGTGGTGTGCACATCAATGTGAATAAGATGTCATTCCCTCCCTCAAAGTATTCACACTTTAGTGAACTCCAAAGGCTTTGCATTTATTCCAACCCCTTGGAACCCACTTGTTTGCTAAATTCCCACAGCATTTACTTTCAAAATCTTTCGGTTTCTAACTAACCAATTATTGTTGTCTTAGAAAAATTTCCCAGGCTGTCTTAGAACAGTTCCCTGGTCTTTTGGCTGCTGCATTCATGAAATTGAACAAATATATTCCTTAATGTACAATTATTTATTTACAATGTTCTAGAAATTTTGTTTTTTTAAATCAATTAAGTTTAAAATGAACTATTCTATTGCTATTTGAAATAGATAACCAGTCTACAGCCATGCTACCCTGAATGCACCCGAAACAGATAACCAGAATTACTTGCCTTAAATAAGAAGCAACCATAATGAATGCAATGAAAGCAAAACGTTGTTTTTAAATTCTAGTGACAAGAAAACAATGTTTATGGCAGCCTTATTTATAATAGCCCCAAACTGGAAACAACTCAAATGTCCACACTAGTACAATAGATAAGTTGTGGTGTACCTGCACAATGAAACACTACCCAGCAACAAAAAAAGAACAAACTATTATAACATCCAACTGCATTGAATATCAAAGACATGATAGATAAAAGAGGCAAGGATATGAACTATATGATTCAATTTCTGTAAAAGTCAAGAATGGGAAAATCTAATCTATGGAAACAGAAGTCAGGATACTAGTTACAACTAGAGAGGGGTATTGATTGGAACAGGGCACAAAAGAACTCTCTGGATGATAGATACATTCTGTGTCTTAATCTGCCAATGGTTACATAAATCCATCCATATGTATATAAAAATGTATCAAGCTGTGAGTTTAGGATTAGTTCAAGTTATGCATATTACACTTCATATAAATGTAAAAATGCAAGTGACATGTGATGAGATCTTAAAAATAATTCCAGCTGAAGACTCTTAGCTTGGAAATCTCTGAGTCTGAGATCTGTTTCCTGTAAAAAAGGAGATTAGTAAGGGAGAGGGGTATTAAGGACATATTAGCCCCAAACTGAGACTCTTGTCGTATATAGAGGTTGAGGAGAATTGAAAAAGGATGTCTTTCTCATTATTGAGATTAAATGTTCCAGGGCATTATATCCATGTGCCACTCACATTTTAAGAAATTGCTATATGGCATTTCTTACATTTCCTTTTTATGATTAGGTCCAGTCTTTTGACCTATACTAGAAATCCTATGAGAGTGGAGATCATTGCTGTTGTGTCTTGCTAGTTTCCCGTATCACTCATTACAAAAGCCATAATTTCCTGGAAAAATAGGCGCTCACGTCATGCTGATAGTTTAACCTACCCTAAGTTAGTTACTCCACAACTGTAGACTGTGCGCCTCCTATTGAATGTGACAGATGAAAAAAGTGTGATGAGTAGCTTCACTAGAAGCTGCTACACCTTGCAAGATAGGGGGATTCCTAGCGCACAGTTTCTTAACTATCTTCCCTCATTCCCCTTTGGACTCACAAATACATTTAAGGTTGTAATGGAATCTATGGGTTCCCTCCTTAGGAAAATGCAAATATGTACACACACATACTGTTTTGCATAAAGTTTATTTTATTGAATTGAAACTTGATTGTCTCCACATAGAATATTTAAAACATCTTTACCATAATATATTTCTTTTTTTGTACAAATTAATGTCTAGTTCATGAAAAACAGGGAAGCTAATCCAAATTATCTATTCAGAAATATAAATGTTAATCTTGTTCAGAAATAAATAGATGGCATTATCATTTTATTGATAATAAGATAAAATCGTAAAGTAATCTTTGATGTGTTATCTTTGACATGACATCAGTCTCAACTTTGTTTCTTTTGGCCACATGTCCTGAAAATTGTGATTCATGAAAATCTTTAGTAGCAAAGATAATTGGAGCCCCATAGCTTGCTTTGTCAGGAGAGATTAAGGAAGGGAACAACAAAATTTCAAAGATTCTTCATCACATAGTAGAATACAAGTTCATAAAGCAGGAATCCTATTTTGTTCAGTGCTATGTCCCCAGTACCTAGAATGGTACCCAGCACATGGCAAATACTAAGTAAACATTTGAATAAATAAGTAAAGGGATTCCTTTTTCCAGAAGTCTATGAGATTATTTCTGGAAAGCCTTTCTTCTTGAATTTATGTTAGCTGGGAAAGGATTACGAATCTTTATTTCACATTTATGGAAGTCTGAACTGAAGGACCTTCAGAATCCTTTGGGGTTTCTGGCACTTTATCCCTTTGACTTTAGCCTGTACAGGCTCTCCTCCTTCATTAGAAAGTTTGTCCTCTCCAAACTCCCAGAATAGCTGCCCAGACAGAAGAGTTGGGCCCTTCTCCCATCCTGAAAATACGAAGCATTTATATTGGGACATATCCAAATTTTGCTGAAGTTGTAGCCTTTTGCAATTTAATCTGCCCCTGAGAAGAAGCCACACTATTGGATGTATTTCCAGGTTGGGTAACATAACATTCCTTTGGCTTTGCTGGTTTTATACTTTGCAGAAAGGTAAGAGACCTTTTCCAGAAAGAGGATACACTCATGACATTTCAGAATGAAAGTAAAACCTTAATATGCATAGCTTTGTAGTATTCCCTTTTCTTTGACATTTTCCAGCCTAAAAAGATCAAGGCAAACAAAGACTCATGCCATAATTAAAATGATGAGTTTTTTAAAATTCCTACCCTGATGAACAGTATTACATGAAAATAATGGCAGCTATACATTTCTTCATTGTATGACATCATGTCTCACATTGTACTTCTTCGATAGAAAATAGTAATATAATTGCAAAAAGTAGCATTCAACTCTCTTACTTACGAAAATAGTTTCCAGAGCAATAGAAAGAAAATCAAAGAAACATTACTAATGAGTGTTCTCTAGTTCACAAACCTTCTGGAAACTCCTCCATGGACCCCAGGTTAGAAATGCAATCCGAGCTCAAGTCTTGGCAACAGAGGTAAAGGGAACTCTATAGAGGCCCCAGACTCCAAAAGGTGGAGAAAACTGCATTAGCAATCCACCTAAGAATAACAGAATTATTGGAAGTTGGGACATAAGGTTCAAGAAAGAGACTCCCACATCGGGAAGCAGCTGGTTTTACTACCAGTTTTACAGATACTCTGGGTAGTGTCAGTCAAGTCTCTGCCCTCTTTCTTTTTCATTGCTTTCTCTTCTCTCCCTTCCCTTCCCTTCCCTTCCCTTCCCTTCCCTTCCCTGATTGGCATTCATATCTCATACATTGGAAAACAAATCTCATAGCATTTAGCTGTTATACATCATGTCAATAAAATGGGCTGAAAGTCCAAACTTCATCTGTATGCCAATGAGAGACATAGACTTTAAGAAATGCTCAGAGTAAGTTTTAACTGTGGCATCAGGTAAATTGTGATGTGGCTCTGCTATCTTCCCCACAATGATCCAAACATCATTCCTCCCTTCCCCAGCTTCTGCCCCTGTGACCTGCCTTGAAGGTATGGTTCGACCCTATGCTCTCTGTTAAACTAATTTCCAAGCAGCTTTAAATTTCACATCTCCTTGATATTAACATACCATTAATTGTAAGATATGTCACTGATTTTACAGCTTTTTGTTGGCAGTAGAGGGTGGCGGAATACTACTACATTAAATGTAGACATCAACATTGATTGCAAAATACATTTAGATTTTAGAAATGAGAAATTATGAAAAGTATTGTAGAATGGATAAAATATGTTATTGCCTTTGTTAGGACAACACATTTTAATGGGGGGAATTCTAGCCTCTGATAGATGTGTGAGAAGGAAGAATATTTTCATTTGGGATGAGGAGCCTTCCTTCTGCACCTCCTCATTTCATACCATTTGGTAGGCAACTATCTGTCTTCTTCTACCCTAATTTCTTGTAAGACTGGTCTGGTGAGTTGCTCCTTTATTATCTTATGGAATTAATAGGTTGTTAATAAAAGAAATATTATTTAAAAATGAATCTGCATATGATGTGTGTGAAAATTTAGAGATAAAGTTAATCTTATCTTAGGCGATGGCCTAATACTTTCAGGAGGAAGCACAAGTCTCCTTCTGAGATAACGAGCTAGAAGCACATTTGCAGAGTGTCTCTACTTCTTCAACATTTCACACATGAAAATCATAAGGAAGTATTGGTAAAATCAGATCTTTTGATTTTCAGTTATTGCCCTTTCCACCCTGGAACAAATGATATATGACCATCTCTTTCTTGTTGGTTAAATAAGTTGTGCTTTTAAAAGGAATGTACTGCTTGGAGAATAAGGGCTGCAACTCACTGAGCTCTGATCAGATCCTTTTGAGGTAGGAAGTTGAGGTAATAGAATTATCACAAGGAGGCTCTGTGGCGAGGCGCGGAGGGAAAGGGGACTGTGGTTCAGGGTGGGCAGGGACACTGGGATCCGGAGACAGAGCAGAGGCATCGTAGTGGGGAGAGGAGTGCTGCAAGAGGGGAAGTGGGAGAAGGCTGATGGCCAACACTTTGCTCAAATCAGTTCTACGCACATCTTTTTGTACTTAAAAAAAAAATGCACAGAAAGAGACAAATACGTCTGAGATTACCGTTCTATAATTTTTCTTCAATACCACCAATTTGTAACCTGGAGGTGGCATATTTAGGGCTTACAGATTTTATGATCTGCCCTCAACATGATCCTGTGCTGGTGTGACTCTGAGCCTGGCCTTAGGAAGGTGTTTGCTTTGATATCTGCTTGAAAACCCAACACTCTGTTAATGACAGCTTGTTCCCAGCTGTTTGCCATGGGATAATTCTTTTTAGCCATGCTTCATTTCAGCTTTATGGGAGCACTAACTGACCTTCAGAAGTACACATTAAAACTATACCTGTAGTCAGAACATGGAAACACAATCCTCATTAGGTTTATAGTGGCCTTCGAGCCCAGAAATTGATTTCCCTGCACAGCAACTCATCCCCAGAACTGTTGGATGTAGCATTGCTATTCTCATTTTAAACATGAGGAAATGCCCAACGTGGCCAACTGGCATACAGTAAAACAGCAGTTGCCAATGTGGGGTGGAGGGCAAATTTGCAAACATTTGGCAATGTCTGGAGACACGTTTGATTTTCACAACATGTAAGGCATGGGCCACTGGCATCTAGTGGGTAGAGGCCAGGGATACTGCTAAAAATCCTGCCATGGCAAGACAGCCCCTGACAATATAGAATTACCTGGCCTCGAACATCAATATTGCTGAGGACAAGAAATCCTGCACTACTAGGATTTGGATTCAGTTTCTCCGAATTGAAGCCCAGCCTTCCTACTACATGGTGCAGAAGAGATGATTCCTTTTAGTATCTCTTCTATTTCCAAAAGGGGAGGTGGAAAAGGTGAGGGCAGAACTTGATCTGCTCCAGAAAACAACGGGGGATGGAAAAATCATTATTGACAGTTTCCTCTGCCAGGCACTGCTCTAAGTACTTTGCATGGTTTATTTCATTTAATGTGTTAACTTAAGAATCACAAGATCTATAAATTTAAAAAAGGAGACTTTATTTCTTAAAAAGGGTTACAGCTTGCAAGGTGACCATCCCACAGGCCGGGACGCACAGCCTCCCGCAAAGACTAGAGAAAGTCATTTCAAAGGAGGAGAGGTTGGAATAGGAGCTTTATGCTGACCAGGTTGACTAAATGTACATATTCAAGAGGTCACAGGAAGGGCCATGAATATTCATGAAGGGGGTCCTGATGCATGCCTATTTAACAAACTTGCATGTTACATATGACCCATGCTCAAGTTGGGGTGGACAATTAATATTTACATGTATTACAATTAGGCACCATAAGTCAAAAAGTCTTTTTGAGACATGAAAGCACTCAGTGCACACCCTCTGTAAACTGGATAGGACCAGTCCATGGTCAGCCATCTTGTTATCAGTAAAAAATTACTGAAATCAGTCTTTAGTCCAATCAAAGCTGCAGTTATGGTTTGTGAAACAGAGGGCTAGTTAATATGTCTAGTGGTGGATGATAATTGTTTTAATATTGCTTATCTTGAGGTCAATGTTTGTTTAGCTGCTAGAGAAAAAGAAAATCCTTGTGGCACTTAGAACATAGTTTATTCTTTAACCATAGGGGTGTGTGGCTTATCTTTTACCTGGCATGGCTTTAGGTCCTGTTTATAATTTGGTATCTTTTTGCCACAAAGAGTCTGTTCTGACAGTCTTATGATCTCTATTTTAACATTAACACTGGTCAGATGTGTTTAAAACTTGTTGAACCTGCAGCCCGCAGGCCACATGCTGCCCAGGGCGGCATTGAATGTGGCCCAACACAAATTCATAAACTTTCTTAGAACATTATGAGTTTGTTTTTTTGTTTGTTTGTTTGTTTGTTTTGTTTGTTTTGTGTGTGTGTGTGTGTGTGTTTTTTTAGCTCATCAGCTATTGTTAGTGTTAGCATATTTTATGTGTGGTCCAAGACAGTTCTTCTTCCCATGTGGCCCAGGGAAGCCAAAAGATTATACACCCCTGGTCTAAACCATAAAGGGAGCGGGGATAATGTGGTGTGTCTGACCTCCCACCCTGTCATGTCTGCAAACAGATTTTTAAGGTTTCTCTGGAGTGCCCTTAGCCAAGAAGGGGTCTGTTCAGTTCGTTGGGGGTAGGGGTAGGGATAGGGGTAGGGGTGGGGGGAGCTAGGGTTTTATTTTTAGTTTACAAATGTTAAATAAGTATAACTCTATGAAGTAGTTGCCACATAAGTCACAATAAAGTTAAAAAACATGCAAAGATCATGGATCGAGGGATGGACTCACATGAATGTGTTGTTTCTCAGAAGAAAGTTGGAGGAGCCAGGAAACTTTATGTTTACATTCAGGTGCAGAGAGCAACACTAATCATACCAAGAGAGGATTCATAGGCCCACTTTCCTGCCCCTTAGCCCAAGGGTAACACTTTCACTCTGTCAACATTTGGGATGCCAGGACTTTTAAAATGCTGAGTAACTCTACATTATTATAGCATTTCATTAAATCTAAGACACCGTTGGTTGTAAGATGCGCTGTTTATTTTATATACCAATAAGAAAAAAAAAGCCACATAATCTGTATTTGTAAGATATTACCAATTCTCAGAGATATATTTCTATATTTTAAAAACATGTATCTAACAATTCAGTGCAATATAGTAAATACCAATCCTCTATGACATGAGGCTGTGTTGTACAGAATACAATGGGGCATGAGAACTATCCTTGTCCTCAGGAAATAAAACAAAAGCCTTTATAATCATGTAAACCATGTTCATAATCATGTAAACAATATCAGAGCCATTGACTTTGCTTACTTCACTGCCAAGTTTTAGACCAGTGCCTGACACAAACTAGGTTCTCAAAATGTTAGTTGAATGAATGAAAGAATGATTGTTTTAGAATTCTCCCTTTCTTTCAACATTTTTTTTCCAGGTGAGAATACGTCTAGGTTCTTACGCTTACTTTCATGTTCTGAGCCTACAATGGAGCAAAACTTTGGGTTTAATTCAGAAAATAAATGGCCATGGAAAAGGATGTTAACCAGCAAGCTGGAAGGATTCTTCCCTAGACATTTTACAGCAAGTGCTTGGGGGTCTCATCAATCTTTTAGACAAGGGTCAGGTTTAAGGATGAAAAGTGAAAGCACATGTGCCTCTGGTGACAGCGTGCTCTGGTGGTGCTTTGTGTGCCATTGACAGACATCATCAATCTTCCTTCCTTGCATTGCCTAACACTCCAGTTGGAAGTTCAGGCAAAATTCTGGGATGCTGAAAGGACTGTAGTCTCTGAAATAAAAATTTCTGAATGGGCATTATTTGCATCCTTTGACCTTGTCATTCTACTTCTTGAAATAGTTTCTTGAGAAAGCGAGTCCTTTGTTCACCAGGTATCTATCGAACGCTTCCATGGCAGATACCATTCTGGGCACTGGGGACATGGTGGTAAGTGAGATGGACAAGAGCCTCTTCCACTGAGGCTCATATTCTACAGGAAGGGAGACGGATAGACAACAAACCAACACTATCATAGAGTGATGTGTACTGTGCGGAAATGTAAATAGTATAGTTGGAAGAGACTTATAAGAGCTTACTTTAGACTTCAGACCCTGAATATGTCAGGGAATCTTTTCGAATGACATAGCATCCAAAATACATCAGCTTAAAGCTAAAGTGCACCAACCCTGTACAGATTTGGAAGTAGCATTTCAGGAAGAGGAAGCAACTGGTGAAAAGGCCCAAAAGCAGGAACAGGGGTGATCAATGTGTGGTGGACAAAGAGAAGAGTTTTTTGAGAGGATGGTGAGGAGGGTAGAAGCTGGCTGTGTAGGACTTTATAAGCCAGGGTCAGCAGTTGTTCAATCTCATCAAGTTGTATACCTTAATATCTGTAGATGTTTATGCATGTGTGTAATATATATATTATATAATTTTTAAGCATGGTAGTGACATTATCTGACTTTTACTTTTAAAAGATTGTTTTGGTTTGGCATGAAGAAAATAGATTGTAGAGGGAGCAAAAGAGGAAGTAGAGACACCAATTAGAAATCTGGTACAGTTGTCCAATACAGAGGTGATGATGGCCTGCCCTAGCACAGTGGCAATAAAAATAGAGAGATGATGGATACAGGATATGTTTTGCAGCTGAATAGATAAGACACATTGATAGACTTGACGTGAAACTAAATAAATTTAGGATAATACCTAAATATTTACTTTGAGCTGTTTTATGGTGGCAACTTTAGAGGAAGAATGGGTTGCAGTGGCAGGAGAAGGGCATTAAGAATTTTGTTTTGGTCTTATCACATTTGTGATGCCTATTAGACATATATTTTAGATATTGAAGAGACAATTATATATAAAAGTCAAGAATTCCAGGAAGAAATCAGGCCTGGAGATAGAAATTAGAAGTCATTTTTATATAAATGTTATCTAAAGTCTGTGACAAATGTTGCTGAGTACATAGATAAGAAAGAGGGGAGTGGCCAGCAGAGTGGCCAGTCATCTGTGGATGACTCCAAAATTTAGTAGTTAAAGAGAGGTAGAATTGCTAGCAAAGGAGAACAAGGAGGAACAAATAGTGTGACAGGAAGAATATGGTAATACAAAACCAAGAGAAGAAAGTGTTTCAAGAATAATGGAGCATTCAGCTGTGCCAAGACATTGGAAATTAAGGTAAGAAGTAGTAACTGATATTGGATTAAGCAAAATGAAGATCAATGGGGACTTTGACAAGAGCATTCTCTCAGGTAGGTACAGAGGGCAAACTTTATTCAAATGAGGAAATGAGGGAAGAAAGGAAGGGAGGGAGGAAGGGAGGCAGGGTGGCAGGGAGGGAGGGAAGGAAGGAAGAAAGGAAGGAAGGAAGAACTGGAATAATAGAGACAAATATTTCAAAAAGTTTTATTTTAGCTAGATGGATGTATGGGATAAAGGGAGGTTTTATTTTTCAAAGTTAGTTGGCCATTTTTTATGTTGAAGGGAATGACTCAGTAGAGAGGCAGCTGTCAATAACACAAGAAAGAGAAGGGGTAATTGCAGAAGGGGAGTCTTTGAGAAGATGGAGAAAGATGAGCTCCAGAGTATTGCTGGAAGTGTAGGTCATGGTTGGGAGTAGGAAGATTTTATCCAATGTAACAGGAGGCGAGATTATGAGAAAAGATGTGAGGCGAGGGGCTTTGCTGATGAGAAGATGGAGGCATTGATTTTTTCTTTCGGTAAAGTACAAGGCAAGGCTATTGGCTGTGAGTGAGATGGTCAGATGGGGAGCAGATTGTTGGAGAATGTGTGAAACAGTTTGAGGCAGTGGGAAAGCAAATAAATTAAGGAAGTACGGTAGGATTGCTATGCTGTGTTGATTGCTTTTTTGAAATTTATTATCATAAATTGTAAGAGAGACCAGACAGCACTGTTGTATATTTTTCTCACCAATAGTCAGCTGCTTGGATGCACCACAGACATATAGTTGGGTTTAAACAAGATTGGAGCTTTTTTTGGCATGGCAGTGGTGGGAGAGAGGGGCAGGGAGGTACAGTGTTTTCAAGACAATGATTAGAATGATGGACAGGTGCAATTTCAGCTGTGTGGGCCACAAAACTGTGGGCTGATGATGGTATGTAGTAAGCAGCTTTTAAAATGGCTCCTAATTATCCTCGCTTGTGGGTATTCACATTCAAGCAATTCTCTCACCTTGTGTGTGGGCTGGACCTAGTGACTTGCTTCTAATGAATAAAATATGCTAACGATAATTGGCTGCCATTTTTGAGAATGTTACAAAAGACTGTGACTTTGGTCTTGGTAACACCCTCTCATCTCATTTGCTTGCTCTGATAAGGAAGCACTCATGTTGTGAGCTGTGCATTGGGAGGCCCACATGACCAGGAACTGAGAGTAGCCTCTGAACAACAGCCAGTGAAAAACTGAAGTCCTCAGTCCAGCAAACTGCAAGGAACTGAATCTTGTCAACAACAAAAAGCAGATTCTTCTTCCATCAAGCCTTTAGATAAGACCACCGCTATGGCCAGCATCATCATTGAAGCCTTGAAAAAGACCCAAAGCTGGAGGACCCAGTTTAGTCATGCCCAGATTTTTTACCTACAGAAACCACACACACACACAAATGTTCATTGTTTTAAGCTATTATGTTTTGGTGTAATATGTTATGCAGTAACAGGTAGCCAATACATGACATGGTGACAGAATGAGTGAGTCAAAGTGCTATAGTGGCTGAAGAACTGCTCAAGTGGTTGTTCTAGAGCAGCTGAGGTCAGGAAACAGTGGTCACAGAGGGGAATGCTTGAAGTTAAGACTTCAGAGGTGATGCAGATAGTGATAACAACAAGATCAAAAGGGTGACTACAAAGATGGTGGCTGAGATGAGATCAAATAATAGATCTTTGGAAGTTAGAAGACCAAGAAACCTAGAGATCAAGATGTTACATTTATGTGGATGTTGGTAATACCAAAAGTAGTGATGGGAGAAGAACTGAAAAGAAAGATGAGTATAAAATATTAACTTAGTCAATTGATGAGAAGCCATGGTTGGGGTTCTGAGGACAGCAACCAGGAAAAGTAATGGCTTCCGAGGAAGTAAGCCCCTGTTATCTTGGGTGTTCTTCCACCTTGGGAGGTGAAGTCCATCTCCAAGATACTTGCTGCTCCCCTTTCCTAGAAGCTGGACCACGCACCTATAGCCTGTGCTCTGATAATGATTCTAAGTTGGCAAAATGAAGAAGCATAGAGATATTGCATGCAATCCAGAAATGGTGATGATAGCAGCTCCTTCTAGTTTCTAGTGGCAATGGTGGCGACAGTACCAGTGTTTAGAATCCAGTCCCAGGGGCCAGGTGTGGTGGCTCATGCCTGTAATCCCAGCACTCTGGGAGGCTGAGGTGGGCGGATTACGAGGTCAAGAGATTGAGACCATCCTGGCCAACATGGTGAAACCCTGTCTCTACTAAAAATACAAAAATTAGTTGGGTGTGGTGGTGCATGCCTGTAGTCCCAGCTACTTGGGAATATGAGGCAGGAGGATCGCTTGAACCCGGGAGGCGGAGGTTGCAGTGAGCAGGGATCGTGCCACTGCACTCCAGCCTGGTGACAGAGTGTGACTTTATCTCCAAAAAAAAAAAAAAAAAAAAAATCCAGTCTCAGGGAGGCTGGGGATAGAAGCTGCAGGTTCTGTGTGCAATTGTGTGTGGAAACAGCAGGGAGTTCACTGGGACAGAGCCGTGCCTCCAGTGAGCTCTCCAGGCTTCCTGGAGATTCTGTAAGCTGCCAATAAATTCACTTTTGGCATAAGTTACTATAATGTACTTCATCTGCTTACAACAAAGAATCCTGACTAACATCCAGTAAAATATGATGCCATGAACATCAAAGAAACTGAGGAATGTAAGATGAGAGGACCATATAAAGGAGCTGAAGAGGAAATGGTTTTGCCAAATCACAGACAAAGCATTATCATAAGTATGCTATGAAATGTATCTATGAGGATGTTCATTTTAGCATTATTTATAATAGCAAAATAGAGAGTTCCTTACGCAAATGGTAGCATAGTCAAAAATTGTTCTCTATGGGACCTAGAAATGGTGTGCTATTGGAAAACTAATGATATGGAGGAGTGTTTAAGATTTGTTGGTAAATGAGAAGAACAAGGCTACGGGATAGTATTTGCAGTGTGATCACAAATTGGTTTATAGAACTATAGATACCTGCATAAAAATACTAGAGGTGTACATCACCAATATCTCTGGAAAATAAGATTATAAGTCATATACATTTTCTTCTTTGTGCTTTTAAGTATCCTTCGAATCTTCTGCAATGAACAGATTTAAATGTTCTAATTTTTTTAAGTTAAAACAAAAGCAGGACTTTTTTTCATAATTTCAACTTTTATTTTAGATTTCAGGGTACATGTACAGGTTTGTGACCTGGGTATACTGTGTAATGCTGAGGTTTGAGGTATGAATGATTCTGTCACCCAAGTAGTGAGTGAAGTGCTCAATAGGTAGTTTTTCAGCCCTTCCCCCACTCCCTCTTCCCCCACTCTAGCAGTCCCCGGTGTCTATTGTTCTCATCTTTATACCCACGCGTACTCAATGCTTAGCTCCCTCTTATAAGTGAGAACATATGCCACATTTGGTTTTCTATTCCTATGTTAATTTGCAAAGTGAGAATTTTGATGGTGAGTATTCGTTCTAAAAGCACACTGGGGAGTTGGTCTGGACTTTCTTGGTTGTAACCTAACCATTGTGACCTGACCCCAGGAGGCTAGGGATTCCCATCCAGAATTCCGTGGCTTTAGTGCTCATTGTGTCATGGCATGCCTCCCTAGAGATGCAGAAGCCTACCATGGCCATCAACCTATCTACACTGACCAAGAATGGAACTTTGGAATCTTCTATTTTTCTAGGGTATATCTCCCTTAGGTGACAAGAGAAAGGACAGAGTGAATCTGGAATGGTTGTCCTTTCAAAATCAGGTGTGGAAATACCAGCTGTGCTGAAGAATGCACTTGGCCAGTATCACTAGTCCTAATTCTCAGTATAGATTCACAGGGTAGTTTTTAGATTTTTTTTAAAAACCTACATTTTCTCCTTGTTCAAGGAATTAGTAAAGATTTCTTTTCTTGAAACCTGTGGTTTAATCTCTGTGACATTATTTTCCAAAGGTGTTTTGAAAGCCTTTTTTTCTCGTTGAAGGAAAGCTTATGAAACCCTGTTTATCTTGAAAAAAGTCTCTCTTTATGATAATACAGTACAGAAAGAAGAAAACCCTCCCTCAAAAATTAGAGCAGTGTTCACTCAAGCAAAATGATTCACTCATTTAACCCTTTTTTGTGCTTCAATACAATAAGATTAAAAAATCATTTAGCTAGGTCAAGGTTAATATGCTTTAAATTACATTATAGAAAAAGATAAAATCTATTTTGTCTATATATTTCAACAGCAGGACACAATTTTTTTAAAATTCCATATCAGATAAGATGCATGTGCTGTAAACAATACAAATGGGCTAAAATGCATTGTTTTTATAAATTTAACTTAATATAGTCAGTTGCAGCTGTATGGCATCTGACCTTGGAGGACTGAACACAAAGAACCAAACTTTGAACTTTCACATTACACATTTTCTTTCAAATTTGGTGAATACAATACTGCACTATCCTCACTAGAAGTTGGCTCTTCCTGGCTTTGCTTTTTATGCACCACAGAGAATTTTTGAGGTCACTATCAGGAGGGGACCCAGACTTCCTTCTGATATCCAGAACTAGTACCCTAGTACATTTTCTCCAACCCAGTGATGAAATCTATAGTATCAATGCCTCAACTTCAGGAATTTTGTAGTGGAAGAACATTGGCCATAGCCTCCTTAGAGGTCAACCCAGAACTAAAATTAGAGGTGCTACGATTGTCAAATTTTATTTTAATTGTATTTTTTTCAGGGAAGCAGACATGGGCAACATTCAGGTCATGTAAGTCAATACCCAGGTAAGGAATTCCAGATAAAGTTGCTCAGAAGAGAGTTATCTGAGCAACCCTATCTGGAATTTGCAGTTGCCTGCAAGTTTTAGGGACTGTATCCATGGTCTGTGTGGAGTGCATGATGGCCTCTGTGGAAGTAGGCTACACCAGGCCTCACATAAATAGTTATGTGTGTCCAGAACTAGCCCTGGAATGCTGGTTTCTGTCGCAGAGCTCCTGTTTTAAAACTTGAAAGCTGTGCCTAAATCCAGGGTTATTTCATGTGTGCAGAAAGTAAAGACATTTTGTCATTATTGTTTTCATTATTATGGATGCAGGATATAGGTCCTTACAATTTACTTCTTAGTTAAATACATCACAAGACCATCTTACTCATAAATAAGATAGTTTACCATTTTACTTATAGAGAAAGTTTATAGCAAAACTTGTTGGACTTTTCTATGACAATTATGAGTTGTTCTGTTAAGCCAATGGATGAAATACCATTTTTTAATCGGAATGCTTATAAACATTTAGATGACTTTCTATGTTTTGAGCTATTAATGTAGTGCTTTTATGCAGCATTAAATAGTATAAAACGGTGCTTGCCTAGAAATCCCTGACACAGCTCTCACATTCTCAATATAATACAACACAATGAGGACAATCCACAATAGTTTCAAAAAAATGAGATTACTAGCGAATCTATCGGCAGCATCTCGGGTGGATTATTCAATAATTTCAAGGCCAATGGAACTACACAAAGAAATTATGGCCACCAGAGACAAAGTGATTTCCCTGCAGAAAGGTATGAAGACATTCTGTCCTTCTGTCCCTGACTCAAAAGCACACAGTGTTTTAACAATCAGAAACCAAGGCAGCTTTGCCTAGAGGCTAATCTTTGTGGGAGTCAGAGGGTGTTTGCTCAAGCCCAGAGCTGCCAATACTTCGTACTCATGTATGTAGAATTCTCCTTACCAGTAAGAGGGGATAATAGCATGTGGCTTCCTGGTAGATGCTGCTTCTATAGTGGAAGCACTATCAGCAGTGAATAAAAGATGATATCCTCAGAGTTTCATCAGGTACCTGAGCTCAGATATATAATGATATTTTCATTTATTTGGTTTTATTGGAAATGTAACATTTCCTCTAGCCTTTCAAGTTTGTTACCACATAATTACTGGTAGTGTTAACATTTATATTACAATTTCCAAGACAGTTTATCTATCTTCCTTTCTTCCTTCCTTCTTTCCTTCCTTCCTTCCTTCTTTCCTTCCTTCCTCCATCCCTTCCTTCCTCCTTCCCATCCTTCCTCTATTTCTCTCCATTTCCCTCTGTTTCTCATCTATTACCTTCTCTGTCTCTCATCTATTACCTTCTTGTTTATAGAGATTCTTGATTAGTACAATTTCTCTTCCTCTTATTTTTTCTGTCATGATCTCTCTATTTTGGTTAATTTACTGCTGGTTAGAATGCTTTTTCAAGAATTGTACTCAAATTGAGTATTTGGATTCTTTGTATTCCTTCAATCTTTGGTATCTTTTTGTCATGTTAGACAAATAATCTATTAATTTTGTAGTCATTTTCTGTCAATGATCTGTAGATGCTATTTTACTATCAATTATATTTTAAATGTTGTAGATGAGAATTCTGATGCTAGTCTCATTATTGGCAAATACTTTTGTTGTTTCTGTCTAGAAGCTGCCAAGATTTTTTTTTGAATTTCATAAATTTTGATTTTAGTAGACATAAAATATGCATACTAAAGATATATCTACATTTTCATAAAAAATATTTGGAACTGTCAGTCTTCCTTCAGATGAGAGAATATACTTCTAGTGTTAGTTTACTCACCATGTAACCTGCTTCCTGTTGTCCTTCTGAGATGAATGTCATTGATATAACAGGTCTTTTGGATCTCTCCGTCAGGTCTCTTGTATTTTCTTTAACAATTTCTATCTCTGTATTACTCTTCCACTTCATTTTTAAAATGGAAAGTACAAGTCTTAATAGTAGCCATGTCTTTCAATTTATTTACTGATTTAAAAAATCTAATGTCAAGTTTTTTATTTGGCTAATCCAAGAAATCTCTTTGTTCTTATTTTAATTTGCCTCAAGTACTCTTATTATGTTGTTATTCAAACTATTTTCTGTCTCTTCCAGCAAGTCTATTTCATCAGGGCAAGTTCAGGTATTCTATTTGTTCTTCTTGATGGCTGTCAAACCCATGTATGACTGTTATTTGGTAATATAAGCTCAGTTCCAACCAAAGAGACTCAATGTAACTGGTATTAGAAGAGAGGTGTCTCTAGCGTGGCAGTCAGGCTGTTCCTGTAGAGACAGCAAAAGGAATCCTGTTTTCTCTGTTCCCTAGTCTCCTTTCCTTTCCTCTCCCAGTACTGGAAGTAGAGGTTAAGATCAATTGTCAAAGAGATAGGAAGACCTGTCCACCCTCTCTGCAGAGTCCCGGGATCTTGTAGGGGCAAGTTCTTTTAGCATCGTGGCAGTCAGATCCTTGGGACCTCTTTTAATTCTGCCATCAGGATCCCTCCTAACCCACAGAGAAAGGAACCCTGCAATAGCTATACAGCTGCTCCCCGTTGACCCATATACATTTTTTGGCCCCAGCAGAAGTGGATGGGTTGGAGCCAGAATGAAGCTAAAGAAACATGGGAAGCAGTCAGCTATCTTCTTTCCAAATCCCTTTCTCCAGGAAAAAACCCTTTCACCGAGAGGATTCATTCTGAGATCATGATATATATCTCACACAATATGCAGAAAGCTTTACTGGGTTGGCCTCTGAATTATAAATGACTATCTGCTTCCATATTTTATTAACAACAATGACTGATGATCACAGTGGTGCCCTTGAGGAACTATAAGATTTGTAAAGGATTTATAGTATTGCTAAAGAAAGTCAAATTATGCTAAGTACAAGATTTAGTGTTGTCTGACTTTATACTATCCAGATACTTTGGAAATGTAATCCCATGGATGATTTCCACAGTAACAATATGGAAACCAGACTGATTAATCAAAACACTCAAAAAAACTGGTTGAAAAGAGTTTACTAGTTATTTCTGTGTTAGGTCAAATGGAGCTATTCTAAGCTTTATATAACAGCATAGAATATGTTTTTTAAAGTTTTGTTGTATAATATTATAAAACTTTCACCTTTTGCAAAATTCAGGAGGTTGAACTTCAAGCTGATAATAATTTTGCTTCTGCTTATATAAATAAGATTTTCCTCTGTTACTCTCTGACTGTTTTCCTATTGAAGTAAAAAAATGTTGCTTTTCAACTTCCTACATATTCCTTGTAGGACAATTTTTGTGCCTGTAGGGCTAAGATTTGAGATTCTCTTTCAGCTTTAATTTGCTTCCCTTAAGATACCAGTGACAGGAGATGAAATGCTAGCAATATGAATCTAGAAAACAACTTTATGACCGTGGAATCTTAGAGAATTTATTACGATATGTAATATGCAATTCTTGGCACAAGAGTATGGGCATTCCTGATTTTACAATGTTCTTTTCCTAATCTAATGTCTCCAAGCAAAGACACAAAGATTCTACTTTCATAAAATGCTATCCTCAAGTACAGAGGCTTTCAAATATCATGATCATATTTATTATAAATTTGCTTTTTTCTATTTTTCAGGTCCTTTTGAGAAAAATATTTTAAAATTGGGGTATTAAGAAAATGGGTTCGTGACTTGTGTTTCAGTCTGTCATGTTTCAGATATTTTGGTAAAAATGTTATTGTATTTGAAATGTAACAATACACTGGTAACATCCAAGTTATTATTTCCATTGCAGATTTTTCTCTTGAATTTGAAACATAAATTCAATGGCATATTTGAATTGTTTACTAGGATATACAAGAATTAAATATCATGTGTCAAAGTAGAATTCTGTTTCCCACCTGTAGGAGTTTAATGGTGTCCTTCTAAATGTTATGTTCACCTGGAACCTCACAATATGGCCTTATTTGGAATAAGGACTTTTAAATATGTAATTATAGTAAAGATTTTAAGATGAGATCATCCTGGATTAGGGTGGGCCATAAACCAATGACAAGCATTTATATAAGAAACTCTCCGAAAACAGAGAGACACAAAGGAAAAGACCATGTACAAATGAAAGTAGGTATTAGAGTTATGCTGCCATAAGCCAAGGAACACCAGGAGCCACCAGAGGCTGGAAGAAGCTCCCCTAGGATCTTTGAAGGGAGTATGGCCCCGCCAATACCTTCATTTAAGACTTTTGACCTCCAAATCTGTGAGAGAATACATTTCTGATGTTTTAAGTTCATGTGGTTTGTGGCAATTTGTTACAGCAGTCACAGGACACTAACACACCACCCCTTCCGAAACCTGTTACGCTCTAATCTTCCAAATTCAAGTAAGTGACAACCCCATTTTCAAAAAGTTGAAGACATGCATAACTGTTTTTTTAGTTTTACATGTAAAATCCAGTTTATTACAACAAAAACATGGAATCAACCTAGGTGCCCATCAACGGCAAATTGGATAAATAAAATGTACTACGTACACATAATGGAAAACCATGCAGCTATAAAAAGGAATGAAATCATGTCCTTTCCAGCAACACATATGCAGCTGGAGGCTATTATTTTAAGCAAATTAACACAGAAACGGAAAACCAAATATCATATGTTCTCGCTTATAAGTGAAAGCTAAATCTTAAGTATGCCCGCACATAAAGATGGGAGCGATAGACACTAGGGACTCCAAAAGGAGGAAGGGAGGGAGGGGAGCAAGGACTGAAACATTTTCTGTTGGGTACTTTCTGGGTGACGGGATCAACAGAAGCCCAAACCTCAGCATCATGCAATACACCCTTGTAACAAACATGCACACATACCCACTGAATTTAAAATAAAAATTAAAAGTTAAAAAATGTCCAGTTTATTAGCTAATGTTATTGGTTTTATCTGCCAAAGGTAGCTGAAATCCAACTACTTCTTAGTACCACCAACACTCTAACCCTGCCCAGGGCACCACCAGCCTTTGCCCAGATCTCAGCAGTGGCCTCCTAGCAGATGTTCTTTGTTCCACCCTTGTCCCTCCTTTACGTATAGTAAATTCTTCATACAGCAGCTGAGGTGATCCTTTTAAAGCTAAGGCAGGCACTCCTTGGCTCAAACTCCTTTAGGGGATGTATGCCTATCTCAGTGAGGGTTGGAGCCAAAGGCCTTGCCATCTTCCCTGTGATCTTTCATCTCCCAATGAACACTCAGCTCATTCTCTGCCTTTCCTTCTCCCCACCTTTCCCCCCTCCCCCACACAATGTACTTCCACTACACTGGCCTCTTTTCTTGTCACCTCCGGGCCTTTGCATCTGCCATGGCTTCTGCCTGGAGTGTTTTGCATGGTTTGCCCACATCCTCACTTTCATCTCTGTACTCACTTTCATCTCTGTACAGGAGGCTTTCTCTGTCTTCCCTATATATAAAAATAGCCCCCTTCAGGCTGGGCATGGTGGCTCATGCCTGTAATCCCAGCACTTTGGGAGGCCAAGGCAAGTGGATCACATGAGGTCAGGAGTGTGAGACCAGCCTGACCAACATGGCGAAATCCCATCTCTATTAAAAATACAAAAATTGTCCGGGTGTGGTGGCATGTGGCTGTAGTCCCAGCTACTCGGGGTGGGTTGGAGGTTGCAATGAGCCGGGATCATGCCACTGCACTCTAGCCTGGGCAATAGAGTGAGACTCCATCTCAAACAAAAAACAAAAAAACAAAACAAAAATAGCCCCTTTCATTCTCTGTTCCCCCTCACTTAACTTCCATCTTCCTAATAGCAGTGATAATGACCTGACATGCTGCATGTTTATTGCCTGTTCACCACTGTCCCCATCTCCAGCCTTGAGTGTAAACCTCCTTAGAACAAGAGCTTTGGTTAGTTCAGTTGTTATATCCCTAGTGCTGATCCACAGCAAACACTCCGTAATTATTTATTGAATGAAAGGGCAGCTCAGACCGCACTGTGAGACTCATTTGCTAATATTATACATTAGAAAAAACTCAAGCATTTTTTCTATATGCTTCTTTAGAAGTTGTTTGGAATTTTTATCAGTAATTATTTTATTTTAAATGGATTGAAAAATTATTTGGGTACAGTGGGTTCATAGAACACCACTTGAATCAACTCATATATTCTGTGAGTAAAAATAACCAAACAATCCAAAAGAAAAGGTAAAAGACCTTTCCATCTCTCTCTAGGATTCTTGATTTGTGACTCAACTTTATCACTCTTCTTCTATGCAGCTTTTAATTTGCTTTTAAAATTTCTGTTAGCAATTAGGATGATTCAATTAAAATGTAATGGGTCTGACGTTTGCTATAATTCTTTTACTTCAATGACATGAAAAACTTTTATAACTTTGGGACTCAGAGGAGATGTCAGCTGCTTTCTCCCCTCCTCCCTGCCCCATCTTCCATTCCTTCTTGCTCTGGAGGTGATAGCCACACCCCCTATTAAAGCTGTCTTTGCCAAGAATACCAGTGATATATTAATGACTCAACTCAGGAACTCCAGTACTGTTTTCTCAGAATATTTCACACTTGCAGTTTCTCCACTTGGTTGGGTTATGGTTTTTTCCCCATCATCAGCTGTTCCCTGCCACATTTCTTCACAGCATCGGTCTCTCTTCCTCTCTAAATATGGACAGAACATGAAGCCGTCTCCAGTGCTCTCTGAACCTATCTTTTTGGCAGCTTCAGTAATTGCCTTCCCAAACAACATCCCTAATTCCAACCTCTGTTGACGTCTGTTTCCACGGCCCCAAGTGACTGATGGGCACTTCCATCTAAAATCCAGTTTATTATAGCAAAGACATGGAATCAACCTAGGTGCCCATCAATGGCAAATTGGATAAAGAAAATGTGTTACATATACACCATGGAATACCATGCAGCTATAAAAAAAGAATGAAATCATCTCCTTTGCAGCAACAAAGATGCAGCTGGAGGCCATTATCCTAAGCAAATTAACACAGAAACAGACAACCAAATATCACATATTCTCACTTAGAAGTGGGAGCTATATCTTTAAATCTGTTTCCACAGCCCCAAGTGACTGACAGGAATTTCCATTGTAAACCATGGACTCATTAAATTTGTTTCTTCTTGAACTTGTTTTTCACACCCCAACAGAGTATTCTGGACACACATATTCCGCTTCACACGGCCACACATTCACTTCTTTGTTTCCATGCCTATGTCCTTCATTAAAACATGCTTATTATCATCTATGCATGTAAATGTTTTAGAGAAACTTCAATGTCCTTCTTGATTTTCCTTATCGGGTGGAATACATCCAAATTAACTTTTACAAAATATCTCTCTGATCGTCTCATTTTCTCTCCCACCAAACAAGGTTAAAAACCTTTAGTGGCTCCCTAATCCTGTAGGTTATCTGATTCCCTATAGACAACATTTAAACATTTAGCTTTGAATAAACAGGTCTAGCCCAAGCCTTCCTGTCAAATACGATCCTATTTCCTTTTCTTTGCCTAAACTCACTGCTCAGCCAAACTGATTTCCCGTTGTCCCCTGAACCTGCCACATACATTTCCACTTTTACGGTTTTATTCTCCTCTCCTTTCTTATTCTCTGACCACATCCTATCTGTTCTTTAAAAACTAATCAATCCACCTTTGCTGATTCCACCAGTCTTAGATTATTTCTCCTTCCTCAAGGTTCTTTACTAGCGTTTATTGTCCATGAGCTGAAGCCGAGTGCAGTGGCTCACGCCTGTAATAGTAGCACTTTGGGAGGCCGAGGCGGGCAGATCACCTGAGGTTGGGAGTTTGAGACCAGCCTGACCAATATGGAGAAACCTCGTCTCTACTAAAAATACAAAATTAGTTGGGTGTGGTGGCGCGTGACTGTAATCCCAGCTACTTGGGAGGCTGAGGCAGGAGAATCACTTGAACCCAGGAGGCGGATGTTGCAGTGAGCTGAGATTGCACCATTGCACTCCAGCCTGGGCAACAAGAGTGAAACTCCATCTCAAAGAAGAAAAAAAAAGATGAATTCAGTTGTATTGTAGATCTCTTTTTGTATTCTTCCCAACTAACTTTTAAGACCCTGTGTATGTGAATTGTCTTCTATTGTTTAAATATCCTTCCTTTTTCTCAGTAAAGAATCTTACTTACTTGCTTACATTTGAATTACCATCTGTCTGTCTCTGTCTCGGTCTCTGTCTCTGTCTGTCACTGTCTGTCTCTCTCTCTCTCTCTCTCTCTCTCACACACACACACACACAATTATTTACTTTTGTTTTATAGCCAACCCTGTTAAATTAGAATTCAGGCAGTCACATTTAAGAATTTTTAAAGTTTTATTTCTCAGGTTATATGGAAGCAATACATTGTCACTCTAGAGAACTTAGAAAATTATGAAAAAATAGAAGGCATTAAAATCCTTCTGTAAGGTTTGTTTGTTTGTTTGTTTGTTTGTTTTAACTTTAAGTCCAGGGATACATGTGCAGAACATGCAGGTTTGTTACATAGGTATACATGTGCCATGGTGGTTTGCTGCCCCTATCAACCCATCATCTGGGTTTTAAGGCTTGTTTTAAATCTTTTTCTCTGCATGAAACCCACAGATATATGATCATTATCATTCATTATCCATAATTTTGTATTCCTTTTTAATGTCATGTCATAAGTGTTTTTTGTTTCAATTGATACACTTTTAATTATTTCTAAATCCCTATTGGTAGCTGTATAAGATGGGCTTGCTATGACTGATGTCAATGCAATCCTCGAATACAGGAAGGCCTGAGTAATTTCCCTAAGATCAACCACTAGAATGTTGTAGACTTTTTTTCTCCATTACTATTTTCATCCTAGCCCTGCTCAGTCCCTCTTACTGCAATGAAAGTATCGCTCTCTAGGGATCAAGAAATAGATAAATTTCTAGGACCCAGCTTCTCTCCAGTCAGTTGAGTTAGGTGCTACCCTTCACCTTAATACTTTTAATAGCTATGTCCAGAGGACAGCAATAAGGGTAGTGAGGGGAATTTCAACAAAGCCAAGTGAGGAGCTATTGAAGCAACTGAAGATGTTGAGCTTGGAGGGAAGATGCAGAAGTGATCATCGCAGCAACCTTCAGACATTGGAAGAGCAGTTACGTGGAAGACGGTTATGGCTTGTTCTACTCACCTTTGCAGAGGGTAGAAATAGGACCAAATGAAAGCAGATTTCAACTCAACCAAGGCAAGATATATCTATCAAGATTTCTGAAAATTAAACTATAAAAAAATCCTGGGCCTCTGTGAGTCATGGCAAGGGCCCTGGCCCTGGATATACTCTGAGAAGATGCTGCAGAGGGGATTCCAGGATTTCATAGGTGTTTTGACACCAAATTGGATCCTCATGTCACTTCTGGATTTGGAGCTATGTGTCTGCATTCACATCTTTTAAAAAATTTATTTAATGAGAAGGAGTCTTGCTCTTGTCACCCAGGCTGGAGTGGAGTGGCGCTACCTTGACTCACTATGACCTCTGCCTCCTGGGTTCAGGGGATTCTCAGCCTCCCGAGTAGCTGGGACCACAAGTGTGTACCAGCATGCCCAGCTAATTTTTGTGTTTTCAGCAGAGACAGGGTTTCACCATATTGACCACGCTGCTCTTGAACTCCTAACCTCAGGACATCTGCCCACCTCGGCCGCCCAAAGTGCTGGGATTACAGGAGTGAGCCACCGCGTCCGGCCGTGTAGTCACATCCTTTTTAACTTCATCTTCACCCAGATAAAGCCTCATTTGGCCACTAAAAGAGCAAAAGCCTTGCTCACATTATTCCAGTCATATCCTTCAGGCTACGTCATACTTCATTCTAAATAATTCCTGATATCACTAAAGATGATTACTATCCCAGATGTTTCTATCTTTCATCAAGAGAGCCAACAATCATCCTTTGTCGATGATGATGAACATCTGAATGATTGCACAGAGTGGAATAGGCAGTACCCTGCAGCAACAGACTGTGGTTTCTGCTGAATACTGGCTCTGCCACTTTGCTGTCTATGGGTATTTGGGCCACTTGCCAAAGCCCTCTGTGTCTTTGGGGGTGATAACTTCAGAGGGCTGTTGGAAGATTAAATCTCCTGCTGTTTATAAAGTGCATAAGGCAGTGCCTGGTACATATAGATGCTCAGTAAATATTAAGCATTATATATATATTATTTTATATAAGATGCCATGCTGAGTTCTCTGATTACTCAATGAATACATTGCATGATCTACTTTCAAGAAGCCCTTAGCCTGGTGGAAGATAACCTGGGTGAAGAAGACATCACTATGAGGCATGTTTATGCTCTGGCAGGGAATGTACAAATGCAGGGGATGCTCATAGCCAAAGCACCTTGCTCTGCCTTTGGTGATTAAGGAAGGCTTGTGAGAGAGGATAGCTAAGCTGAAGCTGAAGCATGAACTACACTTGGTGAGTGAAGTTGAGAGTAGCAGTGCTTTGGGAGTAATGAACAGTATGTGCAAAACTTTGGAGGTGAGAGAGAAGATGCCACATTAGAGGAGACCAAAAGTAAGAGAGTAGATGGTATTTGAGGAGACTCTAAATACCTGCAGATAATATAAAATGGCAGAAGTGGGTAGATGTGAGAGGGGCCTATATTTTTATTAACAGTACTCTTTGCAATTTTCTATTATACTCATCTTGCAATCTGATTCAATTTCTATGCTTTATTTTCAGATAGTCTCATAATTGATCTTGTAGTACAGCGGTCCCCAAGCTTTTTGGCATCAGGGATCAGTTTCATGGAAGACAATTTTTCCTTGGACAGGGGTTCTGGGGGATGATTGAAGTGCATTACATTTATTGTGTACTTTATTTTTATTATTATTACATTGTAATATATAATGAAATAATTATATAACTCACCATAATGCAGAATCAGTGCGAGCCCTGAGCTTATTCTCCTACAACTGGATGATCCTACTGGGGGTGATGGGAGACAGTGACAGATCATAAGGCATTAGATTCTCATAAGGAGCATGCAACCTAGATTCCTCGCATGGGCAGTTCACAATAGGGTTCACACTTCTGTGTGAATATAATGCCACTGCTGATCTGACAGGACGTGGAGCTCAGGGAGTAAGGTGAGCTATGGGGAGCAGCTGTAAATACAGATGAAGCTTCTTTTGCTCGCCTGATGCTCACTGGTCCATGGCATGGGGTTGGGGACCCCTGTTCTAGTGTAGCTACAAAGCTTTCATAGTTCTTTCCATCATTGAAAGACACCTCTAAACCCAATTTGACTTTTGTCCTGTTTGGTAGGCCATTGACCCCAAAACTCATGTGTGTAACCCCAAAGCACCTTATTATTCTGGCCCCAGTAACAAGGCACCCCGGAGTTTGGAGGAAGTTTTATATGTCAGAATTCTATAATGTATCTGCTTATGTTTTGACAATGAACTGAGATAACCCTAAGCTAATAGTACTTGGCTCTACCTAGTTTATCCAGAGGTTGTTCATTCAACTATTTACAGATGATTAATTATAAGAGAGCTGAGACATCTCCTTCCCAAATACTCATATAAAATAGAATATTTTTCAAATTTGGCATTTTCTTTTTACCAAATGGTTTCTCTGTTTTCTCTTTCCTTCTCTTTTTTTCTCTGTAAGTACAATATTAGCATCAAAATGGTCAGCTCAATTTCAAACTTAAACTTGATTCTTCGTAAGGAATCTGTGCTCAATGATTAGAATTAGGCATAATGCTATAAATAATCTTTGTGGTTATTCAACTTGGCCCACTCATTTAATTTTCATTTTAATTAATTTATTTTTCATTTCCAACTTTTATTTTAACTTCAGGGGTACATGTACAGGGTGTGCAGGTTTGTTACATAGGTAACCATGTGCCAAGATGGTTTGTTGCACAGATCATCTCATCACCTAGGTATTAAGTCCAGCATCATTAGCTATTCTTCCTGATACTCTCCCTCTTCCCACCCCCAACCATCCAACAGGCCTGAATATGTGTTTTTACCCACCATGTGTCCATGTGTTCTCATCATTCAGCTTCCATTTATAAGTAAGAACATGCAGTATTTGGTTTTCTGTTCCTGCATTAGTTTGCTAAGGATAATGGCTTCAAGCTCCATCTATGCCCCTGCAAAGAACACAATTTCATCCATTTTTAGGGCTGCATAGTATTCTATGGTGGATATAAACCACATTTTCTTTATCCAGTCTATCATTGATGGGCATTTAGGTTGATTCTATGTCTTTGCTATTGTAAATAGTGCTGCAATGCATGTACATGTGCATGTATCTTTATAATAGAATGATTTATATTCTTTTGGGTATATATCTAGTAATGGGATCAATGGGTCAAATGGTATTTCTGCCTGTAGGTCTTTGAGGAATTGCCACACTGTCTTCCACAATGGTTGAATAAATTTATGCTCTCACCAACAGTTCAAAAGCATTCCTTTTTCTCCACAACCCTACCAGCATCTGTTGTTTTTTGACTTTTTAATAATTGCCATTCTGACTGGTGTGAGATGGTATCTCATTGCAGTTATGATTTCAATTTCTCTAATGATCAGTGATATTGGGCATTTTTTCATATGCTTTTTGGCCACATGTATGTCTTTTTTTTGAAAAGTATCTGTTCATATCACTTGCCCACTTTTTAATGGGGTTATTTTTTCTTGTAAATTTGTTTAAGTTCCTTGTAGATACTGGATATTAGACCTTTGTCAGATGAATAGATTGCAAAAATATTCTCCCATTTGTCTGTTCATGCTGATGATAATTTCTTTTGCTGTGCAGAATCTCTTTAGTTTAATTAGATCCTGTTTGTCAATTTTTGCTTATTGCAATTGCTTTTGGCATCTTCATCATGAAATCTATGTCCTGAATAGTATTGCTTAGATTTTCTTCTAGGGTTTTCATAGTTTTGGGTTTTATATTTAACTCTCTAATCCATCTTGAGTTGATTTTTATATACAGTGTTATGAAGGGGTCCAGTTTCAATTTTCTGCATATGGCTAGCCAGTTCTCCCAGAGCGACTTATTAAAGAGGTAATCCTTTCCCCATTGCTTGTTTTTGTCAGGTTTGTCAAAGATCAGTTGGTTGTAGGTGTGTGGTTTTATTTCTGGGTTTTCCATTCTGTTCCATTGGTCTATGTGTTTGTTCTTATGCCAGTACCATGCTGTGTTGGTTACTGTAGCTTTGTAGTATCATTTAAAATCGGGTAGCGTGATTTCTCCAGCTTTGTTCTTTTTGCTTAGGATTGTCTTGGCTATTTGGGCTCTTTTTTTGGTTCCATATGAATTTTAAAATATTCTTTTCTAATTCTATGAAGAATATCAATGGTAGTTCAATAGGAATAGAATTGAATCTGTAAATTGCTTTGGGCAGTATGGCCATTTTTATGATATGGATCCTTCCTATCCATGAGCATGGAATGTTTTTCCATTTGTTTGTGTCATCTCTGATTTATTTGAGCCGTGGTTTGTAGTTATCTTTGAAGAGGTTCTTCACTTCCCTTGTGAGCTGTATTCCTAGGTATTTTACTCTTTTGGTGGCAATTGTGAATGGGAGTTCTTTCATGATTGTGGCCCTCAGCTTACCTGTTTTGGTGTATAGGAATGCTAGCAATTTTTGCATGTCAATTTTGTATCCTGAGACTTTGCTGAAGTTGCTTATCAGCTTAAGAAGCTTTTGGGGTGAGATGATGGGGTTTTCTAGATATAGAATTATGTCATCTGCAAACAGAGACAATTTGACTTTCTCTTTTTCTGTTTGAACACTCTTTATTTCTTTTTCTTACCTGATTGCCCTGGCCAGAACTTCCAATACTATGCTGAATAGGAGTGGTGAGAGACGACATCCTTATCTTGTCCCAGTTTTCATGGGGAATACTTCTAGCTTTTGCCCTTTCAGTATGATATTGGCCATGGGTTTGTCCTATATGCCTTTTAATATTTTGAGGTATGTTCCTTCAATACATAGTTTATTGAGAGTTTTTAAAATGGAAGGATGTTGAAATTCTTCAAAGAATTTTCTGCATCTATTGAGATAATCATGTGTTTTTTGTCTTTGGTTCTTTTTATGTGATAAGTTACTTTTATTAATTTGAAGATGTTGAATCAGTCTTGCATCCTGGGGATAAAGGTTACTTGATCATGGTGAATAAGCTTTTTGATGTGCTGCTGGATTTGGTTTACCAGTATTTTGTTGAGGATTTTTGCATCAATATTCATCAAGGAATTGGCCTAAAGCTTTCCTTTTTTGTTGTATCTCTGCCAGGTTTTAGTATCAGGATAATGTTGGCCTCATAGAGTAAGTTAGAGAGGAGTCCTTCCTTTTCTATTTTTTTGGAATAGTTTCAGTAGAAATGGTACTAGCTCTTTTTTGTACCTCTGGTTGAATTTAGCTGTGAATCCATTCCATCTCATCCTGGGGTTTTTTTTTTTTTGGTAGGCTATTTTCACTGCCTCAGTTTCAGAACCCATTATTGGTCTATTCAGGGATTCAGTTTCTTCTGGTTCAGTCTTGGGAAGGTGCATGTGTCCAGAAATTTGTCCTTTATTCTAGATTTTCTAGTTTATTTGCATAGAGGTGTTTATAGTATTTGCTGATGGTTGTTTGTATTTCTGAGGGGTCAGTGGTGATATCCCTATTATCATTTCTGATTGTGTTTATTTGAATCTTCTCTCTTTTCTTCTTTATTAGTCTAGCTAGATGTCTATTTTATTAATTTTTTCAAAATCCAGCTTCTGGATTCACTGATTTTTTGAAGTGTTTTTTTGGTGTCTCCATTTCCTTCAGTTTGGCTCTGATCTTGGTTATTTCTCATCTTCTTCTAGCTTTGTGGTTTGTTTGCTCTTGGTTCTCTAGTTCTTTTTGTTGTGATGTTAGGTTGTTAACATGAGATTTTTGTAGGTTTTTGATGTGAACATTTAGTGCTATAAATTTCGCTGTTAACACTGCTTTAGTTGGGTCCTAGAGATTCTGGTATATCGTATCTTTGTTCTCATTAGTTTCAAAGAACTTCTTGATTTCTGCCTTAATTTCATTATTTACCCAAGAGTCATTCAGGAGCACATTATTCAATTTCCACATAGTTGTGTGGTTTTGGGTGAATTTCTTAGTCTGGATTTTGAATTTGATTGTGCTGTAGTCTAAGAGACTGTTTGTTATGATTTCAGTTCTTTTGTATTTGCTGGGGAATGTTTTACTTTCGATTATGTGATCAATTTTAGAGTAAGTGCCATATGGCAATGAGAATAATGTATATTCTGTTGAATTTGGGTAGAGAATTCTGTAGATATCTATCAGGTCCACTTGATCCAGAGTTCAGTTCAGGTACTTAATATCTTTGATAATTTTCTCTCTCTATGATCTGTCTAATATTGTCAGTGAGGTGTTAAAGCCTCCCACTATTATTATGTGCAAGTCTAAGTCTATTTGAAGGTCTCTAAGAGCTTGCTTTATGAATCTGGGTGCTCCTGTATTGGGTGCCTATATATTTAGGATAGTTCGCTTTTTTGTTGTTGAATTGAACTCTACCTTTATGTCCTTTATGTAACTCACTTTTTTGTCTTTTTTGATGTTTGTTGGCTTAAAGTCTGTTTTGTTAGAAACTAGGATTGCAACCCTTGCTTTTTTCTGTTTTCCATTTGCTTTGTTAATTTTCTTCCATCCCTTTATTTTGAGCCTATGCATGTCTTTGCATGTGAGATGGATCTCTTGAAGACGGCATACTGATGGGTCTTGGTTCTTTATCCAGCTTGCCATTCTGTGTCTTTTAATTGGGGGCAGTTAGCCCATTTATATTTAAGGTTAGTATTGTTATGTGTGGATTTGATTCTGTCATCATGATGGTAGCTGGTTATTTTGCAGACTTGTTTACATGGTTGCTTCATAGTGTCACTGGTTTGTGTGTTTCAGTGTGTTTTTCTAGTGGCTGGTAACAGTTTTTCCTTTCCATATTTAGTGCTTCCTTCAGGACCTCTTCTAAAGCAGGTCAGGTGGTAAAAAATTTCCTCAGCATTTGCTTACCTGCAAAGGATCTTATTTCAAATTAAACTTCATAAGTGAAAGAGAAATAAGATCCTTTCAGACAAGGAAATAATGAGGAAATGAAATATGAAATTTGGTGTTAGAAATTTTTTTCTTTAAAAATGTTGAATATTGGCCCCCAATCTCTTCTAGCTTATAGGATTTCCACTGAGAAGCCTGCTGAGAGTGGCTGGAGGCCCTGGCTGGGAGGCTCCAGCTGGGAGGACCTGTCCCATGAAGAGGAGTGGATTGGGGTCACACTTAAAGAAGCAGTCTGGCCATGCCTTGACAAAAGAGCTATGTCTCGGTGGGGAACTGCTTCTGCCCCTCTTGACTTGGACTCTCCAAGGCCCACAAATTGAAACGGCTGAGTCGTCCAACTAACCCAGGTGGCAGCCCTCCCCTCTCCAAGGCACTCCATCCCAGGGAGAGATCAGAGCTCAGTCCACAGTCTGTGTGGGTAGTTGGGGCTGGAGGGCCTGGCTGGGAGTTCCCACTCAGTGAAGGAGAATGGATCAGAGCCCCACTTAAAGAAACAGTCTGGCCACGATCTTACAAAGCTACTGTGCTGTGCTGCTGGGGGGACCCTTCCTTGTCAGAACCACCTGGACTCTCCAAAGCCCACAGGCTGGAATGGCTGAGTAAACCAAACAGCAGAGATGGCACCCAACCCTCCCCTTAGGGTCTCTATCCAGTCTCAGGCAGCCTCTATTCTGTTGCCTGTGTCTGGCTGGAATTCCAAGCCAGTGGGTCTTATCTTGTGAGGTGCCGTAGAAGTGGGGCCTGGAGAATGACACTGCTCAACTCCCTGGATTCCACCCCCTTGCAAAAAGTATATGTGGACCTCCCACCTTGCCTGAGTTCCAGACCTGGATCCCCAGGGATCCTGGGGCTGGAGTATACAAAGCTCCTGGATCTCTGTGTTTGCCTGAGCAGCTACTCTGCCAAGACTCCACACAGTTCTGTATGTTGGAACCAAGCCCCTGGTGTCATGGGTTCACAAGGGGATCTCCTGATCTATGGGTTACAAAGACCTGTAGGAAAAGTGTGGTTTCCTGGGGTTGCACAATAACTCACCAATTCCCTTGGCTGGGGGTAGGAGTTCCCTTGGTGCTGTGTTATTCCTAGGTGGTCTGTCATCCCACCCTGCTTTTCTTCATTCTCTGTGGGTGGAGTTGTTTCCCTAATCAGTCCTGGCATGAGAACCTGGATATTTCAGTTGAAGGTGTTGTAGTCACTCTCCCATTTTGTTCCTCTCCATGAGTGTCGTGGACCACAGCTGCTTCTAATTGGCCATCTTAGTCCCTCTCCCTATTTTTAAAAATAATGTTTTATTTGCATGTAGCAAAATTTAAATTGATGAACTTGGTTTCACTAACATGAAATAGACTGCATTTACTTATTTTAAAGGACTTTGTTTCTTAAAATCTTTTTGTCAAATAATGGTACTTTACAATGTGGGAAGTCTTTGGTGTTCTAGTTAATGATGAAGAAGACAGGTATTTCATAAATTTATCACTAAATGTGGTTTAAAATGTTTCTTCTTTTCTGGAGTGTATGTATGCCACCACCAGATGGGGGCAGAGTGATGCAGTGAGACTGGGGAAGAGCACTGTTTGGAAACAACATGGTGGAAATCTAGTTGACTGAAGAGCTTCATGTGTATTAACTCAAGATGTTTTGTTTTATAAATTTCCTTTTATGTAAGCGTAACAAAATATAATAAAATGTAACTACTTAGAGCGAAGAAAAAAGTATTCTCCTTAGAAGCCAGATCTGCTGTGACCCATCTGTTTTGTTGCATTTTAGTAGTAATTAAGGTCTGAGTTCTTCAGAAGGGCTACAAGAATTGGAATCTAAGCTCTCCTATTACAGTAGTGTTATCTCCTGGCTACTCAACTATTTAGGCCTCAGTTTTTTCGTCTTCAGTGAAATGGGATTAATAATGGTTCCTATCTCTCTATATTGTGGTGAGGGCAAAATGAAATAATGTTTGTGGTGAGTAGAGCACAGAGTAACGTTTGATATATGTTAGTCCTTATTGTTCTTATGGATTCTCTGGTCAGCTACCTCCTTTTGTCCCTTCAAACTCCTAAATCTTGCTTAGAATGCTAGCTTTTATAATTCAATCAAATTAGGTGCATTGTAGCTTTGTGGCAAGTAATGGTCTTCATTTCTGTATAAAAATTATATTTTAATCTGTTGGTCTCTTATATATAAGAGTGTTCTAAATATGAGCCCCCAATCAAAAACCAGAAGCTCTTAACTAAAGATATTGATTTACTGTTAAAATGCTTCTCACGTAGGAAACTCTATGCAGTGATGTGTAACAGGAATTTATTCATTAATGATGGTTAGGGATTCTCCATATCAGCTCAGAATAAAGGTGGGTCGTGAATGAATAAAAAATTCTATGTACATAGTCTGTTAGGGGAAAATAAGGGTATAGAGAAAGCTTAGGAATAAGATAAGCTTACATTATCATCTCCCCTGGTGGTTAGATATTCTTGGGGTAAACCAATTAGCGATTTAGCTTCAATTTCTTCGGTCACAAAATTACAGCAAAAATACAATACTTAACGCAGATGCTCTCAAAATGTCACTTTATTTACCTTTCACCCACAACCAATTTGCTTTTCCTTTTATTATTTTTGGTCATGACTGGACTGACTACATAATTTGTAGTTCAAATTGGGCCACTTTTAGGAGGAAAGAGTGTGCTAAAAATAATTGAAATTATTATTACTATTTTTTATAAGACATGGGGGTCTTGCTATATTGCCCAGGCTAGAGTTTAGTGGCTAATCACAGGAGTGATCCCATTACTGACCAACACAGGAGTTTTGACCTGCTCCATTTCCGACCTCGGCTGATTCATCCCTTCTTGGGCAATTTGGTCCGCTCCTGGGAGGACACCATATTAATGCCAAACTTAGGGCAAACACCTGATTGGCATACTGTACTACAGCCCAGATCTCTTGGACTCAGGAGATCCTCCTGCCTCAGCCTCCCAAGAAACTGGGACCACAGGTGTGCACCACCACACTCAGCTGAAATTATATAATTTTTGACATTTATGAACACAATTATTTTTATTATATTGGCCGATGAATAACATGGTCTATTTGAAAATTATTTTCCAACATAAAAATTCTTTTGGAAAGTAAGATAACAGATCTCTGTGTAGATTGAAAAAACAATTTTTTCACTCTACACACTAATTAGCTGAACATTAAAAATAGCATAAGCAGAATAATTTTTCCTGATACATGTTAATGTACTTAAATCAGCTTTTAGCTTTGTCTACTTATAAATTGATACCTTTAGCTATTCCTATTTATTCTATCACTTGTATTTTCTAAAGAATATATTTTTTCAATATAGTTTGTTTCTACTGATAAAAATTGAAACTTTCAAGTTTCATCTTATAGATAATAATTGTGATTTGTTAATACATTCAGTTGACTCTTTTAATAAATGCTCTATACTGATACCTTTAATTGACTCAATTTTCAATTGAAAAAAGTACTTCATCCACAGTTGCTGAAGTACCTGGTGAGTACAGAGCAAATTCTGCTAAATGAAGGTTATCCTGAATTGTAATTTTTCACAATAAAATGTGTAAATATTTCTACCCAAACATTTCCATATGTATGCTCATTTTGATTCTAGACAGGTGACCTTTCTTCAGCAAATATTTTTACAAGACAAAACTCATTAAATAATTTCTCTAGTTGTGATTTTAAAACAAATTTTGTCAAAGTTAGATGTCATAGGACAGAGGCCTTCTGAATTTCATTCAATTGTGTGGTTCAGGAAATAAATCTGTTAAGTTAAAAGTATCTCCATCACATGATTCTGCCTACTGCTTGAGATATTCCAGAGCATAGTTATTTAATCTTCTTCAATATTTCATTTTGAACACTCTTTGAGTTCTTGTTTAATTTATTTGGTTTCAAATTTTATTGGGATAAATCCCAATGACTACCTGTTTATAAGCTTGGTTTTAATAAATCACGATTCTCTCTAAAAGCTCTGCAAGCTGACGTTTTTCCTTGTACCACTCATTGAATAGTTTGATTAAAGGTTCATGACTAATTTTGAACAAAATGTAGCCAAAATGTAGATACTTATTAGAAAATGCTCAATATCATTGTAAGATACTTAGGTTGACTTATATAGAAATTCTTCCAGGGTTCAAACATTTTAAAAATCCAAATTATTATTGATTTGAAAAGTAAGTATTAGAAAATTCAGCATATTATATCCATAAAATATTTGGCCAATTGCTTTTTTGTATATATAGGAAAATATCTATATATTTTGACAACTGTAACTCCTATTCCTATTAGTAGAATACTGTAGATCATTTGAATACAGTTAAGATTTGTTTGCATAATGCAATTAATTACAAATACATTTCTGCTCCAAAGATTTCATCATTTAATTGGAATATCTTTTTTACCATGGCATTATACTCCATCAAAATCATATTCATATTATCACTGTAAAAAAGTAAATCACACACAAAACTTTGTTTCCAATGTTGAATTTTTAAACCAAATTTTCGGAACGTTGACAATAGCACTGGATGTTTTGTCTTTGACTGACTGAATCAGTTTCTAACACTTTCACTTTGATTACACAACTTTGATGAAAATAATTTAATATCATTGGAATTAACTTTATCGATTTTCCATTAGAAGTGATATATAACAGGCTTCATTTTGCTGTTGCAAAGTTCTGTTAATGGAGCCAACACATTAGCATCTATAACTTCACTATTTTTTACATGCAAAGAAAACCTGGTATTGAAAATCAATTAGTGAAATTAACTTAAAAGGTGCTATCATTTGATTTGAATGAAAAGGCATGCTTCACAGAAATATATTCCAGCTTTTTCAAATGCATGTATTAAGTCATCATTTTAAGGCAGGGTCTTCTTAAATAAATACAAACTCTTAAAGTAGATGTTGACATATTTTTAGAGATTTGAGTCTCGTAGTTGTTATGAGGTCCATGTTATTCCTATAGATCCAAAAGAGGGTGTTCAGTATTGAAAAACATTTTGAGCAAGTTAAATGTTCATCATGAACTTTCTTAAGAAATGGTGATTCAGGTTGATTCATTAAACATGCACCTTTTTGAGCTCATTACTGTTTAAAGGATTCAATATCAAATAAAAAAGAAAACCAAACAATAAAATCGTTGTTGGATTAGACCATAATGCAAACTACCCTAGAAGAGCAATCAGACTATTCCAGACATTCTATGGCAGGACTGCTCAGCCTCTATTTCCCACACTTTGGTGTTCAGTTAAGCTATAATTTCCCATGTTGTCCCCTGATCCCACCAACTGACAGCCTAGGAGTTACCGGCATTCCACAGGCTGGCTCACCCAATAGCTGGCAGAGACAGCAACATGCAATACTTTTCCCACCACCACCCTTCTCCAGTTTATATTGTCTGAGCCAGCCTTATTGCACCAACGATCACCACTGAGTGAGAAGTGTTAGTTTCTGGGTGGGGTAGGGAAAGGACAGATGGGTTTATCTTTGGTTGTCTTTTAGGTTTCACCACGTGTTCAAGTGAGAATCTTTTTTTACTGCACACATCTCTCATGCATGCTTCTAGACAAGACCCTGGTGGAAGTTACAAGTTCTTTTTCTTTCTTTCTTTCTTTTTTTTTTTTTTTTTGAGAAAGAGTCTCGCTCTGTCACCCAGGCTGGAGTGCAATGGCGCAATCTCGGCTCACTTTAACCTCCGCCTCCCGGGTTCAAGCGATTCTCCCACCTCAGCCTCTCGAGTAGTTGGAATTACAGGCGTGTGCCACCATGCCCGGCTAATTTTTGTATTTTTAGTTAGGGGGTTTCACCATGTTGGCCAGGCTGGTCTGAAACTCCTGACCTCAAGCGATCAGCCTACCTCAGTCTCTCAAAGTGCTAGGATGCCAGGCGTGAGCCACCGCACCCAGCTGGAAGTTGCAAGTTCAAAGTGGAGTTCTACCAAACTCATCTAGCTTATTGCAATACAGCCAAAAACATCAGGGACAAATGCTTAAAGTGAGAAGACTTTGGGAATTCAGGAGGTAACCAGGGCTGTGGCGCGCAGCCAGGGTATGTGGGTGCACTACGCATAAGGAGCTTTATCCACGCAACACTCTTGCTCCTGTCTCACTCTTATTATCCCACGTTTCCACTTCTCCTAAATGCTCGTTCATTTTAAGAGAAGTGACTCGGTTACTTGGCTCCTTCTCTCCTTTCCTTAGCTTTTTATGGGCAATAAAGCCCAGCTTCTTCCTAGCTTAATGATTTAGCTTTGCTTTAAAGGTTTAATGATAGTTATAACTCAGCCTTTATAGATTTTTTGTTTTTACTCTGAAAGAGAAGGCATTTTCAATCATGTGATTGAGAAATCATTCTTAAAAATAAAAATGCACTGTGATTTTAACATGTTGATTACAGGTACCTTTCTGTTTCTCAGAAAAGGTAAAATTACTAGTAGAAATGAAATTGGGAGAAGTATGGGACATGTAAGCTCTCCTATGACTGAACATCCCAGTTAGAGTTGGGTGAAACTCAGAGAAAGCTAGTTTCATGACACTGTATTCAGTTACTCTTACGTTGTTTTGTAAATGTTTTATGTGTTTCTCCAACTAGATTGTAAACTCATTGAGGGCTTTTTATCATTTTAGTATTACTCTATAAATTTTAGTATAGTTTCCATGTTTATTTAGTCACTATATTTATTAACTGGTAGTTAACAAAATTTCTCTGACTTTTTACCTGTAAAAAGAACCAATTTCTCTTTTTCCCTCGTCATCTTTGAGTCCTAGTCAGCGAAAAAGAAAGAAAGAAAGAAAGAAAGAAAGAAAGAAAGAAAGAAAGAAAGAAAGAAAGAAACCAGAAGCTTATCTCTTGAGCCTGAGGAATGTGCCAGGCAGGAAGCCATGCCTTTAGTAAGATACATGGATTGGCTAGGTTTATTCCCCACCGTAACTCAACTTCTTGTATTGAATTGCAAGTTGAAACAGTAAAGTGCACAATCTTAACTTTACAATGCAATGACTTTTTACAAATGTATACACTCATGTAACTACCAAGGTCAACTTAAATTATTTCCAGCACCCAGAAGCCCCTTTCTTCCATCTTCCAGTTAATGATCCCCATAAAATCAACACCATTCTGACTTCTTTCACTATAGATTCATTTTGTTTGTTTGTGGACTTTGAAGAAAGAGAATCACAGTGTACCTAGCCCTTGGCATCTAGCTCTCTACTTTTTAGAGTCAAAATTTGAATTGAGTTGTAATATATAGCAAAGTGCACAAATAAGTATCTATTATAGCTCTTTGAACTTTCACTAAATAAATCTATTCAGCCAACCAGCACCCATATCAATTAAGTAAAATATTTCCAATACTCCTGTATTCCTTATTCGTGTCCCTTCCAATCAGTTCTTCAATGTTCAAGATAACCATTTTTCTGACTTCTAAGACTATAGAATAATTCGTCTTTATATAAGTGAGATCATAGAATGTGTCCACTTCTGCGTTTGACTTCTTTCACTCAAAATTATACCTGGTAGAGTTATCCATGTTAATGTGTACAGTTGTAGTTTGTTTTTCTTTCATTTCTGTTTAGTATTTCATTGAATAATTATACCACCATTTAAGAAGTCAATTATATATTGTTTGAACATGTAGACTTTTAGCAGTGTGGGGCCATTGTGAATAGTGTTGCTAAGAACATTATTGTTTGTGTCTTTTTGTGTGAACATGTATATGTATTTCTGTTGGATATGTACCTAGTAGTAGAACTGTGCATGTTCATGGTCGGCAGATATTACCAAACAGTTTTCTAACATGGCTATTAATTGAATGGATATTATCAAACAGTAATATCCATTAATTGAATGGATATTACCAAAGTTTTCTAACATGGTTATTAATTGAAGTTTACACCAGCATTTTACGAAAATTTGAGTTGTTCTACATCCTTATCAACACAGTGGTGTGTGATGCTATTCTGAATAATACTTGACTTTAGGTTTTCATTTCTTTCTAAGATACAGAAATGTAATTGTTCTTGTGTATTGACCCCATGTCTGATGATATTGCTAAATGCCTTATGACATTTAGCATACTAGTTTGTGGTAGATCCTTTTGGATGTTTTTATAATCACAACCAGATATTCTGTTAATAGTGATAATCTTATTTCTTACTTTTACATTATCATATATATAATACTAAATATGTGATAATACTAAATATCTTTTATTTTAAAATATTTTCATTACTTTTTTCCAGTTTTACTGAGTTGTAATTAACAAATAAAATTTATATGTATTGACATATGTATATGCTGTGAAGCGATTAAAACAATAAAGATTAATATATACATTGCCTTAACTTGTTATCATTTTTCTTTTGTGGTGTGAACATTTAAGATCTTCTCTCTTAGCAATTTTTAAGTACGCAACATATTACTGTTTACTATATTTGCCTTATTTCTGAGTTCAGAGAAAAAATCTCTCAATATTTAGCATTAAGTATGATGCTTAGAGTAGCTGATTTGTAAATAATTCTTATCAGGTTAAGGAAGTTAATTTGTTACATATAACTGTAATTTGAAATTACTTTTCTTCTTTGGTTAGAAGTTTGGTCTGTATAGCATATCTTTTTCCATTTTTTTCCCCATTGCTCTTCTGTCCTTGTAGTTCTGTGTTTTGGTCTGGGGTCCATTTCTTCCTTCTTAAAAAAACTCTGTTTAATCTATCATTTAGTGCAACTCTGCTGATGGAAAATCCTTTCTGTTTCCGTTTATCTGAAAATTTACTTTTTAATCCTTTTTTAGTTTGGTAAAATATACATAACATAAAAGTCACCATTCTATCCATTTTTAAGTACACAGTTCAGTTGTTGTGTAACTATCACCACTATCCATCTCCAGAAATTTTTTATCATCTCAAACTGAAACTCTGTGCCAATTAAACAGTAACTCTCCATTCTCCCTCCCACAGTCCCTGATAACTGTTATTCTACTTTCTGCCTCTATAAATTTGACTATTCTTGGTGCCTCATATAAACAGAATCATACAATGTTTGTCTTTTGTCTGGCTTATTTTTCTTAGCATAATGTCCTCAAGGTTCATCTATGCTGTAGCATATATAAAAATTTCACTTCTTTTTTTAGGCTGATTAACATTCCATTGTAGGTATGTATGATATTTTATTTATTCATCCATTGATAGATATTTGGGTTGTTTCTACCTTTTGGCTATTATAAATAATGCTGATATGAACCCTGATGTACAAATATATGTTCAAGTTCTTGCTTTCAATACTTTTGGGGTAATTTTATGTCCAATTTTTTGAGGAACTGCTATGATGTTTTCCACAGCTGCTGAACCATTTTACATCCCCATCAGCAATGTACAGGGTTTAATATTTTCCCATCCTCACAGACACTTTTATTTTTGTCTCTCTTTCTTTTTTTTTTTGTTTTTTTTGTTTTTAAACTGCCATTCTAGTGGTTGCAAAGTGGTGTCTCATTGTGGTTTTGATTTGAGTTTCCCTAATGATGAAAGACATTGAATATCTTTTCATGGTGCTTATTGGCCATTTGTATCTCCTCTTTGGAGAAATGTCTATTCAGATTTTTTGCCCACTTTTTAATATGACTTGTTTTGTTATTGTTGTTCTTTCATAGAAACTGTTTATATAATCTGTATATTAATCTCTTTTCAGATGTATGCTTTGCAAATATTTTATCCCATTTTGTGGATTGCCTTTTCATTATTTTGATAGTGTTCTTTGATGCACAAAATTTTAAAATTTTGAAGTCCAATTTATTTATTTTTCTTTTCCTGTCTGTGGTTTTGATATATTCATTTTTATATGGATAGCTGCATTGGGTATAAAACTCCATATTGGTAGTTATTTCCTTTAATCAATTTATAGACAACATTTTATTGTTTTCTGCCTTCATATTTTCTGGAGAAAAATTCAAAGGGATCTGTTGAATTAATTGTTGCTCCTTTGAATGTGATTTTCTTTTCTTGGGTAATCCAAAAATTGTTTTTTTCTCTTGCATATTCAGTTTGTCATAATTTGACTAGGTGTTATTCATTTTATTTACCCTGCCTGGGCTTTTCAGAACTTCCTGAATTGTTGCTTGATGTTTTTGATCAGATTTGGTAATTCTTAGTCATTACATCTTTAAATATGTCCCATCTTTCTCTCCTTTCTTTCTGGTTACAGGTACATTATGCCTTTTTGCTATGCCTACATGTATCCTAACACTCACTATTTTCTGTATCTTCATGACTACTTCTCTTTATTCTTCAGTCATATATTTTCTGTTGACATATTTCCTAGCTATTGACAATATATTCTGCTATTTGCAATCTGTGTTAAACTTATACATTGAGGTTTAAATTTCAGATAATAAATACTTTTATTTCTAGAATGTTTATATAAATAGATTCTAATTGCTGGTGAAATTTTTCATTTTTATATCTATGTTCTTGTTCTCCATCTCTTCATCGATTTTCATGAACAAATTATTCATATTTATTTGAAGGTGTTTGTCTGCAAGTACAATATAATGATTATTATGGAGAGGGGGTAGTTGTTTCTATTTTCTATTTTTGTTTTTTCCCATGGAATTTTACTTGTAAGATTTTGCCTTTTAGTACACCTTGTAATTTTTTATTGAAATCCTATTTGTTTTTATAATATATTGTGGAGGCTATTAATTATGGTATATTTCTCCAGAAAAGGTTTACCTTTTCTTTGCTAGGATATAGTATGAGGCTGATCACTTTAAACCATTATAAATCTGAGTTGAGGCAAGACTAGCTCCCATTTTGATAAGGCTAATCTACCTCTGGTTTGTTCTTGTTCTTCTAGGGCTTTTTATTGTTGTGATTTCTGTTCTTTTACATTTGTTGAGGAGTGCTTTACTTCCAATTATGTAGTCAATTTTAGAATAAGTGTGAATGTGGTGCTGAGAAGAATGTATATTCTGTTGATTTGGGGTGGAGAGTTTTACAGATGTCTATTAGGTCTGCTTGCTGCAGAGCTGAGTTCAGGTCCTGGATATCCTTGTTAACTTTCTGTCTCATTGGTCTGTCTAATATTGACAGTGGGATGTTAAAGTCTCCCATTATTATTGTGTGGGAGTCTAAGTCTCTTTGTAGGTCTCTAAGGATTTGCTTTATGAATCTGGGTGCTCCTATATTGGGTGCATATATATTTAGCATAGCTAGCTCTTCTTGCTGAATGGATCCCTTAACCATTATGTAATGGCCTTGTTTGTCTCTTTTGATCTTTGTTGGTTTAAAGTCTGTTTCATCAGAGACTAGGATTGCAACCTCTGGTTTTTGTTTTTTTTTTTTTTTTTTTTGCTTTCCATTTGCATGGTAAATATTCCTCCATCCCTTTATTTTGAGCTATGTGCATCTTTGCACATGAGATAGGTCTCTTGAATACAGCACACTAATGGGTATTGACTCTTTATCCAATTTGCCAGTGTATGTCTTTTAATTGGGGGCATTTAGCCCATTTACATTTAAGGTTAATATTGTTATGTGTGAATTTGATCCTGTCATTATGATGTTTGCTGGTTATTTTGCCCATTAATTGATGCAGTTTCTTCAAAGCATCAATGGTCTTTACAATTTGGCATGTTTTTGCAGTGGCTGGTACCGGTTGTTTCTTTCTGTGTTTAGTGCTTCCTTGAGGAGCTCTTGTAAGGCAGGCCTGGTGGTGACAAAATCTCTCAGCATTTGCTTGTCTGTAAAGGATTTCATTTCTCCTTCACTTATGAAGCTTGGTTTGGCTGGATATGAAATTCTGCATTGAAAATTATTTTTTTTAAGAATGTTGAATATTGGTCCCCAGCATCTGTCTTGTAGAGTTTCTGCCGAGAGATTTGCTGTTAGTCTGATGGGCTTCTTTGTGGGTAACTTGACCTTTCTCTCTTGCTGCCCTTAACACTTTTTCCTTCATTTCAACCTTGGTGAATCCAACAATTATGTGTCTTGGGGTTGCTCTTCTCGAGGAGTATCTTTGTGGCATTCTCTGTATTTCCTGAATTTGAATGTTGGCCTGCCTTGCTAGGTTGGGGAAAATCTGGATAATATCCTGAACAGTGTTTTCCAACTTGGTTCCATTCTCCCCATCACTTTCAGGTACACCAATCAAACGTAGATTTGGTCTTTTCACATAGTCTCATTTATCCTGGAGGCTTTGTTTGTTTCTTTTTGCTCTTTTTCCTCTAATCTTTTCTTCTCATTGTATTTTATTAATTTGATCTTCAATCACTGATACCCTTTCTTCCACTTGATCAAATCAGCTGTTGAAGCTTGTGCATGTGTCACAAGGTTCTTGTGCCATGGTTTTCAGCTCCACCAGGTCATTTAAGGTCTTCTCTACACTGTTTATTCTAGTTAGCTATTCGTCTAATCTTTTTTCAAGGTTTTTAGCTTCTTTGTGATGGGTTTGAACATCCTCCTTTAGCTCAGAGAAGTTTGTTATTACCGACCTTCTGAAGCCTACTTCTGTCAACTCGTCAAAGTCATTCTCTGTCCAGCTTTGTTCTGTTGCTGGTGAGGAGCTGCGATCCTTTGGAGGAGAAGAGGCACTCTGATTTTTAGAATTTTCAGCTTTTCTGCTCTGGTTTCTTCCCATCTTTGTGGTTTTATCTACCTTTGGTCTTTGATGTTGGTGACCTACAGATTGGGTTTTGGTGTAGATGACCTTTTAGTTGATGTTGGTGCTATTCCTTTCTGTTTGCTAGTTTTCCTTCTAACAGTCAGGTTCCTCAGCTGCATGTCTGTTGGAGTTTGCTGGAGTTTCACTCCAGACCCTGTTTGCCTGGGTATCACCAGCAGAGGCTGAAGAACAGCAAATATTGCCGAACAGCAAATATTGCTGCCTGATCCTTCCTCTGGAAGCTTCATCCCAGATAGGCAGCCACCTATATGAGGTGTCTGTTGGCCCCTACTGGGAGGTGTCTCCCAGTTAGGCTACACAGAGGTCAGGGATCCACTTGAGGAGGTGGTCTGTCTGTTCTCAGAGCTCAAACTCTGTGCTGGGAGAACCACTGCTCTCTTCAGAGCTGTCAGATAGGGATGTTTAAGTCTGCAGAAGTTGTCTGCTGCCTTTTGTTCAGCTATGCCCTGCCCACTGAGGTGGAGTCTAGAGGCAGTAGGACTTGTTGAGCTGTGGTGGGCTCCGCCCAGTTGGAGCTTCTCCGCGGCTTTGTTTACCTACTCAAGCCTCAGCAATGGCAGACTCCCCTCCCCCAGCCAGGCTGCCACCTCACAGATCAATCTCAGACTGTTGCGCTAGCAGGGAGTCTGAGATTCCCTCTGTGGGCATGAGACCCACCAAGCCAGGCATGGGAGAGAATCACCTTGTCTGCCAGTTGCTAAGACTTTGGGAAAAGTGCAGTATTTGGGTAGGAGTGACCCATTTTTCCAGGTAGTCTGTCACAGCTTGCCTTGGCTAGGAAAAGGGAAATCCCTGGACCTCTTGCACTTCCCGGGTGAGGCGACTCCCTGCACTGCTTCAGCTTGCACTCCATGGCTGCACCCACTATGCAACCAGTCCCAATGAGATGAACCAGATACCTCAGTTGGAAATGCAGAAATCTCCCATCTTCTGCATCGATCATGCTGGGAGCTGCAGACTGGAGCTGTTCCTATTCGGCCATCTTGGAACACCAATAATGACAAATTATTACATTCACTTTTTTAGCTACATCAAAATTATGAATAATTAGAATGAAATTATCTTATAAATTTTGATATCTTCTGTAATGGGGATTGATATCTCAAGTTACCATATTGCTCCAGGTACAGCTGACAGACTTTCTGCCTCCTGAATCAAACATATATCTCAAGGCATGAAAGCCTCTGAGAAAGGGAAGAAATTACCTTTGGAAAGCCCATGCAGTTTGCTTTAGAGAAAAGAATTATGCTATCACCTCAACTTTATACACAATGTCATGACCCATTCTTGTAGTGCTTAATCCTTGCTAGTTTCAGCTACCTGAAATATAGTTTTACATATAGAAACAAATAAAGGTTGTTCTGAACAGAGAGCTATAATACAGTACATATTTCATTTTTTTCTAGAGAGCAATAGAATCTTCTTCAGATCCGTAGTATTGATCTAGGATCATGTGTGGTGTTAGCTTCCAGCTCCATAAACTGAACTGTCTAGTTTTTCCTTAGGGAATGTCTGATCTTGTTAAGTTGCAATTAATTAAAAATTAGGGAGAAGTCAGTGAAAAGTATGAGGGTTTGTAGAATCAACATATAGAGAGTGGACGGATAATCTCACAGAAAGACACAGAATAAGACCTGAAAATTGGGGACACAAGAAACAGAGCCAAAAAGCCATTCGCATGACAGCTGTTCATTCTCTTCATCTTCCCCACTGTCTTATATGAGAGAAAAATACATATTTTTTTCTAATAATGTCCTCATAGCCTGAAGAAAAGTTGAATTATGTTTCTGTGTTCTATTTATTAGGTAATATTTTAATTTTTGTATCTTTTATATGGTTTCATGTCAGTTCATATATGCTGAATTCCTCATTTCAGTGGGATATGAATTAAATGAGATGTTTTTTATTGACTTCTTTGGGGTGAGTGTATAAGGAGAAAAAAGGAAGAAAAAGGCAAAAGTACTTGGGTTAAATGACTATGACTGTTCAATTTGGGTAGGGCCCTCATGCCAGTATTTAGTTAATTTATTTTTCTGCCACTGTAGAGAATGTCATAAAGGATTTTTTTTTCTTGCTTTCAAGGATTTTTGAATCAATATGTTACATTTAAAGTTCTTTTTCTGCTTTGTTAGCATCAAGGTGATGTTTCCATAAATTAGAATGTTGCAGATGATAGCTGTTTAGTTCCCTTTTTTTTTGAAGATATTGTTTATTACTGTTAAGGAGATAATACATGCCCTGCACATTCCTCAGATGAGCTCATCTGATGTAAAATACAATGTTCCCCGTATCTTTTGTTCCCTGAATAACTCTATGATTTAAATGAGTGACTCAGAGGCAGAGAGGAAAGGAAGGAAGGGAAAGTACAATTTAAAAAATAACTACTTAACTCCTACTTCAACTTCAGTTCCTTGTTCGATTGTTTCTTTCTCAGAAAGAAACTTCTCTCCTAATTTATTCAGTTCACATCCCCCTGTGAGAAAATATCATAGCACCATGGACTTTTCTTCTTGGGTTTTGTTACATTTGCAGTTTCATTTTTTTCAATGCCTTGTCAGTAGTGTCAGTCTCTGCATCAGTCTAGGCTGTATGGCAGATAGACTTTAAGATGGACCCAAAGACCCCTGCTTCCTGGTATTCATGCTCTTGTGTAGTTCTGTTTCCTTCAGGGGCTGCTTCTATGAGATGCTTCTAAGCAATACAATATGGCAAAGATGATGATCTGTCATTGTTATGATTATGTTACGTATGATTGTAACTTCTGTCTTGTTAGCAAACTCTCTGCCATGCTGGCTTTGATGTACAAGGTGTTATATTGTCAGCTACCCTATGGATAGGCTTATCCAAAAAGGAACTGAAGAGAGCCTCCTGCTGACTGCCTGCAAAGAACGAAGGCCCACAGTCCAAAAACCTACAAGGAACTGAATCTTTCCAACAACTACTTCGATGAACTTGGAAGCAGGTCCTTCCCCAGGCAAGTTTTCAGATGAGACCTCATGCTGACTGACACCTTCATTGCAGCCTTGTGAGAGAAGGGGAACTACGTATGAGACAAAAAGTGAAATATTTAAAAAGCACCAAGCATTTGATATAAATATATCTTCAAGTCAGACTGGAATGTTAGTCAGGAATAAAAGATGGAATAATAAGGGTATTCTCCTCTTTCCAGACCTCATGATGCCTACACAGAGCTCAGTTATGCCTATTCTTTCATTTGCTATTCTAACCTCATGACGAGGGGTCTTAAAGAGAAGTGAGGAGGTAAAAATGAAAAGAATGGAATAATCCTAATACTATGGTTTGGGGGCCCTCTTCTGGGTGGACAATGGGGATTTCAGGAGCCTACATTGCTGCTGAAAGAAGTGCCCAGGAAAAGCCATTCATCTACCTGCTGAGATCTCCCTTCCTGCCTGTACAGCATTCTTAGTAGCAGATGGGACAGCCTCAACACTATTATTAATAGTGAGAACTATTATTTTCATTATGAGACCTGCCTGCTCTGGATACAGCTTAGCAATTTTCAAATTCTCTCTCCCACAATCTAGTGTTACAGCCTCCTACCTCTTTTCACCAGGAACCACGTCCTGCAGGGGTCAGTGAGGACAAATTAACTTTGCATTTGAGTGGCCTAGAGCCTTCTCCATGGTTCCATTCTCTTAAACACTGGGGTATGCTGTGCCCTTTCTTGAACTCTCCCTTTAGTGATTCAATTCAATTCAATTCAATTCAATTCAATTCAATTCGATTCGATTCGATTTGATTCGATTCAATTCAATTCAAAATGTTTACTGAGCACCTACTCTATGTTGGCTTTGTTTTAGGCATCTTGAATATATTTGAGAATAAAGCAAAAAACAAAGACAAAACCCAAAAAATCTTGCCTAAGCAAAAGCAGCATATTTTCATTTATTAATTTACTTTTTCTTTTTTGAGACAGTGTCTTGCTCTGTTGTCCAGGCTGGAGTGCAGTGGCATGATCTTACTTCACTGTAACCTCCGCCTCCCGGGTTCCAGCAATTCTCCTGCCTAAGCCTCCCAGGTAGCTGGGATTATAGGCACGTGCCACCACACCTGGCTAATTTTTGTATTTTTAGTAGAGACAGGGTTTCACCATGTTGGCCAGGCTGGTCTCGAATTCCTCACCCACCTCGGCCTCACAAAATGCTGGGATTACAGACATGAGCCACCGCGCTCAGCCAAGCAGCTTACTTTCTAGTGAAATGTCTAGATAATAGATATACTCAACAACTTCAGCAAATAGAAAGGGTAAGAGTGATAGAGAATTAGTAACATTGGACAGTTTGAAATATTAGATAGGGCGCTTCAGATAAGTCTCTCTGAGAAGAAAGAATAGAGCAAATAGTTTATAGCAGTTGGACAGACAGGCATGTGGTTTCCTGGGGCAAGAGTGGTTCTGATGCTGTGGAGGCCCTAAGATGTCCTGTGTCTGGTATTTTTGAGAACAAAAAGGAGACGTGCCTGCCGGGAACAGAGGAAGTGAAAGAGAAGGTGGTAAGTGATGAAGTCAAAGAAGGGAGCAAAGCAGCAGACACGACATGTTCTCACAGGTGATTTATTCCTGGTATTTACTCTAATGAAACGCAGAGCCCGTGCAGGGTTCAGAAAGGGGAGCGTGACATGCACTAATTCACATTCTAAAAGGATGACGCAGGAAGGCATCCCTCTGTGCTGTCTGCCCTGGTCTCTGAAGAAGCCTCTTTCACTACCTTGTCCACCAGGGCTGCAGGTGGATGTCCAAGGGCCCCGCCCGCAGTCTTGACCACCTGGGTCTCTTGTCCTCAAATGATGGACATGTCCACCTCCACCAGGCCCTCACAGCCACCACCTTTGCATTCTTCAAGGTGTCTGTTTCTCACTAAGTCTCAACCCAACCACGTCCATCGCCAGGCTCCTTATTTGTCTTGGGCATAGCGTCTTTATTGCTGCTTACCCCACAGCTCCCAAAGGTCCCCATCTCCCTTTCATCCACCTGCATTTTTCCCCACACCTTCCAGGTGAGGCTCATGCTTCATCTCCAAACACCTAAGGCCACAAACCACATTGAATTTTTTCCAGATTGCTTACACATTTTAATGAGACCTCCTTAGCTCAATTGCAAGTTTCCCTGATCCCGGCATATAATATGCCCCACACTGCCATCTTTGTCCATCAGTATTTATGTGTCTCAGGTGCTGTGCTACACACTACAGATAAAAGGTGAGAAAAAAACCACACAGACACTCTGCTCAAAGGGTTACTGCCTATATTAATTATTTATTGCTGTGTAACAGGTCACCACAGACAGTGGGTTTTTTAAAAATTTATTATTTCATGGTTTCTGTGCATCAGGAATTTCAGCATGGCTTAGCTATGTCCTCAGCTTATTAACCTTCTGTCCATTTCCATTTTTCCATATAAGACCTTACGAAACAATTACATATAACTTTTTAACAAAATGTCTGTGAAATATATTATCTCTAATTTTCTTGAATGACAAATTGATTTTCTTGACAAGAAAGTGGGATTAATTCTTGTCTCATGCCATTGGTAAGGAGAAAAAAGTTTAACATCACATTGTCTTTGATAGGAATATTAACTGATACTCTCACGAATGATCCTTGGACATACAGATATGAATTAGATACATGCCCTAATAAACATATGTGTAGAAAATAAAAATGTTAAGATAAAGGCCCATGCTATGTAAAAGATCTTATATATGAAACACTAACTTGATTACATTTCAGATAGTGTAAAAGGCCAATCCACAGTCCACATAAACTTACAGGTTGAGTTTTATTTGATTATTGAAATTGTAGGACCAACAGAAAGAGAGTTCTAAATTTTGTGTTTATTGACTTTAGCAATCCCTGGGTCTGTTACACCTACTGTTTAGTTCCCAGTCAAGTATAAGTTCCAATATTTTAAAATTCAATATTTGAAATATTGAAAATATTTGTGTACACACACACACAGACACACATGCATACCCATACACACAAAAGATAGCATACATTGGACCCATTTGATCACATTCTTTTATGGGGATAGAGTTTATCAATCTTAGCACAACCCAACACAACTGGCTGGGTCCAGGCCTCCTGAGTAGTTTCCCTGAGCTGAATGGTGTATGAGTTGCTTAGGGTTGCCATGGCAGCTTTCTACCAACTGGGTGGCTTAAACACCAGAAATGTATTGCCTCTCAGTTCTGGATGCCACAAGTCTGAAATCAAGGTATCAGCAGGGTTGGTTCCTTCTGAGGGCTGTGAAGGAGAATATGTTTCATGCCTCCTCCTGACTTCTGGTGGTTTGCTGACAGTTTTTGGCATTTCTCTGCTTGTACAAGCGTCACCCTGATCTCTGCCTTCATGTCCACATGTCATATCCAGTCAGACTGGATCATCATCCTACTCCAGTATGATAACCTCATTTCAGTTTAACTGATTACATCAGCAATGACTGTATTTCATGTAAGGTCACATTCAGAGGTTCTGGGGATTAGGGCTTCAACATAATAATTTTGGTGAGGGTGACACAATTCAATCCATAACAGATGGGTTCATGGGGAAATGAGATGCTTGAGTAAAATAGTTTCTTGGATGTATTGAAATGGATTTGAATGAAACAAACTCATTCCATTTTTTAATCCTAAATATTAAATCACGAACTATGAATGCTGGAGTTAAACAAATGGGGGTAAGAAAAACTTTATGCATATTTTCTTTTATCCACATTGAAATATTAATAATTTCTTTTGTTTTTTATTATTATACTTTAAGTTCTAGGGTACATGTGCACAATGTGCAGGTTTGTTACATATGTATACATGTGCCATGTTGGTGTGCTGCACCCGTTATATATATAATTTTTAAAACTTAAGGATTCAACACTATTTGATATAAAAGATAGCCTCTGACCTCACTCTTCAGGTATGTCTGTGGAAGGCAGAATAATGGCCCACTAATAATTTCTATATCCTAATTATGGGAACCTGTAAATATGTTACCTTTTACGGCAAAAAGGAATTTGTAGATATGATTAAGGTTAAGGATCTTGAAACAGGAAGATTATCTTGGTTTATTCAGGTGCATTCAACCTAATCATAAGAGTTCTTAAAAGCAGAAAACTGGCTGGGCACAGTGGCTCACACCTGTAATCCCAGCACTTTGGGAGGCCAAGGCATGTGGATCACCTGAGGTCAGGAGTTTGAGACCAGCCTGGCTAACGTGGTAAAACCCCATCTCTACTAAAAATACAAAAATTAGCCAGGCATGGTGGCAGGTGCCTGTAATCCTAGCTACTCAGGAGGCTGAGGCAGGAGAATCGCTTGAACTCAGGAGGCAGAGGTTGCAGTGAGCCAAGATCATGCCTTTGCATTCCACCCTGGGGGACAACAGCGAGACTTCGTCTCAAAAAAAAAAAAAAAAAAGCAGAAAACCTTTTCTGACTGAAGTCACAGGGAGTTGAGACTAAGGAAGACAATTCAGAGGGAGACACAATATTGCTGCCTTTGAAGATGGATAAAGAGAGTCAACAGCCAAGGAGTAAGGGCAGCCTCTAGAAGTTGAAAAAGTCAGGGAAACAGATTATCTTCTTGAGCTCCCAGAAAGGAACGCAATCCTGCTGGCATCCTGGTTTTAGCTTAGTGAGACTTGTGACAGTCTTCTGATTTCCATAACTATAAGATAATAATTTTGGGTTGTTTTAAGCCACTAATTTTGTGGTAATTTGTTATAGTAGCCACAGAAAACCAATACACTCTCAACTCAGACTGCATGCATCTATCTACATAATGCTTAGCACAGCCCTCTGTACACAGTAGGTTCTGTATAAATAATTTTATAAATATTCTCAAATATGAATCACAAAGTTGTTTCAGTAAAACAGAAATTGTACCAATCTGGGTTTTGTGCATTGGTAGTTTTCAGGATAAACTAAGCATGTTTAGAAATCTGAATTTAAGTTCTTCCTGGATTTTTTTTTTTTTTTTTTTTTTTTTTAGACATAGTCTTCCTCTGTCACCCAGGCTGGAGTGCAGTGGCGTGATCTCAACTCACTGCAACCTCGGCCTCCTGGGTTCAAGCTATTCTCTCGCCTCAGCCTCCTGAGTAGCTGAGATTACAGACACGTGCCACCACGCCTGGCTAATTGTTTGTATTTTTAGTAGAGATGGGGTTTCACCATGTTGGCTAGGCTGGTTTCAAACTCCTGACCTCAAGTGATCTGCCTGCCTCGGCCTCCCAAAGTGCTAGGATTACAGACATGAACCACCTTGCCCGGCCTCCCTGGCTTCTTAAGTGGAGGAGCTGTGTCTCCATTTTGCTTGGATCAGTGCTACCAATACAACTATACATGTTTGGCCTCACAGAAAATATGTTTCTGTTAAGTTTGTCAAATTTAATAGTTATCCCTATGTCCTGGGTGAGTCTTTCACTGAGGGATGAGACAGGAGAGTGGACTTTGTTTTGAAGATGGGAGCAAGGGCTTTGGGGTCAGCAAGGGATGTTGGGCAGTTTGACTGAGTCGTTTCAATATTTTATCAGGTTCCCTAGTGAGTCAGCCTCAGTCCGAATATCAGAGGCAGGTGGGAAAAATTATAATAGGAGAACTTTCTACAGTGAGAGTACAGGGCTCACAAGGAGACCCGAAAAGTAGCCAGCATCTCCGCAGGAGAAGAGGCCACTGCAGAGAAAAGCAAGCAATGATGTTCCCACTGAGAAAATTATAATGTTGAGACCCTAGCCAAGGTTCACCAGGGTATTTCTCAGCAGCCAAGGAATATTGACAGAAAGGGATAATTTGTTATTACCTCAATGAGAGCCCAGTCGATTTTCCTCCCTCAATGATTTTTCTTCGAGGATGGCAGGTAATAAATATGTGGCAGCCTTATGAAATAAGAACAAGGTGATCAGGTGATTTTAGTAGCTTTTTGAAGGGTCCTTTCTCCTGCTATTATTTTGTCTCATATTTTAATATTATCTTGCCACATATAGTTCTTGGTGAAGAAATGCAAATCCCACAAAACAAAAAAAATGAGGGGGCTGAAATAGTTGACTCTAAAGCAGCAATGTTAATTTTCAGAAGAGCATTTTTTTCTAGTGACTGCTAAAGTCCTCCTTGTTTTATCCTTGTCATATTTAAAGATTTATTTTATTCATTGATGAATTAGTCAGTGATGAGCTAAGTATCATAAAAAATAACAGAAAGCATAACTCAACAGAACAACACATACATTTTTTTCTCTGTTCTCCATTTCAAAGAAAAAAATGACCACAAAACAGGTTGACATCAGTATACCATTTTATTTAAAAAAAATTTTAAAACCACTTTTGATGTCTGCCCTATTGCCAGCACAGAAACTAGAGTTCATAACAAGGCATCACATTCTATATACATTGGAGATATATATTTAAAATAATGACCCAAAGCCACATATAAGATCTTCAAATAAACAGCTAAGATAGACATTTTTTCTTTACTCATGCATAATAGAGAAGTAATGGAGAGTAGTGCATTTCAGAGGGACATTTTTCATTAAAGGTGAAGTTAAAGAGGGCATCGATCTCAGTCAATTGTCCCACCACCTGCTCTGTTCTCAGGCTAAAAACTTTGGAGGCATCCCTGCCTCCTCCCTTTTTCATGGAATTCTCATCCAATCCATTAGCCAACATCATTGCTTCTACCTTTAAATGCATCTTATCACCTGTAATAGAAAATCCTTAGATGCAGCCACATCCTTGTCTCACCTGCATGACTGCAATACCCTCCCAACATGTCCCCCACTTCCAACCTTGCCTCACTATAGTTCACACAGCAGCCAGTGTGATCCTTTAAAATGTAATCCATATCACGTCATGCTTCTGCTCAAGACCTGCAGTGGCTCCCTATTTCACTCAGAGTAAAATTCCAAGTCTTGCCCTATCCTGCAAAGCCTGTGTGATGTGGCTCCCTGCTACCCCTCTGACCCCATGCTTCTCCTCATCATGCACTCCAGCAACTCTGGTTTCCTTGCAGGCTCCCACCTTTGAACCTTTGCACCTGCTATCTCATCTACCCAAAATATCCCAATCCCCTAACATATACACAGAGATCATTCTCTCACTTCCTTTATGACATATGCAAAACCTCCACCTTGTCAAGGGAGACCTTCCTTGATCATCCTTTCTAAAAATGCACTGCTAGTCTCTCTCTATCCCCTCATTTTTTTAATCTTTCTTCATAGTACTTATTGCAACTTGATGTATCGTAAGTCATACATCTAATTTAATTAAATTGCCTCCTCCCTTTTTCATTCCCTTCTCATCCAATCCATTAGCCAACATCATTGGTTCTACCTTTAAATGCATCTTATCACCTATAATAGAAACTCCTTAGACCCAGCCACATCCATGTCCCACCTGCATCGCTGCAATACTCTCCCAACAATACCAGTTCAGTTTATGAATGGAAATAAACTCAGTTAACTTTCACTTAACAATTTAATTTAATAACAATTTAATTAAATTAGATGTATGACCTAAGATACATCAAGTTGCAATAAGTTATGACATTATTAAGTTAAATATATGACCTAGTAATTAAATGTATATATTGGTGTGTTGTATATATATCATATAATAATATATGGTATTAATTGTATATTAACAGACTATAATATATTTGTTATATGTTATAATTATATGATATATAATGTATATATTATGCACACATATATATTTAGTTACTGATTTATTATTTGACTTCTCAACTAGAAGGTAAACTTCTTGAGGATGGGGAATTTATCGGTTTTGTTTGCTGCTGCATTTCCAGCACACATAACAGTGCCTAGCACGCAGAATATGCTCAGTAAACTTTTGTTGAATAAATATATGAATGACTGAATGAAAGAGGCTTGGTAAGCTAATGATGCATAGTCCAAACAACAATGAACTGAAATAAACTCAGTTAACTTTCACTTAGCAAGAAATGTTAACCTAATAGAAAACAGCATTCCCCAAATTCCTTGAGGTTTTATGTTACCAGAAAATTTCTTGATTTATTTTGTATTTTCCTTAGAATATCAACCCTGATATGACAGATAAACTTTAGCTCCTTGGCAGAAAAATGTCATGCTAGTAAGGTCTTGGGGTAGGTTGTTTCCAAAGATGACCACCAACAATGCCTTCTGTCTCTCAAATTTTGCTGGTCTTTTGATTTTTTTCCCCGATAGAATAAGTTGGAAGTGATGTTTTACCAGCTCCAGGCCTAAGCCTTAGGAAACTTTTCAAGCTTGTATTTTTGTCCTTTTAGAAGCAACTCACTATATATAGAAGTTTAGACTAGATTACTGAATGATGAAAGTCCATAAACAGGAGAAAGAGGATATATTGGCGAGTACTGAGTTACCCTACAACACAGTCAACACCAAGACACCAAGCTATTAGTGAGGCCATTTTGGATCCTCTAGCACCAATTGAGCCACCCCAGCCAATACCCCAAGAAACTAACTCTTAGCCCCTCGAGCCATCCCACTGGAGGCCCCAGATATTGTGGAGCATATGCAAGCTATTCTTGCAGAATCATTCCTAAATACCAGACCAATACAATTATTTTCAAATAAAATGGCTATAATTTTGAACTGCTAAATTTTGGGACTCCCTGCTATGTAGCAATAGGTAAGTGAAACCAGTCTGACATACTAAAGAAGGATAATATTGAGAAATTTGGACATCTGAAGTTTACTCTTTGAAAATTTGATCGAGCTTAGTAAAATCATATTTATGTGTGGATTTATACACACACATAGTGTGTGTGTATATATATACATGCACACACATTTGTATATGTACATTGTAAATATATCTACACGTGTTTTCTGTCTTCATTTTACTAAAAAGATTAATATAAAATTAAGTACTCCACTAATAATACCTTGGAAATTATAGTTTATTCTTTTCATATAATATCATGAAAGCCTTACAGTTTTTAAATGCCATGCATTTAACTGTTTTATTTGCTTGTTAGTTTATTTTATTGATTTAATCATCATTGTCAAATCAGTGATAAATGTCCATGGGGGTTGGAAAGTTTCTGAGAGAGGCCCCGTTGTGATATAATAACATGTACTTTGCCTCTCTTCTCATATGATACTAAATTCTGACTTGGCTTACATTTATTTCAGAGCGGCTCTTCCAGTCAGCTCTTCTCAGCTTTGTAGAAAAGAGCCACGCCCTTCTGCACGTGATTGCAGTGTGCTTCCCTGAGTTGATTTTGAGATACATTCAGAGGGTACTAGCTAATCCTGGCTTTATTACAAGAGGAACCTGAAAATCAAATATATTCAAGAAATTGCATTCCTATATCATTTTGTAGAAATGAGTGAGAGCAGGAATGCGGGTCAGAGAATGGTGCCAAGAAATCAAATGGCTCAGTGATGAAGCCCTACAAAGATTAGGAACCACTGGTGTAGATAATTTCCACTTCTTTTTAACCATACATTTCTTTTGGAGAATCTGCAAAATATGCCTTGGATGGTCTTTGGGATTACATTGGATCAAGACATGTAAAAAGCTGCCCAGAGTCTTAGAGAGATTACTGTGCTGTAAGGAGGTTTGCTTTATTGATCCTATTTTATTACTTTGAAAATGGAAAAACCATGCTTTTGTCAATCATGTGAAATAGGAAAGTAAAATCAAATAGTTGGTTTGGTTTTCTCAGAGTAAGGAAAAATAATTCACAGCAAAAATGAAAAATGAAAGTTCTTTTCAAGTAACTCTTATTACCAGTTAGAAATACGTTTTTGTTATTTTCCCTTGAAAGGAGAAAGACTATCATATAAAAGAATACTAATTTCATTCTCAATAAATATGCATTTGTTGAATATGATGCCTTGTATGTAGTTAATTATAATGTATTATCCAATGTCAAGCACTGTTATATAAGCTTAAGCTCAAAAACTTGTTTTTAATTCATGAAACAATATTTATGTTACTCTTCAAGTATTATTGAACATTTATTCTTTAGTCTGTATGTATTTTTTGAATTTTAGTAGTATTGTAAAACCTAAAAATATTTTTTTCTACTCCACATCCCCAACTTTTTAAGTATTATCATAAACAATTTTTAGCCTGAGAATGCTTTTGGATATATTTTTGCTTTTTCTATTTGATGAGAAAATGCTCCTCTATCAAAAAATAAATTTTGCTAAAAGTTTTATTAGAGAATGCTGTTAATTTATTAGAGGAAGCTGTTAACGTGTTCTTGTGATCACTGGTGGTAAGTTTCTTCAAGAAGTTTTGGCAATAACATTTAGCTTAGCATTTTTTTCTATATAAACTAGAACAGATTTATGGAAGAAAAATTGGAAAATTCAGAAAAACATAAAAAAGGAAGCCAGAGACACACATACTTTCTCTTTTTCTCAGAGGATGTCAATCCTGTCAGTTGTTAAATATACTATCCATAGATTTGGGTGCCTGTGTATGTTAAAATTGAACCACCTAAGACATAGTGTATTAGTCCATTCTCACACTGCTATAAAGATACTGCCTGAGACTGGGTAATTTATAAACAAAAGAGCTGTAATTGACTCACAGTTCCTCATGGCTGGGAAGGCCTCAGGAAACTTACAATCATGGTGGAAGGAGAAGGGGAAACAAGGCATGTAAGAAAAATCTTATATGGCAGCAGGAGACAAAAGAATGTGTGAAGGAGGAACTGTCAAACACTTATAAAACCATCAGATCTCATGAGAACTCACTTGCTATGATGAGAACAGCATGGGAAAAACTGCCACCATGATCCAATCACCTCCCGCCAGGTCCCTTTCTCGACACCTGGGAATTACAATTTGGATTACAATTCAAAGTGAGATTTGGGTGGATACACAGCCAAACCATATGACATAGAGTGTTTGAAATTGCTATGTTCACTCAAAACAATGTAAGCAGTTTTCCAAGACATTATTATTTCAATTTCACATTTAGTGACTCTACATGTATGTCCATTTTGTGAGTAGGCTGTCATTTATTGAACCAGTCCTCTTTTGTTGAACTTTTAGGTTGTTTTGCATCACGGTTGTTGTAATTAACACCGTGATAAGTGGTCCTCATATATAAATTTTCTTGCTCATCTTGAATTGTTTCCATGGGATAGACTCTTCAAAAGATCCTTGGGTCCATTAGTATGAATCAGAAAAATCTCTCAGCCATATCATACAAACTTTAAAAAACAATCTCAAAGTAAACAGAGTATAGCAAAAGACACCTACTATCCCCCATTTAAAACCATGCGAAGTTCTATGGCATTTGGAGGCAGGTGGGCTTTTAGGCAGAGGGAAACCTGTAGTCTATGTTCAAAGGCACAAAGTGACAGAAAAGGTACAGGAATTCAGTCTGATTGGCGTTTTGGTGAAAAGAGACTGGTGGCAAGGGAGGCAGGGCCAGGTGAAGGAGGAACTCAGATGTCAAGCAAAGACATGAGTCTTATTCTGCAGAAGATAAGGAGCCATCAAAGGAGTGTAAGTATTAGTGCAATAGGAACCGCTTTTCACTGGAAAAAAAGTAACTAGGCAAGCTGGAGGAGCACCACTAGAAGCAGGAGGATAGGCAGGAGCTGCTTATAGTAGTTCTAGGCCTGAACTAGAGCAGCTGGAAATAGAGAGGAGAACACAGTTCATGAGTTTGAACTGAAAGGCCTAGGGCTCAATGTTGGAGGAGAGGGAGGGCAGAGGAGAGAGAGAGAGAGCTTGGAAGAGGGGGAACAGGGTGTTGTTTTGGTTCGGGTCCTCTGAGGAGTAGCCTCCATGATGGGATTTGACACAAAAAGATTTCATGGAAAAATGTCTGTATGGAATAATGGGTGAAGGAGCGGGAATAGGCAGACCATGGTAAAGTCCTAGGAAAGGGGAGAAGGAAGAAAGGATTGGGTAGAAAGAGGTCCAGACTTTAGCACAGGTCCAAGGAAGTTTTGGCCATGCTGGTGCACAGTATTTGAGCAAATATTGCCCCTTAGAAGAACCCCACATCAGTCAGGAACAAGCTGGCTAATGCTAATATCCCCTTATGCTCAGTCACTGGCTGAGAGCAACTTGCAGGGAGCCTGGCCTCGATGCGAAGCTGGCAGTGGACCCCACAGGGCAGCAGCTGGGGCTCAGTCAGCAATGCCCCCTCCCACAGCAGGGTCTCTTAAAGAACATCTGAGCTTCACACATCCATGGTACCACCACTGTTAACTGCTTTCCGGCCTGGGTGGTGCATGAAACATGCTAAGTGTAAAATCAATCCTGGTGTAAGCCTAGGTTTCCAAGAGTATAATTAAGCAAGGTGGGGAAAAATCATTTCTTGTTACAGAGAGAGAAATGTTACAGAGAAAGGACAGTTAAATCAGGCAGCCCTACTTTGCTTTCTGACACTATCAATTTATAACTTTGGGACTTTGACAGAGTGATCAAATTCTGTTATTCTCAATTCATAGTTTTTTATTCATAAAGTGGGAATTAAGAATACATACCTCACATAGATTTTCTGAAGATTATTTGATATCTTGGATATATGCCATTGCTTTTGGCACAAGGTAGACATTCAGCGGTTATTAGTTTCATAATAACTGGCAGATTATCTTATTGTTTCAGACTTGTGACATAGCCAGAGTGCATAGGTATAAATTGTTCTTTCAGTTTGCTTAGTGCAAAAACTCCTTCACTCCTAGAGCTTATGGAGAAGCTATTCATTTGTCTTCCTAGCATGCCCATTTATATTCTGAGTTTCACACCATTAATAGATAAAACCTCAGGAGCTAAGAAGATGGTTGTCAGAAAAGCCAGTGGGAAGTGCTTCCACTGACAAAATGGCCAGAAGTGCTGGAACACTCTGCAGACTTTACAATTGCAGATTTTAAAATTCTGGGTGTGGCCAATGCTACCTTATTTAAGTAAAAGCTAAGGGTCTTATAAACTGATTTTTAACTGGCAAGATCGGTAGTAAAGTTATTGTAAGCTCAGGTTTTAATTTTTCTTATACTATTCAGATAGGTGGGGATAGGTCCCAGGCACTAACAGCTTTATAAAGCTCCCGGCTGATTCTATTGAGTATTTTTGTTTTATTTTTTATGCCTTTTATTATGGGTTTGAGAACCATTGATCTTGACCAGTAATATTGCCTTCTCAAACAGCCTCAGTGTCACTATTAAACATTTAGGTATATTTGTTTAGATTTATTTATTTATTTATTTATTTATTTATTTATTTTTTTGAGACAGAGTCTTGCTCTGTCGCCCAGGCTGGAGTGCAGTGGTGCGATCTCGGCTCACTGCAGCCTCTGCCTCCCAGGTAGCTGGGATTACAGGCACATGCCACTACACCCAGCTAATTTTGGTATTTTTAGTAGAGATGGAGTTTTGCCACGTTGGCCAGGCTGGTCTCGAACTCCTGACCTCAGGTGATCTGCCTGCCTCAGCCTCCCATGATTAATTTTTTAAGTATAACTGAGATTTTTAAAAAACAAAAACAAACAAAAAACATGTTCCTCTCAATACCGTGGAGCCCCTCTACTGGAAGCCCAAGAGGATTTGGCAAAAGAGACCCTTGGGAAGGTAGGCACAGCTGCTTAATGGCACTTAGCTTACCTAAGGCAACAGAGAATCAATAGCCTCTCCAGAGTTGGCCTTGCAAGTCTAATCCCAGCAGCTCACCTCATGCACTGTGTATGAGGTATGAGAGGAAATAATGACTTCACCCTCCTCTCCTGTTAACTGTTAGAAACTCAGGGTTTCTACTATGGAAACGTCTAAACCCACTGAATTTGGAAAATACCTTTGGAAAAAAATAATTTCTACTCACAAGAATATACAAACTTTAGAGAACAACTTTGAAACAAGATAATTTCTAAGACTGAATTTAGAATTGTTATGTAGAAAATATAATTTGGCTTGGTTATCTTTTTACTCTTTCAGGTATCTATGTGTCTCTCTGCCTGTAGAGAGGGTTCTGGTCTGGAATAACTTGCTGAGGGGAGCACTGAACTCAAACACCTTCTTGTACAATTCTACCCCTCCAGCTTGCAACCTACAAGACCCACTATTCGTAGGAAAAGTAGTCCACCCTCAAAGCAGCAAGATGCAAGAAGAGATAGTCTTGCTTAGAGGGCTATGAAGTTAAACAATACTGGCTTTGAAAGCTGGTGCTGGTATGTACTAATAACAAATCCTTGGACAAGTCACATAACCTGTCTCATTTATCAATTTTCTCATTGATAAAATTGGTGCAGTATAATAATAATGCACATTTATATTCATTCCCTAGGACACAAATGGCAAACCTGATAAACAGGCACTGGGGAGGATCCAGTGTCCCTGACACACTTGGGCATAATCTAAACGTAGTGGGACATGAATGAAGATGGAGAAAGGGATTTGACACAAAAAGCTGTTTGCTACTTTGGCCAGGTCTGGGTCTCCCGTAGTGTCTGTGTGTGCTTTTCATTTTCAGGCAAAAGTCAACCATATTTGTAAGAGCCTGAGATCACATTTTCTCTTGGGAGTTATAAGCAACCTGGCCTCACTCAGGCACCAGTTTGGGTGGCTAACTTGAACCTTGGCCTTGAAATAAAGAAGTAAAACGAATTGAGAGTAATGAGCTAACCGGCGATTCCAAATGTAAGTTAAATCTTGTTTGGAATGGAATTATCCACCCTCTTTGAACTGTCACTCCACCAGGTTTTTTAGGAATCATTTGCTGATTCTGATTCCCTACTATGTGTTGAGTTCTGCTGCAAACATGGAAACAAAATGCAGAAAGAGGCTTTGAAGGAGTTTACAGTATAATTGGGGAAACAAGATATGAAGGCTTACTTTGTTTTTCTCTTTCGTGTGTGTTCCTAATGTCAACAGGAGTAGATCAGATACTAGAAACAAGTAGATTTTAGAAGAAGGGAATAAAGTGTTTCTAAGGCTTGTGGAAGCCTGGGTATGTTTATGAATGAGGTTTGAGAAAGGTTAGATGGGAAAAAGAAACTGCATTACTTTTTAGAATGAAAGTAGAATAGACTTGGCTAACACAATTTTTGCTAAGAAAAGTGGCAAAAATCATTAAAGCAGTGGATGGAGGAATGATAAGGTTGGACTGGACCTTGAAGGCAATGAGCAACTACTGATTGTTTCTTCAGAGGTGAGGAAATGGAATGTGATAAGTGTGATACTTATTCTTAGCAAAACTACAATACTTTAATATATGTACATGATAATAAATACAACAAATAACATTTGCTATGTGCATATTATATCCTGGATATTGCTCTAAGTGCTTCCCATACATGGAAATTATTTAATTAAGTAATAACCTTAGTGATAGGTACTCATAATGTCCCATTTCACAGATGGGAAGTAGGAACTTGTAGGGAGATTGTTCTGGTGGTGATACATTGCAAAGATCAGGTGGGGCAAAGACACTGAGGCAGGCAACCTGGGGTGGAAGTCGGCAAGACAGCCAGACAAAGGCATCAAGCCCTGAGTCTAGATTAAGGCTGTGCTATCTGACACGTTTTCTTGAATGTGAAGAGAAATGTCCAGGTTAAATATTAAATGTAGATGAAATAATTAATGTAGATAAAGCCCTATTTGGTCCATTGATGAACAGGGGCAAAGACTCTCCTTTGTAAAGTCAAAGGGCACCGAATTTTCTGACATTGACAGAGAAGCCCAAATACCACATTTCTTAAGGCTCCTCTGAAGGTGTTCTTCAGTATTCATTCGAGAAACTTAACTCTTGTCTGCCATTACCCACCAGGCAGAAATTCAACATTTGGTAAACGAGTGGTTCTTTTAGATTAAAAAAATGAAGAAACTTGTATCATTTTATATTTACTTCTGCTTCAGACAAAATAGTATTATTTCTATTTATTTATAAAGTATGTTTTTATTTTACTGATACATAATATTTTGAGTATGGGGTATATGAGTATTTATGGGTATATGAGTGAGTTTTGTTACATGCATAGAATGTATAATGATCAAGTCAGTGTATTTGGGGCATCCATCACCTGGAGTATTCATCATTTATGTGTTGGCATCATTTCAAGTCCCCTCTTCTAGTTACTTTGAAATATACAAAATATTATTGCTAAGTATAGTCACCCTATTCTGCTATCAAACATTAGAACTTATTTCTTCTATTAAACTGTATGTTTGTATCCATTAACCAACTTGCCTTTATCATCCTTCTCACCCACCCACCCTTCCCTGTCTCTGGTATGTATCATTCTATTCTCTGTTTTCATGAGATCAAGTCATTTAGCTCCCACATATTAATGAGAACATGCAGTATTTGTCTTTCTGGGCCTGGATGGTTTCATGTAACATAATGACCTCCAGTTCCATCCATGTTGCTGCAAGTCACATGATTTCATTCTTTTTTATGGCCAAATAGTATTCCTTTGTGTATATATAACTCATTTTCTTTATCCATTTATCCCTTGATGGACACTTAAGTTGATTTCACATCTTCGCTATTGTGAATAGTGCTGCGATAAACATGAGAGTTCAGGTGTCCCTTTGATACATTGATTTGTTTTTCTTTTTTGAATAAATGCCCGGTAGTGAGATTGCTGGGTCATATGGTGGTTTTATTTTTAGTTCTTTGAGAAATCTCCATACTGTTTTCCATAGTGGTTGCACTAATATGCATTCCAGCCAAGAATGTTTGAATTCCGTTTTCTCCACATCCTCTTACCTGTTTTTTCACTTTTGTCATTTAATAATAGTCATTCTAAGTTGAGATGATATCTAATTGTGGTTTTGATTTGCACTTCCCAGATGATTTGTGGTATTGAACATTTTTTAAATATATTTGTCAACCATTTTTATGTCTTCTCTTAAAAATGTCTATTCATATCTTTTCCCCATTTTTAATGAGGTTATACATTTTTTACCATTGAGTTGTTTGGGTTCCTTGTATTTTCTGGTTATTGGTCTCCTGTCAGATTAATAGGGTACAAATATTTTCTCCCATTCAAGAGGCTGTCTCTTCACTCTTATTGATTGTTTTCTTTGCTGTGCAGAAGCTTTTTACTTTAATATAGTCCCATTTGTCTATTTTATGTTTTTGTTGCCTTGCTTTTGAGATCTTAGCCATAAAATCTTTGCCTAGACTAATGTCTTATGTTTAAGTATTTAATCCATCTTAAGTTGACTTTCGTACATGGTGAGAGATAGGAGTCCAGTTTCATTCTTCTGCATAGGGGTATCCAGTTTTACCAGCACCATTTATTGAATAGAATGTCCTTTCCCCAATGTATGCTCTTGGTAGCTTTATCAAAGATTAATTGGCTATGAATATTTAGATTTCAGTTCTCTGTTTTGTTCCATTGGTCTATGCATCTATTTAATATCAATACTATGCTGTTTTGGTTACTATAGCCTTGTAATATATTTTGAAGTCATGTAGTGTGATGCCTCCAGATTTGTTCTATTTGCTTAGGATTGCTTTGATTATTCAAGGTCTTTTGTGGTTCTCTATAAATTTTAGGATTTATTTCCTACTTTTGTGAAAAATTACATTGGTATTTTGATAATTACATTGGTATTTTGATTGCACTGAGTTCATATTTAAGACATGCCAAGAAGTATTGAGAAAGACATTATAGGCAACCATGTACCACAATTTAGATCTACTATATTTTGCCATGTTTTCTTTATATAACTTTTTACTTCTGCTTTTAAATAGCTTTATGAAGTTATGGTTGACTTCTGTTGCACATAACTGACTATAATTTGTTAAGTTTTGACATACATGTACTTTTATAAACCCATTACCACAATCAAGGTAGTGAACATTTCCATCATCTACATATATCACTTTTCAAAGGAGTAAAATATTTCTGATATAGTGTAGTGCCAACACTCTGTTCTTACCTATCTGTTTCTAGAGTTAATCACTCTCTAGAAGCTATTTTTCCTGTGCATTTGCCTTAAAAAAACTTATGCATCTACAGGTAACATGCTGTAATATTTACTAATATACTGCTTTGAAATTTTACATAGATATCATCGTATTAAACATTTTTAACTTGGTTTCTCCTACCTCCACCAAAAGGTTTTCGATATATCCATGCTTATCCATGTAGATTAGATTAATTAATTTTACATATTCTATCAAAATATTTATTGTGGTGAAAAATTAAATAAAACTGAAGTTTTTGTCTTGAAAACCGAAGTTTAAATTTAAAACCAAAATTAAATTCCAAAATTGCAGTCCAAAGCCAGCTTGTTACAATGTATCATAGCTGCCATCTAAGGGGGTAAAAGAATATAAGTTTTAAACCCACTAATTGTTAATAGTAATTTATTTATATGTAAGAGTATGGGTAATTTTATATTTTATGTTTTATTCTTTCTATTTTTACTTTCCAAATTAATCATAATTAATATGTATTATTTTTATAATAAAAATAAAATATCAAGTTGAATTATTGGGGTGCTTTCCTATGAAACTATCTGACTAGGAAGTTTACAGGCAAATGTGAGCATGGAAAAATGATCTTAAAACTGTGTATAAGCAGCTGAGACAAAATCTTCACTGAGTTGAGGACAGTATTAGGTATGGAGAGATTTTCTTACTGTTTTATAACTTGTGGTGCATATGTCAGGGATAGAACTTATCAGTTTTTATTCAGTGAGACTCTTCCAAATAGAGCTGAAAGAATCCCATCAGATTTATGGTGATCTTCTAATAGGCACAGATATACGATGTCATTTTTCTCAAAGATCACTGCATCTATTCATTCCATGAATGAAAGCGCTTATCCCATTCACAAGGAAGCTGCTAAGAGTTTTTTACACCAATCTTCTATACATTTTTCCCACTTGGAAATACATATATATATATATATTTTCCACTTTTTTGATGTGACTCATTTCCCATTGATTTTTCATTTTTAATAAAATTTTTCTAAGCACTTCAAGGGAAAGGTCATTAAATGCTTCCCTGAGTGCCCATAACTGAAGTAAAAATAGAGGAGCAGAATATTTCCCCACATTTTTCTTATACTTGAAAAATGTTGTTGCATATTTTTGAAATATTTATCTTAGAGAAAACTCGGAAGCCATGACATGGTGGGCCAATTTCTCTGCTCTATTGTTAAGGTTTTTACCATTCCATAATGCTGACAAATTATCATCTTAATTTATAAATTTATTTATGTTGGAGTTGCAGTGCCTTTGTAACTTACCACAATATGCTATTATGAGGACTGAATGCTTAAGCTGAAGGGGTCTGAGTGTGTTACTGTAAGTTGACATGAAAAATCTGTGTCAGAATGTATAATTTTGACCCAGAAAGCTGGAACTAAGTTTATATAGAACCCCCAATTCAACACTGTGTCTTTCTCCATTTGAGATGTTTTCTCCTTTCCATCGATTGGCTTTCTGCATTATTCTATCTCAAATCATACACACGTATGCAAACCCACATTCTCTTGCTTATGGCAAATGTGTACCTGCTTTTTCTCTTATCCAGAATTGCATATGCTACTTATATACTAATAGCCCAAATATTTGTATGGTGTGTGAAACGTGGGAGTATTTCAAGCTGTAACCAAATAATGTTAAATAGCGAAAACTGGTTTATTGAATAGAAGCACATTTTCAAAAAGCTTTGTTCCATGGAAACACTTTTAATATGTGCTTGCCAGCCAGCATATGGCACATGTCTCAAGAAGTGTCAAAATACTAATTTTTAAAAATGAACAAACATGTTATTGATAAATGTGTTACTTGGTAGAAATGGTTGTTGAATACTACTGATCCTTATTACTCTACAGAGAAAGGGAAAAACTCAATTAACTAATAGCATTGTAGTCTAATTGTACACACCCATTTCTGTTTCTCAAAGGATAATACTAATAATTATCTTAGCAGAATTGAATAGCAATATGTCTAAAATATCTTCTACAGTAATCTATTTTTAAGTGCTAACAAAGGAGAAAAAATATTGAGAATTAGTATCTTTTTAAACAATGAGTAAATTGACATTTTTAACTGCATTTTAAAATTATTTTCTTTTTAATGATACTTCTCTTTTTAAGGACACAATTGATGAAATTTATGTATAAAGCATTAAATGTTTTTTCCAGATTTGTTCTTTATTGTATTACATTTATAAATTTATAAAACAAAATTTTATTCAATTTTGTTTAATTTTACCCATGAGATACTGCATACAAAGAGAGTGTTTGCAGATATTATAACCACACGGTCTCTGTAATAGAAATAATCATTTTTGGTATGCATTATATTGTTCAATTTTGTTGAACAATGTAACGAACACTCCACTTGACAAGAGAACACTCAGAATCATTATGGCACAAAGATAACTGTCATTTATTGTTCACCTTCTAGTTTCCAAAGATGCTGTCTTCACTCATGCTATTTTGCTTCAGTAGTCACATCACCATTGTAAAGGTAAGAAAAGAGACTCACAAAGGGCAAATAGCTTGTCCAAGGTCACTCATCAAGTAAGCAGCGGAGACAAAACTCAGTCACTGTTGTTCTGGCTCCGCCGTGTCCTTTCACTTCCACATGCTCCCTTTAAAAAAAGGATGATAGGAGATGGAACAGGAAAAGAAGAGAGGTAGAGTATAAAGCCAGTATTGAGACTAAAAAGTAACCACTCATTCCAAATAACTTGCATTCATTCAGATACATTCAGGAAATTGTTGGAGACCAACAAATAGATCAGGCAATCTTTAGTGAGGAGAGCAATAGCTCTTGTGCTCTCACAGATGGGGATGTGGGCCATGGAGACCTTGGCCTCAGAGGTTTTATTTCCTGTCCTATTTTGTGCTTGTTTGGCAGAAGGTTCAAAAGAGAGTACTATATGCCAAGAGGAGCTATCAGACAAATGAAAAAGCAGACACTCAGAACAGATGATGATTTTGGCAGAGGGATTATTACTGGTTTGATAGGATACAGCAAAAGACCTCTACTGTTTTTGCTTTATTGTAGGGAAGAAATACTGACTAGTTTATAGACCACTAATATTCCCTATGGAGAAAAATGCATACGTCATTTTAAATATAAAATTTTAAATGGCAAGATTTGCTGGCAAGATTGAAAAGGAAAAGGAGAGGAAAAGACAAGAAGGTAAAATAAGTTGTCTGTTCCTTACCCATAACTCTATATTATTCATATTATTATAGGTATCAGGAGGTAATATTCATGTGAGGCTAGCATATAATGTCTGTTATCCTCTTATTATAGAAATTGTACAAAACTGAAATCCAGAAAAGTCAGAGAAATACTGTTAGCAGTAAAACTAGGACATGGTTTTGTTTTGTTTTTTCATTTTTTTTAAACAAAGACAGGGCTGGAGCCTCATTAGCTGAAAAAATCTGAATCGCCACATGATTAGAGTGAGGGAGATTATGATATACATTATTCTGGTGTTAAAAGAACAACTTTAGACAAATTAAATCAATTGAACAGAGTGATTCATAAGTTGAGCAGCCCCGGAATCAAAATAGGTCCAGAGATTCTCTGGAGCTGCCACATAGACAAGATTTATGGACATAAAAAGGAAAATGATGTACAGAAAATGGAAGTGAGGTACAGAAACAGCTGGGTTGGTTACAGCTTGGCGTTTACCTTATTTGAACAGGGATTAAACAGTTGGCTGCCTGTGATTGGCTGAAACTCAGAGATTGGCACAAGAGTAGGTCAGGTCTGTTTACATGCCGGTAAGTTAGAGTTCACTATGTATGGAGAAATCTTTAGGTGGAACTTAAGATATGTAATAAGGCAGCTTTAGGCTAAACTTAATTGAACGCTGGTGATTAAAGAAGTATTGAATTTCAAAATGGAGCCTGAAAAAAGATACTATGCCTCCCATTGGCCTTGCCCCTTATGCCAACTACTTGTCTGTTCATGCAGGCTGGCAGCCATCTTGGGAAAGAAACCTGGGGTTGCCATTTTGTAAGGGCTTGGTTTGTCTTTGGCTTTATTTGGTCATACATTCAGCAAATCTTTATTAAGTGCTGAGAAAAGAATAGAACGTTTATCTGAGGAATGAGAGTTCAAGTTATCAGGCCTAGAGAGACATTAAAAAATGAGACAGCTATGACACCCTACTTCCCTGCTTTTATACTGTGTACTCATCTCTTGAAACTGCTTGCTAGTGCCAAAAGTAACTGTAAATGACCCTAAGAATGCAGTATCAGACACTGTAACTCACACTCTATATCTTAAAAATGTAAAGCCAATTACTAATCAATGCTATTTCTGTAAACTGATGAGAATTTCTAATAAACATTTTTATATCATCGCGTTCTCCCTTTTTTGCCTTAAAAAACCTGCTTATAACAAAGGCCAAATAGAGCTTATATTCAAGAATGGTTGGATCTGAGCCTTCTGGGCAGCTGTCTTCACTTCAGCTCAAGTAAACTCTTTAAAAAAGACAGAGAGAGAGAGAAAGAGAAAGAGAGAGAGAGAGAGGGAAAGAAAGAGAGAGGGAGGGAGGGAAAAGAAGAGAAGAAAAGAAAAAAACATAAGATTAATAAAAGAAAGAAAGAAAGAAAACATAAGGAAAAAAAGAGAAAAGAAATCCTGGAGAGATTCCATGAGTCAACTGGTCTGCAGCTTCTAAAACCTTTTGTAGGGTTCCTGTGGCCCCCTGTTGAAGAGTTCTGTAAAGACAGAACTATTGAAGACTGTGCCTCCACTTTGGCTTGTTTAAACACTTTACTGCTTTTTGGAAGAGGAAGAATCAAAGTAAATTTTATGGTTGGCTCCTTTACTGGGAAAAAGGAGGAGAAGCTCTTTGTGGTATCACATAAATAAGCATTTCTTTACCAGCATGTGAGTTCTTCACCCTGGGTGACAGGAGTCCAGGAGCCCAGTAAGCCAGAGTTATAAACAGATGGGGTGAAATCAGGATGGATGGGCAAGAATGGAGAGAAACAAATGAAGTTTCAAGGCACTAGGACTGTGTGACTTCTATCCCCTTGAATTATATCATCTAGATGTTATGGGATCTCTGGGGTGTCAGTTTTTCTGGCTGGAAACCTCTGTGGCTGCAGCGCCTTTGCCCAAGTTCTTCTCCTGTGTCCAGGAAGAACAAGGTATGCAGACAAGTGAAGGGTGAAGAAGAGTTCTATTTCATGTTAGAACAGCTAAAAGGATTGGGTAGCTCCTCTTGTAGGCAGGTTGTCTGGTCGAGTGTTCAGCCCTTAGCAGAGAGGAGGCCCTGGAATGGGTGGCTCCTCTCCATAGGCAAGACATTCTCATGTCTCTGCAGATCTCTGAAGCTCTCAGCAGAGAGGGTACTTCTCTCTGCTGGCAAGTTGTCTCTGCAGCTCTTCAGGGAAGGCTACTCCTTTCTGCAGCTAGTCCTCCGGTCCCATGGTCTCTCTGCCATCTTCCTCCTCTGGCCATCCTCTGCCTGCTCTGGCTGAGCCCAAGGCTTTTATGGACCTCAGCGGGGAGGAAATGGGGCCAATTAGTCCATGGGCAGCCATGGGCGAACCCAGAAGAGGCACCATGAGTCCCCACTGTGGTCCACAGGACTGGCAGCCCAGCAACCAGTCTTCAGACCCTTCTTGGCCTGAAGGTGGGGCCTTACTGGGGAACCACCCCCTTCCCCCCAGGAATCAATTTGCCTCCCGCTGCCATTCATGGCCTAGGGGCTTGGCTCCAATGCCCACTCTAAGATCAGAGCAGGTGCTGGAAGTGGAGAGAGGCCAGGCAGTGGGAGCAGATACCCTGAGCCTTCAGGGATGGGAGTCCTTCCTGTGGCCCCCAAGGGTGCAGGCTGCAGAGATGCCGGGGTCCTGTGCCTGGGAGGGTGGCTGCAGCTGCACCCAGGAGCTCCCACCCTGCTAACTCAGAAGGGGCAGGGCTCCCACTTGTCCCCGGCTCTTCCTTGTCTCCTCTACAGCCCAGGTCTACAGCCATGGGTGTGGTGGCTGCAGCTACACCCAGGAGGGCAGATCCTGCCTGCTCTTGGCCCTCCCGCAAGAGCACAGGGAGGCATGGATCCACAGCTGGTTTGGGCAGCTGTAGCCCCACTCAGGAGAGTAGGGCTTCTGCCTGCTCTGTAGAGCAGGAGGCCTGGGGTCTGCAGCTGTTGTTAGGGTGGCTGCAGTAACCGAGGAGCTCCAGTCCCAATCAGAAGGGGCAGGGTTCCCACTGGCTCCATGGAGTGTGCAGCCTCAGCCACGCTTCCCCACTGCAACTGGCATGATGAGCAGCCACTGCCATCACAGATATTTGTCTCATTTTGTTATTTACTAGAGAAAACATAACAATTTCTTACAAAAAAATTTTGAAGTATAAAAATGGAAGGAGAATGTCTAAGTCCTCTGGAAATAAATGGCATTGACAGTCTTCTTGATTTAATTTCTGCTGCTTATTTCAAGAGGCATCCAGATGCTTTCCTTAATTGGATCTAGTTAAGATAGTCCTGATGGAAAATTCAGTATATTGGCCATAATTATTGAATTAGTGAATCACAGACATGATTAGAAAGAAATTAACATAGCCACCTGACTCTTGTTAAGGTTATAATTGATTCTGGTTATTAAAGTTGTCCCAATTAAATTAGTGATGACCATCTCAACTCAACATTCCCTAACAATAATAAAGTGACTTTTATTTGTGCAAAACTATTATTTTTAATGTTGGATAGAGAAAACAATCTCTATCTTTTAAAAGTATCTATGGAAAATATGTTTTTTTTGTAGTAATAATTTAGGTTCTCCTATATGAGGAAAAACTATCAGATCCTATCCTGATTCCAGGAAAGTAAAATTGAAGGTGACCCTAAAGATAAATCCTAGTCAATAGCATTCTATTATGTTTACCCCCTTTAAACACAAATTGAACACCTCCCCTGAAAGGAATTCCTGTGGCTGTTTATTTTAATCTTTATGAAGATTTAATGCTGGGAAATTGTTTCTCATACTAAGTTCTCTTATTCATTTTATAATTTTTTTTTTGAGATAGAGTCTCGCTCTGTCCCCCAGTCTGGGGTGAAGTGGTGTGATCATAGCTTATTGCAGTCTTGAACTCCTGGCTGGGCTCAAGTGACCCTCCCACCTCAGCCTCCCACGTAACTCGGGTGTGAATCAACATGCCTGGCCATTTTACAAATATTTATTGTGTACCTACGACTTGCCAAGCACTGGCGTATAGTATAAACAGTGGTGAAAAAAATAACCTCTACACTGAAAGAAATTAAAATGGGTGTGAAAATATTTGTATTTTTAACCAATTAGTCCTTGACTTGTGCTGTGGGCTGCAAACACAGTGCCTCAAAAACCTAAAGATCAGTTTGGCGCTTATAGCTCCTTTTTTACCCCTAGATAGGTTTTTGCGAGGATGGAGGGGGTGTTGAGAGTTTTTATATGAGATGATTCCAAGTCTTTTCATAATTTTCTGATTCTTCCTTGAATACATTTTACTTTCTCTCTATCCCATTTTAAGTGTTATACCTGGAATTAAATGTGATTCACCAGAACAGTGGTATGTTTTGCTTATGCACTCCCTAAACAAACTTTGAAAAACTGTGTACTCCTTTGAGCATTTTTAAGTAGACATCTAAAACTTTTTCATTGTAAGTATAAATAGTTGCAGTGGATGTAATTTCAACTGTATTGGGAATATTGACTTTATAAATAAAACTTGTATTACTCTTTTTAATATATCCAAAGAAATATGAGCACCAAGATGGCTTAATGTCCACCATTATACATTTTGACTCATGTTTGTATTTTGTTGATGATTTAGACTCACTTCTACTTCTCCCATTTTATTCCATATCCCCCACAGAATTTTATCCTAATATAACATACTTTTATTCTTAAACATAACATACCTTTATTCTTTGACATAACATACTTTTATTCTTAAAACTATATATAAATATATATATAGTTTTGTATATATATAGTTTTGTATTTTTATATATATGTATTTAAATATATAGTTATGTATATATATTATATAGTTTTGGGATACATGTGCAGAACATGCAGGTTTGTTACATAGGTATACACATGCCATGGTGGTTTGCTGTACACATCAAACCGTCATCTACATTAGGTATTTCCCCTAATGCTATCCCTCCCCTAGCTCCCCACTCACTGACAGGCCCCATTGTGTGATGTTCCCCTCCTTGTGTCCATGTATTCTCATTGTTCAACTCTCACTTATGAGTGAGAACATGCGATGTTTGGTTTTCTGTTCCTGTGTTAGTTTGCTGAGAATGATGGTTTCCAGCTTCATCCATCTCCCTGCAAAGGACATGAACTCATCCTTTTTTATGGCTGTATAGTATCCCATGGGGTATATGTGCCACATTTTCTTTATCTAATCTATCATTCATGGGCATTTGGGTTGGTTCCAAGTCTTTGCTATTGTGAATAGTGCTGCAATAAACATACGTGTGCATGTGTCTTTATAGTGGCATGATTTTAATCCTTTGGGTGTATACCCAGTAATGGAATTGCCGGGTCAAATGGTATTTCTGATTCTAGATCCCTGAGGAATAGCCACACTGGCTTCTACAATAGTTGAACTAATTTACACTCCCACCAACAGTGTAAAAGCATTCCTATTACTCCACATCCTCTCCAGCATCTGTTGTTTCCTGACTTTTTAATGATCACCATTCTAACTGGCATGAGATGATATCTCATTGTGGTTTTTATTTGCATTTCTCTAATGACCAGTGATGATGAGCTTTTTTTCATATGTTCGTTGGTCACATAAATGTCTTCTTTTGAGAAGTGTCTGTTCATATCCCTCTCCTACTTTTTGGTGAGGTTTCTTGTTTTTTTCTTGTAAATTGGTTTAAGTTCTTTGTAGATTCTGGACCTTTGTCAGATGGATAGATTGCAAACATTTTCTCCCATTCTGTAGGTTGCCTGTTCACTCTGATGATAGTTTCTTTTGCTGTGCAGAAACTCTTTAGTTTAATTAGATCCCATTTGTCAATTTTGGCTTTTGTTGCCATTGCTTTTGGTGTTTTAGTCATGAAGTCTTTGCCCATGCCTATGTCCTGAATGGTATTGCCTAGGTTTTCTTCCAGGGTTTTTATGGTTTTAGGTCTTATGTTTAAGTCTTTAATCCATCTTAATTTTTGTATAAGGTGTAAGGAAGGGGTCCAGTTTCAGTTTTATGCATATGGCTAGCCAGTTTTCCCAACACCATTTATTAAATAGGGAATCCTTTCCCCATTGCTTGTTTTTGTCAGGTTTGTCAAAGATCAGATGGTTGTAAATGTGTGGCATTATTTCTGAAGCCTCTGTTCTGTTTCATTGGTTCATATATCTGTTTTGGTACTAGTATCATGCTGTTTTGTTTACTGTGGCCTTGTAGTATAGTTTGAAGTCAGGTAGCATGATGCATCCAGCTTTTTTACTTTTCTTTTCTTTCTTTTTTTTTTTTTTTTTTTTGCTTAGGACCGTCTTGGTTATATGGGCTCTTTTTTGGTTTCATATGAGATTTAAAGTAGTTTTTTCTAATTCTGTGAAGAAAATCAATGGTAGCTCAATGAGGTTAGCATCAAATCTATAAATTACTTTGGGCAGTATGGCCATTCTTAATATATTGATTCTTCCTATCCATGAGCATGGAATGTTTTTCTATTTGTTTGTGCCCTCTCTTATTTCCTTGAGCAGTGGTTTGTAGTTCTCCTTGAAGAGGTCCTTCACATCCCTTATAAGTTTTATTCCTAGGTATTTTATTCTGTTTGTAGCAATTGTGAATGAGAGTTTACTCACAATTTTGCTCTCTGCTTGTCTATTATTGGTGTATAGAAATGGTTGTGATTTTTGCACATTGATTATGTGTCCTGAGACTTTGCTGAAGTTGCTTATCAGCTTAAGGAGATTTTGGGCTGAGATGATGGAGTTTTCTAGATATACAATCATGTCATCTGCAAACAGAGACAATTTGACTTTCTATTTTCCCAATTGAGTATTCTTTCTTTCACTTGCCTGATTGCCCTGGCCAGAACTTCCAATACTATGTTGAATAGGACTGGTGAGAGAGGGCATCCTTGTCTTGTGCCGGTTTTCAAAGGGAATGCTTCCAGCTTTTGCCCATTCAGTATGATATTGATTGTGGGTTTGTCATAAATAGCTCTTATTATTTGGAGATACGTTCCATCGATACCTAATTTATTGAGAGTTTTTAGCATGAAGGGGTGTCAAATTTTATCAAAGGCCTTTTCTGCATCTATTGAGATAATCATGTGGTTTTTGTCATTGGTTCTGTCTGTGTGATGGATTACATTTATTGATTTGTGTATATTGAACCAGGCTTGCACCCCAGGATGAAGCTGACTTGATCATAGTGTATAAGCTTTTTGATGTGCTGCTGGATTCAGTTTGCCAGTATTCTATTGAGGATTTTTGCATCGATGTTCATCAGGGATGTTGGTCTGAAATGTACTTTTTTTGTTGTGTCTCTGCCAGATTTTGGTATCAGGATGATGCTTGCCTCATAAAATGAGTTAGAGAGGAGTCCCTCTTTTTCTGTTGTTTGGAGTAGTTTCAGAAGGAATGGTACCAGCTCCTTTTTGTACCTCTGGTAGAATTCGGCTGTGAATCCATCTGGCCCTGGAATTTTTTTGGTTGGTAGGCTATTAATTATTGCCTCAATTTCAGAACTTGTTATTGTTCTATTCAGGGGTTCCTCTCCTTCCTGGTTTAGTCTTGGGAGAGTGTATGTGTCCAGGAATTTATCCATTTCTTCTAGATTTTCCAGTTTATTTGCTTAGAGGTGTTTATAGTATTCTCTGATGGTAGTTTGTATTTCTGTGGGATCAGTGGTGATATCCCCAGTATCAATTTTTATTCTGTCTGTTTGATTCTTCTCAATTTTCTTCTTTATTAGTCTGGCCAGTGGTCTATCTATTTTGCTAATCTTTTCAAAAAACCAGCTCCTGGATTTATTGATTTTTTGACGGGTTTTTTATGTCTTTATCTCCTTTGGTTCTGCTCTGATCTTAGTTATTTCTTGTCTTGTACTAGCTTTTGAATTTGTTTGCTCTTATTTCTCTAGTTCTTTTAATTTTGATGTTAGGGTATCGATTTTAGATCTTTCCCGCTTTCTCCTGTGGGCATTTAGTGCTATAAATTTCCCTCTAAATACTGCTTTATCTGTGTCCCAGAGATTCTGGTACATTGTGTCTTTGTTCTCATTGGTTTCAAAGAACTTATTTATTTCTGCCTTAATTTCGTCACTTACCCAGTAGTCTTTCAGGAGCAGGTTTTTCAGTTTCCATGTAGTTGTGCGGTTTTGAGCGAGTTTCTGAATCCTGAGTTCTAATTTGATTGCACTGTGGTCTGAGAGACCATTTGTTATGATTTCCGTTATTTTGCATTTGCTGAAGAGTGTTTTACTTCCAATTATCTGGTCAATTTTAGAATAAGTGCGATGTGGTGCTGAGAAGAATATATATTCTGTTGATTTGGGATGGATAGTTCTGTAGATGTCTATTAAGTGTGCTTGGTCTAGAGCTGAGTGGAAGTCCTTAATGTCCTTGTTAAGTTTCTGTTTGTTGATCTGTCTAATATTGACAGTGGGTTGTTAAAGTCTCCCACTATTATTATTATTTATTATTATGAAGGGTTTATGTCTCTTTGTAGGTCTCTAAGAACTTGCTTTATGAATCTGGGTGCTCCTGTATTGGGTGGGTATATATTTAGGATAGATAGCTCTTCTTGTTGAATTGATCCCTTTACCATTGTGTAATGCCCTTCTTTGTCTTTTTTGATGTTTGCTGATTTAAAGTCTGTTTCACCACAGACTAGGATTGCAATCCCTGGTGTGTTTTTTTTTCTTTCCATTTGCTTGGTAAATATTCCTCCATCCCTTTATTGTGAGCCTATGTGTGTCTTTGCCCATGAGATGTGTCTCCTGAATACAGCACATCAATGTGACTTGACTCTTTATCCAATTTGCCAGTCTGTGTCTTTTAATGGGGGCATTTAGCCTGTTTACATTTAAGGTTAATATTTTTATGTGTGAATTTGATCCTGTCATTATGATACTAGCTGGTTATTTTACCTCTTAGTTGATGCAGTTTCTTAATAGTGTTGATGGTCTTTACAATTTGGCATGTTTTTGCAGTGGCAGGTATCAGTTTTTCATGTCCATGTTTAGTGCTTCCTTCAGATTTTGTAAGGCAGGCTTGGTGGTGACAAAATCTCTCAGCATTTGCTTACCTGTAAAGGATTTTATTTCTCCTTCACTTATGATGCTTAGTTTGGCTGAATATGAAATTCTGGGTTGAAAATTCTTTTCTTAAAGAATGTTGAATATTGGCCCCCACTCTTTTCTGGCTTGTAGGGTTTCTGCAGAGAGATCCACTGTCAGTCTGATGGGCTTCCCTTTGTGGGTAACCTGACCTTTCTCTCTGGCTACCCTTAACATTTTTTTCTTTGTTTCAACCTTGGTGAATCTGATGATTATGTGTCTTGGGGTTACTGTTCTTGAGGAGTATCTTTGTGGTGTTCTCTGTCTTTACTGAATTTGAATGTTGGCCTGTCTTGCTACGTTGGGGAAATTCTCCTGGATAATATCCTGAAGAGTGTTTTCCAACTTGGTTCCATTCTCCTCATCACTTTCAAAGTATACCAATCAAACATCGATTTGGTCTTTTCACATAGTGCCATATTTCTTGGAGGCTTTGTTCGTTCCTTTTCATTCTTTTTTCTCTAATCTTGTCTTCATGCTTTATTTCATTAAGTTGATCTTCAATCTCTGATATCCTTTCTTCTGCTTGATTGATCCAGCTATTGATACTCATGTATGCTTCAGGAAGTTCTTGTGCTGTTTTTCAGCTCCAGCAGGTCATTTATGTTCTTCTCTAAACTGGTTATTCCAGTTAGCAATTCCTCTAACCTTTTTTCAAGTTTAGAGCATTCAAAAAGGTTCTTAGCTTCCTTGCATTGGGTTAGAACAATGCTCCTTTAGCTCGCAGGAGCTTGTTATTACCCACCTTCTGAAGGCTACTTCTGACAATTTGTCAAATTCATTCTCCGTTCAGTTTTGTTCCCTTGCTGGCGAGGAGTTGTGATCCTTTGGAGGAGAAGAGGCATTCTGGTTTTTGGAATTTTCAGCCTTTTTGCGCTGGTTTTTCCTCATCTTAGTGGATTTATCTACCTTTGGTCTTTGATGTTGGTGACCTTCAGATGGGGTTTTTGTGTGGACGTCCTTTTTGTTGATGTTGATGCTATTCTTTCTGCTTGTTAGTTTTCCTTCTAATAGGCCCCTCTGCTGCAGGCCTGAGGGAGTTTGCTGGAGGTCCACTCCAGACCCTGTTTACCTGGGTATCACCAATGGTGGCTGCAGAACAACAAAGATTGCTGGCCTGTTCCTTCCTCTGGAAGCTTCATCCCAGAGGAGCACCCACCAGATGCCAGCCAGAGCTCTCCTGTATGAGGTGTCTGTTGACCCCTGCTGGGAGATGTCTCTGAGTTAGGAGGCATGGGGGTCAGGGACCCACTTGAGGAGGCAGTCTGTCCCTTAGAAGAGCTCGAGCACTGTGCTGGGAGATCTGCTGCTCTCTTCAGAGCTGGCAGGCAGAAACGTTTAAGTCTGCTGAAGCTGCACCCACAGCTGCCCCTTCCGCCAGGTGCTCTCTCCCAGGGAGATGGAAGTTTTATCTATAAGCCCAAGACTGGGGCTGCTGCCTTTCTTTCAGAGATGCTTTGCCCAGAGAGGAGGAATCTAGAGAGGCATTGTGGCTATAGTAGCTTTGGTGAGCTGTGGTGGGCTCTGCCCAGTTTGAACTTCATTTAAACTGTGAGGGTAAAACCACCTACTCAAGCCTAAGTAATGGCAGATGCTTCTCCTACCACCAAGCTTAAGCATCCCAGGTCAAATTCAGACTGCTGTGCTGGCAGCGAGAATTTCAAGCCAGGGAATCTTAGCTTACGGGGCTCTGTGGGGGTGGGATCTGCTGAGCTAGACCACTTGGGTCCCTGGCTTCAGCCCCCTTTCCAGAAGAGTGAATGGTTCTGTCTTGCTGGTGTTCCAAGTGCCACTGGGGTATGAACAAAAACTTCTGCAGCTAGCTCTGTGTCTGCCCAAATGGCAGGCCATTTTTGTGCTTGAAACCCAGGACCCTGGTGGTATAGGCACTTGAGGGAATCTCCTGGTGTGCAGGTTGTGAAGACCATGGGAAAAGTGTAGTATCTGGGCTGGAATGCACTGTTCCTCAGGGCACAGTCCCTCATGGCTTCCCTTGGCTAGGAGAGGGAATTCCCTGACCTCGTGTGCTTCCCAGGTAAGGTGACATCCCACCCTGCTTCTGCTTGCAGTCGGTGGGCTGCACCCACTGTCTAACCAATCTCAATGAGATGAGCTGGGTACCTCAGCTGGAAATGCAGAAATCACCTGCCTTCTGCATTGATCTTGCTGGGAGCTGCAGACTGGAGTTTTTCCCATTCAGCCATCTTGCCAGCCACCTCTGGTAATATATCAAAACTATATATTAATGACACTAATTATTCTCTGCAATAATGAAACAAGTTCAATTTTTTTATTTCTAAGATAATAAGGATTTATGTGTTAAAATGTTAATGAGCATACATTGCAATAATCATAATAGTATGTACAATTCACCAAACATATTAAAAATTCTGATAAATGATTATTAAACAAAAAAGGTGAAAATATATTTTGAGTACTTTTTTAATGAGTTAAATGAGGAGGAAATTTGAATAAATTACCCTTGGCTGAATGAATTGTCTCCATTAATTTTTTTCCTTTCTTTTTTATTTCATGAAATATTTGAAACCTTTCAGCAACATGCTATTTTAAGACTATGGGTGAGTGGGAGCCATGTCTTCCTTTTATAACATGGACAATCACGATGCAGGCAGTGCAGTAGAGAAGAAACTCGGCTAGAGCTACCTTCTCAGGTGGATCAATTCAGAAAAAAATGTGGATTATGATGCTCTAAAAATGAATTTCCTAAACAATTTCCATGTGCATGTTCTTTTTCAAAGTCTTTGTCTCTTCCAAAGAGTGGAAGCAATTGCCTTCCAGTCTGAAGACCAGCAGTCTATGTGTAGTTTAACCAGAACATAGTAGAATGGGATTTTTATCTCTCTCATGTTAATAACAATCCTTTTATTAATACAACCAAAGATCACATTAAATATCTCAGGGGCCAAATTATACTCTAAATTTATATAAGCCCCACAGTTACCTTTAAATTAACTTTCAAGTCCTTTCTAGCTATGCTTTTGCTAAGTTATGTCCTTCCCCCATTGTGTACTTACATAAGCTTAAATTTATCTCAGTCAGATTTCATCCTTTTAGATTCAATTCTTACTCCAGAATGTTGAGATATTTTTGGATTGTGATTCTATCTTCAACCCACATAGAGAATATTTGAAGAGTATAGGCATATATTCCTAGGATCTAAAAAATGCAACATTTTCCAAGGATTTTCTTTTCAATAATCAAAATATAATTTTGCTACACTTCAAGGTAGTTAGTTTTTAGATAGTTCATCAGAAAAGACTTATAAAGGTATTCGATTTTTGAGAGGTGCTGGACTCTGATTTTAGTTCTTTCACATCATTCATTCATTCAACAACCATGAGTGCCTTCTGTGTTCTGGGCTTTGTGTTAATCACCATGAAATCAGAGATGAGGAAGATGATTCTACCTGAGTAAAATGAGCATAAGAATTAAGAAAGCCATTAATAACAGTGCACAGTGATAAACACTATAAAATACATGTGTCCAAGCTGGTCTAGGAGTACCCAGGAGGGGTATCTGATTCATGTAAAAGGAAGATAGCCAACAAAGACTTTGTAAAGTAGGTGACATAGGAATCTAAAAGAATAAATAAAAGCAAAGTATGCAAAGAACAGGGCATATGCAGTGGGTGGAAGAAAGGGTATTTCAAGAAGAATGCATAACCCATAATGTGAATGCATGGAAGTACAGAGTATTTCAAATTTTCAAACCTATGGAACAGAAAAGGCAGAAAAGGAAAATTCAGGCTAAAATGAAATGAGACACTTTAAGAAATGCAAGGAGAAAAAATAGTTTATTCACCTTGTTGTCAAAGAACAATAATCAAATATGATAAATTTTTTTTTGAATTTTGTGAAAATGAGAAATCTCATCAGTAAAATATGTACCTGGCACAGAGGCAAGTGAAACCCTACCTTATGACATCCAGACTTTTAATATTGGATTTCTAAGGAATTTGACGACTGAGTACAGATGCTACTACCTCTTCCTTGATTCTCTTCCCCCATCTCTGTCTTAGTCAGTTGCATATCCCTGTGATGGTTAGTATTAAGTATCACCTTGATTGAACTGAAGGATGCAAAGTATTGTTCCTGTGTGTGTCTGCAAGGGTGTTGCCAAAGGAGTTTAACATTTGAGTCAGTGGACTGGGAGAGGCAGACCCACCTTCAGTGTGGGTGGGCACCATCCAATCAGCTGCCAGAGCAGCTACAATAAAGCAGGCAGAAGAAGGTGGGAGAAGTCAACTTGCTGAGTCTTCCAGGCCTTCATTTTTTTCCCATGCTGGATGCTTCCTGTTCTTAAACGTCAGACTCCAAGTTCTTCAGGTTTTGGACTCTTGGACTTAGACCAGTGGTTTGCCTGGGGCTCTCGGGCCTTCGGCCACAGACTGAAGGCTGCATTGTTGACTTCCCTACTTTTGAGTTTTGGGACTCGGACTGACTGCCTTGCTCTTCAGCTTGCAAAGGGCCTATTGTGGGATGTCACCTTGTAATAGCGTGCATCAGGACTCCTTAAGAAACTCCACTTCAGATATACATCTATCCTATTAGTTCTGTTTCTCTAGAGAACCCTGACTAATACAGATTTTGGTACCGGGAGTGGTTCTAATGGAACAGAATTTTAAGGATGATTTTTTTTTTTTTTAGTTGGTTTTGAGGTTTCTGGATTTGGCTGCTTAATCTGATTAGACCTCAAAATCCTGAGGATTCTACTTCTAATAGTATGGAGAACACTGATAGTCCCTGTTTTGAACTGTTTAGAGAGTTATGCAAAGTAAATGCATTTGATACTACTGATTCACCACTCTTGAGGGGCGAGGAGTTTAGTGACTCTATACGTAATACTTTCGACCATTTGTGCAGAACCAGGGAATATAATGAAGTTGGTTGGTTGCTCCTAAGTTTGCTGGACAAAGTGATGAAAGAAAAGAATGAGCTCAGGGATTCTAAGTCCTGGTTCCAGAAACACACACTAAGCCTCAAGTCTTCTAAGATTGCCCTGAGTGAGAGTCTTATCTCCTGTAGATAAAGGGCTGAAATTGTGGAAAATCAGACACAAGCTCTTTAATGTGCATGTCTGATCTGCAATGAAAGGTGCACACTCAGTCTCACCAGGTGTCTACTGTTAAAGTGAGGGCATTAATTGGAAAAGAATGGGATCCTGCAACTTGGAATGGGGATGTGTGGGACAACCCTGATGAAGCTGGGGGCACTGAGCTTGTAAACTCTGATGAGGCTTTTTTGCCAGGGAAAACAGCCTCCCACCCCCAGTGGTGGCAACATCCCCTCCCCAACCCAGGCTGCCATCAGCTTTTCCACTGTTGTCTGAGGAGATTAACCATGCACTGCCTGAGGCAACAGTGATGGCCTCCTCTGAGACAGTTGCCAAGCAAGACAATGCTGATTCTTCTCAGGACCCACCCCCAACACCCCCATTTGCTTCTAGACCTGTAACTAGAATCAAGTCCCGGCAGGCCCCTAGAGGTGAGATTCTGTGTGACCCATGACAAGGTGCATTACATTCCAAAAGAACTGCTTAAGTTTTCTAATTTATATCAGCAGAAATCTGGAGAACAGATATGGGAATGGATATTAAGGGTGTGGGATAATGGTTGGAAGGAACATAAAGTTGGATCAGGCTGAATTTATAGATATGGGCCCACTAAGCAGGGATTCTGCATTCAATGTTGCAGCTCAGGGAGTTTAAAAAGGCTCTAATAGTCTATATGCTTGTTTAGCTGAAATACGGATCAAAAGATGGCCCACTGTGAATGAGCTGGAAATGCCTGATCTCCCTTAGTTTTAATGTAGAGGAAGGGATCCAAAGGCTTAGGGAGATTGGAATGCTAGAGTGGATTAGTCACTTTAGACCTACTCATCGTAGCTGGGAGGGTCCAGAAGACACACTCTTCACCAATACCTTGCGAAATAGATTTGTGAGGGGAGCACCTGCATCCTTGAAGAGCTCTGTGATTGCTCTTCTCTGTACGCCAGCTCTTACAGTGGGAACCACAGTCACTCAAGTAGAAAATTTAAATGCAATGGGAATAATTAGATCCTGGGGTGGCAGGAGCCAAGTGGCAGCATTCAGCCGTCAAAAGCAAGGTGGGCGTAGTTACTGTAATGGAGAGCAGAGGGAAAGCAGCACTCAGAATAGTCTGACTCATGTAAAGCTCTGGCATTGGCTAATTAATCACAGCGTTCCTACAAGTGAAATTGATAGGATACTTAATGGATTCTTACTTCATTTGTATAAGCAGAAAACTTCCAGGCTGAGTGACCAAAAGACAAATTTGAGTTATTAAAAACAGAGAATCGTGGCCCTTCAATCAACTTTCAGACTTGAGCCAGTTTACAGAGTTTACAGACACAGAATCCCTTGAATGAAGGGGATGCTGGATCCCCTTAAGGAAGGACTCCACTACAGTACCAACAATTTAGGCTGTTAATCTTTCTCTCATCCTTCCCCAAGACCTCTGTCCTTTTACCAGGGTAACTGTGCATTGGGAAAGGGAAATGGTCAGACTTTTCAGGGACTATTGGATGCTGGCCCTGAGCTGACGTTGACTCTAGGGGACCCAAAACATCATTGTGGTCCTCCAGTTAAAGGAGGGGCTTATGGAGGTCACGTAATGGAGTTTTAGTTCAGGTCTGACTTGCAGTGAGTCCAGTGAATCCCACAGGACTCATCCTGTAGTCATTTCCCCAGTGCCAGAATGCATAATTGGCATAGACATACTTAGCAGCTGGCAGAACCCCCACATTGGCTCCCTGACTGGTAGGGTGAGGGCTTTCATACTAGGAAAGGATAAATGAAGGCCATTAGGGCTGCCTCAACGTAGAAAAATAGTAAATCAAAAACAATATTGCATCCCTGGAGGGGTTGCAGATATTAGTGCCACCATCAAGGACTTGTAAAACACAGGGGTGGTGATTCCCACCACATCCCCATTCAGCTCTCCTATTTGGCCTGTGCAGACAACAGATGTATCTTAGAGAATGACAGTGGATTATCGCAAGCTTATCCAAGTGGTGACTCCAATTGCAGCTGCTGTACCAGGTATGGATTTATTGCTTGAGCAAATTAACACAACTCCTGGTACCTGGTATGCAGCCATTGATTTGGCAAATGCTTTTTTCTTCATTCCTGTCCATAAGGCCCACCAGAAGCAATTTGCCTTCAGCTATCAAGGCCAGCAATATACCTTCACTGTCTACCTCAGAGGTATATCAACTCTCTGGCTTTGTGTCAGAATCTTGTTTGCAGAAATCTTGATTGCTTTTCTCTTCCACAAGATATCACACTAGTCCATTACACTGATGACATTATGCTGACTGGATCCAGTGAGCAAGAAGTAGCAAACACACTGGACTTATTGGTGAGACATTTGCATGCCAGGGGATGGCAAACAAACCCAACTAAAATTCAGGGAACTTCAACCTCAGTAAACTTTCTAGGGGTCCAGTGGTGTGGGGCCTGTTGAGATATTCCTTCTAAGGTGAAGGATAAGTTGCTGCATGTGGCCCCTTCTACAACCAAGAAAGAGGCACAACACCTAGTGAGCCTACTTGGATTTTGGAGGCAACAGTTCTCATTTGGGTGTGTTACTCTGGCCCATTTATTGAGTGACTAGAAAGGTTGCCAGTTTTGAGTGGGGTTCAGAATAGGAGAAGGCTCTGCAACAGGTCCAGGCTGCTGTGCAAGCTGCTCTGCCACTTGGGCCATATGACCCAGCAGATTCAATGGTGCTTGAAGTGTCAGTGGCAGACAGGAATTCTGTTTGGAGCCATTGGAAGGCCTCCATAGGTGAATTACAGCAGAGGCCTCTAGGGATTTGGATCAAGGCCCTGCCATCATTTGCAGATAACTACTCTCCTTTTGAGAGACAGCTCTTGGCCTGTTACTGGGCTTTGGTAGAAACTGAACTTTTGACTATGGGTCATCAAGTCACCATGCAACCTGAACTGCCCATCATGAACTGGGTGGTTTTGGACCCATCTACCCATAAAGTTGGGCATGTATAGCAGCATTCCGTCATCAAATGGAAGTGGTATATATGTGATCAGGCTTGAGCAGGTCCTGAAGGCACAAGTAAGTTACATGAGTAAGTGGCTGAAATGCCTATGGTCCCCACTGCTGCCACCATGTCTTCTGTCCTCCAGTCTGTCCCAATGACCTCATGGGGAGTTCCCTATGATCAGTCAACAGAGGAAGAGAAGACAGAAGCCTGGTTGTCAGATGGTTCTGCACAACATGCAGGCACCACCCGAAAGTGGACAGCTGAAGCACTACAGCACCTTTCTAGGACATATCTGAAGGACATTGGTGAAGGGAAATCTTCCCAGTAGGCAGAACTTTGAGCAATGCTCCTGGTTGTGCACTTTGCATGGAAGGAGAAATGCCCAGATGTGTGATTATATACTGATTCATGGGCTGTAGCCAATGGTTTGGCTGGATGGTCAGGGATGTGGAAGAAGCGCGATTGGAAAACTGGTGACAAAGAAATTTGAAGAAGAGGTGTGTGGATGGACCTCTTCGAGTGGTCAAAAACTGTGAAGATATTTGTATCTCATGTGAATGCTCACCAAAGGGCTACCTCAGCAGAGGAGGATTTTAATAATCATGTAGATAAGATGACTCGTTCTGTGGACACCACTCAGCTCTTTCCCAGCCAACCCTGTCATCACCCAATGGGCCCAAGAACAAAGTGGCCATGATGGCAGGGGTGAAAGTTACAATAGGCTTAATAACATGAACTTCCACTAGCCAAGGCTGACCTGCGTACAGCCACTGCTGAGTATCCAATTTGCAAACAACAGAGACCAACACTGAACCTTAGATATGGCACCATTCCTGGGGGTGATCAGACAGCTATTTGGTAGCAGGTTGATTATACTGGACCTCTTCCATCATGGAAAGTGAGGTGGTTTGTCCTCATCGGAATAGACACTTACTCTGGCTGTGGGTTTACCTATCCTGTATGAAATGTTTCTGCCAAGATTACCATCTATGGACTCATGGAATGCCTTATCCACTGTCACAGTATTCCACACAGCATTGCCTCTAACCAAGAAACTCATTTTATGGCTAAAGAAGTGTGACAGCGGGCTCATGCTCATGGAATTCACTGGTCTTACCATATTACCCATTATCCAGCAGCTGGATGGAATGGCCTTTGAAATCAAAATTACGATGCCAACTAGGTGACAATACTTTGCAGGGCTGGGGCAAAGTTCTCCAGAAGGCTGTGTATGCTCTGAACCAGTGTCCAATATATGGTACCATTTTCCCCATAGCCAGCATTCATGGGTCCAGGAATCAAGGGATGAAAGTGGAAGGGGCACCTCTCACCATCATCTCTAGTGACCCACTAGCAAAATTTTGCTTCCTGTTTTCACGACATTACATTATGCTTGCCTAGAGGTCTTAGTTCCAGAGGGAATAATACTGCCACCAGGAGAGACAACAATGATTCCATTAAACTGGAAGTTAAGATTGCCATCTGGACACTTTGGGCTTCTCCTACCTCTAAGTCAACAGGCTAAGAAGGAAGTTACAGTGCTGGCTGGGGTGACTGACACAGACTATCAGGATAAAATCAGTCTACCGCTCCACAGTAGAGGTAAGGAAAAGTATGTATGGAATACAGGAGATCCCATAGAGCATCTCTTAGTATTACCATGCCCTGTGATTAAGGTCAATTGAAAACTACAACGACCCAATCCAGGCAGGACTACAAATGGCACAGACCCTTCAGTAATGAAGGTTTGGGTCACTCCAACAGGTAAAGAACCATGGCGGCTGAGGTGTTTGCAGAAGGCAAAGGAAATACAGAATGTGTAGAAGAAGGTAGTCATCAATACCTGCTGTGACCATATGACAGAAATGAGGATTGTAATTGTCCTGAATATTTTCTACTTGTTTTGTTAAGGATATATTTGTGCATGTATACACTTGTACTAAGAAAATATCTTCATTTTGGCCAGGCGTGATGGCTCACGCCTGTAATCCCAGCACTTTGGGAGGCAGAGGCGGGCGGATCACAAGGTCAGGAGATTGAGACCATCCTGGCTAACACGGTGAAACCCCGTCTCTACTAAAAAATACAAAAAATTAGCCAGGCGTGGTGGCAGGCGCCTGTAGTCCCAGCTACTCAGGAGGCTGAGGCAGGAGAATGGTGTGAACTCAGGAGATTGCACCATTGCACTCCAGCCTGGGTGACAGAGTGACAGAGTGAGACTCCTTCTCAAAAAAAAAAAAGAAAAGAAAAGAAAAGAAAATATCTTCATTTTGTTAACTTTATTTTCCTTTATCATGTTACATAAGATTTACTGACTTCATATCAGCATTTAAGTGTTGTTAACTTTATGTAATAGCATTTAGGTTAAGGATTAGTGTGCTTTCAGTTGTACAAGAATAGCTATATTGTTAGGTGTAATGATGATCTTAAAATTGTCTTTATTTGAAGATTATGTATAATTTCAGGAGATGTGTATGGGTTCAAGTTGACAAGGGGTGGGCTTGCGATGGTTAATATTAAGTGTCAACTTGATTGAAGGATACAAAGTATCGTTCCTGGGTGTGTCTGTGAGGGTGTTGCCAAAGGGGCTTAACATTTGAGTCAGTGGATTGACAGAGGCAGACTCACCCTTAATGTGGGTGGGCACTATCCAATCAGCTGCCACAGCAGCTACAATAAAGCAGGCAGAAGAAGATGGGAGAAGCCAACTTGATGCGTCTTCAGGCCTTCATCTTTCTCCCGTGCTGGATGCCTCCTGTCTTTGAACATCAGACTCCAAGTTCTTCAGCTTTTGGACTTTTGAACTTACACCGGTGGTTTGTCTGGGGCTCTTGGGCCTTTGGCCACAGACTGAAGGCTGCACTGTTGGCTTCCCTACTTTTGAGGTTTTGGGACTCGCACCGGCTGCCTTGCTCCTCAGCTTGCAGACAGCCTATCATGCAACTTCACCTTGTGATGGTGTGAGTCAATACTCCTTAATAAACTGCACTTCATATATACATCTATCCTATTAGTTCTGTTTCTCTAAAGAACCCTGACTAATATAATCCCTATCACCTACAAAAGTGTCTGCCACTTCTGGTGTTTAGGTCATGTTGTTTTATCGAATACAATAGGGTCACTTTAAAAATTGTAAGTGCATGTATATTATGAAGTAATGTTTGTATTAAGTACTATTAACACCACTAGAAAAAACAAAAACAACACTGAAAATACTGAACCTATTCCTTCTGAGGAAGTGACAATGTAGTTATAAAATGTGCCACAGTAGTATTACCTACCTACATGTTGATTTGGTAGGGTTCTCTGGATAATCTTCCTTTTTGAAATGTAGATCTCCAAGAAAAAGCTACTGTGGACTGAGAGTTTATTCCTTTAGTCACCAGGTTGTCTCCTAACTTCCATAGAGCTTGTAAACTTATGTTATCAGGAATGTGGTAGAACTTTATTACAGTGCAGTAATTGAAATATCAATGAAAATATCATAACTGAATTGTAATGGTGTAATTGGTTATGGTGAGGTACAATGGAAGGGTCATTGGGTTTCTTGGCTTATATGTGTGTAGTCACCCTTGATAAGTGCTAAGCTTACACTCAGTTATCCCATAAAGGGAAGAAAAGCGGGTTCATTCCTGAGGCAGCAGCCTGGGGTTATAGGGCTTAAGTTTAGTCTATGACATTGCTTCTACCTTTGCTGAACACACAAGCAGCTGGAGTAATACCAAGAAGCCTCCATTTCTCTCCATGATCCTGAATATTTCCCGCCTGGAGTGGTGAGAATTATAATTCTGCTGCTCCCCAAATTCTGGGGTGGAAGAAGTAGCCTTAGGAGATTGTCCTCTTTTGTTCTCTTATGTTGTATCTATTTATTCTCTGTAATGAAGGGCTCACTTAAAGGGAAAAGATTACCCTTAAATGTACCTTTAGAACTGGGAAACTAGTTTTGAACTTGATTAAAACATGTGTATTCTGTTTTACAGTTTTCACACCAGTTGTCCAATTGGATCCTCATAGGAACTCAATAATATAAGCAGAAAGGTGTGAAAATAAATTTAGAGTGAAGTTATAACTAACTCACAATTCTCTTTCTCTAATAATGGCACTTCTACTCTAAAGGGAAAGCTATGTCTGAAGCATGCTTTAGAAGTTTCATCTGGAGACCCAAAGCAGAGAACAATAGTACCAAGCTAATTTCCACATTCTAAAATACAGTGCCAGGTCACCAATGAAGCATTATCAAGGGGGTAGCCTGAAACTGGTTCTGCAACTCCCATATTTTAGCCCCAGGTATTATTTTCTTAAAATGAAGAACTTATTTAGGAGGGAGATTAATGGTGGAAACCCCTTTGAAGAGAGTTCTTATTGAAACACACTCTGCTCCCCAGATGAAGGGCACACTTATGGAACCACTTAGAAAAACAGGTGTGTCTCCAGGGCTAGATACAAGGACAGCTGCTTGACTTCACCTTCAGATGTCTGAGCATGAGAGGCTAGCTGGAACTGTTTTGATAGCAGAGCATGTAGGAAGGGATTCTCTGGGTGTAAATTAAGTTGCACATATGCATTAGTTCATTTTCTGTTGCTTATAACAGAATATCTAAAACTGAGTAATTTATTTTTAAAAAGGAATTTATTTCTTACACGTGTGAAGGCTCAGAAGTCCAAGGTTGTGTGGGGCACATCTGTTGAGGACCTGCTTACTGGTGGAGACTCTCTGCAGAGTCCCAAGATGGTACAGGGCATCATATGGCAAGGGAGCAGAGCGTGCTTCTCAAGTGTCTTTTCATTTTTCTGTAAAGCCACGAGTCCCACTTCCATGACAATCCAATTATCCATTAATCTATGAATGGATTAATCCATTCATGAGGGCAGAGCCTTCATGACCCAATCACCTCATAAAGTTCTCCCTTTTTAATACTGTCACATTGGGGATTTAAATGTCAACATCGTTTTAAAGGGACAAATATTTAAACCACAGCAACATGTATCAGTGGCAAGCTAAGAATGTAGGATTTTCCTTCAAACCCATGGATCAATGATAATAGCAGGACTGCAATTATCTTAAAGGAGCCTCCACCTAAGAGGCTATGATGATTGATTTTATGTGTCAACTTGACTGGGCCACAGGGTGCCCAGACATTTGGTCAAACATTATTCTTGATGTATCTGTGAAAGTGTTACCATTTGATTTTGTAGACTGAGTAAAGTAGATTTCCCTCCCCAGTGTGAGTGGGCTTCATCCAACCAGTTGAAGACCCAAATAGAACAAAAACGCTAAATAAGAGGGAACTCCTTCAGCCTAACTGCTGGAATTGGACATTGGTGTTTGCTTGCCTTTAGACTCAAACTGAAAAATTGGCTCTTCTTGGGTCTTGAGCCTGCCAGTCTTCTAACTGAATCTTACACCATTTGCTCTGCTGACTGCAGGTCTTGGAGCTTAGCCTCCATAATCATGTGAGACAATTCCTTACAATAAAGCCATCTATCTGTCTATTATCTATCTATCTATCTATCTATCTATCTATCTATCTATCTATTCACCCACCCACATATATATCTCCTACTCTGGAGAACCCTGACTAATACAGAGGCCTATCTAGATGGCTGCACTGCTGGGAACCAGGGTTTGAGGGAGAGACTATAGATAGTTCCTGTGCTGGGGTAGTTTTCCTGTGAGGTTGGATCATCAAAGAACCCAAAAAGCACTCTTTGAGAGTAGACACCTACCACTTCCAAAGTCAGATTGTAATGTCAAGAAGACTCTTCTCTTTCCCACTAATTCTTCTTCACCTCTGCAGCTGACTAAGGAGGAAAAGAAACAGCAGCTAAAGGACAAGAAAGTAAGGGAAGATAGGAAGAGAGAATGGAGAAATTTTAAATTAGAAGTGAGTTTTAGAGTTTGATATTAAATTACACTGAACATTTTAATATCTGTAAGTCATCAGAAAAGACATGAAATTTTCTCCAGTTTTCTCCCAGGTGGGAAGCAATGATTCATGGAGTGGGATTAAGGCAGCAGTGGTGAGATAGAATAAAATTGCTTTCTGCTTGTAGCTTTGAAGTACAATTTAACACCATGGTTACATTTTTATTGCATGAAGCTGTTCCTTTGACTCAAATGACTGAACGAATGAAAAATGGATCACAACTTGAATGGATGGCAATTAAATTTTGCATCCTACTAATTTATATTTGGTATAAAGATGGCATTCTTGACTAGTTCCTTGAGTAAAAGAGAAGCAGAGAAGTGGTTCTGCAGAGGGAAAAGATTGCAGCAGATCAGTGTAGAGAAGCACAGTTGAGACACAAAGATGAAGACTTGTCTTCTGATGGCTTCAAGTTCCTGTTTTCAGCCTTAATCTGATATTGGTTCATGAGATACTGTATCCTTCCAGTAAATGCATCTTTTTTTTTTTCCTTAAACTTGTTGATTTGTTACCTATTACTTGTAACCAAGAGATATGCTACCAATACAGACAGGTACTACTCTCATTTTACAGATAATCTGAATAAGCTCTGTATTAGTCCATTCTCATGCTGCTATAAAGAACTGCCTGAGAATGGGTAATTTATAAAAGAAAGAGGTTTAATTGGCTCGCAATGCCGCATGGCTGGGGGGAGGCCTCAGGAAACTTACAATCATGGTGAAAGGGGAGGCAAACACATCCTTCTCTACATGGTGGCAGCAAGGAGAAGTGCTGCTTAAAGGGGGAAAACCCACTGTAAAACCATCAGATCTCAGAGAGCTCACTCACTATCACCAAAACAGCATGAGGATAACTGACCCCATGATTCAATTATCTCCCTCCAGGTCCCTCCCCCCACACTTGGAGATTATGGTAACTACAAATCAGGATGAGATTTGGGTGGGGACACAGCCAACTCATATCAGAATCAAAGAGAGCAGAATTACCTGTGGATACATAGTAGAAATGATATATTCAGAAATTAGAGAGCAGTCATTATGATGCTACTAAAACTTGTCAGGCTATATTGTAGATACTGATGATATAACAATGAACAAAATAAAATTTGTGTGGAGTGTGAGAGAGAGAATGATGTCTTTAAAATCTGGGGCTTGAACCAGTGAGTGAATGAATATGCCAACTACTGAGATGGGGAATGCTGAGATGGAATGGGATTTTTGGGGGTGGACAATCAGGAACTCTGCTTTTGTCAAGTTAATTTTAAGATGTTTATTAGATGTTCAAGTGGAGATGGATATGAGTTAGTTACAGAGAGTGTTTGGAGTTGAAAATAGCTGATTGGGAGAATCTTGATAATATTTAAAGCCATGCAACTGGATAAAATTATGTAGAGAATGACTAAAGACAGAGAAGAAGTTCCTAAGGCACCCCAACAGGTGGAAATTAAGAAAATGAGTAAGATCTAGCAAAGGAGACTCAGGGAGTACACACAGTGAAGTGGAAAGAAACCCAGAAACTAAGTAAAGATAGGAGATACAGATGAACTGTATCAGTGACTAAATGGCTGCTTCTAGGTGAAATAAAGTAAAAACTAGAAAACTGACCATTGGATTTGGTGGCGTGGGTGTCATTAGTAAACTTGACAGGAGTAATTTCAGTGACAACACATGCAAAGTTGGGTGAGAAATTACAAACTGTAATTTGTCTTTTCATACAATTCTATCTTGGAACTATTGAGATTGAGGAACTAAATTGGATGTCTTGATTACTGAAATTATGTTCCAAGACCTGTCTGACCAAATGTTTTTATATCAAGCCATATAAAGTTCTAGATCTCTGATATAAACATTGTTATTGTGTTTAAATAAACAAAGAGACTGATCATAAATATTTATGAGATTGTAATAGGCATAGAAAAAATTATTTACCAGAAACAAAAGGTTTCTTACTAGCACTGAGAAGGAAGAGCGTCTTTTTTTGGACTCCCGCATTTCCCTTATATAAACTCGGGTTTTCAACCGTCCTCTGACACATATAATTGTCTGGCCAAGCCTGATAGCAGTGGGGATAAATCTTTGATTAGAGATGGTTCAAAGAGAAGTGAAGGAGAATGGTGCCATCATATAGACTTTTTTTGAGAAATTTTTGTTATGAAAGGGAGCAGAGATTCGGTCCAGTAATTAAAGGAAATTTTCAGGTCATGGAAGTTGTTTTTAAGATGGAAGATATTACAATAATCTTTGTGTGAGGATGGACATGATGCACTAGAAAGAGAAATATTGATGGATGGGTACAGTGCTTGCCTTGGCCCCACAAAGCCTATCATAGGAGCTCTCCCAATGGATATCAGCTATGTATCTGGCCTAAATCCAACTGACCTGCAGCAAACCACATCAATAGATTCCAAGGATGTTGGAACGTGATGCTGCTATTGAGCGAGTTCAGTGCAGCCATCTGCCCAGACTTCAGGAATTAACCTGAAAATACCTTGTATTTTCATTTTTATTGATTAATATTTTAATTAAGAATAAATTAATTATCCAATAGTAGCTCGTATTAAAGAGCCATGCTCCATCACTTTGTGTCTCTTTAATACAAGCTACTACTAGAAAATTAGTGTATTATTTTTAGTTTGGTGATTAACTACAGTAGATCATCAAAGGTCTCCTTTTCTTAGGAATCTGAAATAATCATTATGCTTATGAGATAAGTGTGTATGAGAGTGATTTGAAACAGTTTTGGTAGTCACATTACAAAAGACTGATATGTCAGTCCTTCGACACATATTTTCTTTCTAGTGTTCCTTCTCCAGCCTAAAATTAGTTCATGTTTTATATACCAAGAATTATAGCATGGAAAATGCCAATATTAACTAAGCTAGAATTTGGTTTTATTGGTGAACTAATCCTAAACCACTCCATGTTCTAAATAATCTTGGTCTTCAGAAACTCTATGTTGATATGAGACCAAATCCCTTACGTGGCTTTTCATGTCCCGATTCAGTGATCTCTAGTTGGCTACCTTCAGTTTTTTTTTCTTTTTTTGAGATGGAGTCTCACTCTGTCGCCCAGACTATAGTGCAGTGGTGCAATCTCAGCTCACTGCAACCTCCGCCTCCCGGGTTCAAGCAATTCTGTCTCAGCCTCCTGAGTAGCTAGGATTACAGGTGCCCACCACCACGCCTGGCTAATTTTTGTATTTTTAGTAGAAACGGGGTTTCACCATCTTGGCCAGACTGGTCTTGAACTTCTGACTTTGTGATCCACCTGCCTGGGCCTCCCAAAGTGCTGGGATTACAGGTGTGAGCCATTGCGCCCAGACTACCTTCAGGTTTATATTCTTGTAGAAAAAAAGTTGAATAGGAATGGATTTAGAAGGCATGTATCTGGCTGGGCATGGTGGCTCATGCCTGTAATCCCAGCACTTCTGGAGGCTGAGGCGGGTGGATCACCTGAGGTCAGGAGTTCAAGACCAGCCTGGCCAACATGGTGAAACCCCGTCTCTACTAAAAATACAAAAATTAGCCAGGTGCGGTGGTGGGCGCCTGTAATCCCAGCTACTCAGGAGGCTGAGGCAGGAGAATTGCTTGAACCCAGGAGGCGGAGGTTGCAGTGAGCCAAGATCGCGCCATTGCACTCCAGTCTGGGCCACAGAGTGAGACTCCGTTTAAAAAAAAAAAAAAAAGAAGGTATATACCTTCCCATTTTCATAAATCCCACCATTTTCTATTATGTCATCTTTGGCTGTGTCATGTAGTTGTGGTTCCTGTTTAGTCCACATAGGCATTTGATTTCATGACCTTTGCATAAAATGAAATAATCTACCGAGGTTTGCATTTTTCCTAGCAGGAAAAAACATTCCATTCAGATAATTCAACTGAAGAGAATACATTCAGGTATTACTTAAGACATGAGGGTAAGAATAAACGACTGAAAAAAAGAATGATTAAGTGCTCAGAGGCTGGCAACAGAGGGAGGCCGTTACCATCCATAGGCCTGAGGGCCAAGAGGAGCAAATAGTATCCCCAGAGCCCAGAAGGTGTGAGAGCTGTGGAGGAGGGAACCACAGTGCTGAAATGGGGTCGGGGTACTCAATTCCTCTTTCCTCTGCTTTAAGATCTTCCTCCTATTGGGAGTCACACCTAGCCAGAAGCCAGTCCAAGAAGGGAACAGCAATGCAGCTCATAACGGTGAGCTGCTTGGGACCCAGAGGTTACAAATGGGGAAAAACAAGTCTGAATGAAACACAAGCTTGAGACACATGCTCACAGATATTCATAGGTGTGTGTGTGGAAGACCACTGGACAACTTTGCCATTGAGAATAATCTGTATTTCCTGAATTCGATAGCTCTGTATATGTTTAAATCCTAGAGATTTCAAACTAATAAGAACCAGAAGGTATCTGCCATACACAGTGCCCACAATATGAGCTGACGCTGATAATTCAAAAGAGCTGAAACTCTACCTTACTTACATGGAGGTTTAACTGCTGATGCAACTCCTGAGGTTCTAGCCCAGATCAAACCAGAGGAGCCTTGTCTTGTTCTGGCTGATGGTGCTGAACTGGGCAGCTAAATTTGCCCACCTCAGTGTGCCATTTGGTTTATTCTAGAATCTACCTGGTATTTCCAGGTTTGAAGGATCACCCAGGACAGGGCTAATATCATCTGGAACAGTTCCTCCTTACATTGAATTTTTACTCTTTAGACCTAGAAACATACAAAGTTGGGTGAGAAATTACAAATTGTAATTTGACTTTTCTACAGTTCTATCTTAGAACTATTGGCATTGAAGAACTAAATCGGATGTCTTGATTACTGAAAGCATGTTCCAAGACCTGCCTGATCAAATGTTTTTATATCAACCCATATAAGGTTCTAGAGCTCTGAAATAAACATTGTTATTTTGTTTTAAAAAGCCAAAGGAATTGATCATAAATATTTGTGAGATTCTAATAGGCATAGGAAAAAATATTTACTATACAAAAGGTTTTTCATTAGCACTGAGAGGGAAGACAGTCTTGTTTTGGACACTAGCATTTACCTTGTATAAACTTGGGTTTTCAACCATCTCTGACACATGTAATTGTCTGGCCAAGACTGAGAGTTTTTGCCAAACATTGCTTACTTGAATGGATATTTCTTACAGATTTCACAAAATTCAATACATTCTTTGTTACCATCTTGTTTGCAAAGCAGGAATTGTCCCAGAGCTATTACGCCTCCTGGTTAAATTGGAGAGTTCAATAGTGTCTCCGATCCAACATCCTAAAGGCATCCCCTTGGCAGCGGATGTGCTGCAAATGTTCCCTAATGAGTTAACATCTAAGTTATGCTTTATCAATTAGTCTTGGTATACGTGACCTTCTTGTGAGTATAAAAAATGTTTTCCACCACAATCCAGTTTTTAGAACATTTCCTCACCACCATCCATGAAAAGAATAGTCATGACCATTTTCAGTCAACCCCCAGACCCAGGCAGTCACTAATCTGCCCTTTCTGGACATTTCAGGTAAATGAAATCCTACCATATGTAGTCATTAAGTTTGACTTCTTTCACTTAGCGTAATGTTTTCAAGGTGCATCCATATGGAGCATATATCAGTATTTCATTCCTTTTTATTGCCCAGTAATATTCCATTGCATTGAGTTGTAAAAAAAAAAAAATGTTTTCCAAATTCACTGGTACATCTGAGGGAAGATTGTTTTTGTTTTGCGGATGCAAAATGTCAGCGGTGTGAAAGGGGGAAATCACATATCAGTTTAACTCTGTAATGGTTTTATTTTCTTAATCTGCTATTTGAAGAAATCATTTAAAAAAAAACCTACACTAACTTGAAAGTCTATATTAGATGTTATTATTCAATGTGACCCTTGGGTGCATTTGCCAAAAATAAGTTTGATTTTCTACATTTGCAAATACACTAAAAGTAGGAAAATTAAACCATCCATCTTTTATTATAAACTTTCATTCACTAGATATGTGTAATAGGCAAGGTATTAGCACACGCCTGGTCTCCAACTGCCTGGTTTCTGATATGCATTCATATAAATGAATCCCAATGGCTATATCTAAGGAGAACATTAAAAGCTGCTTCTGAACACTTTTATTCTATTGTATTTCATTTTATTTATTCATTCATTTATTGAGACAGGGTCTCATTCTGTCTCCCAGGCTGGAGAGCAGTGGTGTGATCTCAGCTCACTGCAACCTCCACCTCCCAGGTTCAAGTGATTCTCCTGCCTCAGCCTCCCAATAAGTAGCTGGTATTACAGGCATGCACCACCATGCCCGGCTAATTTTTTTTTGTATTTTTAGTAGAGATGGGATTTTGCTATATTGGGCAGGCTGGTCTCGAACTTCTGGCCTCAAATGATCCGCCCGCTTTGGCCTCCCAAAGTGCTGAGATTACAGGCGTGAGCCACCATGTCCGGCTGGCTCCTGAACACTTTTAACCACATCTGAGAGAGTTTAAAGAAAATATTTACCTACTTTGGAAAAGAATAAAGGCTATTATTCATACTCATAGACAATCAGCTGAGCTTGCTATAATTTCTGCTGAGAGCAATTATGTTCCAGATAAGAATGTTTTTATATGCAGAGGCCTAGGTTTAAGTCAAAGTCAGTAAGTCGATATAGGAATGAATATACAAATTCTGGGACTAACTTAAAGGCAAAACTCTCTTGCCCAATTTCCAAGCAAGTTCCATGAGACACTGGAGTAAGCAGCTGTCCACTTTATTCTGGTGAGGGATTTTTCCTGTTAAAGAGCTTTGTCATTAGCTACTGTAGTTTCACGCTCCCCATCATGCCTGTCTGGAGCTTCTCTAATTAGGCTTTTTTTTTTTTTTTAAGGTTAAGACTGTGAGCTTCCAAAAGACTAATGCACCATGTAGATATGTCCCAAGAGAATGACATGCTGAGCCATTAGTTGCTCATCATACAATTAACCCAGAGCAGTGGATCAGCTTGAATGGTTATCACCCAGTAGGGCCCAGAGAAAATAGGACACCTCATTTGCATGGTTTGATGTGAGAAATAGAAGAGAGGATTAGGGAATAAAAAAAATTGAAATACGGGAATAAAGGGGAATGCAGGTCTTCGTGGAGAACTCCTAAGAAGCTTATAAACCAAATTGAGTAACAAAACCACACATACAGAATTACATTAAAAAGTGGCCCAATTAAGATTTTCATCTCCTCTCTGCCTTGTAACCCTTCCTGTCATTCCCTTGTTCCAGGGAAATCTGCTTTTATAATTTTAGCAAAGGAGGAGCTTTTCTTGTCAGTCAGCCTGAGAGAGTTTCCCCACATATTTTGGGGAAATTCACAATTGATTACCTACTTGGTACATGGCATTAAATTTTTTATTATATTAATGTTTCTTTGTGAATAGTTAGACTTTCCTTCTTTAAGATAGGCTGCTTTCATGACTGACATCATATAATCTACCTGTCACTCTCCTCATGGCTCTCAATCCTGCTCAGGACCAGAACAACTGGCCATTGCTTAAGAAAAAATTTCAGGGCCATGGAAAATGCCCCCCATCCCTCAAATTTTGAAATCTAAATTTCTGGTCCAAGGGTTTAGTGCAGATCTTGTGTCATTAGGCCTTCTTCTCTGGGCTCTCCTCCTGGTGGCAGAATGTTTGCCAATGATGCTAGGCAGACATCCTAGTCACTCAGTAATCCCAACAGAATGAAGACTCCCCTTCCACTGTTCTAACAAAAGACTCAGGGTAGCATTGACTCACTGATCTCACTTTATCATCTCTATGGCAATCACTATGTCCGAATGAATGCAATAGTTTAACGAATATGGCCTGAGTCACATGCCCATCTTTGAAGTAAAGGATGGAGGAACTTCCCAAATCTTAAGGATTGAGAGTGAGAGAGGAATATTTCCCAAGGAAAACCGGTTGTCATTACCAAAAGAATACAAGAGTAATGGATGTCCACTATAACCTTGGGGCTTAAAAGGGCCTTCCTCCTTTTCTTGTAACCTAGTGGTTTAATTATAATGTTTTTTTTTCCTTAGTTGACTGATTAGAAGGTGAGAAGAAAATTTCCTGCCTCACCATTTTTCCAGTGTGTCAAAAAGACAGCATGCTCTTAATCACCCATTGGATGAAATATGACATTTTAATGACAATTCCAGGTATGACTCCATCATAGTTAGTAAATTTTAACCCCTGTGCTATTTATCACTTTTCTACACCAGCCTCAAATGACAGCCTAAAAGGGCAACTGCTTGTTAATTTTATAACTTGCAGCAAATAGAGGCACGAGAACTTAAGAAATAGGAATTTGTCTGAGAAGGCCAGGTTGTCATCTGTTTCTCATCCTCATGTGGAGTCAGATGGGTATTTTTGACTAACGAATCTCCATGAGCTAAGTGTGAAGCAGTGTGGGCCAAACAGAACCCCTAAGAGAGTGAGTTACCACTGGCACAGACTCCCCGACAGGTGTGTTGAGTGCTGAGACTGGATGCAGCAGGCTCATGGACTGTTGTCAGTTTCCTACAGTCACATCACATTGCTTTTCTTTTATTAATTGCTAAAATATACTATAGAATATGGGGTTAAATAAAAACATCCTAAACATTATTTTTATGGCAGTGCATGCTAGCTATAAAGGGCTGAATTTTAAAAAATCTCCCCCTGGCCGGGCACAGTGGCTTGTGCCTGTAATACCAGCATTTTGGGAGGCGGAGGCGGGTGGATCACCTGAGGTCAGGAGTTTGAGGCAAGCCCGGCCAACATGGTGAAACTCCATCTCTACCAAAAATATAAATATTAGCCAGGCATGGTGGCACACGCCTATAATCCCAGCTACTCAGGAGGCTGAGGCTGGAGAATTGCTTGAACCCGAAAGACAGAGGTTGCAGTGAGCCAAGATCATGCCACTGCACTCCAGCCTGGGGTGACAGAGTGAGATCCATCTCAAACAAAAAAAATTAAAAGTCTCCCTCATAAACACAATCTTGATATAGCACATTATACACATTAGGAACTTAATAAATGTTCTCCATGCTGAATGAGTGGATATTAAATGAACTCTTGGAGTCTGTCCATGGAATGCCCTCCTAAATGATGGTCCCTCTTTTCAAGACTGAAGTTCAGCAAGAATGTAGCACTGTGGCTCTACTCGTTGTTTAGAGCCTGTGTCCATTCTGATTGGGTTGGAGATCTTTATAATTCAGTGCCCATAAAATACTATTATAAAATATTTTTATATGACTTCTGCCTCTTCTTTACAGGACACTCAACAAGAGATGACTTAAATCTGTTTTTCTTATGCACTGATTCTCTCTTAAGCCTCTTTTATATCAAGACTGTATCTTATTTCCCATTATAACACTAAGGGGTTTCTGATTCGTGCTAAGATGTTAATGGCCCCTTGTGATGCTTTACCAAGGATATGAACCGTGAAGAGGTAATGTCTGAATCCAAACACTTTAGTCACTAATGACAGCTGATAATGTCAGGCACAATGGCATGTGATATGAAATACTTTGGTTTCAGAGACTTCCTCTTGCCCTTCCAATCAACTCAGTCATAAGGCCCTACTTTTCCAGAACACCATCCTTGCTCACCTCTTGTTTCTCCCTCCTGGTGCTTCTGTGATCCCTCTTCAGCATTAGAAAATGTTGCACCCATGCCTGTGATGATCAGAGAGACTGCAGCTGGCTTCCCGGTGGACGGAAGACGTCCCATCTTACATGTTATGGACAAAAAGATCAGACTAAAAAGATGAGAATTAACACTTGCATTCTGAAGCATATTTACTAAAAATTAATTTTAAAAGCCAGGGTCAAACTTGTGTATTTATGAAGTTGCATAAACTCACCCTTTAAATCTAAGAAAATGTCCATCTATGAAATTTAAAGTATTTTAAAACTGCCAGCTGCCTCTCTGTCTCTACCAATGAACTTTAGCCATTTCATTACTGTCAAATGCACACAGAGGAGCATAAAAGGTTAGTTTTAGAATAGCTGCTTGAGGATTCTTAGATATAAAAGAGGACTTTTTAAAATTTTTCACCATTTTTAAACAAACCATGGGTACTCAGGTTGAATTCAGTGGACATCTTCTAGAGCCACAGGACAACTACTAAGCTCTCGAAAATGAGGGACAGAGCTGCCTGTTAGCTTCACATTGCAAATGGCCAAAATGGTATGTAAATTAAATGAGTGTTGGTGTTAACACATCAGAGAGCTACATAGCCTTTGTTGATGGGCAGTGTGGCAGAAGCTTTGAGGAGTGGGTGGGAGCTCACAGCAATGGCAACTACAACAGTGACACCGTAACACAGAACCCTAAAGCATGGGAAGAGCAGCCTTGTATTACATTGCTGTGGGCACCTGGGACCTGGCTCTGGGTCAGTTTTGGAAGAAGAGCAGGTGACTCTTGACTTTTGGACTTCACCCAAGGGAGGAGAGAATCAGCTTGGAATGAAAGGTTGTCCACAACCTCATTACAAGTGTATTCATCACTGGTTTCCTACACACAATTTTACTTAAGCAAAAGTGTTCTGTTCAGTGTCTTCTGAGGCCACTTTCTGCTTCACCTCAAGCCTCCCAGTCTCCTGTCCACAGGCTTCAGTCTTAACTGTGGGAAATCCAGTGCAAAATTCTTCTTCTATGGTGGCCTCCCAGAACATAACCTGCTCACGTGGCTATAGTGTTTTCTTCCTCTCAAACATGATACTTATGTCTCTACCGTATATTCCATTGCATCACACTATTTCCCAAACTCTAGTTGTTCCTGTAACACTTTTGTAATTGGTGCCATTTCAAGAACGATCTGGGGCAGTATTTACTTAAAAAAACTGAAATTGGACTCACTTTTTAAAAATTTAAATGAAGTAATTTTAAAAGAAAACATTATACCACTGCTGAAAATGGAAAAGCATTTCACTTGCCATAAACAGAAGGTATCCATGGAAATAAATACAACTGGAGCCAAACAACGTAATTAAACCCTAGCTGCACACTGGGCCAGCCTGGGTCTCTCCGCCTGAGGCTTGTTCTCTTGAGATTGCAAAGGGAGATGAACCAAGTATGAGAATGATATTAGACACCCTCAGATGAAACTGAGGTTTTCTTCTGAAAGCAGTCAGGATGGAAAACAGTGGCTTTCTAATTTAATATTATTTAGTGTTTTGCTCTCATCCAGCCTGAAAACATCCTGCATGCCACATAGTACACATCCCACACTTGAGACTCTCATCTTAAAATGCATTCCCCTAACATCATACACTGGGGTCTGTCAGGCGGTGGGGGACAAGAGGAGGGGGAGCATTAAGACAAATACCTGATGCATGCGTGGCTTAAAACCTAGATGATGGGTTGATAGGTACAGCAAACCACCATGGCACATATATACCTATGTAATAAACCTGACGTTCTGCACATGTATCCCAGAACTTAGAGTAAAATGCATTCCCCTATATTCCCAGTTACATTTATGCATGTGTTTAATATCTCCCACTAGTTAGTAAACTCTCTGATGATAAGATTGGTACTAAAGGTCTTAGCTTAACTTAATTACTATCTGCAAGTATCTTGATCCTAAGGGTTACTTAATAAGTAGGGAAATTGTTTAGAAAGATAAATAGAATTAAAATACCCTGATATTTCTTATTGTGATTTCATCTCAATCAGCAAAGCCTTACTGAGCAACTATTTAGTGTTAGATGCTGATTAGGTGTTGATGATGTGAGCGCTGGGCATACAGTGGTGAATCAACAGAAAAGAAGAAGAGGAAAATTCCATGAGATCCTGGAAATAATAAGATAAATGGGTATCATGAACCATAGATCCATTTTGGGGTTTGACATATGATCCAAATCTTACTACAGTGCTAAATGTATTAAACTAAATCCAGAAGGAAATTACTTTACCAGAATGAAAAAGTAGGATGTCAGATCTTAAAAGGTCAGTGGATGCTTTATTCAGTTTACCAAATAGTGCTAAAAAGTTGCTCATTGGTCACTTTCCTTTAGGGTTCTTGCATTAGGGACCTGCAGCTTATTCTATGACAACACATGATCATTAAGAGGGATTTATTTGGAAATAAAAAACAGAGATATTCCCTAGCCATTTTTCAGCTGAGCTATGTTTTTCCATCTGCAAACTAAGAACTCCTGGGTTGCTGGATCACAGTGAAGGCAAACACGTGCACAATGCTTACTAACTACCAAGTGCATTTTCAGTATTTTAAATATATATGAATGAATCGAATCCTCATAATGATTCTAAGAGTAGGTATATTCCTTTTCCATTGCTTCCATACAAATTAGCATATGCTTGGCAGCTTAAAACAACACAGATTTATTGTTTTACAGTTCTGTAGGTCAGTAGCTTGAGTGGGGCCTCACTAGGTTAAGATCAAAATGTCTGCAGGGCTGAGTTTCTTTCTGGAGGCTCTAGGGAAGAATCCATTTCCTTGCTCATTCATGTTTCACAGAATTGAGTTTCTCGCAGTTGTGGGACTGAGGTCTCCGTGTGCTTACTGGTTATCTGCTGAAGGCTGTTCTCAACTTCTAGAGGCTACAGTCCTCGGCCAGGGCCCTCTTCCTCCATGTTCATGCTTTGAACCTCTCCTGCCTCTTCTTTTCATTGCATCTTTTTGCCTTACTCTTCTGCTTTCCTCTTGCATTTTGAAGGAATTGTGTGATTAGATTGGGCCCACAGAGGTAATACAGGATCATCTTCCCATCTCAAGGTCCTTTAAGCGTAGTCACATCTGAAAAGTTCCTTTTGCCATGTAAGGTAACATATTCACAAATTCTGAGAACTAGAGTACACATGTTTTGGGGTGGGGGGGGCATTTTTCTGCTGATCACCATCAAACGCTATTGTTACCATCCTTATTTTTCTAGCAAGGGCTACTCTATGAAATAATGAGAAAATGGCTGTTTCTCTTTGTTCTTTCTTTAGTTTACAATGGCAGGGCCCTCTCCTACCAAATCCACTTTAAAGAAGAATCTGACATCAGATGTTTGCACTTAGTTTGGCTACACAACAAGGTATGACCTGTTTCAGAAACATTTGCCTTAGAATACATTTGTAATTAAGAAATGAAAGGCATTCTCCTCTGGCAGATAGACTTGAAACAGTGGTTTTATTAGAGGAGTAATAACTTCTCTAATTGCTTTCTAATTACTTCCTATTAGCAGCCACATATTCCATCTATATTGCGAGTTGCCCCAGTGAGTTCTAAAGCAACAGAGACCCACTTCATTCATCCACCTGACCCAGGACCTATGAGGGAGCATGAATGAATCTCTCCGCCCTCCTGCTTTTATCCCCTGTCTCCATCCTATAGATGTCCCTTGGAGTTTCATAATTCAGTGTCTCAAACCCAGATGGTGAAGCTCAGGAGGGAGGCAGCCTTATTTGTTTGGTTCCTCACCATGTCTTCAGCACTAACTACAGAGCTTATCCTGGAAAAGGGTTGTAGGCAGCTCGTGACATAGCTCCCAGTGGTGCCCAGATTTCTCATCCACAGAAACTGTGGGTTCCAATACAATAAAGGGATATGGATATGGATTTTAAGCCACCATGGTATGAGTTACTTGTTGTGCAGCAACCAGGTAACTAATACAAGTAGGCATTTAATATATATTTACGAAATGACTAAATCAAGAAGACATAACAGAAGTATTTACTTCTTTGTGTGCGCTTGATGGTGGCTTGATAATGGCAGTGAGAACTCTAGAGATGAAGAGGTTTGTCTAACACTATAGTTGGCAATTGCTAAGTTACTTGTGCAATTCAAATTTATACACCTGGGAAAATTCTAGAGAAGAATCCAAGAAGGTGTTCTATAGCTGAATTCCTTTCTCCCATGCTTAAAGCAGAGCATTGTCCATTAAGGGGCTTGAAATTAGGTGTAGCCAGTTTTCAGCACAAGTTGCTGCCTCACCCTCTGTTTGTCTTTAGAGATGCATTTTTCGGGAAAGACTATGTGGCCAGGAGGCCTCTGCAAATTCCATCTAGTTGGCCCTTGGCAGAGCTGCCCACTGGTTCTTCTGGCATCTTTATTTCCCTTGCCTTGAATTTATTCATTCCTCCCCCTTCTCTGTTGTGGTTGGCTGTATGTTATTAGTGAAGACAAATCCTGAAGCACTTCCTGAAGACAGAGGGGCACCACTCATTTTTCTTAACAATATGTATACTGGTTGTCCTAAGGGGAAGATCACTGCATTAAAAACAAAATACATCATTCCCAACAGGAATATGGACTCAAAGCCAGGTCTGTGGAATGCAGCTGAAATGGAGAAATAACAGCTGTGGTGTTTGGGTTTCTTGAAACCAAGAAATACAGCATATGAAAAGTTCCATTGGAATTTTAACATAGGATTTCTTTCCCACTTGGCTTAGTCCCAGATGGTCAAATAATATGATACAATGTGGCAGCTGAAGGACTAGTTTTAGGATTGGATAGGTGTATATGCCCCATGTGAAAATCTGAGGATACATGCTCAATAATGTATAAAACCTAACCTAGGAGTCCTGCTGGCTGCAAATGTAGCAGCAGAAGCATGTATCCAGGTGGAGATCAGCTCATTAGACCATTTCTCCAGCCACACAGCAAGTCACCAGCTTTGCTCTGAGACCTTAGACATGTGTTTAGACTTTCCCTGCCAATCTGAAATTCATTGACTCTTCCTCCTTCCTCCATTTCAGTGTCATAGCTATGCAGAGAGGAACCAGGTTACTGAAACTTGGGGTAGGACTTGTCAAAAACTAAAAATGCAGGACAAATACATCAAAATGAGATGAGCTGTTTGTTATCTGATTAAAAAAAAATTTTTTTTTAAAGAGAACAAGTCTCACTCTGTCACCCAGGCTGGAGTACAGTGGTGCAATCATAGCTCACTGTAACCTTGAACTCCTGGGCTCAAGCAGTCCTCCTGCCTCAGCCTCCTGAGTAGCTGGGACTGCAGGCATGTACGACCATACCTGGTTAATTTTTTTCTAGTTTTTGTAGAGATGGGGTCTCACTATGTTGCCCAGGCTGGTCTTGAATTCTTGGCCTCAAGTGAGCCTCCCACCTTGGCTTCCCAAAGTGTTGGGATTACGGGTATGAGCTACCATGCCCAGCATGACTTTTTTTTTTTTTTTTTTTTTTGAGACAGAATCTCACTCTCACCCAGGCTGGAGTGCAGTGGTGCAATCTTGGCTCACAGCAAACTCTGCTGCCCAGGTTCAAGTGATTCTTCTGCCTTAGCCTCCTGAGTAGCTGGGATTACAGGCACCTGCCACCATGTCCTGCAAATTTTTGTGTTTTTAGTGGAGATGGGGTTTCAACATCTTGGTCAGGATGGTCTTGGACTCCTGACCTCATAATCCACCTGCCTCAACCTGCTAAAGTGCTGGAATTACAGGCATGAACCACCACGAGCATGATTTTTTTAACTGGGCTTTCTGCACGAGTCATCTCAGAGTAATGAGGAGACAACATGATGAAGGCAGACATTGTATTTATCCTTAAAAACATTTTTTCCTTGTTTAATTATTTTTGCCCTCATTTCAAACTTCCTTTCTTATAGTTTACCAAGGAAAGCAGTTGTAAGAGAATAAATTAAGTGGTAAGGAAAATTGAGGTCCATAGCCTTGAGTTCTTGAGATATGGGGTTAAAATGGGTAGAAAGAAACATTGGATGAGTCACCCTTCCACTATAAGTCCAGCAATGCAAGGATGTTGGATTATGACTTACGTCTTTTTTAATATTTTTATTTGGTGCAGTCTACTTCCTTTACTGGCTGGGGATCAGGGGCTTTGGTCACACACCTGGAGAATATGCCAGAACTGTAAAGGAATGAGAGAAAGATACATAACCACTGAAGCAGGAGCCCCTGGCCCAATATGTCCACTTTCAACAGAAAGGGGCAGCAGGTTCTTCTTCCAGGCCTTCCTCATCTCCCATCACGGGATTTCCTTCTTCATTTCTGGTGCCTGTGGTCCTATTGGGGTACCACTGTAAATGCTGAATGGTAACTCAAATTTCCTTCTTTTAGAGAAGAATACTTTGCATGGGAGATTTTAGTGCCTGGACATGGACTTAAACCCTGGACCCTCAGATGAAAAGTCTGCTACTCTACCAACTGAGTTACCCCAGCCCTTATGCTCCACAAAATTCAGTGATGGAAATAACTGCAATATTTTTAAAAATCAAAATTATCAAAAGTGGCCCGGACATGGTGGCTCATGCTTATAATCCTAGCACTTTGGGAGGCAGAGGGAGGAGAAACACTTGAGGCCAGGAGTTCAAGACCATCCTGGGCAACATAGTGAGACCTTATCTCTACAAAACAAAACAAGACAAAGAAAAGAAAAAAAAATAGTTGGATGTTGTGGCTTGTGCCATCATCCCTGCTACTTGGGAGGTTGAGGTGGGAGGACCTCTTGGGCCTGGGAAGTCGAGACTACAGTAGGCTGTGATTGTGCCACTGCACTCCAGCCTGGGCAACAGAGTGAAAATACCTAGGAATCCAACTTACAAGGGATGTGAAGGACCTCTTCAAGGAGAACTACAAACCACTGCTCAATGAAATAAAAGAGGATACAAACAAATGGAAGAACATTCCATGCTCATGGGTAGGAGGAATCAATATCATGAAAATGGCCATTCTGCCCAAGGTAATTTATAGATTCAATGCCATCCCCATCAAGCTACCAATGACTTTCTTCACAGAATTGGAAAAAAACTACTTTAAATTTCATATGGAGCCAAAAAAGAGCCCACATTGCCAAGTCAATCCTAACCCAAAAGAACAAAACTGGAGGCATCACGCTACCTGACTTCAAACTATACTACAAGGCTACAGTAACCAAAACAGCATGGTACTGGTACCAAAACAGAGATATAGACCAATGGAACAGAACAGAGGCCTCAGAAATAATGCTGCATATCTACAACTATCTGATCTTTGACAAACCTGACAAAAAGAAGAAATGGGGAAAGTATTCCCTATTTAATAAATGGTGCCGGAAAAACTGGCTAGCCATATGTAGAAAGCTGAAACTGGATCCCTTCCTTACACCTTATACAAAAATTAATTCAAGATGGATTAAAGACTTACATATTAGACCTAAAACCATAAAAACTCGAGAAGAAAACCTAGGCAATACCATTCAGGACATAGGCATGGGCAAGGACTTCATGTCTAAAACACCAAAAGCAATGGCAACAAAAGTCAAAATTGACAAATGGGATCTAATTAAACTAAAGAGCTTCTGCACAGCAAAAGAAACCACCATCAGAGTGAACAGACAACCTACAGAATGGGAGAAAATTTTTGCAACCTACTCATCTGACAAAGGACTAATATCCAGAATCTACAATGAACTCAAACAAATTTACAAGAAAAAAACAAACCATCAACAAGTGGGCAAAGGATATGAACAGACACTTCTCAAAAGAAGACATTTATGCAGCCAAAAAACACATGAAAAAATGCTCATCATCACTGGCCATCAGAGAAATGCAAATCAAAACCACAGTGAGATACCATCTCACACCAGTTAGAATGGCGATCATTAAAAAGTCAGGAAACAACAGGTGCTGGAGAGGATGTGGAGAAATAGGAACACTTTTACACTGTTGGTGGGACTGTAAACTAGTTCAACCATTGTGGAAGTTGGTGTGGCGATTCCTTAGGGATCTAGAACTAGAAATACCATTTGACCCAGCCATCCCATTACTGGGTATATACCCAAGGGATTATAAATCATGCTGCTATAATGACACATGCACACGTATGTTTATTGCAGCACTATTCACAATAGCAAAGACTTGGAACTAACCCAAATGTCCAACAATGATAGACTGGATTAAGAAAATGTGGCACATATACACCATGGAATTCTATGCAGCCATAAAAAGGATGAGTTCATGTCCTTTGTAGGGACATGGATGAAGCTGGAAACCATCATTCTCAGCAAACTAACTCAAGGACAAAAAACCAAACACCGCACATTCTCACTCACAGGTGGGAATTGAACAATGAGAACACATGGACACAGGAAGGGGAAGATCACACACCGGGGACTGTTGTGGGGTGGGGGGAGGGGGAGGGATAGCATTAGGAGATATACCTAATGCTAAATGACGAGTTAATGGGTGCATCACACCAACATGGCACATGTATACATATGTAACAAACCTGCACGTTGTGCACATGTACCCTAAAACTTAAAGTATAATAATAGAAAATAAAAATAAAAAAAAGAAAAAATATACATATATATAAATATTTGGTGTAGTCTACCTCCTTTGAAATTGCTAGTGCATAGGAAATTGCTAGTGCATAGGAAATTGCTAGTGCATAGTCTTCTACAGTCTTTTGTGCCTTTGAAATTGCTAGTGTGTGTGTGTATATATATATATATATAAATCACAAAAGTATAAATGAAGAGAGATTTGGTATTTGTTACTTTTCCTTTTGCAGCTCGCTCCTGGCTCCACTATGGCTGGGCAGGGCATACCTTTTCACCTTCTGCTGCTTCCCTGCCTCGATGCTCACGGTGGACTGCCCGCATTTTCCTGCAGCACAGGCAGGGTTGGGGGGCAGGGGCAGCCTCAGGAAACAGCAACCCCTTCCTGTGACTGCCTTCCCACCAGCTCTCCTCTCCTGGCTAACCAGACCTCTTTCAGCTGCAGGATAATGTAAAATAATCTTTTTCCTTCAGAATGGGGTTCAGGAAAAAATGCAATTTCTGGTTTTGCTTATGACAGTCAGAGAAGTGCTATTTCCTCTTCTTTAAGATTCTGTCCTCGCTACTTTGAGGGTCTGCATCTGCAAAGCTGTTGTCACAATTCTACAGATAGGGAAGAAGGGTGCTATTAGCGCCTAGTCCCTCCTGTCTGCAAGGGGGCTATGCGGTACAGCATTGTTTTCAAGAGCACCAAATCTGGAGCCAGTCTGTCTAGTTTAAGTTCTGGTCCAGCCCCTAGCTAGCTGTGTGGCCTTGGGCAAGCTATTTCACTCTTGATTTTTCTGTTTTCTCCTCTAAAGATAGGGATGTGGATACTGCCTGCCTAGTAAGGCTAATAGGAGGAATAACACATGAAGTACTTAGGATTTTGCCTGGCACGTAATAAGCATTCAAAAGTGTCGGCAGTTATTACTATTTTACACTTTCCATAACTCAGTGAACTGTTCCTATTTTCATTTTACAAACAAAGAAACAGGAATAGTAAATTTAAGTAAATCATTAAAGGGAATTCAGCTAAAATGGAAGGAGACAACATGTGAACTATCATCTTCATAGAAATAGGAAAGATTTGACTCCTTTAAGAGAAGGGAAATATAATTTTTGTTCAGAATAGTTTCAGTTTTCTGTATTATTGGAAAAGTAAAGAATAAGAATTTATAATAAGGCCAAGAAGTTTTTGACTTTATTTTATTTTTATTTGAAGACTGTTCAGATTCATTATTTCCTTCATGAGGTTTTCTATTTTTTTTTTGTCATCCTTAATTCATAATTCAGAATAAAAGGTGACATTGCCTTCAACAATCTGAATTGCTTCTGTTTATAACCTGCCTGTTGATGAGTATTGTTTTTAGTCTTCTACAGTCTTTTGTGCCTTTGAGATTGCTAGTATGTAGGGCAGCACCTTTTCTGTCTTTGTCTTTCATTGAGACCCTGGACTGATGTTGGTCTAATGCATACACACCTAACACTTGCTCCACTCGTAATCCCAGGGTACTGTTGAGATAACAAGATATAGTAAAGCTCCGTGACAGCAAAGAAGTATTTGTCTTGTTTTACATTTCTCTTGACTGATTCTGCTCTGCTTTAAAGTCAAGCAAATTAAAAATACATACTAAAGAACTCAAGGAAAAATTACAAAATTTTTAATGTCATTTTTAAGCAAATTACATAAAGAATAATTTACATAAATGAAACCCAAGGAAGAATCTCATCAGGAAGCTATTTAATATATAATGGAGCTAAAGGGAGAAGAGAGGCTACGTAGAAGGGACAGGCAGATCCTGCTTTTAACAGGAAAGTTTCTATGTAACACATCTTTTTCTTGAGAGGGAAAGAGGTTGAGCTTCTCTATCCCCTGGTAATAGGCATTTATAGATCTATTCATCTTTTTGTGATATTCTGTTACTCCCTATAGGGTTTAATTGGGGTGATTCAGGGTTTTTTTTTTGTTTTTTCTTTTTATAAAAAAGAAGTAATGCTGCCCTTAACACAAATGCCATTTTCAAAGCACCACAAAGGGAAGAGTTTGAAAATTTGTTCCTGAGTAACAGGAGAAAGTGTTGAGATGGCTAGCAAGTTTGTGCACCTGTGTGTATATAATTTTTTTAATTGTGGTAAAATACACATACCATAAAATTTAGCATTTTAACCATTTTAAAGTGCACAATTTAGTGACATTTAGTATTTCACAATGTTGAGGAACTATGACTACTGTCTTGTTCCAAAACATTTTCATCCCTCCTAAAGGAAATCCCATGACCATTAAGCAGGTACTTCTCATCTCCTCTTCCCATAGCTGCTGGGAACCACCAGTGTGCTTTCTGTCTCATGGATTTGCCTATTCTGGATATTTCATATACATGAAATCATCTGGTATGTGGTCTTTGTGTCTGGCGTCTTTCACTTAGCATCATGTTTTCATGGTCCATACATAATGTAGCATGTATCAGTTCCTCGTTTTTTCTGTGGTTGAATAACTTGCCGTTACAGGAATATACCACACTTTGTTTAACCATTTATCAGTTGATGGACATGTGAATTGTTTTCACCTTTGACTATTGTAAATAGTGTAGCTATGGACATTTGTGTTCAAGTGTTTGTTTGAACACCTTGTTTCAATTCTTCTGGGTATATATTCAAGAGTAGAATTGTTGGGTCATACAATTGTGTATTTAATGAGGAGCTGCCAAGTTAATTTCCATAGTGACTGCACCATTTTACATTGCCATTTAACAAATTTTTAAAATTAATAGCATAATTTATGAAAATTAAGGATACACCAGCTGGGCGCGGTGGCTCACGCCTGTAGTTCCAGCACTTTGGGAAGCAGAGGCAGGCGGATCATGAGGTCAGGAGTTCGAGACCAGCCTGGCCAATGTGGCGAAACATCTCTACTAAAAATACAAAAATTAGCCGGGCATGGTGGCAGGTGCCTGTAATCCCAGCTACTCAGGAGTCTGAGGCAGGAGAATTGCTTGAACCTGGGAGGCGGAGGTTGCAGTGAGCTGAGATCGTGCCATTGCTCTCCAGTCTGAGTGACAAGAGCACGACTCTGTCAGAAAAAAAAAAAGACACTAAGGATACACCTACCCAAAAATGTACATGTATTTTTCAAGGACATATGCCTGTCTAAGACATACCTAGAACCATGGATCTTTCAGACACAGGTATGCTAGTTGTTAGAATGAGGTCCCAGGAGTGAAGCAAAACTCATGCATCAGACTTCTTTCTATCCAAAAGTAAAGATCTTCCAAGATCAGCCAAATCCCTTTGCTCTGAGTTTTAATCATTTAGCAATCTTCTGAAGCCTGATAGAATTTCCTAGGCATCTATGAAATTCATGAGGAGGTCATTCCTGGTATATGGACACAAATATGCCATTCTTGGGAAAGTGTTCATATTGCCCATCTGACTTATCTCTCAAGTCCTTGTGAGACGGCTTATTATAAATCATGCACACAGTTTGGTCAACCCCACCCCACAAGTGAACTGTCAAATCATACCCAGTTTCCTTTTAATTCTTCACATTTTAACATGTTAAAATCAATAACTTTTTGGATCCCATGAAATAAAGTAATTTTGAGAAAACAAAATTTAGATTTTTAATCCAGGATATTAGTGATCTCATTAAGGTTCATCACATTTGTGAGGCCAGGAATAGAATGGCCTTATTGAGGCCTTAAATGGAATATTATATAAATTATTTGCAAGGACTAATTATCTTCTCACCCAATCCCTGCTACACACACACACACACACACACACACACACACACACACCATCAGGGTTTAATAGAGGTCTCCCTTCCTGATATTATGGCACCCTATTCATGTTTCTGTGTCTGATCCAAAATATCAGGAGGCTCATGCTGTCACTACATTTGCCATAGAACTTCATTCTATTGCACTCCCAGAGGCTACCCTTCTCTCCATCAGCACCTGACAAATGTGTGCTCTGTAGGGGTCAGAAGGAGAAGAGGAAGAATGAGGATGACCCAGGGAAAAGCTATCTTCACCACTGAAAACAATTCACAGCATCAGCCCAAGTAGCTATGGATCAATAGTGTAAGTCTGGGTGCAGAGTAGCCTACTTTGGTCAACATAGCACCCGATGGAATCTTCTGCTCCAATTTTTTTTTTTTTTTTGGGACAGAGTCTTGCTCTGTTGCCCAGGCTGGAGTGCAATAGTGCAATCTTGGCTCACCACAACCTCTGCCTCCCAGGTTCAAGCGATTCTTCTGCCTCAGCCTCCCAAGTAGTTGGGACTACAGGCGCACACCACCATGCCCAGCTAATTTTTGTATTTTTTAGTAGAGATGGGGTTTCACTATGTTGGCCAGGCTGGTCTCAAACTCCTGACCTTGTGATCTGCCCGCCTTGGCCTCTCAAAGTGCTGGGATTACAGGCGTGAGTCACCACGCCTGGCCCCAATTTTTAAATTATAGTTACATTCAATAAAATGACCAAGATCTTATCTAGAGCATGACCGAAAAGAGGACAAGTCTTAAAGACCATTTTCTCTGGTAGCCTTCAAATTGAGGCCCACATACCCCTACAGGTATACAAAACCTCACAAAAGATACCTGAGTGTACACATTTTTAAAGAAATTAATTTCCAGATCCTTAACTTGCATCCTACAATAAACCTGCGTTGCTTCTGCTTTCTCATTTTCCCATCTCAGTCTCCTTCCTGTCACTTTGCAAGAAAATGGTGTACCTCCCACACAAACAGCATTTTTCTATGATGTATTGTTATTTTGTGTGTACAAACCTGTAGAGCAAAAACAAATGGCCAACTCAAAACACTGATGGCCAGCTTTGTGGTTTTTCTTGGATGCCTAACTCCATGCTTTGCCCTTAAAAGAACCATTATGCCTTTTTAAGGGCAAAGCATGAAGTTAGAGACATGTGGTATCTTGATTTGTGCTAAGATGTTCGGAATTCATGTACACTGAAGGAAAAGGCAGGACTACCAACAATTTCCTTTTAATGACCTCTCTCTTTTATCCCTGGATATTGCTACAGAATGTGTCCCTTTAGGGGAAGAGATTCCCTTGAGAGCAAAGCAAAGATGAGGTTGTTGAAGTCCACTGTGCCTTATTTCCTTGTGCCTGAGTACCATGTTTTATCCATTAGTGTTAAGATTAGTGTTAAGAAGTGAGATGGTTGTCATAGGAATGCACCTCAACACAGCAATTTAAATTGAAAAGACTTTTCCTAACAGAAAACTCATCTGATTTTACTGATAATGAAGACTGGCTTTTTCAATTAGATTAGATGATGGATGCTGTCTATAACTTGAATGAGCCAAATCAGCAGCTCCAAGGTTATGATGAAAATATATTTAAGGCACATAATGAGACAAATAGATTTTATAAAAAATTTTGTACTGGCACGGGTGAGTTGAAATACTTGTATTTTCCCCATTCTTTCTGAGTGCATTGTAATACGGTTTGTCACTGAGGAAAAGCATAACAGGAAGTTTTTTTTTGTTAAAGTATTGACATACTTTCTCAATGGTTGGTAAATGTTTATCGCCCTGAATCCTAGGAGCCCTAGCCCCTTCCCAGGGACCTGGAACCTGTCAGACTTCATAATCTAGCAGCTGTAAGGTTGGTACCTTGCATTACAGGGGTCTGCAGGACCTGCTCTAGCACAAAGACCAGGGTCCAGTACTCTGTGTTGGTTGATTCCTTGTCTTACAAGTTAACATTGAATATCTCTCCAAGTCATCAGTATAATTGTCATTTTATAAATCTTAGTAAAGCTTCTGCAGTAACTGAGAAATGTCTCTAAAGATGGTTAACAAGTCATTTAGTTTTTTCCTAATTTTAAAAATACTTAAAAAAATAATGAAGGAGGACCTGAGTTGCCAATTAATTGAACATAAACATAATTTTTTTTTTTTGAGACAGAGTCTCACTCTGCTGCCCAGGCTTGAGTGCAGTGGCATGATCTCGGCTCACTGCAACCTCTGCCTCCTGGGTTCAAGCGATTCTCCTGTCTCAGCCTCCCAAGTATCTGGGATTACAGGTGTGCGCCACCACACCTGGCTAATTTTTGTATTTTTTGTAGAAGTGGGGTTTCACTATGGTTGTCAGGCTGGTCTTGACCTCCTGACTTCATGATCTGCCCGCCTTGGCCTCTCAAAGTGCTGGGATTACAGGCATGAGCCACTGCACCTGGCTGAACATAAACATAATTTATAATTTTTTATGGAAAATCACTGTGTGATTTTAGCATGGAGTCATGGTGGATTTTAAAGAGATGGACCAAATGGCTCTAATAAAATGTGCATTTCTAGGTACACATTTTTGAGAACAATGTTTCTCAGGGTTCCTATTTTTAAAAATGAAAAATACAAATAATATTGATGCTCAACCACAACTCATTCTACAGTTGAACAATTCTCATCTGCAAATACATAAAGTAATTACGGGAAAAAGGCTTCACCTATATTGTCAGCAAATACATTTAGAGTATAATTTGGCTGGGCATGGTGGCTCATGCCTGTAATCCCAGCACTTTGGGAGGCTGAGGGGGGCAGATCACCTGAAGTCAGGAGTTCAAGACCAGCCTGGCAAACATGGTGAAACCCCATCTCTACTAAAAGAAAAGCAAAAACAGTTCTGTTCCAAGATGGCCAAATAGGAACAGTGCCCATCTGTAGCTCCCAGCATGATCAACACAGAAGATGGGTGATTTCTGCATTTCCAACTGAAGTACCTGGTTCATCTCACTGGGACTGGTTGGACAGCGGGTGCAGCCCACGGAGGGCGAGCTGAAGCAGGGCGGGGAGTTGCCTCACTCAGGAAGCACAAGGAGTTGGGGAATTTCCCTTTCCTAGCCAAGGGAAGCTGTGACAGACTGTACCTGGAAAATCGGTACACTCACACCCAAATGCTGTGCTTTTCCCATGGTCTTAGAAACCAGCAGACCGGGAGATTCATTCCTGTGCCTGGCTTGGCAGGTCCCACACCCATGGAGCCTTGCTCACTGCTAGCGTAGCAGTCTGAGATTGCTCTGTGAGGCTGCAGCCTGGCGGGGGGAGGGGCATCCACCATTGCTGAGGCTTGAGTAGGTAAACAAAGCAGCTGAGAAGCTCGAACTGGGCGGAGCCCACCACAGCTCAGAAAGGCCTACCACCTCTATAGACTCCACCTCTGTGGGCAGGGCATAGCTGAACAAAAGGCAGCAGAAACTTCAGCAGACTTAAACGTCCCTGTCTGACAGCTCTGAAGAGAGCAATGGTTCTCCCAGCATGGCATTTGAGCTCTGAGAATGGACAGACTGCCTCCTCAAGTGGGTCCCTGATCCCTGTGTAGCCTAACTGGGAGACACCTCTCAGTAGGGGCCAACAGACACCTCATACAAGTGAGTGCCCCTCTGGGATGAAGCTTCCAGGGGAAGGATCAGGCAGCAATATTTGCTGTTCTGCAGCCTCCATTGGTGATACCCAGGCAAACAGGGTCTGGAGTGGACCTCCAGCAAACTCCAACAGACCTGCAGCTGAGGGACCTGACGGTTAGAAGGAAAACTAAGAAACAGAAAGGAATAACATCAACATCAATGAAAAGGACATCCACACCAAAACCTCATCTGTAGGTCACCAACATCAAAGACCAAAGGTAGATAAAACCACAAAGATGGGGAGAAACCAGAGCAGAAAAGCTGAAAATTCTAAAAACCAGAGCACCTCTTTTCCTCCAATGGATCACAGTTCCTCACCAGCAATGGAACAAAGCTGGACGGAGAATTATTTTGACAAGTTGACAGAAGTAAGTTTCAGAAGGTCGGTAACAACAAACTTCTCCAAGCTAAAGGAGCATGTTCTAACCCATAGCAAGGAAGCTAAAAAGCTTGAAAAAAGGTTAGATGAATGGCTAACTAGAATAAACAGTGTAGAGAAGACCTTAAATGACCCGATGGAGCTGACAACCATGGCATGAGAACTTCGTGATGCATGCACAAGCTTCAGTAGCAATTCAATCAAGTGGAAGAAAGGATATCAGTGATTGAAGATCAAATTAATGAAATAAATCTAGGAGACAAGACTAGAGAAAAAGGAGTAAAAATAAACAAACAAATCCTCCAAGAAATATGGGACAATGTGAAAAGACCAAATCTATGTTTGACTGGTGTACCTGAAAGTGCGGGGGAGAATGGAACCAAGTTGGAAAACACTGTTCAGGATATTATCCAGGAGAACTTTCCTGACCTAGCAAGGCAAGCCAACATTCAAATTCAGGAAATACAGAGAACACCACAGAGGTACTCCTTGAGAAGAGCAACCCGAAGACACTTAATTGTCAGATTCACCAAGGTTGAAATGAAGGAAAAAATGTTAAAGGCAGCCAGAGAGAAAGGTTGGGTTACCCACAAAGAGAAGCCCATCAGACTAACAGCAGATCTCTTGGCAGAAACCCTACAAGCCAGTTGAGAGTGGGGGTCAATATTCAACATTCTTAAAGAAAAGAATCTTCAACCCAGAATTTCATATCCAGCCAAATTAAGCCTCATAAGTGAAGGAGAAATAAAATACTTTACAGACAAGCAAATGCTGAGAAATTTTGTCACCACCCGGCCTGCCTTAGAAGAGCTCCTCAATGAAGCACTAAACATGGAAAGGAACAACCGGTACCAGCCACTGCAAAAACATGCCAAATTGTAAAGACCATTGATGCTATGAAGAAACTGCATCAATTAATGGGCAAAATAATCAGCGAATATCATAATGACACAATCAAATTCACACATAACAATATTAACCTTAAATGTAAATGGGCTAAATGCCCCAATTAAAAGACAGAGACTGGCAAATTGGATAAAGAGTCAAGATCCATCAGTGTACTGTATTCAGGAGACCCATCTCACATGCAGAGACGCACATGGGCTCAAAATAAAGGAAAGGAGGAAGATCTACCAAGCAAATGGAAAGAAAAAAAAAAAAGCAGTGGTTGCAATCCTAGTCTCTGATAAAACACATTTTAAACCAACAAAGATCAAAAGAGACAAAGAAGGCCATTACATAATGGTAAAGGGATCAGTTCAACAAGAAGAGCTAACTATCCTAAATATATATGCACCCAACACAGGAACACCCAGATTCATAAAGCAAGTCTTTAGAGACCTACAAAGAGACTTAGACTCCCACACAATAAAAATGGGAGACTTTAACACCCCACTGTCAATATTAGACAGATCAACGAGACACGAAGTTAACAAGGATATCCAGGACTTGAACTCAGCCCTGCACCAAGTGGATGTAATAGACAACTACAGAACTCTCCACCCCAATTAAGCAGAATATACATTCTTCTCAGCACCACATCACACTTATTCTAAAATTGACCACATAATTGGAAGTAAAGCACTCCTCAGCAAATATAAAAGAACAGAAATCACAACAAACTGTCTCTCAGACCACAGTGCAATCAAATTAGAACTCAGGATTAAGAAACTCACTCAAAACCACACAACTACATGGAAACTGAGCAACCTGCTCCTGAATGACCACTGGGTAAATAACGAAATGAAGTCTGAAATAAAGATGTTCTTTGAAACCAATGAGAACAAAGACCCAATGTACAAGAATCTTTGGGACACGTTTGAAGCAGTGTGTGTAGAGGGAAATTTATAGCACTAAATGCCCACAAGAGAAATCAGGAAAGATCTAAAGTAGACAACCTAACATCACAATTAAAAGAACCAGAGAAGCAAGAGCAAACAAACTCAAAAGCTACCAGAAAGCAAGAAATAACTAAGATCAGAGCAGAACTGAAGGAGACAGAAACACAAAAAACCCTTCAAAAACATCAGTGAATCCAGGAGCTGGCTTTTTGAAAAGATCAACAAAATTGATAGAACACTAGCAAGACTAATAAAGAAGAAAAGAGAGAAGAATCAAATAGACAGAATAAAAAATGATTAAGGGGATATCACTACTGATCCCACAGAAATACAAACTACCATCAGAGAATACTATAAACACCTCCATGCCAATAAACTAGTAAATTCTAGAAGAAATGGATAAATTCCTGGACACATACACCCTCCCAAGACTAAAGCAGGAAGAAGTCGAATCTCTGAATAGACCAATAACAGGCTCTGAAATTGAGGCAATAATTAATAGGCTACCAACCAAAAAAAGTCCAGGACCAGATGGATTCACAGCTGAATTCTACTAGAGGTACAAAGAGGAGCTGGTACGATTCCTTCTGAAACTATTCCAATCAATAGAAAAAGAGGGACTCCTCCCTAACTCATTTTATGAGGCCAGCCAGCATCATCCTGATACCAAAATCTGGCAGAGACGCAACAAAAAAAGAGAATTTTAGAGCAATATCCCTGATGAACATCGATGTGAAAATCCTCAATAAAATGTTGGCAAACTGAATCCAGCAGCACATCAAAAAGCTTATCCACCACGATCAAGTTACCTTCATCCCTGGGATGCAAGGCTTGTTCAACATATGCAAATCAATAAACGTAATCCATCACATAAACAGAACCAACAACAAAAACCACATGATTATTTCAATAGATGCAGAAAAGACCCTTGACAAAATTCAACAGCGCTTCATGCTAAAAACTCTCAATAAACTAGATATTGATGGAATGTATCTCAAAATAACAAGAGCTGTCTATGAGAAACCCACAGCCAGTATCATACTGAATGGGCAAAAACTGGAAGCATTCTCTTTGAAAACCAGCACAAGACAAGGATGCCCTCTCTTGCCACTCCTATTCAACATAGTGTTGGAAGTTCTGACCAGGGAATCAGGCAAAAGAAAGAAATAAAGGGTATTCATTAGGAAAAGAGGAAGTCAAATTGTCCCTGTTTGCAGATGACATGATTGTATATTTAGAAAACCCCATAGCCTCAGCCCCAGATTTCCTTAAGCTGATAAGCAACTTCAGCAAAGTCTCAGGATATAAAATCAGTGTGAAAACATCACAAGCATTCCTATACACCAATAACAGACAAACAGAGAGCCAAATCATGTGTGAACTCCCATTCACAATTGCTACAAAGAGAATAAAATACCTAAAAATCCAACTTACAAGGGATGTGAAGGACCTTTTCAAGGATAACTACAAATCATTTCTCAACGAAATAAACGAGGACACAAACAAATGGAAGAACATTCCATGCTCATGGATAGAAAGAATCAATATCGTGAAAATGGCCATACTGCCCAAGGTAGTTTATAGATTCAATGCCATCCCCATCAAGCTACCAATGACTTTCTTCACAGAATTGGAAAAAACTACTTTAAAGTTCATATGGAACCAAAAAAGAGCCCGCATTTTCAAGTCAATCCTAAGAAAAAGAAGAAAGCTGGAGGCATCACGCTACCTGACTTCAAACTAGACAACAAGTCTACAGTAACCAAAACAGCATGATACTGGTACCAAAACAGATATATAGACCAATGGAACAGAACAGAGGCCTCAGAAATAACACCACACATCTACAACCATCTGATCTTTGACAAACCTGACAAAAACAAGAAATGAGGAAAGGATTCCCTCTTTAATAAATGGTGCTGGGAAAACTGGCTAGCCATATGTAGAAAAGCTGAAACTGGATCCCTTCCTTACATCTTATACAAAAACTAATTCAAGATGGATTAAAGACTTAAATGTAAGACCTAAAACCCTAAAAACCTTAGAAGAAAACCTGGGCAATATCATTCAGGACATAGGCATGGGCAAAGACTTCATGACTAAAACACCAAAAGCAATAGCAACAAAAGCCAAAATAGACAAATGGGATCTAATTAAACTAAAGAGCTTCTGCATGGCAAAAGAAACTACCATCAGAGTGAACAGGCAACCTATAGAATGGGAGAAAATTTTTGCAATCTACGCATCTGACAAAGGGCTAATATCCAGAATCTAAAAGGGCTTAAACAAATTTACAGAAAAAAAGCAAACAACCGCATCAAAAAGTGGGCAAAGGATATGAACAGACACTTCTCAAAAGAAGACATTTATGCAGGCAACAGACACGTGAAAAAATGCTCATCATCACTGGTCATCAGAGAAATGCAAATCAAAACCACAACGAGATACCATCTTGCACCTGTTAGAATGGTGATCATTAAAAAGTCAGGAAACAGCAGATGCGGGAGAGGATGTGGAGAAATAGGAATGCTTTTACACTGTTGGTGGGAGTGCAAATTAGTTTAACCATTGTGGAAGACAGTGTGGTGATTCCTCAAGGATCTAGAAGTAGAAATACCATTTGACCCAGTGATCCCATTACTGGGTATATACCCAAAGGATTATAAATCATGCTGCTATAAAGACACACGCACACGTATATTTATTGCAGAACTATTCACAATAGTAAAAACTTGGAACCAACCCAAATGTCCATCAATGATAGACTGGATTAAGAAAATGTGGCACATATACACCATGGAATACTATGCAGCCATAAAAAAGGATGAGTTCATGTCCTTTCAGGGACATGGGTGAAGCTAGAAACCACTATTCTCAGCAAACTATCACAAGGACAGAAAACCAAACGCCACATGTTCTCACTCATAGGTGGGAATTGAACAATGAGAACACATGGACACAGGGTGGGGAACATCACACACTGGGGCCTGTCAGGGGGTGGGGTCTGGGGTAGGGATAGCATTAGGAGAAATACCTAATGTAAATGATGAGTTGATGCGTGCAGCAAACCAACATGGCATATGTATACCTATGTATCAACCTGTACGTTGTGCACATGTACCCTAGAACTTAAAGTATAATATTAAAAATCACAAAAAAATTAGCAGGGGCATGGTGGCAGACACCTGTAATCCCAGCTACATGGGGGGCTGAGGCAGGAGAGTCGCTTGAACCCTGAGGTGGAGGTTGCAGTGAGCCTAGATTGTGCCATTGCACTCCAGGCTGGGCAACAAAAGTGAAACTCCTTCTCAAAAAAAAAAAAAATTGAGTATAATTTACACGTTAACAATTATGGGAATTTTAAACATATAAAGTAAATATAAACATATAACAATATATGTTATATGTTTTGGTTAATTTTGTATTTCTAATAATTGCAATGACAATTCAATCTAGAGGGAAAAAATTATCACATAGAGCATTACAGCCATTGGAGAAAATAAGTTTCAACTTTTATATGCATATTGTTATTGTAGAAGAAAGTTATACAATCATCAGTAAAAGACTTATAAGTATAAAAATACATTTATTTGAGATGAAGTTCTTTTTGGAAAGTAGAATGGAAGTAAGAGTCCAAAGAGAAAAATAACCACATAATATTATAGTAATAGAACAAACTTCCTTGTGTATTTACAAATAGACAATGATATATATCAAATTATTAGGAATTTATATTCTACTTTTAGATATGTTGGTGTAATATATTCCTCTTTGTTTATTTATACACCATTGCTTTGGCAATCATCATCATATACTAAATAAAAGAGCATTGGATTTATTGAAAGTCATGTCTTGGATTTGTGAGGCACTGCCATGAGTCAGGATCACCCAGCTTCAGGAAATTCTTCTGGTGTACTTCAAATCCTCATTTTTCATACACAAAACGAAGATTGAGGGAAGCTAGTTACTTATGATGTCACACAACCTGCACGATGTGTAGAATCCAGCTCTCTGGCTCTCAGCTTGGTTCTCTTTCTTTAAACTACCATAAACACATTAAATCCTAAATTAAACTAAGTATTAGTTTTCAAAAGAACAATCTATGAGCCAACTTGATTAAGTATTTTAAAAGTCTAATTCAAATTAAAATCATTTTTTTAAATTTTCAGTTAACTAATTATTAAACTAGATAAGAATATTTTCCGAAATGAGACTGGTACTTGGTTTGTTGGAGTCTCTGAAAGGAACAGCAAAGCCTTTGGGAAGCTCCAGGGTGTCATGGAAAGAAGAAGGCTTGGCCTCAATTTCTAGTCACGCTAGTTACTAGCTAAGGGCTTTGGTGCTGTTTACCCAATTCCTCTGAGTTTGTTTCCTTATTTGGAAAATGGAGATTAAAATCCCTGCCTGATGAAGTTAAGGTTAAGATGAAATGAGATAATGCATGTAAAGTGTGTCGTATAATACTTGGCATATGTTGGAAACCTAAAAACACTCATTTTCTTCTTGATATTTATCTTTATTTTCTATTTCTACTCCCTAATGCATTTGTCTGTTGTACTTCCTAATGCTCATGTCCTTAATGTCTCCTTGGATGATATGTGAAGCTAATAGTTTAATGGCTTAGAGAAGTGATTTTCAAGCTGTGAGCCATGGGAGCTCTGTGGAGGTTGGGGGTGGAGGTGGGGGCTTGGAGGGAAGGAAAGCCATGGGGCTCCAGTCCTTTCATTAACAAGTTTGCTTGTCTCCACATATGCCAATGATTTTGTTGAGAAAAATGTTTTCCTGGGTTTCATGGGCCATTTAAATTGTGAACCCCCAGGGACACAGTGCTTAGCCCAAGCCATCAGTGCTTGAAAATAGGCATTTCTGTCATCGAGATTCTGTATGTTGAGATATATTTTGAGATAGGTTTAAGGGTGAGGACATTTGGCTGGAGTCAGCAATAAGTTGCAACCTCAGGGTCAATCCTGATTAGTGTACAATGCATAATACAGACAATCGATGAAAAGAGGTGCAACATGGGATGCATACGAGCAGGAGAAACTCAAGTATTTTGAGAATGTTCATTATGAGTTTCATAAATTTTTAAATTCGGAGTATGTATGCTTGCTTTCATTCCCAATCACCGTGCCATTTTACCCAAGGCCTGTTTGTTTCTTTTTTGGAGCTGTTCCCTCTTTTGGTAAATGGAACATCATTTCAGCCACCATGCCCATTTCCCGTATCCCAAATGAAAGAAGAGAAATTGAAAGTGATCAGTCCTATTCTTGTGATAACTGGAAAAACGATGTCCTGAGTTTTAATAGGACAACAAAAAATCCTTGTTAACTTATTTTCCCTCAATGGCTTTAAAAATATTTTCATTATGTCTTTTTCATTAATCAAGTTGTAGACATTCTGTGTACCCTTGGCCTTTCAAAAAAAGATGAACTTTTGTACTTGTTGAACATGTAATGGAAACATTAGATGCCTCAGACGCATCATTACATTAGCCTTGAGAATAAGTCTGACCAAGATACCTAAGCCTCAAAATAATTCATCAGTGGGCTTTGGAGAAAACATGTGCCCTTCTCCTCTCAACATAAAGCACTCTGGGGAGGATTCTGCTTAATTTCTGTACCTATCACAGAACAGTTTCCCTTCTCTCCTTTCTGAAGGCTTTTTGTGTTGAAGGAATAATGTCTATTCTATTTTTCTCTTTTGTTCTTTCTTTTTCCTCTGCCATTTCAAAGTTATATAACTCATGTTCTCCAAGTTAAAAGTTGATATTTTTATAGCCTTAATCTTCTATTTTTTGCAGAAAATCTAGATTCCTAAAAACAAAAGCTCTCTGCCTAGTTATTTCTGGGAATTTCTTGTTTGTGGTGTATAACCACAAACAAGTGGAATCCACAACTTTCTTCCTATCCTGTATCTTCCTCTGTATTCTCTGGACTTTGTATTTACACACTAGGTTGGCAGGACCTCATCCCCTCATTTCTGGAGCATTGGGAAGGATTGGTGAGGCAGCAGCCATATCTATTGTCAACCAAGGTTTCAACTTAGTGAGGCCACTGTCTGGGCCTGTCACCTACTTGGAATTTGTGTGTGTGTGTGTGTGTGTGTGTGTGTGTGCTTGTAATAGTCATAACGAGTGTAGGGAAGTCATGGGAGGGGTATGGTTGTCTGCCTTGTGAGGGACACTTAATTATTTGCATTTGCAGAGTATTTCATATTTTGTGTATATTCTTTATAGATTTTCCTCTGTATACTTTTGTGTCATAAGAAAGAAAAGCATAAGTTTCTTCATTATAAAATAAGTATAAAATAGTCTTTTTTAAAATCCAAGCCAGAACACTATCTGGAAAACAACATAAACTCAGATTGGAAGAGTTGATGATGAGATATTAAATAAGCAAAGACAGGTGGCGATATAAATGTGTTTGGTAACGAGACCCATACCAGTCAGAGTTTGGGTAAGAACACAGATGGCATATTCAAATGGGGTAATTTAAGGTGAGTTTACTTAAAAAAGAAAAAGACTACACTACTTACAGAGGCATGGACAAGCTTTCAAGGAAACAAGGTGCAGTGCAAGACCTCTGGGCTGAAGAGAGTGAGGAGCCGCAAACATACTGGGTCTGAAGGAGCATGTGGAGGAGGCAGAGACTGGAATCTGGAAAGAGGAGGGGGATGGAGAAGCTCTTGGACAGGACCTGGCCTTTGATGGAGAGACACTGGCAACCCACAGTGACCGGGTCTCAGGACAACCGAGAATGGACACTGTCACCTCACTTTCTTCCCTTGCTTTCATCTTCTGCTAGTACCTCTAGAAAATCAGAGACCAAGAGAAGACAAAGGAGTTCCCTGAGGTTTCCATATGATTCAACCTCCCGGGGCATGGAGTGAGCAGAAAAGATACAGCATGGCTCAGGGGAAGAGGTTTCCAATAGAAAATATTTAGCCAAGACTTTTTATTTCTCATTTCTAGTCCAATTTATAAGCAAGGCAGACATCATAACAGACTTTAGTAGTAGACTATCAGAAAAGTAAAGAGATCCCTATCTGGCTATGCCAACAATAGAAAGTCTTCATCATACACAATTATAAACATGCATATGAGGCACTCAGAAGTCTGCAAAGCATTTAAAAGTATTTCCTATTGAACACTCCAAAAAAGACATAGTAAAGCCAAATTAAAAGATTATTTTCTCAATTTTATAAATAATGAACCTCAAGCAAACAGAGTTTAAGTGAGATGCCCAAATATAGACACCAAATTTTCAAATGGACTAAGTTTTCAGTGATTTTTACTTTTGATTTCTATTGGTATTTTGCTGCACCATTCCCAGGGGACAGAATTACACATATACCCGAAGTTTTTAACCATCCAAACTTCAGTAAGTATTCTTATAAGAATATATCTGTAGGCAGAGAATACTTGCTCCTGTGTCAAAGTGAGTTTCATTACACCAATGCCTCCAGAAGAATAATAACTGGAGTCCAAAAGCTTTAAGGGCTAATGTAGACCTTTACTGAAGATCTGGTTTAGGTGGGCACAAAGGGAGAAGAGAATTATAGCACACACTACAAAGTAAAACCTCACGAAAGTCTTGTTTCCAATCATCTATTTAAAACTCTACCCCAATCTCTCCATTATCCTTGTAGACAAATAAAGCAAGCAATAATTCTCCCCAAAAGTGGCAGAAAGTGGTGATCCCTGTAAAGATGATTATAATAAAAATTAAGTTTGTCTGTGTCACATGTAAAATGGCCATTGGTCATTAATGTCACTTATGTCTTTAGTGCACACCTCTACAGAAATGATTACACATTGATCTTCATTTCTTGATGGTCTTGTTGAGTTATTTCTTGTTGCTAATATCGTTGGTACCTCAGCATCGATGGGAAATTGGTTGCAGGGCTCCCATAGATGTCAAAATCCAGAGATGCCCAAGTCCCTTATATAAAATGGCATAGGAGGCTGGATGCAGTGACTCACACCTGTAATCCTAGCACCTTGGGAGGCTGAGGCTGGCAGATCACTTGAGGTCAGGAGTTCAAGACCAGCCTGGCCAAAATGGTTGAACTTCGTCTCTACCAAAAATACAAAAATTAGCCAGGCATGGTGGTGGGTGCCTGTAATCCCAGCTACTCGAGAGGCTGTGCCTGGAGAATTGCTTGAACCCGGGAGGCGTAGGTTGCAGTGAGTCGAGATCACACCACTGCACTCCAGCCTAGGAGACAGAGCTAAACACTCTCTCAATCAATCAATCAATCAATCAATAAAATATATAAAAAATAAAACGACATAGTATTTGCGTATAACCTATGCACATCTTCCTAACCACTCCAAATTATCTCTAGATTACTTATAATACTTAATACAATGTAAATGCTATATAAATAATTGTTATGTTGTATTGTTTAGGGACTAGTGTCAAGGAAAAATGTCTGTACACACTCAGTACAGACATAACCATTAATTTTTTTTTTCTGGTTATTCTTGACCTGTGGTTGGCTCAATCTGTGGATGCAGAACTCTCAGACACGGAGGGCTGACTTTGTGTGTACGTGTTGTGGGTCGGGGGTGGGGGGTGGGAATTTCTTCTAATTTTTAGGATCAGAAGTTATTTTTCTTTGTTCTTTCTTATACATGCATTCAAAGGTAGCTTAAGCATAATGTGGCATGGCAGAAATACCCAGCATTTTCAGTCCAAATCAGATCTTTGTCTAAAACCTATTTTAAAATGTAAATTTATCATCTATTAGCAGCTGTCTAAAGAGATTACAAGCCATATTCATACTTTTTTTTTACTTTGCTTTTGCTTTTTACAGTAAGAGTTGTTCAAATGTTTGGCATAAATGTTATTAGCAGAAGAGACATTTCATCTCTAGGCAGAGACTGCAAAACTCACTGAGGAGTATAGGGAGGCTTTGCTTTATCAATTTCCATATATATTTAGCTCATGTTTTAGAAGTAATGCTTTTTAAAAAATCAATTTTATACTGCCAAGAAAGGTCTGCCAAAGAAGAATAAAGAAGCATTTCTTAGATCAAGAAAGAGAATGCATGTAAAAACAGTTTGAAATCTAGTTATGACTCTTAGGAAGGAATTCCATGCAGCCATTAAAAGCACAAAAGCTACATCTTATATGATCTAACTTTAAAGTATTATACATACTTATACAATACTCGTGTTTTTTATTTCCCTTTACAATACTATAAGAAAATAAAAATACTATAAATGGTAATTAATATCAGTTGATGTTTACTTTGCTTTCCGAATTTCTTATGAGTACGTGTTTTACAATCACAAAAACAGATAATTTATCCTTTAAACAAAAATATAAAGCACTATCCTGAAGGCTAATTTCAAACCTAGTAAATGAACCTGGGGTATATAAGCAGCCAAATAATTCCTCATGGAAAGACAGTGCCTAAAATAGGCCTGGCAGAATGAAAAGGAGAGAACAATTCCTGCTTCTGGAAGGAACATTATAATTGAGACAGTTTGAAGACAAAAGATGAGTGAACACAGTATAAGAACATCCAAATGCTACATTTTACTGCTGTTTGATGTGGAACAGATGACATTATGCAGCTCAAAATATATTCTGATGTTTTACTAGCAAACATCAAACCTCTCTCCTTGTGGATCTAAATGCTATTTTTGGATGTTATATACTTAAGGTGCATGGTCTACCTAGGGCCAGATTCTCTTTAAAAACTGTGTTTAAAAAACTCTGCTTGTGTAGATCACAGCTTTTACCTACAGAAGAAAATCATTCCTTATTTTGTTAGAAAAAAAGTGGTTATAAAAAAAATTTTTATAATATTTTAAACAACGATGTAAATTACAGTGCTTAAAATCTGATCAGGATAACAAATGGCTTAGGCAGTGAAAAATTTACTCTGGACTGCCCTATAGGAAGTCAGGTATTTATGGTTAAGGTTATACAGATTTGATATAGAATCTTACATTAGTAATGGGCTTTATATCAGTATATTTAGGATGTTCATACTTCAGTTGAATACTTTGAAATTTTCAAGGGATTAATTAGTGACAAAAAATACTATATATAGTATGTGGCCTTTTTAGTCCTTTCAAATCTGGGTATTTCTTTCAAGCGTCATTGATTAACACACCTTTTAAAAATATACCATAGGTGTGGGATATTCTGGCTTCAATGAAAACAACTGAGAAACATGAGAACTTAAAGGATCCAAGGGTTCTTCTAATTCAGACTTTTTGCTTTAAAGGTGTGGAAACTCCCATTCTGTAGGTTGCCTGTTCACTCTGATGGTAGTTTCTTCTGCTGTGCAGGAGCTCTTTAGTTTAATTAGATCCCATTTGTCAATTTTGGCTTTTGTTGCCATTGCTTTTGGTGTTTTAGACATGAAGTCCTTGCCCATACCTATGTCCTGAATGGTATTGCCTAGGTTTTCTTCTAGAGTTTTTATGGTTTTAGGTCTAACATGTAAGTCTTTAATCCATGTTGAATTAATTTTTGTATAAGGTGTAAGGAAGGGATCCAGTTTCAGCTTTCTACATATGGCTAGCCAGTTTTCCCAGCACCATTTGTTAAATAGGGAATCCTTTCCCCATTTCTTCTTTTTGTCAGGTTTGTCAAAGATCAGATAGTTGTAGATATGCAGCATTATTTCTGAGGCCTCTGTTCTGTTCCATTGGTCTATATCTCTGTTTTGGTACCAGTACCATGCTGTTTTGATTACTGTAGCCTTGTAGTATAGTTTGAAGTCAGGTAGTGTGATGCCTCCAGCTTTGTTCTTCTGGGTTAGGATTGACTTGGCAATACAGGCTCTTTTTTGGTCCCATATGAAATTTAAAGTAGTTTTTTCCAATTCTGTGAAGAAAGTCATTGGTAGTTTGATGCGGATGGCATTGAATCTGTAAATTACTGTGGGCACTATGGCCATTTTCACAATATTGATTCTTCCTATCCATGAGCATGGAATGTTCTTCCGTTTGTTTGTGTCCTCTTTTATTTCGTTAAGCAGTGGTTTGTAGTTCTCCTTTAAGAGGTCCTTCACGTCCCTTATAAGTTGGATTCCTACGTATTTTATTCTCTTTGAAGCAATTGTGAATGGGAGTTCACTCATGATTTGGCTCTCTGTTTGTCTGTTATTGGTGTATAAGAATGCTTGTGATTTTTGCACTTTGATTTTCTATCCTGAGACTGCTGAAGTTGCTTATCAGCTTAAGGAGATTTTGGGCTGAGATGATGGGGTTTTCTAGATATACGATGATGTCATCTACAAACAGGGACAACTTGACTTCCTCTTTTCCTAATTGAATACCCTTTATTTCTTTCTCCTGCCTGATTGCCCTGGCCAGAATTTTCAACACTATGGAGAAAATTTTTGCAATCTACTCATCTGACAAAGGGCTAATATCCAGAATCTACAATGAACTCAAACAAATTTACAAGAAAAAAACAAACAACCCCATCAAAAAGTGGGCAAAGGATATGAACAGACACTTCTCAAAAGAAGACATTTATGCAGCCAACAGACACATGAAAAAATGCTCATCATCACTGGCCATCAGAGAAATGCAAATCAAAACCATAATGAGATACCATCTCACACCAGTTAGAATGGCCATCATTAAAAAGCCAGGAAACAACAGGTGCTGGAGAGGATGTGGAGAAATAGGAACACTTTTATACTGTCAGTGGGACTGTAAACTAGTTCAACCATTGTAGAAGACAGTGTGGCAATTCCTCAGGGATCTAGAACTAGAAATACCATTTGACCCAGCCATGCTATTACTGGGTATATACGCAAAGGAATATAAATCATGCTGCTATAAAGACACATGTACACATATGTTTATTGTGTCACTACTCACAATAGCAAAGACTTGGAACCAACCCAAATGTCCAACAATGATAGACTGGATTAAGAAAATGTGGCACATATATGCCATGGAATACTATGTAGCCATAAAAAATGTGAGTTCATGTCCTTTGTAGGGACATGGATGAAGCTGGAAACCATCATTCTCAGCAAACTATCTCAAGGACAAAAAACCAAACACCACATGTTCTCACTCATAGGTGGGAATTGAACAATGAGAACACTTGGACATAGGAAGGGGAAGATCACACACTGGGGACTGTTGTGGGGTGGGGGGAGGGGGAGGGATAGCATTAGGAGATATACCTAATGTAAATGACGAGTTAATGGGTGCAGCACACCAACATTTCACATGTATACATATGTAACAAACCTGCACGTTGTGCACATGTACCCTAGAACTTAAAGTATAATATATATATAAATAAAATAAATAAAGGTGTGGAAACTCAGGCTTAATGGGTTTGGGGGACTCCAAGTGTCCCCCTTTATCCTTCTTTGGTAACCAAAATATCCAGAGGGAGGTCAAATGAATGCCCTAACTGCTCAAGCCCAGACCCAAAAGAGACTAAGGAGACTTCCACGGTGACTAGTGGATGGAAGCTGGTGTGACCAAGCTAGTATTCCTTCCACCATTAGGGTTCTAGAGAAATTTTCCCTGAGTTCCTGCTTCTGTGACCCTGGAAGCTGCCCTAGAGTTCTCTTCATCCTGATCCCTGACAGCTAAACATTTTTCATGATTTTGGAAGCAGGTAACACGGCTGTCTCATAATTCTCAAGGAGCTACATTAAACACTTTTTAAGTTTTGTAGACATACTTTATAACTGATCTTTTAAGGTACTTGCTTTATCTCAATATCTTAAACTTTCTGATTTATCCCTAGGATAATAGGTTGACACTTTATTATGAAGATTTTTATTTTTTTATTCTTAACAGAAAATATGACCCAATTAATATCTGTGGACACCATGTTCTCATCTATCTCAACAGATTTTTCTCTTCACCACAAAAATTGCTTATCAATTTATTTTGAGGCTTTACTCTCTTTTCTTTAAAAGCTGTTAATTCACTAGTACGTTTTAATTATCTGGAGTCAATTCCTTTACAGACTTGACATAGCAAGTTACCTTTTATTAACAGCTAAATAAATTCTGGACAATTCAAAACAGATGAATGTTTACAACTACAGCATTGGATGATTGAATCGGCACACACAATTCTATTAGATTCTGTCCTGAGTCACACCCAACACACCTATCTCTGAGAACAATGGAGAAACGAATGCAAAGAGGTCATTTAACAGTGAACTTGGTCACACACCAAACGCATTGCTACTACAACCAGCATCTGAGAACACCATTATACGAAGACTTTCTATAACCAAGGAACCCACGCAGAGTCTTCACTCCTTAAAGTACCAACAATAAAAAAGTTACAATAAACTATGAACATTAAAGTCTCATCCTTAAGGGGAAAGAATAAATTTACAAAAAAGTCACAAAGAAAAAATAAATTCAAGAATAATTATAACAAATAGTCTACCCAAATGAGGAGGAACTAGAAAAATAATTCTTGTAATATGACAAAACAAACAGGGTTCTATAGCACCCCCAAAAGATCACACTAGCTCTCCAGCAGTGAATACAACTCAAGATAAAATCTCAGAAATACAAATTTAAAAAATCAAAAGGGGCCAGGCACGGTGGCTCACGCCTGTAATCCCAGCACTTTGGGAGGCTGAGGCGGGTGGATCACGAGGTCAGGAGACTGAGACCATCCTGGCTAACACTGTGAAACCCCGTCTCTACTAAAAAAAAAAAAAATACCAAAACAAGATTAGGCGGGCATCTGTAGTCCCAGCTACTCAGGAGGCTGAAGTGGGAGAATGGTGTGAACCCAGGAGGTGGAGCTTGCAGTGAGCCGAGATCATGCCACTGCACTGCAGCCTGGGCAACAGAGTGACACTCCACAAAAAAAAAAAAAAAAAAAAAATCAAAAGGTTGATTATTAAGCTACTCAAGAAGATTCCAGAGAAAGGTGAATACCAACATAAAGAAACTTTTTAAAAAACGAATTTTCCAGATAGTTTTTTAAAAAATTATAGACAGATATTTATTTTAAAAAAAGGATCAGAACTTTTGGAAATTAAAGACATATTTAGGTAATTACAAAATGTAGTGGAAAGTTTTAACAATAGACTAGACCAAGTAGAAGAAAGAATTTTAGAGCTCAAAAACAAGGCTTTTGAATTACCCCAAGTGGACAAAAATAAACAAGAATAAAAAGACATGAACAAAAGTCTCCAAGAAATATGAGATTATGTAAAATGGCCAAAGCTGAGTAATTGGTGTTCCTGAGGGAGAAGAGAAAGCCAATAGTTTGGAAAATGTATTTCAGGGAACAATTGAGGAAAACTTCCCTCAGAGACTTAGACATCCAGATATAAAAAGCTCAAATTATTCCTGGGAGATTCATTGCAAAAACGACATCACTAAGGCATACAGTCATCAGACTATCTAAAGTCAATATGAAGGAAAGAATTCTAAGAGCAGTGAGACAAAAGCATCAAGTAACCTATAAAGGAAAACCTATCAGACTAACAGCAGAAATCTCAGCAGAAATCTTGCAAGCCATAAGGGATTCAGGTTCTATCCTTACCTCCTTAAACAGAATAACTGTCAGCCAAGAATTTTGTATTCAGCAAAACTAAGTTTCATAATCAAAGAAGAAATAAAATCATTTTCCAACTAGAAAATGCTGAGGGAATTTGTCACCACCAGACCAACCCTACAAGAAATTATAAAAGGAGTTCTAAATCTTGAAATAAAAGATAAACACTCACCAGAATAGAACCTCTTAAAGCATAAAACTCATAGGACCTATAAAACAATAATACAATGATGAAAACAAAGTATCTAGGTAACAACATGATAACTGGAACAATACCTCACATCTCAATGTTAACATAGACTAAATTGTCTAAATGTTCCACTTAAAAGATACAGATTGCAGAATGAGTAAAAAAAAAAAATCACAAACCAAATACTTGCTGTCTTCAAGAGACTCATCTAACATGTAATGATTCTTATAAACTCAAGGTAAAGGGGTCCAAAAAAATATTCCATGCAAAAGGAAACCAAAAGTGAATAAGAGTAACTATTCTTATATTAGATAAAAGAGACTTTAAAGCAATAACAGTAAAACAAAACAAGATTATTATATAAATGATAGAAGAATCAATCCAAAAAGAAGATATTACAATCCTTTATTTATATGTATCTAACTCTGGAGGTCCCAGATTCATAAAACAATGACTATTACACCTGAGAAATGAGATGGACAACAACACAATAATAGTGAGGGACTTCAGCACTCCACTGACAGCACTAGACAGATCATCAAGATAGAAAGTCAACAAAGAAACAATGTACATAAACTATACTCTAGAACACATTAGTTGTATAGTTTAAATATCTATAAATATTTACAGATATTTTAGAATATTCTACCCAAGAAATGCAGAATATACATTCTTCTCATCAGCACACGGAACATTCTTAAAGATCGACCAGATGATAGGCCACAAGACAAGTCTCAATAAATTTTTAAAAATTCAAATCATATCAAATATCTTCCCAGATCACAGTGGAATAAAACCAGAAATTAGCTCCAAAAGGAACCCCCTAACCTGTACAGATACATGGAAATTAAACAATCTGTTCCAGAATGATTTTTGCATTAACAATGAAATAAATATGGACATTTAAAAATTTATTGAAATGAATGACAATAGTGATACAAGTTATCAAAACCTCCAGGATACAGAAAAACAGTGCTAAGAGGAAAGTTTATAGCACTAAATGCCTGCATCAAAAAGTCTGAAAGATCACAAATTGACAACCTAACTTTATACCTCAAGGAACTAGAGAAATAAGAACAAATGAAACCCAAAGCTAACAGAAGAAAAGAAATAACAAAGATGAGAGAGGAAATAACTGAAATTGAAACAAAAAAATAAAAGACCAATGAAAAAAAGTTCATTCTTTGAAAACTGATAGAGCATTAGCTAGATTAACCAAGAAAAGAAGAGAGAACATTCAGACCTTCTCTGAATTAGAAAGAAAATGGAGACTTTACAACTGACCTCACAGAAACAAAAGGATCATTTGAGACTACTATGAACACCTCTATGCACACAAACTAGAAAATCTAGAGGAAAGGGATGAATTGTTGGAAACATACAACCTTCTTATACTAAATCAGGAAGAAATAGAAACCCTGAACAGACCAACAGCAAGCAGTGAAAATGAATCAGTAACAAAACAACTGACAACAAAAAAAGGCCCAGGGCCAGATAGATTCACAGATGAATTCTACCAGATATTCAAAGAAGAATTGGTATCAATCCTACTGAAACTATTCCAAAAGATTGAGAAAGTTGAAATCCTTCCTAACTCATTCTATGAAGCCAGTATCACCCTGCTACCAAAGCTAGTAAAGGACATAACAATAAAAGAAAACTATAGGCCAGTATCCCTGATGAACAAAAATACAAAAATCTTTAACAAAATACTAGCTAACCAAATCCAACAGCACAGCAATAGGATGATACACCATCATCAAGTGAATTTCATACCAGGGATGCAGGGATAGTTTAACATATGCAAGTTAATAAATGTGATATATCACATGAAGAATTAAAAATGAAAGTCATATGATTATCTCAATAGATGCCGAAAAAGCATTCAATAATATCTGGCTTCCCTTTATGATGAAAAACCCTCAACAAACTTAGCATAGAAGGGACATATCGCAAAATAATAAAAGCCATATATGTCAAACCCACAACCAACTTCATAGTGAATAGGGAAAAGTTGAAAGGATTTTCCTTGAGAACTAGAATGAGAAAAGGATTCCCACTTTCACCGCTTCTACTCAATATAGTACTGGAAGTCCTAACTGGAGCAATCAGAAAAGAGAAATAAATAAAGGGCATCACTGAAATTGAAAAAGATTAAGTCAAACTATTTCTGTTCACCAATGATATATTGTATACCTAGAAAATCCTAAAGACACCTCCAAAAGACTGCTAGATAAAAATCAATGTACACAAATCAGTGGCACTGCTCTACACCAACAATCAAGCTGAGAATCAAATCAAGAACTCAATCCATTTTACAATAACTGGAAAATAAGAATAAAATACCTTGAAATATACTGTACCAAGGAGGTGAAAGATCTCTGCAAGGAGAACTACAAAACAGTGCTGAAAGAAATCACAGGAGACACAAACAAATGAAAACACATTCCAGGCTCATGAATTGGAAGAATTAATATCGTGAAAATGACAATGCTGCCAAAAGCAATCTACAGAATCAATGCAATTCCTATCAAAATACCAACATCATTTTCCACAGAATTAGAAAAAGCAATCTTAAAATTCATATGGAACCAAAAAAGAGCCTGAATAGCCAAAGCAGTCCTAAGCAAAAAGAACAATCTGTAGGCATCACATTACCTCACTTCAAATTATACTACAAGACTATAGTTACCAAAATAGCATGGTGCTGGTATAAAAGTAGACTCATAGACCAATGGGACAGAATAGAAAACCCAGAAATAAAGCCAAAATAGATACAGCCAACTGACCTTCAACAAAGCATATAAATACATAAGTTGGGGAAAGGATATCCTACTTAATAAACGCAGCTGGGAAAACTGGATAGCCACATGTAGAAGAATAACACTGGATCCCTATCTCTCACCTTACACAAAAATCAACTCAAGATGGAAAAAGACTTAAATCTAAGACATGCAACCACAAAAATTCTAAAAGATAACCTAGGAAAAACTCTTCTAGACATTGGCCTAGGCAAAGAATTTATGGCTAAGATCCTAAAAACAAATGCAACAAAAATAAAATAAACGAATAAATGTGACCTAATTAAACTAAAAAGCATTTATACAGCAAAAGAAATAATCATCAGAGTAAACAGACAACCCACAGAATGGGAGAATATATTTGCAAACTATGCATCTGACAAAGGACTAATATCCAGAATCTACAAGGAGCTCAAACAAATCAGCAAGAAAAACAAATTCCATAAAAAGTGGACAAATGACATCAACAGACATTTCTCAAAAGAAGATATACAAATGTCCAACAGGCATATGAAAAACTCCTCAACATTACTAATCATCAGAAAAATGAAAATTAAAACTACAATGAGATACCATTTTACCCTTGCAAGAATGGCCATTATTAAAAAGTCAAAAAACAGTAGATGTTGATATAGATGTGGTGAAAAGGGAATGCTTACACACTGCTGGTGGGAATGTAAATTAGTACAACCTCTATGGAAAATAGTATGGAGGTTTCTTAAAGAATCAAAAGTAGGCTGGGCACAGTGGCTCATGCCTGTAATCCCAACACTTTGGGAGGCTGAGGCGGGTGGATCACCTGAGGCCAGGAGTTCGAAACCAGCCTGGCCAACATGGTGAAACCCCATCTCTACTAAAAATACAAAAAATTAGCTGGGGGTAGTGGTGGGCACCTGTAATCCCAGCTACTCAGGAGGCTAAGTCAGGAGAATTGCTTGAACCCAGGAGGTGGAGGTTGCAGTGAGCTGAGCTCGAGCCACTGCACTACAGCCTGGGCAACAGAGTGAGACTCCATCTCAAACAAACAAAGAAACAAACAAAAAACAAAAGTAGATCTACTATTCACTATGACAATCCCACTACTGCATATCTACCCAAACAAAAAGAAGTCATTATATCAAAAAGACACCTGCACATGTATGTTTATAGCAGCACAATTCACAATTGCAGGATATGGAAGCAACCTAAGTGCCTATCAATTAATGAATGGATACAGAAAGTATGGTATATATACACCATGGAATATTATTCAACCACAAAGAAGAAGAAAATAATGTCTTTTGAACCAGCTTAGGTGAAGCTGAAGGCCATTACTCTAAGTGAAGTAACTCATGAATGAGAAACCAAATACTGTATGTTCTCACTTATAAGTAGGAGCTAAACTATGGGTATGCAAAGGCATACAGAGTGGTATAATGAACTATAGAGACTCAGAAGCGAGAGGGAGGGAGGAGGTTGAGAGATAAAAAACTACATATGAGGTACAATGTACACTACTCAGGTGATGGGTCGACTAAAATCTCACATTTCACTACTATACAATTCATACCTATAATCAAAAAGCACTTGTACCCCCAAAGCTTTGAAATAAAAAATATTTTTTGAAAATTTTAAAAATCAAAGAGGTCATTTAAGAAAATGTCATATATACATTTTATTCACTCGAGGATCTTATTCAAACTATAGTGATTTGTTTACTTTATTACCTTTGGCTCCTTGTCTCATTCTGTCTTTGCTATCTAATAGCAAAGATTTAATTGCTATTAGATTTAATAGCTATTAGATTTAATAGAGTATTATTTAATAAATGATCCTCACTATAATTGCAACCTCACTAGTGAGGATTATTTGTTAAATTCTAGAGAGTAAAAGAAAGATTTTGGATTTGTGGAGGTGCATAAGTTTGGTATATGCAAATGTTTTTATATGTAAACTGTGATACTTATGTATAATTTATTTGGTTTCATTGACTATAAGCAGTAGCCTGGAAAAGAAATAGGCAATGCATTTTTAAGTTTTATGAAATTATGGTAACTTTGTCAGAATAAGTGATGCATCCTTCTTCTCTTTTCCCCAAGTATCACATTGTTTTCAATTTGAGAATTATCTATTAATTGTCTACTACACATGATTATGCATGCACTGGATGTTGAATCATTGACAGGTAGCTTGGTGCTTTTCATATACTAAATATTCAACAAAAAGTGATTAAGGGCAGTCCCTTGACCAATAGGGCTTATTAGTATGGAGGATTATACAACTAAACAAATAACTATCATATAAGGAATAAGGCATGGCATAAGAAAACTATAAACAACTTTCCAGGTTTGAAGGATAAATAAATTATATTTGGAAAAGAAGGATTTAGAACATTGTATTATTAAGGACAGGCCAAACTATGCTACAGTAAAAGATTAGCAGCAAATAAAGAAATTTACCAAAACAAAGGTATATTTCTTCTTATGATTATGTGTCCACTGTGGGTTGATGAGGAGTTCTACTCCACATAGTCATTCAGGTACCCAGGGTGAAAAAGACTTGACCATCCTGTAGCTTGTCATTTAAGACGTATGTCTTTTAAATGTTGATTCACGTATATTAAGTTTCTGTTTTTATTAAGGTTTAACTTTTAGGTGCATAAAAATTTAAGGTTTCTAATTCTGTCTGAAGAATTAACCCTTTTATCATTATAATATATTTTTCTTTGTATCTGATCATACTATCCATTTTAAAGACTTATCTGATATGAATATACCTCCTCCACCCTTCTTATGCCTACTGTTTGCATGGTATGTAACTTTCCAACCATTTATTTCATCTACCTGTGTCTTCACATTTGAAGGGCATCTCTTGTAGACAGCATATTGTTGAATCTTGCTTTTTAAATTATTCTGAGAGTCTCTACATTTTAATTGGAGTATTTAGTCCATTAACATTCATGTAGTTATTGATATGGTTGGATTCAGCTGTTATTTTTTATTTTATTGTTTTTAGGCAGTTTATTATTTATTTTCAGCCATCTCTTCTGTTTTTGTTTCCCTATTCCCCTCTTACTGACTTCTTTTTAGATTATTTGAATACTTTTTAAAATTTTGTTTTAATTTGTGTGTTGGATTTTAGCCAAATTTTGTCAATGCATTTTAAATATATTTAATGCATTTAAAATAACATATTTAGTGATTAGAATGATATGATCAGGTTGGGCGTGGTGGCTCATGCCTGTAATCCCAGCACTTTGGGAGGTCGAGGTGGGTGGATCACCTGAGGTCAGGAGTTTGAGACCAACATGGCCAACACAACGAAACCCTGTCTCCACTAAAAATACAAAAATTAGCCAGGTATGGTGGTGCACACTTGTAGTCCCAGCTACTTGGGAGGCTGAGGCAGGAGAATTGCTTGAACCCAGGAGGCAGACAGCTGAGATCACACCACAGCACTCTAGCCTGAGTGACAGAGTGAGACTCCAACTCAAAAAAACCAAAAAAAAAAAGGAATTACATGATCAAAGCAATATTTTTCATTATATTTATTATTGCAGTCTTATTAGAGTATTGAATTTATTTCAACCCGTATAGTTTCAGAAACATGGAAAATTCATAGAATGCCAGGAGAGGAAAAACAGAAATGATAAAAGGGTTGGAACTAGAACCAAAGAAGAAAAATGAGCAGATATAATTTGGCCTGAAGAAGAGAAAGCTTGGAGATAACATTTGCCTTTAAACAGATGAAGTGTTTTCATGTGGTTACCAGATGTTTTCATCATTACTCAAAAAAGAAGAAAATAGTATTAATTGTAACAAGATGGAATTAATGATGGCCAAAGGGGAAAAAGGGTCTGCACCAATTCTGCAAATGTACCGTGATGCTAAAGTTACTGAGAAATGTTAAATAACATATTTGCCAAAATATCTATAAGAAAGTATTGTGTATGCCCTTGATGTCCATCATTCTGCCTTCATTCCTACAGAAAGTCTATAATCAATTTGACTCTGATAACTTTTAATTAGGTATGGGTTACCTGGCAGCACAGGAAAGAATTAAATGATTGATAAAACACTATAATTTTGAAACCAAATGCAAAATTTACTCTTCACTTGATATGCTTAAGAAAAATGTCAGGTTCTAGATCCGTGAGGAATCGCCACACTGACTTCCACAATGGTTGAACTAGTTCACAGTCCCACCAACAGTGTAAAAGTGTTCCTATTTCTCCACATCCTCTCCAGCACCTGTTGTTTCCTGACTTTTTAATGATCACCATTCTAACTGGTGTGAGATGGTATCTCACAGTGGTTTTGATTTGCATTTCTCTGATGGCCAGTGATGATGAGCATTTTTTCATGTGTCTGTTGGCTGCATAAATGTATTCTTTTGAGAAGTGTCTGTTCATATCCTTCTCCCACTTGTTGATGGGATTGTTTGTTTTTTTCTTGTAAATTTGTTTGAGTTCATTGTAGATTCTGGATATTAGTCCTTTGTCAGATGAGTAGATTGCAAAAATTTTCTCCCATTCTGTAGAGACACATGCACACATATGTTTATTGTGGCACTATTCACGATAGCAAAGACTTGGAACCAACCCAAATGTCCAACAATGATAGACTGGATTAAGAAAATGTGGCACATATACACCATGGAATACCATGCAGCCATAAAAAATGATGAGTTCATGTCCTTTGTAGGGACATGGATGAAGCTGGAAACCATCAATCTCAGCAAACTATCACAAGGACAAAAAAACCAAACACTGCATGTTCTCACTCATAGGTGGGAATTGAACATTGAGAACACATGGACACAGGAAGGGGAAGATCACACACCGGGGACTGTTGTGGGGTGGGGGGAGGGGGGAGGGATAGCATTAGGAGATATACCTAATGTTAAATGACAAGTTAATGGGTGCAGCACACCCACATGGCAGATGTATACATATGTAACAAACCTGCACGTTGTGCACATGTACCCTAAAACTTAAAGTATAATTAAAAAAAAAAAGAAAAATGTCTGAAATAAAATAACAATTTAGGCTGAGGTGGGCAGTTTGCTTGAGATCAGGAGTTAGAGACCAGTCTGGCCAACATGGTGAAACCCCGTCTCTACTAATAATACAAAAAATTAGCCAGGCATGGTGGCACACGCCTGTAATCCCAGCTACTCGGGAGGCTGAAGTAGAATTGCTTGAACCCAGGAAACGGAGGTTGCAGTGAGCTGAGATTGCACCACTGCACTCGAGCCTGGGTGACAGAGTGAGATTATGTCTCAAAAAAACAAAAAAAAACACAATTTTATTTAGGGGTAATGTTATAGATTTTGCAAATAAAAACACAGGATGCTCAGTTAAATTAGAATTTCAGATAAATAGTGAATTATTTTTAGTATAATCATATTCAATTCAATAATTGTGATATGCTTATATTAGAACACTCCTCATTCTTCCTTTGAAATTGAAATGTAAGTGGGTATCTTGATATCTTGTATTCTATCTGGCAATGCTAGTTGGGGATAAAAAAATAAAAAAGTATAAAAGCACCTCATGTTTAAAGTAGTTTTTTATATAAGGACAAGGAATGAGACACCTTTGTCATATGTTTGGCTGTTTCTCTAAACTTACTAGACATATTTGTAACTTCAGCCAAAGATGTTGGAAGTACCCTCCTGATGTAGTGAGCAGCTTTATGAATATTTTCACCTTTGTTTAACTCTCATGGGAACATCCACAATCATTTACCAAGAGGAACATGGTTAGAATACTTCCTACCAGGTTGTGGGCATGTAGACAAACTGTCTGAGCTTTCTATCCTTCTGTTTATGACATTTCCAGACATTTATGTTTGAGAAGTCACTGGGCATTGTACAACTTGACATATGGATATTGTGATTGTTTCCAAAGATACCTGCTATCAGTTCCTTTCCCCTGCTTCTCATATCAAGAGGTAGAGTATAATTTTTTCCCTCTTGAATCCAGGCTGGTCTTAGTGATATGTTGACCAGTAACATGCATTGGAAGTGACATTTTAAGACCTCTGATGCCAGATCATAAGAAGACTTGCAGTTTCTACCTGAGTCTCTTGGAATGCTGCTCTTGGGACACTCACAGACCCATCTGCCATGCTGAGAGAAGCTCAAGCCACATGGAGAAGCTACGTTTGGTGATCTAACTGCCTCTGTTGGACTCCAAACCAGCACCGATAGTCATTCAAATGACCCATCCTGGATGTTGACAGACTCTCAGCCTAACTTTAGTCAGGCTGTTTTAAGCTCTATTCTTGACTAATGCCTCAATCTTAGACCCATCTTTGCCAGACCTGCACAGACAAGTTTTAGCAACAATCCTGCTAAGTCCGTTTAGAGATTTTACAGCTAATCAAATTTCTCCTTCACTATCTTTTATATCTGATCACCCTGGCTTGCCTTCAACAAAGGTCCTGTGTGATCGCCTAACAAGAATCTCCCCTTCCCTGATGTATCCTCTTAGTAATTTTCCATCTACCAATGCCCTCATTCTGTTTCTTGGCTATAAATCCCTGTATATTGTTGTATTCAGAATTGAGCTCAATTCTACACTGAAGTCTATTTTCCCCAATTATGATAGTTTCTGATTTTATTTATTTATTTTACCATTTTAATACTGTTCAGCTCTGGTTTTCTTTAATAACATCCAACCCAATTAAATTTTTAAGTGACTGTTACTCCAGCTAACTACAGCACCATGAGAAACCCAAAGTGAGAACTTCCCAGTTGAGACAGTCAATCTCTAGAGCTATGAAAAATGATAATTTTTTATTATAAACCACTGCGTTTTGGGGTGGTTTGTTTTTTAATAGATATACTTTTTATTTGAAAATTTTTTTGAAGGTGGCAAATTTCTATTAACAATGTCCATTGGTGGATGAACAAAAAGATACCATATACCTTTCTGATCAATATTAAATATATATATTTAAATATAAAAACGCTTTTCTAATTAGACAGCAAATAGTATATAATATTGGGTGGCACATATAACTGAGTTAAAATTAACAGAGTTAATACTATTTTCTTTCCATTATATAGCTCAAAAATAAAGAAAACCTATTATCAATAACAGATACTATTTGTTTAACATTTTCTTTTTCTTTGTCATCCTCATTTGCACTTTTCCTATGTTCCTAATTCAGTCTTCTTTATAACTGTATGATGCTGATGTTATTATCTCTGTTTTACTAAAGGCAAAATCGAGGTCTATAGTGGTTAAGTAATTTATTCAATATTACACAACCAGGATTTAAATCAATGTCTTCTCATTTTCAATTCCAGGCTGTTTTCCAGGAAAGTCCAGCCAGACCCAAATAATCAACCAAATCCAAATCTGAAAGTACCATTCCCAGTTCTGAATTCTGAGGCCATTACTGTCCTAAAAATGAATAATGTTTTACTTTTGGGGAATTCACATTTGGAGAGACCTGATTTTTTTTAGAGATAATCACACAGTGAAGAAGTCAGATTGAATTTCACTCTGGAGTTTATAGTATTTTTTTCCAAGCTTCAGTTTTGAATTTTAATAAGAACAAAATGTGCCTTTATGGAAATAAATGTAAGAAACAGAGAGGGAAGTGCCTGGATCCAGGTCTCAGGATAGATGATGGTAGAGAAGCTACTAGAACCCTCATCTCTTGCCTTACCCCAGAGATGAACCCTATCCTTGCCCTTCTGCAGAAGACTCAGACCACAGACTTTAAATACATATGTGAGTTCTCAAAAAAAGCTCAGTTAAAAATGGTTTGAATATGTGCTAAATCAAGATAGTGCTTCATAACCATGGGTGATGAAGGAAAATCCCCAAGTGAGAAGCCAGATGCAACTAGGTTCAGCTCAATGGCAAGGCCTCCTCCTTGAGCAGACTCAGGAGCACTGCTTGACAATGCTTTGTCATTTCTCTCCTCACATCTATTTCTTAATAAGATAGATAGTATGGAGTGGCACTGTCCTGTCGGATGTGCTGCATTAATGGAAATGCTTTCTAATTAGCACTGTCCAATATGGTAGCCGTTGGCCACATGAAGCTATTGAGTGCTTGAAATGTGGCTGGTGTGACTGAGGAACTTCATTTTTAATTTTGTTTAATTTGTATTAAATTTAAATGGTCACCTGTGGCCCGTGGCTACCATATTGAACAGCACAGGCCTAGACCACAAGGGGATCTTGTCCATTTTCGAAAATGGGGTGAGGAATAAAAGAGAAACAGCACTCTCTTCTTTCAGAGCTAAAGACTTTTGCTGCTTTTGGGTCGTGATGCTGATGGAAACACAGACCATTGGATTTGAGTCTCAAACCTGTATTCAAATTTTCTTATGTATTCTTTGAAAGGAAGGTTTTATCTATGGAATATAAACTAGAAAATATAAAAAGCAAAGCAAAGTGACATTGGTTCTTGGTTTCTTTTCAGCTGGTTTATTCTTCCTCCCTCTTTGCCCCACCTCCTTAAATCCAAAGAGCAAAGGAAATGATCTGGGAATAGGGTTGTCAAATAAAATACTAGATGTCCCATTAAATTTAAGGTAAACAACACATAATTTTTTGGGACAGTTACATTCCCTCATGCAACATTTAATACACATTTTACTAAACCATTATTTGTTGTTTACCTAAAATTCAAATTTCATTGGGCATCTTATATTTCTATTTGCTAAATCTTGCATCCCTAGCGGGAGGGGGCATGCGATCAGCTTCTTGGAGATGTTGATGTTCTTTAAATATTGGAGAAAGGAGCAGTTCCTGTTGATAACAGGAGAAGCCTGAGAGGCATTAAGTTCATGGGACAGCAAGATGGTAACCTTGTGCAAATACTCCAGGTAGAAGTGGTTTGCAGGAAACTGCATCTACTCACTGGATGGACTCCTGTTGGAATCATTAAGATCTGGAAGCTTGGAGAATTATCACAAAATACTTAAGTCTCATGTAATAATCTCCCAAGTCAAGAAATAGAAAATAACCAGCTTTCCAGAAGTGCTTCTCATGCTCTCTCCAAATCACCATCCCCCTTAAAGATAAGCACTATGCTGTCTTCTTATACAATGGATTTTAGTTTTGTCTGTGTGGGGGCTTTATGTAAATGAAACCCCAGACAGTGTCTTCTGTGGTGTAAGTTTGTTTCTGTAAGGTGCAGAAAGGCATTAGCAATCTCTCATCGATGGAAATAATTTCAACAACTGTTCATTCTCTGTGGACTATTCTATTTACAGTCTCCTTTTTTCCAATGTTATAACCCCATGTGGTTCCAACCACAAAACTGGGTATTTCTCCCTGGCCTCTGCTCCTCGGTGAAACCGAACTTCCATTTCGCTCTGCTAGCCCTATGATTCTGTCTAAAGTTCTCATCATCATCTCAGTCCCCCTGGGAACCAGCAGATACCTCTCGGTGAAATTTGTCCCTGCCTGGCACGCCTCGCTGGGTTTCCTTCTTCTCTCAGCTCTTGGCTCCATAATTCTTCACTGCTCTACGAAATCTTTAATGCCTTCAACTTGACTTTGGTTGTTGTTCAACTTTGCTTGTTCTCAGCAGGAGAGACAGTCTGGATGACCTAGTCTGCCATTTCTAGAATTGGAACCCTTAATATGTCACATCTCCTTGCATACTAAGAATCATGGACGGGACTGGAGACCCAGTCAGCCTCAGATATGGATATATTGCTACCGGAGAAGGGCAATGTGGGGGACTGGAGGAAAGTTCTTGAAGGCCCAGAGATGATGTGTTTCACTGGAGCATGTACCAAGGAAATGGCCCTCGTATTCATGTAAAGTTTATGCTGTGAGAAGTTTATGCTATCCCCTCTGCTCAGTGATATGTTGAAATAAGCTACAATGATTTTCCTAAATCTTGAAAACAAAACTTAGTGATAGTTGAAATATGCTACAATGATTTTCCTAAATCTAATTCATAACTTATATAATGAGTTTTTTATCTTCTTACTGAAAAAAATGAATTGACTGTTATTACTGAATCACACATTATAATCATTCTGTCAAAAATTCATTTGTTAATTTGATATTCATTTAAGTTGAGTGATTAAATTCTAATAAATCAAGACCCCTTTTCTCAAAATATATTCTTGGCTTTACCAAATGTTGTAATCAACTAGTTAGCACATCAGGTTGGTGGTTGAATTTAAATGGGATATGCAGTAGCTAAAATGACAGCCACATGGAATGTTTTCTACTCATCCACCTCCCATCACAATAGCAGAAGTACAAAATGTGATACTGAAGTGCATTTGATATGAGCTGAAAGTTTCTTTATTTGCTCCCATATCTTGTGTTATGATCACAGTTTTAATAACTTTTTGGCTGAATCACTGAAAAGAGCATTGACGTGTTTTTCATCCAAGTTTCCGAAAGTATATTTTATTTTCTCCCCTCTGGATTTTAATTTTCTTCCTGGCCTTTGCCAGTAAGGAAGACTGTCAATAATTTTGTTACCTCTCATAGGCAAAAGGTGGAAAGAATATCTTACTGTTTGTACAGTGTGTGGAAGCTATGATGTGGCCCAGTAAATAATTTGTCAAATTACTTTCTGGATATGATATATTCTCCCTGACACCCTCTATATCAAATTCCTCTGCTTGTAAGCAGTATCACAGAATGTTACAGTGATTTAGCTGAAAATTTTACTGATTAAATTCATACTTCATTGCTTTTTCTTATAATAAAGAGAACTTCAAACCACGTGAATGTACGGTCTACAAGGGCAGGGGGCTTTGTTCATTTTCTTCATTGGTTTATTGTACATACCTAGAAGTGGCTGGCACAGTAGTAGCTTGCAATAAATATTTGTTGAATAAACTAATAAATAAAACCATGGAATTGTAGAAGATTAGAGACTGGATGTATTTCAGAAGTCATGGAGGCCAAACCCCTATTCTATAGATGTGGAAACTGACAAGGCATAGATTGCAAAGTGACACCTTCAAAGTCAAAGATGGCCAGATGGTGTAGGGGTGTCCAGCACTCATATCTGATCTCATAATGCCAGCCCCGTGCTCTTGGCTTCTTGGTCTCATAAATTCAAACCCCAATATGGTCCCGAGTTTAAAACTAAGACAAGCCACCCAGTTCCCACCCCAGGGAAACATTTCTATAATAATCAGGCAACCTACAGTCATCAGCTATGTTAGAGTCTATACAGAACCACATCAACTGAGGTACACCATTCCCAGGGCTATTTTTATTTGGTGGGAGATATAAAGCCCTTGCCACTGTCCTTGATGTGGAACAATAGGACAAGCCATACTTGCAGGGTTTGCCAACACTCTGAGCTCAGTTGAACTCAATTCAACCTAATCTTCTGTTTAATCCTGCTTCTTCTTCCTGCTATTGATCCTTAATAAATAGCTTGCTTCCTTCCAAACTTTTTCTCAATGCCTGTTTCTGGAGAACCCAAACTTCTATTAACTCTGTCTCTTCTAAAAATATTAAAAGGTTAGCATTTATTTATGCTGTCTTTCAGAATTACTGCCTCTCCAAAACGCCAGGTGGCCAGCATCTTCATGCTGCCACCAGTTGCCCCACCACCCTAGGCAGATCACACTGCAGTTTACACCCTAAGTTCAAATCTTGGATCCTCCCACCCATGGATTCCAAAAGACAGGAATTTTCCATTATGCTACACAGCCCTAATAAAACTCATCTCTCCTAAATACCATTTCTTTAAAGTTTGTTGATATCATAGACAGTTAACAAATGTCATGGTTTGAATGTTTATGGCCCCCTCAAATTCATATTCGAAATTCTAACCCTCAAGGTGATGGTATTAGGAGGTCAGGCCTTTGGAAGGTGATTAGGTCATGAGGGTGGACTCTACATGAATGGGATTAGTACCGTGATAAAAGAGGCCCCACAAAGCTTTCTCACCTCATCCACCATATGAGGACATGGCAAAAAGACGAGTGTCTAGGAATCAGAAAGCGGGCCCTCACCAGCCCTGAATCTGCTGACACCATGCTCTTAAATTTCCCAGACTCCAGAACTGTGAGAAATAAATTTCTGTTGTTTATAAGCCAGTCAGTTTATGGTGCTCTTTTATAGCAGCCCAAATAAGCTTAAATAAGTGAAGTCCGTAAATTAACCTCCACTATGTTGGCTTTCCTAATAAGTCATTGTTCTGGATTACACACTCTGTCAATGTTGGCTCCATGTCTTTCCTGCTCTTTTCTTTCTTTCCTTTTTTTTAAATGGATCATAGTTATTCTCTTTTCCACCTGTAATGACAAGTACATGATTCAAGCAATATTTACGAAGTACCTGCTGCGTTCGTCGTCTTTAATGTAAGTTATGTTCCTTAATACTGCCAACAACTCTACATGGTACACACTACTATAAAGTGAAATAAGCCAGGTGCAGAAAGACAAACATCTCATGCTCTCACTTATTTGTGGGATCTAAAAATCAAAACAATTGGACTCATGGACACATAGAGTAGAAAGATAGTTACCAGAGGCTGGAAAGGATAGTTGGGGGATAGCAGGGAGGTGGTGGGTGGGGATGGTTAATGGGTACAAAAAATAGAAAGAATGAATAATACCTACTATTTCATAGCATAACATGGTGACTATAGTCAATAATAACTTAATTGTACATTTTAAAACAACTGAAAGTATAATTGGATTGTTTGTAACACAAAGGATAAATGCTTGAAGGGATGCAGACCCCATTCTCTATGATGGGATTATTACACATTGTATCCTGTACCAAAATATCTCATCTACCCCATAAATATCTACATCTACAATGTACCCACAAAAATTCAAAATTAAAAAAGCATAAAAACATTATTTCCTAGGTATTACAATACCGATTTTATAGATGATGACACTGAGGTTCACAGAAGTGAAAAGACAAATCCAGGGTCACACAGCTGGTAAGTAGCAAATCAAGTAAAGATTCATATTTGAATTTTCTAACTCCAAATCCAGGACTTTATGATGATAAAAGAGAAATGGCAAATAATCTGGTGGCTGAGAGGCTCTCACAGGACCTTTGGATAAGACAGAGAAGTGGTTTTAGAAGGACAAGGTAGGCTTTGGAGACTTGGGTACATTCAGTTTGAACCTGGAATTGAGCTAATTACACAACTTTTCTGACCTTAATTTCTTTAACTGTAAAATGGTGACTATAACGTCTCTGCCATACATTTGCCATGAGGGTTAGAGAGGATGGATTAACATTCCTTGCACAATGCCTGGAACATTGAAATAAAGGATGGTTATAGTTATTAGTAGCAGTAGTATCCATACTTACCTGAGTACATTACTTAAATTAGATGTAGATTGTAAGGGATTTGTTTATCTGTGGGAACAAGAGGTCCAGGAATTATATTGCATCATCTCTTCCTCTACTGTGCTTTTAACCCCAATTGAAACATGACAAGTGTAATTTAAATGGGTCCACATAGCAAGTACCCTTTTAGTTATAACAGCACTGCTTTAAAACCCCTAGTTAAGTGTTGAAATGGCACAAGCCCATGGACTGCAGCTTTCAGTTAATCTACTTGGCATTTTATAACCAAATAATTTTCCAGCTTTCACAGAAAGGTCAAGAAACATCCTTGTTTTAGAGAGTACAGTTGAAGGGAATGGTGCTAGCTTAACCACAAAGAAATGCTGTATGCAGAACAATATTTCTGTTTAATGAAATAATAAACATTATTCATAATAGGCTAATAAAATGCCTTTATTTTCTCTTTAAATGTGTAATTTAAAATGTTTACATGCTTAATTATAACTTTAGTAGCTGCTTTCTTTCTTAGCGAATGTAGCAGTAAATGTAAAAAAAGAGTAATAAAAAATAATTCGATGATTTTATGTCTCTTTTCAGACTGCAAATGTTAAGTGACAACTACCCATTTATTGAAACCACCATTCTGTTCATTCATAAATTCATGCAAATTCTGTAAGTTTAGCTAGATTTGCCTGCAAGTCTTTCTAATAGGATTATAATTACAATAGTAGATCAGTAGTATCTCATTGATATTGCATGTCTAGATTTCAATAAGGCATTTGATAAAGAGAGATTTCATGGTGAAGAACAGGTACAACCAGAGAGGAGATGAGATCACAATTTTAGAGGAGATGATCAGGTTTAGATAGCTAATTGTTTACCCCAATACCTAATTCCCACTTCTTTTTTTAACTACATAGTAATTAATTATTGAGGGGTTGTGATGGTAGTGGCTAGTGGTAGAAATATGCCCAACTAAAAAAACCTACATCTCCCAGCCTCCCTTGCAGATAAAAGTGATTAAGCAACTAAATTCTGCTCAATGAGATACAAATGGAAGATGTTCCCCAGAGCTTGGGGAAACAATTATTTAAAGGGTACTAATGTAGCTGGCATGAAACTTTTGTCCCCTACTCGGCTCCTTTCTTTCTTCCTACCTAGAGCAAGGGCATGGACCTGCCCCTTTGTAACCACGAAGAGACAAGCACAGGCAAAGGTGGCTGAGTTGAAAGAAACAATAAGCCTGGGTCCCTGATTAGATCATGAAACTGTTTCAACAGCCCTGAGCAGCCTCTGCCAGACTTCTAGTTACATGAGAAAAAGAAAATGTTTCACCATTTTAAAGTCACTATTTTTCTGATTCCAGTAACCAGGAGCTAAATACAGTTTCTAAGTGATGTATATTGGAATATAATTTATAATTCCAAAGGAAGGAGATATACTTTGAAACCCTAATTCCATTTACAGTCTTAATTCCCCTGTGCTCTGTAACACTGCATATTGGTATATTCTGAGAATTAACAAGTGGCCTTCTGTTTTTTTGTGGAAGGCATTGTTTTGCCATTCACACTATGCTCATTCTTTAAAGTTACAGATACAGATCTACTACCAGTTTGATTAAAATGATAAATGTTGTGAGTGAGCTGCTTCCGAAGATGGGAATTTCCCTATCACTGTAGGTGTTGGATCATAGACTCAGTTAGGAAGAATGTTCAAGAAAGCTGCTACCAATAAAGTAGTCACTTGCCACATGTGACTATTTAAATTTTAATTTTGATTAGTTTCTCATTTACACAGGCCACATTTCAAGAGCTCAATAGCCACATGTGTCCAGTAGCTACTGAATTGGACAGTGCAGATAGAGAACATTTGTATCATTGCAGAAAGTCTATTGGACAGCGCTTTTGTAAATTTTCTACTAAAAGTGTGGTTCAGGACTCAGCATATCAGCATCACCTGGGATCTGAATGAACATTAAAATAACATCCAAGCATCAGATAAAATGCCATGGGATTCTAGGGATTCTTCCCTGGGTTCTTTCTTTTGAAAGTTGTTTTCCCTCTTGATTACAGTCTCAAAAGTAAATTTCGTTGTGTTAATTTTTGATGATTTTTCATTTGCTTTATTGTGAATGGAAAGTATAATATGTACAGAGTTGAATTATTTTGTGTTTTTTTTTTAATTTAAAAAAGTACCCTAAGAAAGGAACAGGTGAAAAAAAACATGTAGGGAAATATTTTAGGTCAGTGGTCATCTCCTTACCTATATAAGGATACAGAAACTTAAATGTACTAAAGTGCTCACTCAAAGAAACACATCTGTTTCAACTACTTTGCTTTGTAGCGAATTACCACCAACGTATAGTAGTTTAAACAACTTGTTTATGATTTTGTGTGCCAGCAATTCAGGAAGGATTCAGCGTAGTGGTTCTCACTCAGTATCTCTCTTGCTGTTGGAGTTAGATATCAGCTGACATTGCAGTCATCTGAAAGTGCCACTGAGCTAGAAATCTAAGATGACACAGGTGGCTGGCAGCTAGTGCTGGCTGTGGTCTGGGAGCTCAGCTGGGTCTATGGGCTGCAGCACCTGCATATGATATCCCCAGTATTTAGTCTTGGTTTAGAGAATTTTCTTACATAGCTGCTGATTTCCCTCAAAGTATGTATTCCAAGAGAACCTGTATTTTCTGATGTAGGCGGGGACGTTACACACAGTCACTATCACAACAGTCTATTTTTTTTTCAAAGGAGTCAGTAATAGCAGCAGATATTCATGAGGATTAATCCTTTAATCCATTAATTAATCCTAATTAATGTTGTGCTTCTCCCTACATTCAGACTTCTGTCCATTTTCTTCTTTCCCTTTATGTATCACCTCCAGTTTTGTACTTCTCTTTACCCCAAATTGTCTGTCCTTCATTTCACAGAGCCTATTCCCTTTCTTGAATGTTTCATTGATACCCACCCTTCAATTATGCAAATTGCATTGCCATACCTACTAAGTATACCTGCATTTCAATGAAGGCAAAAAGAAAGACTCTAAAGTATACATATGTATCAAATCTGCATGTTGTGCACATGTACCCTAAAACTTAAAGTATAATAATAATAAAATTTTAAAAAAAGATAAATTGTGAGACATTGATGGTAGTAATAGTGGAGATATTTTGGAGTTAATTGTGTGAGTTTGGGAAACTTTCTTAACTTTTTATCTTTCTTGTATGTAAAATATGGAAATTGAACTAGGATGTCTTTCTTGACCCAAGTATGGTTCCATGCCAGAAACTTTTGTGTGAATAGAGATACCATAGCCTCTAAGGGATCCAAAGACGTTCTGAAGTCACATAGATCCTATCACAGCAGCACTCCAACTTATTCCAGAGACAAAACGGCTCAAATGCAAGCAGCCACATGGGCACTTTTCTCATGACCCTTTTGTGAGAATCAAATTCTGAATGACAGATCAGCTCAGAGACCTCTTCTCTGCCTAATGAACAACAGCTTTGTAGTCCTAATAGCTACTGCTGTTTAGAACAAGATAAGAGAATAATTTCCCCATCCGATTGGATACCCATTTGTTGCATGTCCTTTCTATTTCAATGGAGAGGCATCTTATCTGTCATTATTTTAACTTTGTATAGGAGGGAGTTGAGGTCTAATTAAATCAAAGAAGCACATCAGAAAATTTCCTTTCATTATTATAAAATGAGTTTGAGTCACATGACCATTTGTAAAAGAAATCCATGACATAGAACTTAACTTTCTCCAGGGCATATGTTATATATACAGGATTTATATACACTAATGTTAGAATAAAGACAACCATAGTTATTACTTATTTAGCACCTGTAAAAACCAGGTACTAAGCTATGTAGTTTTCATTCAAACCTTTAAAAGACAAGTAATAGGTAATGAGGCCAAGATTTTCACCCAGATCTGTCTGACTCTGTAGTCCAAGATTGCACAAAGAACATGCTTTTTATTAAGTTGACACTGAACTTAACTTAAAGATTAGGACTGTGCCATGGGCTGCTTTGTGAGATATATTTCAAAAGCACTGGTGGCACAGCCAGTTGTCAATGCACTGGATTACTCTTGAATCAAGTATAACGGAATGTTTTTTGTTTGGTTTGTCTTTTAATTGGTAATTTTAAATATGTGCCCAAGGTGTCTTGGTACTGCTAATGAAATAATCCAGATCCCTTGTGGGTAGAAGAAATGGGAAGAACTGGTAACCTGAATTTGACTATTGTTAAAGAATTCATGCAGTCTTAGTTTCCTCTGTAAGTCAGCTGGTATTTTTCAGGCATTCTGCAGAGAGGGAATAGTATTTTCGTGGGCAAACTAGAAGACAATGAAAGCTTGAAACTGGAAGAAAATGGGAGACAGCAAAGGAAACAAACATTATCCCCAAAGCCTTTTGGGTAAAAAAGATGAACATTCGAGGGTTGCATGGCAACCAGAGGTACCAAGCTGAAGCATTCACTTAGAACAATTGCTGAAAACAGAAGTAAAATCACCATCACAGCAAAACCTACAAGATATAACTGAAGCAGCAGTCTGATAAAAGCCAACTTTCAACACTATCAAAAGAGAAAATGTATGAATTAAGACTTCAATTTAAGATATGACAGGCATCTACAAGTTAATATGTAACTTCACAGAGTCTGAGCCCTGACCAACAGCAAATAGTAAGTGAAATAGAGGTATAATACCCTAGAGAAATAAATAATCCTTAAGTAAGTCTGTTATTCAATGCTTTTGTATGATATTAAAAAGATATCAGGTCATATTTTTGCCTCATGACAGCTTTTGAATAATAATTTTTCTTAACAGTAGAAAATAAAACAATAAAAAATGACATGGAAGTTATGAAATAATGCTATTAAAATAAACAATGAAATAAAAAGATTCATAATTATTTAAAAGTATTTATTATTTGAAACCAATATGAAAGGTAAAGCCCCTGCCATTTTTATCAAGAAGAAAAAAAAATTAGAGATTAGGAAGGCAAAGAACAATAGCATAAAAGAAATGAAAATTATCAAATATAAGCATGAAATTGAATAACAATCAATCCAAAACTACAATAAAATTATATTTTTGACAAATACTTAAAACACCAACATGGGCAGTTTTTACGACCTTAAATATATGAATGAGCGATAATTGAAGAAGAAAATGTAAAAGTTACGTAAGAGGTAAGCCTGGAAAGAGGGAAACCCACCACCACATCCTATTGAATTACTTGGTAAATTATTTTAAACATTTAGCTTTTGCCTTATTTTTGTGGGTCCTCAGAGGTTGCACTTTTAAGCAAGGGAGGCAAGCAAGAACTGAAGAGAGGAAAGCTGGAGGGAGGAGCAGGAAGGAAGAAGCCCTGATCCTGGTCCTCATCCTCGACACTTCCCCAGCCTCCCCCCGGACTTGATCATCTCCAAGTTTGAGTTTTTATGAACTGCCAAAGTTATTCTCAATGGCATCTAGAATAATAGATGAGTGCCTCTTGAAAAAGAAGGGCAAACCAGACAGAAGAATTTTCCCCTTTAAAAATTTCTCCATAATCCCTGTATTTATCTTTAATTTTTTATTTTCGTAGGTTTTTGGGAAACAGGTGGTTTTTAGTTACATGAGTAAGTTCTTTACTGGTGATTTGTGAGATTCTGGTTCACCCATCACCCAGAGCAGTGTTCACTGAACCCAATTCATAGTCTTTTATCTATCATCCCCCTCCCACCCTTTCCCCCGAGTCCCTAAAGAGAATCATTGGCACCAAGCTGTCAGTGGCGCCTGCTTTAGATGAGGGCTACTCAAATACGACTAACCGGAATAACAGGCCTCCAACTATCAGAGGACCTTGAAGTCCCCAAATTAGATCAACACAGCAAACACCAATGTTTTCTTCTCTCTTTCTGGCAACGGCCTCCCCTGCTTATTATAAGATATGGGTAATGTTACAATGGGCAGGGGAAGCTATTGAATTGGAAGGATAATATAAAGAAAGGTAGGATGAAGAGAAATTCTTGGTCTCTATAAAAATTCTAAGGTTTATGAGTCTGTAGAACTTTCTACTCTTTCTCACCTTAATCTTGCGGCACTAGAAGATAAGACAGTACAGAAGTGAGAATGAGGACTGGCCTATGGTTAACAACATTCTTCAGCATTTTTCTAATAAATATTTATTCCTTTTATATTTCTTATGGATAATGTACCTTCTGATCCTGATCAAAAGCTTTAAAGGTAGAAATTCTGTCTCTGTTATTTTAATCGGGGTCTTATTCTTAGCAGAGCACAGGAAACATAGTAGGCACGCAAGATGTGACTTGATGATCCAGAATGAGATGATACATTCTTTTCCTAGGACACATGCCTATTGAAAGGAAAGGAAGGACCTCATTCTTTCATTCTTTTCTTTTTTTTTTTTTTTTTTGAGGCGGAATCTCACTCTGTCACCAGGCTGGAGTGCAGTGTTGCCATTTCAGCTCACTGCAACCTCTGCCTCCTGGGTTCAAGTGATTCTCCTGCCTCCTGAGTAGCTGAGACTACAGGTGTGTGCCACCATACCTGCCTAATTTTTGTATATGATATGATACATTCTTAACAGGAACAAGTTAAATCTGATATCCAAGTTCTCATTTTATGTTTTTCATGTACAACAGTCATAATTTTGTAAATGTTTAAATTTTAATGTGGACTTGTGGATAGGGTGTCAACAGAGTTCTAGAAATTTCCCCATTTTCTCCCAGAAGTGCTCTGGCTTTATTGGAGGGAACAGAAGAATCCCTATGTGAAGTTGGACCATTAAAATCAAATTGTGATCTGGAAAGCTAAAGATCAATGAAAGCTCTCTTAAAATCCATGTAATTATGAAGATTAAGTGCATAGGATAACTTCTTCACCAAATCTCTGAGGAATAAAGAGTATTGAGATCAGTGGGATATAATGTACTCCCATTGATACAGTATTGATCCCATTGATAATATACTCCCAATAAGATTAAAAAATGAGACTTCAGAAAAAAGTACAGAGAAATATTACTTTTTGGAGTGAATAATAAATGGAGAGAAGGGTTTGACATTTGTTAAATGCTTCAACCTATAATAAGATGCTACAACATGGGTGAACGAACCTTGAAATAGGTATGCTGGGTGAAAGAAGTCAGCCACAAATGACTATGTCTTGTATGTTTCCATTTATATAAGTGCCCAGAATATGCAAATCTATAGAGACAGAAATTTGGTTAGCAATTTCTTATGTCAAGGAAAATGGGATTGAATGGAAGATGTGGAGTGACTACAACTGCTCACTGGTATGGGTTTCTTTTAGGGACAATAAAAAATTCTATAATTAGATTATGGGTACAGTTGTACAATTTAGTGACTATACTAAAAAAAGTTATGATATTTGAAGTATATCTTAAGATGTTAAGAAAATACTCAAGTGGGCAACTAAGAAACCATTCTGTATTTTCCAAAAGTTTCTGTTTTGAGCCCCCATTCTGCCCAAAGACAGTGTACTCTGATTAACTCATTTTTTTCAGGACTAAATTCAGGCAATTTAGGATTCCTCCCCTCTCTCTTTTCTCCCTAAAATGATATCTATGTCCTCAAGGCTTACACAGATTGTTGGCAAGAGAAGACTCTTGGTCCTTGATTAGTGTGCTCATGCCCTCACCCGTGGAGGCCTGCTTCACACCATCAAGTCCTTGGGTAAAACCATTACTCCAGCTGACCTCAGCTGGCCCCAGGTCATTGCATCCTTGCTTCATTCTTCCCTGCCTTCCCTCAACCTAGAGCAAAACCCAGCAGATATACTAGCTTTCCCTACCAGCAGTATTTCACTCCCTTTTCAGAGCAGAGGGAAGACACCTGCCTCAGGCTTTTCTGCCCCCAACACTTGCAGCCAGGGTGGCTCTGAGAAACCCAGCAGAGCTGCCACTGCTAGTCTAAGTGACAAACACAGACTCCTCAATTCTCATATCACCCCCAAAAATTATTCTGTTGCTTTCCTCACTTGAGCCTAATAACAGCCTGTGAGGTGAGGGGGAGGAGAAAAGCCCCTTCTCAACTCTCACCAGTATCTAAATTCTCTGGTCCTTTTCTTGAGCTGGGGTAGGGAGGGTTGTTGGGGGAAGAGTGAAAGTAAAAACTGGTTCAAAAGTATCCATTTAATATCTTTCTTCCATGCACTCTATGTACCTGGGCCAAGGCTTTCGAAATTAGTAGTCTTAAGTATGATGCCTCCTTTCTCATACCTGGTGATATGATTTGGCTGTGTCCCCACCCAAATCTCATCTTGAATTGTAGTTCCCATAATCCCCACATGTCATGGGAGGGACCTGGTAGGAGGTAATTGAATTAGAGGGGTGGTTATCCCCATGCTGCTGTTCTTGTGACAGTGAGTGAGTTCTCATGAGATCTGATGGTTTTTAAGGGGTTTTTCCCAGTTTGCTTGGCACTTCTTGCTGCCGCCACGGGAAGAAGGATGTGTTTGCTTTCCCTTCTGCCATGATTGTAAGTTTCCTGAGGCCTCCCCAGCCATGCTGAACTGTGAGTCAATTAAGCCTCTTGCCTTTATAAATTACCCCGTCTCTGGCATGTCTTTATTAGCAGTGTGAGAATGGACTAATACACCTGGCAAGCCCTAGTGGGGAAAGGACACAGGGTTAAAACAACACCCTGTCATACCAACTAAATGTCTTACGCTAGGTGGCTTGATGACATGAACTGTGTGCATTTTCCAAAAAATGGAATATTAAATAGCCATTAAAATTTATGTTGTAGAATAATATTGAATAATATGTAAATTTCAATTTTGTAGAAAAAATGTACATTATATTCAATAATAAGACTAGATAAACATCCATCAACAAACTCAGTGGTTACCTCCAGGCGGTGAGATTATGCATGGTTTTAATGTTATTCTTTATTTTTAGTATTTTCAAAATGTCATAATGATTATGCATTTCTTATATAATAAAAAATGTCAAACAAAAAATACTGCTAAATGAACTAAGCATCTTCTGACCCTAAGAGGCATGTGACCAGGAGGCATTCTACCCTGGGGATTCTGCAGGAGGTGAGCTCCATCCTGGGACTGCTTCAGGAGCTTAAAACTGAGTAAATCCAGGTTCCAAACAGAGTTTTTCATGAACAGAACAAGGATAGCAGAGGAGTGGGTGTGTGGGGGGTGTAGGGAGAGCTCTGAATAGGAAAATATCCCCTAAAGCAATATTGTAAGTGCAAAATAAATAATAGAACAACTATTGTCTGTGTTGCATTCGGTTTTATAATACCATCTGTAAGGGTTTTTCAAATATAACAAAAATGAAGGCTTTGGGAGACAGAGACTGGACATTTTTCAAACGTAAGCACCAAAGATAAATGGAAAGTGTGGGGAATAAGATGATTCCAAATCTCATGGCCCCAGGAGGCTCTAGAAAATATAACAGAAACAATAGGAAACAATCTGCAATCTGGCAACCTAGTATAGCTATTAAGAAGTGCTCTGCCACATCCACGTTGCCTGAAAGAGCAAATGCAAATCAATGTCCAGAAGAGATGATCCCTCCAATTTACACCCTTCCTTCCAAATCCTTCCTCACTACTACCTCCCTGCCCTTTCTTCTGATTATTAGACTTATACATGGAATTTTCTGAAGTGACACTGAAGTTAATTCTGACTTCATCTAGAAAAAGTTCTAAAGATATTTTTTAGTGATCCTTTCTAAGAACATTAGAAATGTCATCCTGTGATGAACCAATGGTGTCATGCTACTCAGCCTTTTTTAGTAGCACCAAGCCATGCTTTATGGAAAATGATAGCTTCCCTTTGTGACATCAACTGCAAAATGTTAAGGGCATATATTAATGCTATATATATTCCTAAATTTTTCAAGAACATATTTTGGAATTATGTTTTGGAAAATTATCTAAAACCTTTTTGCACATAATTATCTTGGTAGGGTGAACCATTTTTTGAGACAACAACTTTTTGGTAGGCATACCTGTCACAGAGAAAATTGGACTTGGAATCACTAAATCAAAAATTAAAATTGTTCTCCACTACCAGTTTGAACAAATATTTTAGCCTCTATGAATCTCTATTTTCTTGTTTCCAAATGTTAGAGAAATATTTCTAAATTGTCCTGTAGTTAAATGAAAAATTATGAAGCATTTAACAAACATCAAACCCTTCTCTCCATTTATTATTCACTCTGAAAAGTAATATTTCTCTGTATTTTTTTCTGAAGTCTCATTTTTTAAGCTTAATGGGAGTATATTATCAATGGGATCAATACTGTATCACTGGGAATACATTATCCCCCTGATCTCAATACTCTATTCTTCAGAGATTTGGTGAAGAAGTTACCCTATGCACTTAATCTTCATAATTACATGGATTTTATGAGATCTTCCATTGATCTTTATCTTTCTAGGTCACCATTAGATTTTAATGGTTCAACTTCACATAGGGATTCTTCTATTCTCTACAATACAGCCAGAGCACTTCTGCAAGAAAATGGGGAAAATTTTGTAACTCTGTTTATACCCTATCAACAGGTCCAAATTAAAATTTAAACATTTCCAAAATTATGACTAGTGTATATGAAAAACATAAAATGAGAACTTGGGAATCAGATTTAACTTGTTGTTGTTTTTGTTAAGAATCTATCATCCCATTCTGCATCATCAAATCATAACTTGGGTGCCTACTATGTTTCCTGTGCTCTGCTAAGAATTAAGACCCTTATTAAAATAACGGAGACAGAATTTCTATCTTTAAAGCTTTTGATCAAGATCAGAAGGTATATTATCCATAAGAAATACAAAAGCAATAAATATTTATTAGAAGAATGCTGAAAAATGTTGTTAACCATAGGCCAGGCCTCATTCTTACTTCTGTACTGTCTTATAGTAATGGTAATCTTCTAGCACCACAAGGTTAAGGTGAGAAAGAGTACAAAGTTATACAGACTCATAAACCTTAGAATTTTTATAGAGACCAAGAGTTTCTCTTCATCTTAACTTTCTTTATATTATCCTTCCAATTCAATAGCTTCCCCTGTCCATTATAACATGACCCATATCTCATAATAAGCAGTAGAGGCCGTTGCCGGAAAGAGAGAAGAAAACATTGGTGTTTGCTGTGTTGATCTAATTTGGGGACTTCAAGGTACCCTGATAAGTGGAGACCTGGAGTCATATTTGAGTAGCCCTCATCTAAAGCAGGTGCCACTGACAGCTTGGTGCCAATGATTCTGTTCTTAGAAAAATCTCCCTCCCCAAGGCTAGCATCAACACACAAGACAGATACCTTAGGTACACAGTTCTGACCAGAATAATGAGAAAGTCAGACATCCTGTTTCTGGTTATATGCTTGTCATGCATAAGACTATGAAATTTTCTACTTTTAATCAAGATGCAGAATTTCACCAAGAATATAGGGTGTTAGAGAATATTTCAGTCATCCTAAGAGATACTCTTCTAGGAAAAAAAAGGGAAACAAATCAAGGACAAACTGAGAGTGGGAGGGGTGAGAATGGAGGAGATTTGAAATAGTTTCTGAATTCTTTTACTCCCATGAGTCCAGTGTTCTCCTTTCATTCTTCTGCAAGCCTCCCCACCCCAAGATACAGTGTAATTAATGCTGCTTCAAATAGAATGAACTGTGCATACTACAAGTGTTTAGAAAGAAGAGACCTCAGGTGGGTTAGTAGATTGAGGAGTTTCATGGAAGAGGTAGGATTTCAACCAGTTAAAGATAGTAAAAGGTTTCAAAAGACATGGAGATGTGGGCAAAATATTCTTCAGCATGGAAGACTTAAAGTTGATTCACACAAAGCAAATGTACTATTTACAATTCCTCCTTCATTTTAATCTTTCCATAGGTTTGTGTTTCTGCCCTCCTTGATATGGAAGGAGAATCAGGACACAGAGATAATGAATTTATTAAGCTGAGTTTTTCATCCCTAACTGCAGTTTATTTAGCCAAGAAAATAAATGTTAACTGGCTAATTTACATGTCTCTTCCATAAGCCACATAGGTTGTAAAGTCTTTACTTTTTGAAAAAATATAGTATAATGAATACTCTACCTGGTTACTTTTTAAATTAATCACTGTATTCATAGAAAGGAATCAACACCAGAATCTTATACTAACAGTATAATTCAGAATAATGGTCTTCCTCCCTCCACTGTAATCAGCTTCTGCTGGTTTGTCTATTTTGCAGAATTTATGGCTTATATTTCAGTGTTGCTATGGTTATCCCAGCTTCTTCCCTTTGGTCTGTTAACAGTGAATATTTTAGAGATCTTTTACTCGATACTCTTACTGATGTTTTTTCTACTTCATGATGTAAAGCTAGAATCAATATGTTTTTCCTTCTACTTTATTTATGAGACTATAATCTCACTGAGTCAAAGCCTGAAAGAAATCTTGTGTTGGGTAAGTTAGAATTTTAGTACAGATGGAAATACGACTCTCAGAAACAAGTTCTGCCCATGTGAGAGGAGATGCTGACTTTTGGTGCCTGGTCCCCTGCCTTTTGTCCCCAACTACCCCTTGATGATGATTTGCACTTTGGTTCTGCCCACTGTGGCTCTGTCACTCTTCTCTTCTTTCCTCTGTCTCAGGCAAGGAACCTATGACCTCATTTTCTCCAGGGTTTCACCTTAAATGGAAGAACATTTTAAAACTCACACTCAAGTGTCTGTCAGAGGGGACAATGCTCAATATATGGGAAAGAATCACAAATTACACATGATTAGGCATTATAGAAAACAAGGATGAAAGTATATAGAGGACATTTGAAGTCTAATGCTAGAGAGACAATGCCCTGAATTACTGTCACAACAGTCAATGTTTAGACCAAAATGTGCTATGCAAAGAATAAGCATTGGGATCTGAGGCAAAGATCTATGACTCCTTTTTTATTGTAAATTGAAAATTTATAATGGTATACATTTATAGGGTGCAAAGTGATGTTATGATTTACAAATACAATGTGGAATAATTGAATCAAGCTAGTTAACATATCTATCACCTCAAATACTTAATATTTTTATGTTGAGAACATTTGAGATTTACTCTCTTAGCAGTTTTGAAATGTACAATACTTTATTATTAGCTATATTCATCATACTTTTCAACAGAACTCAAAAAAATATTATTCAGCCTTAAAAAAAAGAAGAAAGTTGTCATCTGTGACAACAGGGATGGAATTGGAGAACATTATGCTAAGTGAAATAAGTCGGGCACAGAAAGATAAATACTACTTGTTCTCACTTACATGTGGAATCTAAAATGATTGAACTCATGGAAACAGAAAGTAGAATGGTGGTTACAGAGGTTGGGGAGTAATAGGACGATGATAGTCAAAGGATATAAAATCTGTTAGACAGAAGAAGAGATCTATAACTTTTGTGATTTTTCAGTTGTGGTTTGCAAGGGTATATTTTAAACTATTTCTTCCTAGGTGCTCTGGTGGCGGAGATTTACATGACCTATGTGATTTGAAAAGAACATTCTCCAAAGGGTGTATATAACTAAGTCAAGGAGGATACAACTCTTTTTAATTTGCATTGAAGTTTTGCTTATAAAAATAGTCAGTGTGGGAAGATTGCTTGAGGCCAGGAGTTTGAGACCAGCCTGAGCAACATAGCAATACATCGACTCTACTTATTAAAAAAAAAAAAAAAGAAGAAAGAAAAATAGCCACATGTGGTGGCATACCTATCGTCACAGCTACTCAGGAGGCTGAGACTAGAGGATCACTTGAGCCCAGGAGGTAGAAGCTGCAGTGAGCCATGATTGTGCCACTGCGCTCCAGCTGAGTGACAGAGTAAGGCCCTGTCAATAACAAAAATGGAACTATGAATGGAACTATGAATGGGTATTCTTTTGCCAACTATTCATTTCAAAACTTACATACACATCTAGGTTTCTAAAGGAAATTTTTGATAGCTTTTATGGGTAATAAAATGTTTTGGGGGTTTCTTGAATTAACTTGAGCATTTCTCAAGGACTTGCCACTCCTTGCACTAATTGTCCCTGCTAACAACCAAACTGAGACATGGTTTGACTGGCATATATCTTTATTCCCATAGCGGACTCGTGTCATCAGCACTTTGTAGAATGCCTGGCAAAGCAAAAGTGTTCAATAAATGCTCATTGAATTGAAAATAATCATTTTCTCATCTTGCCTGGATCAAGAGACAAGACAATGATGTAATCTGATTACAGACTCTTACTGAAGGCTCTGTGGTACAGGGATGAAGGGTCAGTGTGAGGCTTTCTTGCATCCTAACTCTCAGGATGAGGATTCTTACTGATCAATTTATAAATGGGAAACATTATTTTTTCTAGTAAATATTCATGGGGAACATGAGCAATAAATTAGAGCATTTATGCTTATATCATTTCCAAAAAGAACATGGAGTGGCTTACTGAAATATTAATATTTATACCACATCTGTCTATTTCAAAGAAAGAATCATAAGTAGAAAAGGGGGAAGCATGTGGAAGGAGGGACTCCTTGCAGAAGAACAGGGTGAGCAAAAAACAAGAGCCTGGCATAGCCTGGCCTCTGACAGTAGTTATTAGTGCTTCAATGTAGTTGGCAGCAGTGTTCAAAAGGGGTCACAGCACAGGTAGCGGTGATGAAAAGAGGTCAGTGCACAGAATTCTTAGAAATGAAGCCCAGGAGATAGCATGGCCAATACTAAAGAATTTAGACTTAACCAGTAGATAGATAGTGAGAAGCCACCAAGAGGCTTTAAGCAGGAGAGTGAGAGAATCAGATTTGTCTTTTTAGAAAAATTATTGCAGCAATAAGAAAGGTCCACTGAAGAGAGATAAAAGTAGCTGCAGGAAGACCCAATAATGGGAAAGTTTTACATCAGTCTATATATGGGGATGAAATAAGTGAATACTACCAAGGATGAAGTGATAGGGATAGATATAAGCTTTTAAAGGAAGGTAAATCAACAAGACTTAGCCATCAGTGTAGATGGGAAGTGTAGCTGGGGAAGGGAAAGTGTAGATGCCAACATGGTTTCCTTCTTTGAAGGTGGATGTTGGTGTCTTTCACTGAGATTAGGAGTATAGGAGACAAAGCAAGACAGTTTTAAATATGTTGAGTTTCCTGAGGTGGAGGTGAAGGGAATGAGAGTGTTGTAACTGAAAATATTTCATCAATAGGATAGAATAAAGGCTAGAAATCATCACTTATAATTATAGTGTTCAATGTTGTAATGGACCTTGGTTCTTAGTTGGGTTTAAGGAGAAATTTCTATAAAACATCATCAGCCAAGTGTCTATAATTAGCACATGCAGATTTGATGATACTCATTTGCTCTCTGTAGTGCTGAGAACAACAAATACTGTAAACACTATATGGTGGTTCCCAGATCTTTCCCTTTACCTCAGTCTCTGGACATGTCTATAGTCCCTGTAGCCTGCATATATTTGCAAATCCCTTGTGCACTTCTGAATAAACTCAATATTTTTGGAGACTCTCTGTTATTTAGGTTGATGTATCTTGTGTCATAAGTGGGATCTGATGTACAACACCTTCGGAAGGAATTGATGATTCTTGGAGCCAGTGTACAGTACTCACTAGAGCCCTTTAAGCTCTCCATTTCTATGGCCTGCCTTTTCTGTGCTGGTGGTCTTTTCTCAGCCCAATCCTCCCTCTTTTAGGTAAGCTCCCTGCTGACTTCATATAGGATCTGATGTGGATAAGGTCATCTTAATAATAAAGGACCTTTGGTGAGTATATTCCTTACATTTCTATGCAACAAGAAATAGGATCTTCATGGTTCTTGAGAGATTAATAAGAAATGGAATGGGATTCTCAAATATTAAGACATGCCAGGTTTTCTGGGACTCCAGCTAGCTACATATTATGGCCCATCCTCATGCTCATGTTTAAATTGATGGGCAAATCTCATCAAGAAAAATTCAGAGCTTAAATGATCATTATTCAAACTAAGGAACAACAACTATACGGTTTTAAAGTCTGAATGAAATGCTGGCATGTAGAAGCTTCTAACTTCCCCATTTTTCTTTTTTCCTTGAATACTATGAGTTTGCTGACATTTTTTCCTTTGTATTAAGATAAAATGTCACTGCTGTAACTGACCTTGTAGTTGGTAGAAAACGAAACAAAAATAAGTCAAAGCCTGCTTGAACAATGTTTTTCCTACATCATTTCAATGAATTGTATATACCAAGGAATTAACCTCTAACCTTCTTTGAGCCTAAAAGAGGGAGAAGAAAAGGGTAAAAGAGACTTATTTTACATTGCTATGGAAACTACTTTGCCCCAAATTTGGTCCTCAGCCTTCATAAGATTATTTATCAAGGACAAAAGGAAAATCTTAAAGGTCTTCTCCAAAATCATTGGTAAGAAGCTTTAACATATGAACAGGTGAACTTCACTTGTCTAATTTTACCAGAAATATAATTTAGATCCAACTGTCTTTGTGTAAACTGATGAATTTATATTACTGTGTTTTACTGTCACATGACTAAACTTTTAAAATGAACGCTAGAAGATTTTTGTTTGTGTGTGTATGTGTTCATGTGCATTTATCCATGTCGTATTTTGTGTCTACATGGTAAAATCTGGCTTAGTCAGCCAGAAATCCCTTAAGAAATTCCATTCAAACTGGCTTAAGATAAATGAGCACTCTTATAAATTAATACTTGAAACAGCAAAAATGTATAGTAATTAACCCAAATTCCTTTTAGTTTATGTGACTTAACTAAATATGTAACAAATATGCTGGCTTTAATTTTGTTTGTAAAATAAAAATGAAGATGTCTTCAGAATCGTTAGCATGTATTTTCTTTCACCTGGACTTGCTGGTCAAGCAGAGTGATATTTGTCTCTGCTAAATGTTTAAAAACAGAATGATCAGTGTTAATATAACACTTTGATAAGGAAAGCTAGTTTAACATTGTTGGTTTAGTGAAAACAGCTATATCTTCTGAGTTATTGGCAAAATATCCAGATATTTAACTTTAACGTTCATACTTAGGTGAATACCTGATATTCACAGGCTATAAAAATAGTTAGCAGAAAAATAATAGAAAGAATGACTAGCTTTGTCTAATACCTCAGTTTTCATAAGAAATCTAAGCATAACTACAAGAAATAAATTAGGTAAATGTAAATTGAGTAAATGTTTGCAAATAAATTTTTCATGAAACTTGAAATCTTAAAGCTATGATTTATTGAATTAACAGATATTCATTAAATGCCTAGGTCATTTCCAATTAAGACAAGATACTGAAACATAAATTGCTGAACATTAGGCTTAAATTCATCTACTTTTGGCTTCTTATTACAAAGAAACAAAATATATTTGAGTCTATTAATAGATCTGTCTTGTTTCACATTGAAAAATTGTTCTATAAAGAAGCTCATGTTTCCAAAAATTATTAATTAAGATGTACATCCATAAGCTGTTCATATATGACAAACAATTCAAAACTGCTTACTTCTTAGGTTTCCACTAGAAATTAAGGTTATCAAAATTCAAAAATTTTAATTAATATGTGCAATTCTATATGAAAAGTTCAAAAAAGAAAATTAAGGGGTGTGTGTGTGTGTGTGTGTGTGCGTGTGTTTTTCTTGAGAAAGTGTCTCGCTCTGTCTCCCAGGCTGGAGTGCAGTGGTGTGATCTCAGCTCACTACAACCTCTACCTCTCAAGTTCAAGTGATTCTCCTGCTTCAGCCTCCTGAGTAGCTGTGTGCACTACCATGCCCAGCTAATTTTTTTGTATTTTTAGTAGAGACAGGGTTTCACCATGTTGGCCAAACTGGTCTCGAACTGCTGACCACAAATGATCCACCTGCCTCAGCCTCCCAAAGTGCTTGGATTACAGCACTATGAGCCATTGTACCAGCCAATATGTGTTTTTGATGAGAAAAATTATAAAGAAAACAGAATATGTCTTTCATTAAGAAGTATAATTTAATCTACTTGGAGGTTGTTTAAACGTTGTTTCAAAAAGGAAACGGGAAGAAAATAAAAACAAAGCAGAAAGAAACGAATAGTAGGAGTGAGAGATGTGAGGAAAGTTTTAGGTATGAAGATGTACTTTTGTTAAGGACAAGAAGAGAAAGGAAGAAAAGAGAATAAATTTTGTATGAGAAAGAATCTTATGTGGCATTTTGTCCTAACATAAAATGACGAGTTATTTAAGCAAGATGAAGTATAGGACAAAACTAGAATTCTAAGTTTGCCATAGATGGTCTGAAAAAGTCTAAGAAGGTTTGTAAAAGATATATTTATGAAAGAAATTTGTGCGTGATCAAATTGGCTACAATTAGAATTATTTATGTCTTTCTAAAGCTTGGGTTTAGATTTTGAAATGTATACACTGATATAAAAAATAAGATTTTGACTCCCTATGTTAGAACAATAAGGTTTTCTTGAAATATTGATCTGCTCTTAGCAAAATTTGCATGAGGTTTTAATTTAACTTGAAATCCATTTCTTTACAATTTCAACCATCTTCTGTACTGCATTTTTACAGCTTAGAGCAATGCTTTCCTCTAGTATAACTTGATTCTGTGCTCTTGCTATTTCCTGGTGTGTCTGAGTTGTTTCATATAACCAGGAAATTTTTCATGCTTTTACTAAGAGCCAGGTATTCCCTGCTCAAGGTACTAGTTTTCTTGTTTATGTTCCTCCATAATATGATATATACTCATAACCTTATATAGATACATACACACTCTTCCAGTTTCTGATTAAATTCAAGTACCTTTTTATCAGGTTAAACTTCCAGGTTATCTAACTAGGCATACCGTAAGTAGAAGCTATCACACTGCAAAAGGTTTTTATTTTCATTTTATTTTACCTTTTTGATGACTGGCCTAAGAAACAAAGACTCTATGTGTTATAAAAATATTTTTCTGGTTTCAGGTTGCCTTTATTTGGTTTTTTGATTACTTCAGAAAACTGAACTTGGAAAGGGTTAAGATTTTTTACTTCCGTGTAATTTTCTGTATTGCTTTTGAAGTCTTTTGATTATCAACCTGGTTAAATAAATAACTATTATTTTACAGCAACCTGTAATCTTGCTTTACCAAGTGTTTTAAATTTTTTGACGTCTTTGGTAGATTTTCCCAGAATCAAGTTCTAACATAGAACTTTTTGACTTAGAAATAACTTTGAGATTCTCCAGATGGGCCTCTGGAGAACATCAAAGAATATCTTTCTCATCTTGTAGAGATGTCAAATAATTGAGATTTTTGATATATTAGATTATATGGAAAGCAAGGTCAAATGATAAGTGATGCTTGATCCTCTCTGTCACATTTATGCGTTTGTTATTTTTTATTATGCATTTGTTATTAATATGTGTCAAAAGTTTTATAAACTTATAGAAATCTAAAATGGTTATGTTGTAATCCACAAAAATAACAAACTTCCTTATCAACTGCTAATTATAGTGAAGTTTCATCAGATTTTAAACACGGTTATTCTAAATTTTTGTCATCCACAGTTATTGTACTGAGTTTTTTTCTGACAGCATCTGCAATCAGTTCATGGAAAATAGCCTAGTAACTATTCTTGAATACATATTTCTGAGTTAAGATCAAAGGATTAAATACAAATTGTCAGAATGCTAATAAAGATGCTGAAGTGTTCATGAAACTGGTGATAAAAATCAAACAAAACAAAAATTAATTATGTGAGATTAAATAATTGATGAAGATAATATTTTTATGAGTTTTATTTAAAACATTGTGAGTTCTTTACTTAAATATTTTGCTTTTCAGATTTAAGGAAAATTTATCTTTTAAACTATTTATAGTTTACAGTAATTTGGTTAAGTATTCTTTTTTTGAAAAAAAGTAGAAACATTTACTTTTTCTCCCTATCTAATGCTTTCAAAATTTGGAAACTCTTCATGAGTATTCTTAATGTGTATGGTAATACAACTGTTTGCATAAGTTCAATAAATATCTGCTCTCTTTCTCACAGAATATAATTGAAAACACAGGTTATATTACCAAGGTTTTAACTGGGATGTCATATTTAAATTGTTTATAAATACTGCAGGCAAACTGCCTAGGTTTGCCTTCCTAGCCTCAAGAAGTTTATAAATTCGAGATTCCTAAGTTGTCAATCACTATTCTTGCTGCATTTATGGATTAATAAGTGATCAGGCTATGAAACTTATTTTACAAGTGAATTTATTTTACTCTGATTACCTCTGGTAAAAATCAGGATGATGATGAAAAAAAAAAGCTATATTTCCAAAGAAAAGCTATAATACCCCTGCTATTAGATCATAACCCTGTATGTTGTTTTCAAGCTTTTGTTATCTACCTGTAGACTGGACTAGATCCTGAATTCTCCCAGCTTCCTTCAATATCTGGCTACAAGTGTCCAGCTATAAACAAAAACTGCTCTGTTCCTGAAGCCCTACAAGCTAGATAATCTGAGGTAAATTTCAAGGGCCAAACCTTGTGCCTAATGTATGGGACACACCAAGAGTTCATTGGACTGCCCAGTGTCACAACCAGAGACATTCAAACTGCATACCAGGATGAGAAGTTGATGGATTCACGATGTACACATCTTTTCCTAAGACATCACAACAATACTCCGCATTGTAATAAGACCCTTGTTCCTCTTAACTTTTCATTACTTATGCCTACATTTTTCACTTGATAGGATAATGGTGTCATTAAGTTGTCACAGTCAGTAGCTTCTACAGATAACTTGACAAAATGTTGGATCTGTCATGCCAAACCTACACTTTAACATGGCCTAAAAAATCCTTTAGCCCACCTAATGGGCAACTCTAGCACCATCCCTAATACTGCTGCACTCTCTCTCTGGTTTAATTTAATCCAACCATGGAGTACTAAATAATAAAATTGTTAACCCAATTACATAAAATAAAAGAACAGGCTCAATGACACCAACAGGACTCACCCAATTCCCCATGGCATTTTAATTTGTCTAGTTGGTTATCCTTGGGCTAAGGCTGTTGATCCAGAATCATTGACCAATCCAAACTAGATTTATGTTGTTGGTTTTGTTTAGTAATATTTTCTTTAAATTTCATACTTGTTGGCTATCCAACCTCTGCAGAAACAATACTCTCAACAAAATAATACCGGTCCAGTGCTTCAAAACGATAACCAACACCTTTGGAACTGACAACATTGAGCTTAGCAATAAACTCCAGGCAAACTTAGCCTGAGAATCAGCCCTTCAAAATCTACTTGTTGCTCAAAGGTGGCTAAATGGGTTTTGACACTGGCTCAAAATTGCTGGCCGTCTCCCTGATGTGGGACCAGACAAACAACCAGGGCAAGCCATCGTGGCACCGAGGAAAAATTAAACCCCAACTACAAGACGGTTGATCAGCAATGCTTTTGAAGGACTTTAACCACAAGGGAGAAATGTGAAAGTTGTCAGAATCAAGATGGATTCACTTTTGTCAAACTCTAACAAAAACAAACAAATAAATAAAGCCAAAAGGCCGAGGAGGGAGGGCACTCGTGCACACATGCCTACAATAAGAACTATTTTACAAAGACTTTCTAAAGGGCTCTTATACACATATGCATGTAACAAGAACTCTTGCCAAGGACTTTTTAAACTGTAGCTTGCTACATTAGTCACAAGGACCGCTAGCCTGATGTACAAGAACACCTGCCTGACATACTCATCTTCACCTATGAACTGGTATCAACTCCTGTGATAAGCCCCTGTAACCAATGTTCTCGTTGTTTCAAAACAAATTACATAAGTTTTTTCTTTTGCCTTTAAAGGCTTCCTCTTTCTTCCACCTCTTTGGACATGCCTGTAGTCCCAGTACCACACATATTCCAGATTTGCATATCCCCTGCACACTCCCAAATAAACTCAGTATCTTTAGAGAATCTCTCTGTTATTTAGGTTGACACTCACAACATTAGACACATTCAATTTCCCTAGGCCTCAGTGTTCTTACTTGAAAATGGGAATAACAATAATACAGACTAAATTTCATCAATGATTGGAATAATCCATCAAGATCATTCGTTTGAAATGTCCCTATCAATGACTCTGCCTCAAATGGGAAATGCCATCCCACTCTTTCAGTCCAACCAACTACTTTGTTGGGCAGAGGTCTTAGTCCTTAGGAAGGATGTTCCAGAGATACTACTAGACAAAAAATATTACAGTCATGGTCTTCTTATGATGAACTAGGTTCTTGTTAATATAACACACATTCCTCTGGAGCATAGCATCAGTTAAATCCACTTTTGCCAGTTGAGTGGGTAAATGAATTTAGCAAAGGTAGAGCACATCTTCCAGCTTCTCAAAGTGAAAGAAGATCTAGACACCTGCACAGGGTGGGGGTCTTTTTGTTAGTCAGCCAAGTAAAGAGGTTCTCACAGACTTCCCCCAGGAAATGAAACGAGGTGAGGACTTCAATCAGGAAGAGACTGGGGAGGGGTGGCTTTATGAGACAGAGTGAGATATCTCATTCCTCATATTGTATAGTTGAAAAGAAAGTGTCACCAGGTGGGGGGAAGTAACCTCACATATGCTTACCAATGGAACAAACTGTAACCAAATTACAAAGACATAAAAACAGCTGGGAAAGGGTAAAAGTGACTCACATTTGAATGTTCACAGCCTCCCTCTTTTGTACTCCCTTTGGTTTGCCAAAAGAGAATCATAATTGTCAGCCCAATACCACTACCTTCTTAAAAAAGGAGGCCGTGCCTTTCCACATAATAAAGAAATGGGGACAAGGAGTTGAGGAAGAGGGAGAATATAAATGAATCAAGAGCAAGTAGCAAGGAGGTTTTGGGAGACCATGAGAGAGAGAGTTGGTCCAAGCAACTATAGAGTGTGGTAGGTATTGGAAGGAGGAGAAAGTAAGAGTGTAGCTGTGTTGCTGTTAATCATGTCTTTTGATTTTCTTTGTGGTTTATATAAAATGTTAGTAAGAGATTTCAAGTACTTTAAAATTAGTTTTTGTTGCTGGGCTGTGTGCTCTCGACTGTAACATAACTCTTCAACTAAGAGACATACATCATTAATAAGAAGGGTTCCACAACACACAATAAAATGACCCAAATCCTGAAGGCCGACTGAGTCTACCTTTAAAGACTTCAATGTCTCCCAAATGCCATCCTTTTCCTCCTTGGGAGAAAGGGCAACAGATAGCCCGACTCAGCCACCTCCTTACATCTTAAAATGTTTTCCAAAAGTGACAATGACCCAGGGCCAAAGACTTGGATGGTCATTCCCTTCTCCCTGAACTCCAGCCATCTAATCATGCCTGGAATCTCCACTAAGGAGAATATGGAGGAGTGAGAGCCACCCTTCAGAAGTACAGCTGTGTCTATCTAAAACCACATTCTGCTGGCAATAACCAGCATTCTGGGCACATGAATATTAGGAAATGGATATGCGAAGAGTCACACATCAGAAAGCTTCTCCTGTAATTCCACAGAAAAAGGATAATAACAAAATGAGATCTGTGGTAAAGGAAGTGAATTCATCAGAGCAAGGGCCAGGAACCGAATACCTTTCTCCCATTAGAAAAATTTACTGGTTGGGAATCTTAATGAAAACCAGCAGGAAGACTTGGCCTAGGAGTTCTTACTGACATGTATTCAAGCTGCTGCCTCTCTCCCCCTCCTCTTAGATAACATGTTTCCTCCAAAGTTGAGTAGTTTTAGATGTTAAGATCACAGTTTCCAAAAGGTAGCGCCTCATGAAAAGATTGGTTAATATTAAGACATCAAAAGCATCATTCTGGAATTTTGCAGAAACATTAAACAGGTAGAATTATGACTGTTATGAGTAACTGAATTGTCCTGAGTGTCCTAAGCTACTAGAGGAAAGATATTTTGTAAAACCAACATTTAACCAGGTTGAAATCCATAAATGGGATATGAAGGGACAGCCACAATGAAGATGTTTCATATCTTATTCTGGGTGTGGGCTGGGATTTTTGTATAACTACTTATTACCTACCATTATAAAGACAAATCATATACTAAAAATTAAAATATAAAATTTATTTTTAAAATAAAATAATAATAAAATGGTAAAGTATTAAAGTTGCAAAAGAAAGTAAAAATATTTGTAATAAAAGATTCAGGAAACCAACATCTTAATTCATTAACATTTTAAAAAGTGATTAAAAAGTAAGAATTGACATTTTAAATAATTAAGAATAAAAAGGGATAAAGAAAGCTAATACCAGAGATACTAAAAGTTAAGAGGCCCAAACAAATAATGAATTTATAAAGTTTTAAATTATGAAAAACTAGATTATGATAAACCAGAAAATTGTGAGAGAATTTAAAATAAGACATAAGAGATATGAAGAGAATCATGAAATGACTAAATAATAAAAATGAGGAATTTCAAATCAAGAAACTTGAGAGACTCAAAAGAAGGTGGAAGATAAAATATAGGGGGAATAATGAAAGAAAACTCAAAGCAAAACAAAACAAAACAAAAGAACAAAAAAACTTTGAATACCGAAATATACTAAAGAAATGCAAAGATACCTTAATTTTGTTCGTTTCCTTTCTCTTTTAAATTGATAAAGAAACTCTTGATACAACTAAAACATCAGCACTGGAAACAGCCAAATGCAGGCAAGTACTTGCCTTAAGACTTCTTTTAAGACTTTTCTTAAGACTTCTTAAGACTTTGTTAAAAATAACTTACTGTAGTCTTATAGCACAACCTTACAGTATAAGTGGGAGCTTAACATTGAGTACACATGGACACAAAGAAGGGATCAATGGACACGGTGGCCTACTTGAGGGTGGAGAGTGGGAGGTGGCTGAGGATTGAAAAACTACCTATCACATACTATGCTTATTACCTGGGTAACAAAATAATCTGTACAACAAACCCCCATGACACACAATTTACCCATGTAACAAACCTGCACATGTACTCCCTGAACCTAAAAGTTAGAAAAATATAAAATAAATACATTTCAACAACAATAAAAAGAGACAAAGAAGAGGACAACACCCCTAAACCAGCAGTTCTCAACCTTGGATGCATCTGGACGATTTTGAAAAGTACTTATGTAATGCCTCATCCCACACCAAATAATCTGGAATGTCTTGCAATGGGTGCCCAGATGATTTTTAACCTGCAACCAAGGTTGAAAACTACCGCCTTAAACTCTAGGCCTTCAACATGTGCCCAGGTACTCAAATTCCCAACACTGAACATGTTTTTAAGCTTTATGCACAACTAAAATAGGTTAACAATATCTTCATCAGGTCAACAAGTAAGTATTTCAAGTTCGCTCCCTGGTCATGCAGATTCCATGAGACCATCGTCTCTCCATGTTCAGAAGAGTTTTTCAAATGATAGTTGCAAACTGAAAATTGAGGTCTTTGAGACAGGTGAGCTTATTCTAAGCTGCCTTTAAAAAGATTTGATCAGATGCAACTTGAAATCATGGAATGAGTTCAAAATACCGTAAAACAGCGCACCACCTGGTGATTATATTGGAAGTTGCAAAATCCATGGCTCTAATTTCTCAGTAGCATAATTAATGGTACTCAGTAATGACTGCACATCAGTACCACCTGGGTAACTTTAAAACTATCAATACCTAGGCACTCCCAGAGATTCTGACTGAATTGAACAGGGGTAGGACATGGGCATAGATATTTTTTTAAAGCTTCCTAGATAATTTTAATCTTAGCTATAATTGAGAATCCCTGAACTATGAAAACACCAACAAAGTCTTCCTCGGCCCTACTCCAAACCTGCCTTTGAGATGACCATTCGCTTTCCATCCATTTTCCATGCAGCTGAATACAGAAGCAGGAAATCTGTGACTCACTATGGAAATAATTTTCTACTGAGAGACAGACTTGTCAAGAAGCTAAGCTTTCTCGTTTAAAAGCATTTCTCAGTTTGGAATCCCTGATATTGTACCTAAGTCAGTTTAATTTGAGTTGGGTTTTCTCAAAGTTCTTTGCTCATAAATTTAACGCCAATCATCTGGGTCTCTTCTATATGTGCCTACTCCCACTTATTCATTCATTTAACAAGCATTAACAGGGCAATTACAATTTGCCAGGCAATGTGCATAGGTGCTGACAGCGGAGAGATAAAATAGAAATAGACAGAAAAGGTAATTACAATCCTCTGGTTTGTTATATAATGAAGGAAGCACAAGGTACTGTGAAGGTACCCAGATAGGAGAGCCAATGAGAAAGTCTTTTACTATGTACAAAATGAGTGAGGGTTTTCTAAACAAAGACAGGAGGCATGAGGACTCCAGGCAGAGGGAGTAATTTATGCAAAGGCCTGGAGGTATTAAGAGAGTAATACATTAGGAGTAGTTCTATATGCTGAATAGTATAGACAGTGTAGAGGCATTAAGTTGGAGAAATAGGCAAGAGTCAGATCATGGACTTCCATAGTTTTGGATTTACATTATAATGAGGACTGTGCAGGAACAACATGACACATTTTAAGTTAGAAAAAAATACTTACTGAGCAAGAGTAAGACTAGATTAGAGAATATCAGTTGGAAGGTTACTCTAATCATCTAGGCAAGAACACAGACGGTCCTGAATCAAGCGAGGGTTACTGGGAGCAGAAACAAGCACCAAATGGGATCTATTAAGAAGATAGAAACAGCAGGATTTTACTCCTAGAGGAATATGTTGAGTGTAGAGAAAGGGCTCTGTCTAGCGTCATTTAAGTGACCTTGATTTGAAAATAAACATTCAAAGGCAACCAATGCATGTTGCAGGAATGAATGTAGGCATTCGGGGCTCCTGTGGGGATGGAGTCCTTAGGAACACTAATATTCAAGAGTGAAGCAAGACCCCTTTGTCAGTTAAGCATGTTGCTGTACATTTTCCCCACATTTTTGTTTCTCTTTTTACTCAATATTGTCACTTAATGAACAGAATGATTCTAATTTTAAGGTAGACAGATGATAGATAGATAGATAGATAGATAGATAGATAGATAGATAGATAAATAGGTGAATAATAGATAAATAGCTATTTTTTTCCCTTTATGATTAGTGATGCTGTGTACTCTTTTGGAAGTATTCTCTGCTACAAAATCATGAAATTATCCTATTACGTCATCATCTTCCGGACACTTTAATGTCTTACCTTTTGAAATTAGACATATAATCCTCAAGGAATTGATTTCTGTGCTTAGTGTGAGGAGAGTCAAGATTCTTCTTTTTTCTTTCTATATGTATATCCAATTGCTCTAATATCATTTATTGGAAGTACTTTTTTCTCTCACATCCCTGAAGCGTCCACACGTGTTTGGTTCTGTTTGTGGACTCTTTGTTCTGCACCATGGTCTATTAGTTTCTTCTTGCCTGAGTGGCACACTGTTTTCATTAATGTAGCTTTATAAGGAGCTTGAAATCCAGTGATAGAAGTTCTTTAAATCCTTCTTCTTCAGAAGGCCTTAGTTGTTCTTGACTATTTGAATTTCATATAAATTTTGAAATCAGATTTCCAATTAACATAAAAATCCCTGGAGAAATTTAAACTAGGATAACATTGAATCTATAAATCTAATGTGAGGAAAATGCATCTTTAAAACATTAAGGCTTCTAATTCATGAAAGTGGTATAATTCCTGTATATATTTAGGTTTTCTTTATGTTTCTATAATATGTTATAGTTTTATGGTACCTGCATTAGATTACTTATTAGATTTCTCCCAAGGTGCTTGATGTTTTGGGGGCTATGGTTAATGGTATCTTCTTAAGACACACTTTATTGAGGAAAAATTCTCACACAACAAAACGCACAGAATTTAAGTGAATAATTGACAAATTTGACAAATGTCACACCAAAACAATCAAGAGATACAACATTTTCTTAACCCCCAAAATTGTTTTGTCTCTTTGTAGTTGTTCTAATCCCACTCCCTGACTAGTCAACCACTTATCACATTAGATTAATTTGTCTAGTTCTAAAATTTCACATACATAGAATTATATATCATGTATCCCTTGGTCTGGCCTCTTTCACTTAGCATATTTTTGAGATTCGTTTGTGTTGTTGGATGTAATCCATTTCATTTTGCTGCTGAAGAGTGTTTCATTGTATGGATATATCACAATTTGTTTGCCATTCAGCAGAGTGGTTGGAATAGTTTACATCTCAAGCAGTAAGGTATAGCTGAGAGTACAGTTGTCCCATGTCCTTGCCAACATTTCTTGTTCTATTTCTTTTCTTTCTTTTTTCTTTTTTCTTTTTTTTGCTTTTTTTATACTGGTAAGAACTCCATAGAAATGGTAAATATAATTGTTAATAGTTATAATTGTTCCCATTCTCAGAGAGAAAAGCTTTCAACTTTTAAACATTGCGTATGAGTGATTTTTGTTGTAGATTTTAAAATCTGGATTTTTAAATCAGATTAAGAAGACTTCCTTCTCAGTTTATATATTTTAAGAAATTATATATCAGCATTGACTTTTCCAAGTGCATTTTTGGCTTTATTTATGTGATTGTATGATTTTTCTCTATTTTATTTTAATGTGGTAAGACGTATGGATACTGGCCGGGCGCAGTGGCTCACACCTGTAATCCCAGCGCTTTGGGAGGCCAAGGTGGGTGGATCACTTGAGGTCAGAAGTTTGAGACCGGCTTGGCCAACATGGTGAAACCCCGTCTCTACCACAAAAGTACAGAAATTAGTCAAGTGTGGTGGCAGGCACCTGTAATCCTAGCTAATTGGGAGGCTAAGGCAGGAGAATCACTTGAACCTGGGAGGTGGAGGTTGCAGTGAGCTGAGATCACACCACTGCACTCCAGCCTGGGCAACAGAGTGAGACTCTCTCTCTCTCCCTCTGTCTCTGTCTCTCTCTCTCTCTCTCTCTCTATATATATATATATACACACACAAACACACATATATACATATCATATATGTGTATATATACACATACATATATACATATGTATAAATGAATATATACACATATATAAATGTATATATACGTATACATATACATATAATATATATGCATATATATGGATACTGTAAACTAAAAATAAAATTCTAAGCTCCCCATCAACTGAATGCACCCATTTTGGCCAAGGGGATTCCAGAAAACCTTTAAAAACTTAGTTCCTAGCCACGAGGGCTTGGGAGGTCAGATATGTCAGTAATTACTTTTTATTCCCTCTCCCTTTTATCACTGGACACAACAACTGACCAACATTAATGTTAAAGTAAAGATCATAGAACAGACTTTTTGTGGCAATAAGATACCAGATTATAAAGAAGACCTACGGCCATGCCAGGCAAGGGTTAAGTCATGCACCCCCTACACTTAAAGAATAACTGTGTCCTAACTGCTGCAAGGGTCTTCTTTTTCTCTAGCAGCTAAATGAGCATTGGCCTTAAAATAAACAATATTAAAACAATTACAACTCATCCAGCTCACAGGCGCTGACTAACTGACCTCCGGTTCCACCAGCCATAACTACAGTTTTGATTGGACAAGAGACTGACTTCAGTAACTTTCCCAATAAAAGACCACTAACTGTGGACTGTTTCTGGCCGGTTTACAGAAGCTACATACTTGCATGCCTTAGGCCTGAAAAGACCTTTTCATGTAAAGGGCCTAATTTTAATATATTTAAATATTAAGTCTCCACCCCAAAATGAATGTATAAACATGAGTCATATGTTTCATGTATGTTTGTTCAATCCACATATGTCAGAACCACCTTCATGAATATTCATAGCTCCTCCTGTAACATGTTGAATGTGAATGTTTCGCCAACCCATTCAGCATAAATCTCCTGCCCCAACCCTTCGCCTTCCAAGTACCTGTCTCTGGTCTTGGCTGGAGACTATGCTTCCCAGCCTATGGGATGGTTACCTTGCAGGCTGTAACCCCTTATAAGAAATAATATCTCCTCCCCTTTTCTAAATGTATACATATTGTGTTTTTCTTTTAAGTTAATACTCTTTTTTTTTTTTTTTTTTTTTGAGACGGAGTCTCGCTCTGTCGCCCAGGCTGGAGTGCAGTGGCGCGATCTCGGCTCACTGCAAGCTCCACCTCCCGGGTTCACGCCATTCTCCTGCCTCAGCCTCCCGAGTAGCTGGGACTACAGGCGCCCGCTACCACGTCCGGCTAATTTTTTTGTATTTTTAGTAGAGACGGGGTTTCACCGTGTTAGCCAGGATGGTCTCGATCTCCTGACCTCATGATCCGCCCGCCTCGGCCTCCCAAAGTGCTGGGATTACAGGCGTGAGCCACCGCGCCCGGCCTAAGTTAATACTCTTTAAAATATTAAACCAACAGTGGATTTCTAATATTAATGCAGTTTTATCATGATTTTATATATTACTGGATCGTGTTTGATAGCATTTTGTTTAGAATTTTTGCATCTATATTTATTTAAAATATTTATCTTTAATTTTTTTCTGGTAAAGTGTTTTCAAGTTTAGGAATCAAGATTATGCTGACCTCATAAAATTAGTTGTGAGGTGTTTCTCTTTTTTGTTTGGATGTATTTGAGTCATTTTTTCCCCTGATCATCTGATGGAAATCATCAGGAAAATCAACTGGGCCTGGTGTTTCGTTATGGAAAGGTTTTGATTACAGATACAATTTATATAGTAGATAGGGGACAATTCAGATTTTCTCTTTTCTTCTGTTTTAGTTTTAGTAGCTTGTGTTTTTCTATATATTTTCTCACTTCATCTAAATTTTTAATGTTTTTAACTGAATTAGGTCATTCTTGCACTGCTATAAAGAAATACCTGTGACTGGTTAATTTATAAGACAAGAGATTTAATTAGCTCACAGTTCTTCAGGCTGTACAGGAAGCATAGCAGCATCTGATTCTGGGGAGACCTCAGCAAGCTTCCAATCATGGCAAAAGGCAGGGGGAGAAGTCACATGACATGGTGAGAACAGGAGCAAGAAAGTGGGTGAAGTGTCACACACTTTTAAGTGACCAGATCTCATGAGAACTCACTCACTATCACAAAGACAGTACAAAGCCATGAGGTATCTGCCCCCATGACTCAAACACCTCTCACCAGGACCCACCTCCAACATTGGGGATTACAATTCAACATGAGATCTGGGTGGGGACAAATATCCACACTATACCACTGACATACAGTTGTTCAGAGTAGTCTCTTGTTATATTTCTAATGTGATGTTCATCTTTTCATTCCTGATATTGATTATTTGCCACTTCTTTCTTTGTTCTTGATTGGACTTATTAAGTGTTTACATGAACTTTTGGCTCTATTGAGCCTCTAATTTATACTAGTTTTCCATTTCACAAATTATGCCCTTATTATTTATTATTATTTTCTCCCTTTTACTAATAATTATTTTTCTATTCTTATAGTCATTTTTAAAATGGATATCTATATCATTCATGTATTCTCAGCCTTTCTTTTTCTTTTAATACTATACGCATATAAAGCCCAAGTTTTCTTTAATGCAAAGTCTATGTACATCCTACTGTGTTAGATATGTAAATATTTTAGTTGTCAGTCAGTTGAAAATATGTTCTAATTTCCATTGGGATTTTTTGTTCTACCCAAGAGTTATTTAGAATTATCTTGCTTAATTTTCAAATGTATTTTTTACTTATTATTTTATTAGCCCTTTTTAAAGTAAAGTTTATGTTTTAGACATAGAGAAAAATTACAAAGATAGTACAGAGTTCCCATATACCCAACACCCACTTTCTCCTGTCATTAGCATCTAGCATTAGTATGGTACATTTATAACAATTAATGAAACAATATTGATACATTATTACTAACCAACATCCACATTTTATTCAGATTTCCTGTCTTTATCTGATGTTCTTCTTCTGTTTCAAGATTCCATCCAGAATATCACATTATATCTTGGTCATCGTGTCTCCGTAGGCTCCTCTTGGCTGTGACAATTTCTCAGATTTTCCTGCATCTGGTGACCTTGACAGTTTTGAAGAGTGCTGGTCAGGTATTGGTAGAACATACCTCAATCAGGATTTGTCTGACATGTTTCTTAGGATAAAACACGGATTATTTGTTTTGGGGAGAAAGACCATAGAGGTCAAGTGTCATTCTCATCATATATCAAAGGTTCATGCAGTCAATATGACTTTTTATTTAATTTAATTAATTAATTTATTTATTTATTTATTTTCATCTTTTTTGAGACAGAGTCTCACTCTGTTGCCTAGGCTGGAGCGCAGCAGTGCGATCCCAGCTCACTGCAACCTCTGCCTCCCAGGTTCAAGCGATTCTCCTGCCTTAGCCTCCTGAGTAGCTGGGATTACAAGCACGTGCCACCACGCCCAGCTGATTTTGTATATTTAGTACAGATGGGGTTTCACCATGTTAGCCAGGCTGATCTTGAACTCACGACCTCTGGTGATCTGCCCATCTAGGCTTCCCAATGTGTTGGGATTGCGGGCGTGAGCCACCTTGCCCGGCCGACTTTTTATTGCTAATGTTGACCTTGATCACCTGGCTGAGGCAGCATTTGTCAGGTTTCTCAACTGCAGATAGTCTCTTTCCCCTTTTCCATACTACCGTCTTTGGAAGGAAGTCAATATGTGAAGCTCACACTTAAGGAAAAGAGAGTTAGGCACTATCTCTTTGAGGGTGGCCTATCTACATAAATTATTTTGAATTCTTCTGCACAGGAGATTTATTTTTTCTTCCTGCTTTAATTTATATCACTATGAACTCATGGATATTTATTTTATACTTTGAGTTAAAATGCAATACTACTTTATTTAGTTGCTCAAATTATTTCATCTTTGGCCTTTGGGAATTCTTTCAGCTGGCCCTTTTGTCCTTTTGACATATCTCTATTTTTGTGCTTATGTATTTAATTTTTTATAAGATGTTCTAGGTTCAACTTGCATATTTTCTTTTTTTTTTTTTTTTTTGAGAGGGAGTTTTGCTCTTGTTGCCCAGGCTAGAGTGCAATGACGCAATCTCAGCTCACCGCAGCCTCCACCTCTTGGGTTCAAGTGATTCTCCTGCCTCAGCTTCCCAAGTAGCTGGGATTACAGGCATGTGCCACCATGCCCGGCTAATTTTGTATTTTTAGTAGAGACGGGGTTTCTCCATGTTGGTCAGGCTGGTCTTGAACTCCCAGCCTCAGGTGACCCACCCGCCTCAGCCTCCCAAACTGTTGGGATTACAGGCATGAGCCACTACACCTGGCCATCTTGTATATTTTCTGCCCAGTCCTAGAATCGACAATTTCTCCTAGGATCCCTGGTTCCTTTTATTGGCAAATGGTAATAGACACCAAGATCTGGGTGCTAAGTGTGCTCATGGCTACTGAGGTGCTGTTTCTATGCTTTCTAAGCAGACAGAATAAGGAAATATATATGTGTGTACTAACCTGGGCATAAGTACGTATTAACAATATTTTTATGTTACCATATATATTTATATTAAGCTAAACATAAGCTCATACTGATATCTCCAACTCTAATCCATTACCACATGGATAATTCTAGCCTTTTTCCTTTGTTTATTGGTAACTTCCCACTCCAACAGAGAGAAACCTGGCTCCTATCATCTACCATGCATTTACTCAATGCCATATGTATATAGTGGTATCAGAATAATTAACCTATATCCCTATAGGAAACAAATATATCAATTATAGTACAGTAATTGTGAATAGCTCCTTTTGCCTTTAATGTTACAAATGCCACTCATTTTGAAAGTTATTAGGTCAGTACATTTTCCTTTATCCCATTTAGTGAGATTGTTTTATATATTAGTAATAAAGTTAGATTCTTTTGTCACATTCTGCCTTTCATCTTGTGATCTCCTGGATTCCTGATTTTTAAAATTTGCATACATTGTTTTATTTTTGTGCTGTGTAGTTCTATGAGTTTGACAAATGCTTAGTGTCATTACACTATCATTCAGAATAGTCTCACTGTCCTAAAAAAATTCCCTGCATTCCACTTATTGAACCTTCCCCACACTGAACTCTTGGCAACCACTAACCTGTTTACTATCTCTATAAATTTTCCTCCTTCAGAATGTCACACAAATTGAATAAATCATACAGTGTGTAGCCTTTTAGTCTGTCTTTCTTCACTTCACAATATGCATTTAAGGTCCATGTATGCCTTTTTATGACTTGACAGTGCATTTATTTTTATTGATGAATAGTGTACCATTGTATAGATGAACACCAGTTTATTTATTCAGCTATTGAAAGAACATGTTAGCTACTTTCAGGTTTTGGTTATCATAAATAAAGCTTCTATAAACATTCACATACAGATTTTGCGTGGACATAAGTTTTCAAATCAGTTAGGTAAATACCTACGGGCACGATTGCTGAGTCATGTGGTAAGACTATGTTCAGATGTGTATAAAGCTGCCAAGCTGTTTTCCAAACTGGCTATACCATTTTGCATTCCTTCCAACAAATAATGAGGATTCCTTTTATTCTGCATCCTGTCTGTACTTGGCGGTGGTGTTTTTTGTTTTTCTATTTTTTTTGCCATTAAATCAGGTATATGGTAGCATTTCATTGTTGTTTTAATTTGCATTTCCCAAATGACAAATGAATTGAACATGAATATGTTTTTATATGTTACTTGTCATCTGTATATCTTCTTTGATGAGATGTCTGGTCAGATATTTTGCCAATTATTAATTGGGTTGTTTATTTTCTCACTGATTACTTTGAATAATTTCAGATACCAAAGCAGATACCAATCCCTTTATAAGATAACTTTAGTAATGTTATCTTCCAGTCTGTGGCTTGTCTTTTTATTCTCTTAACAGTGTTTTTCACAGAGCAGACATTTTAATTTTAGTAAAGTCCAAAATACCAATTTTTTATTTTATAAATTATGAATTTGGTGATGTATCTAAAATGCATTACCAAACCCAAGATCAAATAAATATTTTTTCTCATGTTTTCTTCTAGAACTTTTATAGTTTTGCATTTGGTATTTAGGTCTATGATGGATCTTGAGTTAATATTTGCAGAGGATGTAATGTCTGTGTCTAGATTAGTTTTCTAGGGTATGAAAGTTTAATTGTTTCAGTACTATTTATTAAAAATACTGTCCTTTCTCCTTTGAATTGCCTTTCCACCTTTTTCAAAAATCAGTTTACTGTATTGGTGTGATCTAATTTCTAGCCTTTCAGTTCTGTTCCTTTGATCTATGTACTCATTCTTTTGCCAACACCACGTCATCTTTTTTACTTAATCTTTATATTAACTCTTGAAATCAGGTACTATGAGTTCTCTATTCTTCGGTATTGTGTTGACTATTCTGGATCCTTTGCCTTTTCATATAAACTTTAGAATGAGCTTGAAGATACCTACAAAATTGCTTGCTGAGATTTTGATTGGGATGACGTTAAATGTATAGGTTGAATGAGAAAAAAAATTGACAGCTATAGCCTTTCAACTCATGTGCACATAAAATATCTGCATTTACTTAGATTTTATCCAGTTTCTTTTTTTTTGTGTGAGAAAATATTCTTTTTTTTTATTATTATACTTTAAGTTTTAGGGTACATGTGCACATTGTGCAGGTTAGTTACATATGTATACATGTGCCATGCTGGTGCGCTGCACCCACTAACTCGTCATCTAGCATTAGGTATATCTCCCAATGCTATCCCTCCCTCCTCCCCCCACCCCACCACAGTCCCCAGAGTGTGATATTCCCCTTCCTGTGTCCATGTGATCTCATTGTTCAATTCCCACCTATGAGTGAGAATATGCGGTGTTTGGTTTTTTGTTCTTGCGATAGTTTACTGAGAATGATGATAAAACTACCTTTCTTCACAAATGACATGATTGTTTATGTAGAGCACCACAAACAATCAACAACCAATAAATACCAGAACTAACAAGTTAGTTTAGTAAGGTGAAAGGATACAAAATTCATAAACAAAGTCAATTCTTATTCTATATACCAACAATTGTAATTAGAAATTTTTAAAAATTACAATATCACACAAAAATTTCTTAGATATAAAACAACCAAAATTTTTACAGAACCAAAAAAAACAAGGACAAACAAACACTACAAAACAATGATAAAAGAAACTGAGAATCTCATCATTGTTTTGTAGTGTTTGTTTGTCCTTGTTTTTTTTGGTTCTGTAAAAATTTTGGTTGTTTTATATCTAAGAAATTTTTGTGTGATATTGTAATTTTTAAAAATTTCTAATTACAATTGTTGGTATATAGAATAAGAATTGACTTTGTTTATGAATTTTGTATCCTTTCACCTTACTAAACTAACTTGTTAGTTCTGGTATTTATTGGTTGTTGATTGTTCGTGGTGCTCTACATAAACAATCATGTCATTTGTGAAGAAAGGTAGTTTTATTTTTTTCTGTCCAGTATGTATATCTTAGTTTTCTTTTTCTTGTCTTATAATACTAATTAGTATTTCCAGTACAATATTGAATAGAAATGTGAACAAAGGATATCCTTACCTTTGTTCCTGATCTTCAGGGTAAAGCGTCCAGTTTCTCACTATTAAGTATAACATTAGCATCAAGGTCTTTTGTAGATGGTTTTTATCAAGCTCCCTTCTATTCCTGGATTCTTGTGAGTTTTTATCATGAAGATGTGTTGGATTCTTTCAAAGGTGTTTTCTGCATCAGTTAATGTGATCACGTGATTTTTCTTCTTTAACGTGTTTTCCTAGTGGATCACATTGATTGATTTTTCAAATTGGAATACATTTCACTTGGTCATTGTGTACTATTCTTTTTATACATTATTAGATTTGATTTGCTGATACTTTGGTGAGAATTTTTGTGTCTATGATTATAGGAGATATTAGTCTCTAGTTAGCCTTTATTGTAATGTCTTTAGATGGTTTTGATACTAAAGTAATGCTGGCTCATAAAATGAGTTATAAAGTGTTTTTTGGCTTCTATTGCTGGAAGATATTGTGAATAATTGATATTATTTCTTGCTTAAATGTTCAGTAAAACTCACCATGATACCATCTGGGTCTGGAGCTTTCTTTTTTGGAATATTATTATTAGTCTCATTTCTTTAAAATATACAGAGCTTATTCAGGTTATCTCTTTCTCTTTGTGTACATTTCAGTAGTTTGTGTCTTTCAAATAGTTGGCCATTTCATTTAACTTGTAGGCATAAAGTTATTCTTAGTTTTTATTTTTTATACTTTTATATTCATGGAATCAGTAGTGATGACCCCTCTTTCATTTCTGATATTGGTAATTTTTGTGTTCTTTGTTTATTGGTTAATCTGACTAGAAGCTTATTAATTTTGTTTATCTTTGCAAGGAACAAGCTATGGATTTTCTCTGTTGTTACCCTGTTTTTAAATTTAATTAATTTCTGCTCTAATTTTTATTATTTTTTCTTCTGTATAATTATGCTTAAAATGTTCTTTTTTTAGTTTCCTAAGGTGAAAGATTATTACTGATCTCAGCTATTTCTTCTTTTCTAATATATGCATGAAATGCTATAAACTTCACTCTAAGCAATGCTTTCACTTTACCCACAGATTTTAATAATTTTTATTTTTATTTAGTTCAGTTTTAAAAATCTTTTTTCTTGATACCTTTTCTTTATTCCATGAGTTATCTAGAAGTGTTTTTGTTCAATTTTAAAATAGTTGAAAATACTCCGAGTACCTTTTTGTTCTTGATTTCTAGTTTAATTCCATTGTGATCTGAGAAAATACTTTGTATGATTTCTAGTTTTTCAGATTTTTAAAGGCGTCTTTTCTAGCATATAATGTGGTCTATCTTGGTGAATGTTCCATGCAAGTTTCAGAAACTTGTGTATTTTGTTGTAGTAGGATAAGTAGTCTATAAATGTTAATTAAATCAAGTTGATTAATAGTTACATACAAGTTATCTATATCTTTACTTATTTTCTGCCTATTGTACCTATCAATTACCAACAAAGAGGTGTTGAGATTTCCAACTACTATAATCTCCAGTATAATAGTAGATTTGCTTATTTTTTTTTCACTTAAGTTTTGTCTCATATAGTTTGATGATCTATTTTCAGAAGCATGCAGATTTAGAATTGTTACGCAATCTAAGAGAACGTACTCCTTTATTATTGTATGATGACTCTCTTACTCTGAATAATTTTTCTAGTCCTGAAGTTTGCTTTGGCTAAAATTAATGTAGTTTATCTAGATATCTTCTAATTAGTGTTACCATGGTATATATCTTTCTTCATTGCTTTATTTTTAAACTATCTAAATCTTTATATTTAAAATGGTTTTTTGTAGACAACTTATACTTGGGTCTTGTTTTGTTATCCACTCTGATAATCTCTGTTTTTTCATTGTTATATTTAGATCATTCTTTTGGATCTTCAGAATTTCTAAGAACAGGCTAATTCATCAAACTTTTTAAAAAGTGTTTTTCATTTTACCTTTGCATGAGCACTTAAAATACATATTTCCATTTCAAGATGACAAAAATTATTCTACTATAACAGAAGCAAAAATATATTTCTGCAATTCTGCAATTATAAAAGAGCTAAACTAATTCATAATTAAATTATTTTTATGTTTACAATTCTGATTCTGAAATCAATACTACTACCCTGCAGCTCCATTTTAAGCTTTCTACATTTAGTTTAAACACACACACATACTCTCAGTTGTGGGAGGCTTTACAAGTTATATTCCACAGACTTTTTGAAAGAGTTCTAAATGAGCCAGCCAGTCCACAAGACAGGCGTTAAAAAGTTAAAATAATGAGTGAAAAGGACTCTTATATAACATCCAAAGCAGGCAAGATTCTGCAGCAAACTGGGAGTGCTTCAGATTGGGCCTGCTATCTTCTTTAGAACTAGTTTCATCTTAACAGTTTAAGAAAGTGGACATTTTAACACCTTCAAGTGCATTTAGGTGACGTGTTTCTTTGTGTTAATTTGACTCCCCTGAATGACCTCGTTAGTGAACTAGTCACTCATAATTTGGTCACCAGGCAAATCAAGCCTGCAAGAAAGGAAGCCAATATTCAAAATACCATATTGTCATATGAACCCACTCCAATAATTTATTTTCAACATAAACATACATCTTCAATAATGAGATGTCTACGAGAGCAAGCTCCTCCAAGACCAAGACAGCATCTCTTCTTTTAAGGCTTAGGTTTTGCCTAGAAGTTCCAATACATGGAGTAGCCCATACCAACAGTCATTGCTCCTGCAACAAAGCCTCTGACTGCCCTGCACATGTGGATCAGGTGAAGGGACATTTTAGAATTTCTCCTGCTCTTCGATTTGTCGAATCCACATGCAACAATTGCTATAAAACCTGCCAGTCCAATGGGAGAAGAATAGTGCGTCTGTAGCTTTTTGAATAAGTTTGGATCTGTGATCTTCAGCATATGATGAAAGGAAAACATCTGTGTCTGTTGACATAGTGATTGCTTGAAGGATCTCCCTAGAGCAAGAAAACTCCACATAAGCCAACTGGCTTCTTTTGATCCCACAAACTTTTGATCCCACAAACTTTTGAAGGGAAAAAATTATACAAGTATTCGTTTCTTTATCTATTCATTATCTCTCTATTTAATTGATTTGGAAGTCATCTTTATATAATGATAAAAAAATTATATGCCATATACAAAAATAAATTTAGTAAGGACTAAATAAAGATTAAAGAATTTTCATATATTAAATTATATATTTTATATTATAAAATATTTTTTCTCACTAAAATAATATTTTAGGTATTGAAACCAATAGTTAATATCCTAAGTATTGAATTCAATAGTTTAAATGTATCTTTTGAAAATCATGAATTAATACTTTGTCTTACAGCAATTTGAAGATTCGAAAGTTTATCTAATAATTGTTGTAATGGGTGCTACAGTTTAGAAAAATATATCATAGAGAAGCTTAGACACAAATGGAAATGTTTTAAAAATGAAATAATAAGCCACTGAAATTCTTTGGAAAATTGTTTAATAGAAAATTCTGTTCCATGTTTGTAAATATTCAGATGTGTAAATTTTAATTAATGACACTTTACATTACTTTCAGCAATACTGATAAAAAATACTTTTACTATCCTTTTTCAAAATACCCTTTCCATTGCATGTGTTTTTCCCTTTTTGGTAACATGATATTTTTACCATGAAAGGACAGATTAAGTGTGTTTATAAATTTTAGAAATATCTACAAGGTAACATACTGCTAGAAGCTATTTTTTATTTTAGGAAAAGCCAGAAAATTTGGAATACTAATCATTTTGAGCAAAAGAAATTCATGACTCATATTTAAGCTCAATAATTTTTAAGTGCTTTGCCACAAAATGAGTAGCTAACATTTCGTATGCTAACCATGAGCCAAGCAGTGCACTGTGTTCTTTAAAAACTTTATCTCTTATTATTTCTTATGACAACCCTATCATTCCTCCATTTTACAAGTGAAGAAACTCGATTCAACATAGTAGTTAAGCTGTTTACCCAAGATCACCTAGAGAGTGTATTAGGTCAGATTTCTCAGAAGACCCCCAAGAGGAGAATTTGTTTGTGCAAGTGATTTCTTAAGAAAGTGCTTTCAGGATTAATGAGTAAGAAAGTAGAGAAAGCAGAAAACATAGGGGAAGAAGCCAAGCAATGGTGCAATTTCAGTTAAGTGTGAGCCTAAGTCCGATCAGGAGGGAATCTTCTGAGCATAAATTGCAGTTTGTCCAACTTCAAGGCAGTAGATCTGGGCTTTTACCATCTGTCTCAGTGAGTAATGGCCATGCCACCCTAGGCAGATAAACTATCCAGCACCTCCAGTTTCCTACCAGTTCTCACAAGAGGCTCTAGTACCCCTCAAGGGTAGTCCTCTGAAGAAAAGGACACTGAAGCTGGAAGATATCTCTCAGAAAAAGCTAAGAGAATCTGAGCGGAGCATTGTCAGTGTTTGTTACAGCTAGTAAATGGCATAACCAGCATTAAATCTAAGGAGTATGACTTCAGACCCCATATTCTTAATCATTATACTAGGCTACTCGAGATAATCAGAAAATCTCTGGATAGAAAATATGACATCCATGGCCATTATCCAATTATGTACAAAATGGTAAATACTGTGGTTTCTTAAAAATAAAATTTGCCAAATTGGTGACATCCTGTAACACTTCAGCTCTTCTGACTCCTTTTTATTTGCTATGATAATTTGCTCATGAATTACTACACGTTGAATGAATTTTCCATGTGATACCTTCCTTGTAAATTATCACCAGAATTATTTTTAAATTTCAGTCAAAGGAGAGGCCAAAATAACTGAGGGAATAGCTCTGTTTTTCAGTGTGTGTTTAGATGTAGCTATTCAGAAGTTGACTCTTTATGTCAAATGTACATGTGTGCTAATCTAACCAGTCTACTGTTTTCCATAAAAGATATTTCTACAAGCCACAGTGATGTTAATGTTGAAAAGAAAAGATGATCCTAAGGGCTCCTTGGCTATCTTTGACCTTGAAACCTGAAATGCTTTTTGCCATGTTGTTTTGGGTCCACTCAGTGAATGACTAGCTGAATTACTGGGGTGCTACTTCATATTAAATTACTCAGACCTGTAACTTTGCATGGAGAGGAAGGAAAAAGGATGGATTTAGCACACAAGTTATCTCTTAAGGGGAAGAAAGGGTCATCCCAAGGGAGATGGGTGGAGACTGAAGGACCTAGGTAAAGGATACATTATCTTTGAGTTGTCAGGGTAAGTACAAGGTAGTGGGAGCTTTGACTTTCCCCCTTCAATACCAGGAATCACTTCTAAAATGATTCCAACCATTCAGTACAATAATCAATGTGTATTTGCAGATTGTGAAGCGTAGATTTGAGAAAAGTGGGTGATAAAACACAAGTATACTTGCTGCATTCCAACTTCTCACCAGCTAAGTGGAAGAGAAATTATCTCATCAACAGGACCAAATTAGAAACTTCTGGTTGTCTTATCACTGAAAAATAATAATAGCTAATGTCTGTATGGTACTTACTGTGTACCAGTTACTTATTAGCTTATTGGCTTTATATATACATATGTATGTAATTTTATTTACCTTCCCATTTTATTACTGAGGAAACTGAGGCACAAAGAGGTTAAATAATTTTTCCAAGCCTACACAGCTTGGAAGAAATAAATCAGGAATGCACCCATTCTGTGGTGTTAACTAGATGTATAATACCTTAGGTGAAACAAGAAAGCAGGAAGTTATTGACTGATGCAAAAGTAACTGTGATTTTTGCCATTACTTTGGCAAAACCACAGTTACTTTTGCATCAACCTAACAGATTGGTAAGAAGTAAACAGTGGATAGCCTCATCTATATTTATATAAATTTTTATTGTTTGAGGTGTGTGACAGATGAGCAGATAATATTCTTCATATTCTTATATAACTAAAGTAATTCAAATTTTATTTTAAAAATTTCTCTTCATATGAAATATAAATTTTAAATAACACTGAACTTTGGGGGATAAAAAAGCTTGGAAATATAATAATTTTTTCACTAGGATGACCACTTAAATACATTTTTAAATATCAATTTTTTCAAACTTTTTGTGAGGGGGAACTCCAACTTGGAATAACAAGAGGAAAGAGGGTTCAAAATCGAAAGAGACTTCAGTGCCTTCAACCTTTCATGGGCATGAAGAAGGTCAAGAAACCTATTCAGCTAAAAACACAGACCTTTCTTATTTAAAAAAGAGAAAGAAAGAAAGAAAAAAAGAGAGGATGACACAGAAAAGCAGAGCCAAGAGACCAGAGGGCAAAGAATCATTGCCAGGGCGAAGAACTGAGCACTAATCAAAGACGTGGTAACATGCACCTGCCTAGATTTTAGAAATACTATGGGCCACTAACTACAATGTGCCTCTTGTCTTCGTCCTCTTTTTTGAATAGGAATGTCTATTGCAGTTTCAATATGTTTCCAAGTCGTATGCAGGAGGCATGCAGAGAAGATAATCATCTCTTAACTTCTTAAATTCTCAGGTCTGCAAATCAAGATAAACTCTGCTGGAGGAGCTATACTTGAATGATCACCTTGAGGAGTCTCAAATACACCTGGGATGATTTAGATAATAAGAACTGGACTTCCAGCATGAGCCAGTTATGGTAATAGGATGAGATTTTATTAACCTTGGGAGGATAATGAGAGTATTTTGCATGAGGGAAAAAGAGTTGACAGTGATCGCCAGTTGAGAATCTTGAACATATTCCTTGTTAAACTCTTGCTGTTTCTGCACTCTGACCAGAGAAAAATTATACCATGATAAGAAATGTCAGACTATATGGCAAAAATGGAATTAGGGGGTTATCAGGTGCTTCAACAACTGTATGTATTCACTTGTGTGGGTTTACACACCATCAGTTTTCAACTGAAAATTTCCCCCAATTAGGATTGAATTAAACGGCTATGTAATGGTCTTCAACATGGTGATTATACATCTATTTTCCAATAATGCAGAAAGATTTTATTGAGAATAGATAACCTTCCACAAAATTTGTTCTTTCCTATGATGAAAGATGTTTCCTAGCCACTTTTGCAACCAGGCAGAGCATTGTGATTCAGCTCTGCTCAATGGGTTTTGGATAAAAGTGATGCATCCCCTTCTCAAGTCTGGCACACAAACCCCCCCTGTATATCTTCCAGCTGTCTCTGCCTTTATTGTGCAGGCTGTCCTTGGCCAAGGACATCTAGAAAATTATGTGTTGAAGACAGCAGAATTTCCATTAGTCTGAGTAATTCTGCTGGAATATCATACATTGCATTAATAAAATACCAAGTTATAGCATGTAACTAAAAATAACAAAATTTTTGGATAGGATATTTGTATATGTTTGGTATGAATTAACATTTTCTTTAAAAATATATCAGCAGTTTTCCCTGGTTCAGGATGGTGATTTTCTATCTGATATTACAACATTCCCTATTTATATGAAAATATAATAACCAATAAACAGTAGCTTTAAGAAGTCACAAGAGTGTCTGTCAGATCTATCTCATTCTCTCCATCTTCATGATCATCAACCTAATCCAAGCAATAATCATTCATTGCCTGAACAACTACAACGTTGCTTCTCATATCAGTTCTTGCCACCCTTCAATGTGTCCTCAAGTTTTAGTGAGAGTGATCTTTTCAATTTGATCATGGTTCCCATCACACCCATCATGGGCTTCCTATTATTCTTGAGATAAAGTTTGTAATATGATAAAGTCTTGTGCAGCCCTGTCTTGTCTGACCCATGTCTACCTTGGCAGCTTCATCACCCTTGCTCTCACTACTTTTCCTGGAACCGTACCATGTTTATCTCAGTTCTGGAGTGCACTGTGCTCTTACCTTCACCAGAGACTTGTATCTCAGCTTGGAAATTATTTCCTTAGGGAAGCCTTGGCTAATTCCAAGATTGAATAAGGTTCCTTCATTTTATGTTATAGCATTGTGTTACTTTCTTTGATTCCATTTTTCTAACTTTGAACACTTAAAATATTTATTTTATTTAATCTTTAACCAGGTGTTACATTCTTGTGGTTTAACAAATATTTTTAAAATCCAAGGAAATAAATGTACAACATTAAGAGTAAACCCTAATGTAAATTATGGACTTTGGGTAATGCTGATGTGCCAGTGTAGATTCATCAGTTGTAACGTATATGCCATTTTGATGCAAGATATTGATAGTGAAGGAGATTGTGCATGTGTAAAATCATTGGGCATATGGGAACTCTGTACTTTCCATTCAATTTTTCTGTGAGCCTAAAACTGCCCTAAAAAATAAAGTATATTAAAAACGATAGTGAAATATCTTCTCCATATTCCTCTCTTCTCTCTGCTGTCTTTTCAGTTGACTACTCCACACACAGACCCCATTCCTGAAGAGTTGCATGAAAAGTTGTGACCTTAGGTAGAGGAGTAAAAGCACTGCTACACCACAGCCCCAAATGGAGGGATCAGCTGTCTCTCTTTCAACACTCTGGTTTGCTGCCGGTGCCACTCAGTGGTTTGAACCCCACAGGAAACTAGAAGCAAGAGAGCTCAGGATGCAATGCATAGAGGTGGACATTCAGGAGCAGAAAACAGAGTAGAGAAAAATTGAAAGTGAATCAGTTAGGGACCAACAAATACTTTTGTAAAGGACCAGATGGTAAATATTTGAGTCTTTGGGAGCCATATTGTTTCTATCACAAGCATTCAATTCTGCTTTGTTCCAATAAGCCTTTGTTTATGAAATCAAGAAATTGATCAGATTTGACTTTCAAGCTGTAGTTTTTCAACTCCTGGATTAGATGGACAAACAGGGGATATCTAGCTCATCAATACAAAGTGTGTTTCCTCCATCTTTAATGTCTCTATTAATTATTTACCCAATTTCCTATTGATGTACCTTTGTATTGTTTCTAGTTTTTACCATCACAAACAATGTAAAGTGAATAACCTTATACATTCATTTATTATGTGTGTGGAAATAACCATAAAGTTAATTTCAAGAAGTTGATTTCTTAGGACAAAGCATACGTGCATTTGTAATTATGATAGAGTACAAGGATGCCCTCCATAGGAGTGATAATAATTAAAATTCTGAACACAGTATATGAAAGTAGCTTTTCCCCTAGAGTCTTACAACATATAGTATAATCAAATATTTGGATTTTTGCCATTTTGATGAGAGAGGAAATGTATGCCATGCCAGTGTAGTTGTAACTTGCATTGCTTGCATAATGAATGAGGTGGGGCATCCTTTATTTTTAAGAATGATTTTTATGTCTTTCCTGTGAACTGTGAATCATATACTTTGTCCATTTCTCTCTTGGGTTTTCGGCCATTTTCTTCTCAGTTCCTCAATATTACAGATATTAGCCCTTTGTTACATAAGTTGTATTTTTTTTACCATGTTAATTGCCTTTGATTTTTATGGTATTTTTGACATGTAGAAATTTTCGCTTAAAAATTAAAATACTTTATTTAAACATTAGTAGAATTTATTAATCTTTTCTCTTATAATATCTGGATTTTTTTAGTTTTAGTACTGTCTTTTTAAAAAAGCATTTAAACATTTAATTCAATTGGATTGTATCCTGGTGTACAATGCAAGTCATTGATCTGGAAAACTATCCACTTGCCCCGACATCATTTATTGAATGCTGATGTGGTTTGGCTCTGTGTCCTCACCCAAATCTTATCTCGAATTGTAATTCCCACATGACAAGGGAGGGACCTGTAATCCCCACGTATGGAGGCTGGGAAGTAATTGGATTATGGTGGCAGTTTTCCCCATGCTGTTCTCATGATAGGGAGTGACTTCTCATGAGATCTGATGGTTTTATAAGTGTTTGACAGTTCCCCCTTCACACACACTTTCTCTTTCCTGCTGCCTTGTGAAGAAGGTGCTTGCTTCCCCTTCACCTCCCACCATAATTGTAACTTTCCTGAGGCCTTCCCAACCACGTGGAACTGAGTCAATTAAACCTCTTTCCTTTATAAATTACCCAGTCTTGGTCATCAGAGAAATACAAATCAAAATCATACTGAGATACCATCTCATACCAGTTAGAATGTTGAGCATTAAAAAGTCAGGAAACAACAGGTGCTGGAGAGGATGTGGAGAAACAGGAACACTTTTACACTGTTGGTGGGACTGTAAACTAGTTCAACCATTGTGGAAGACAGTGTGGCAATTCCTCAAGGATCTAGAACTAGAAATACCACCTGACCCAGCAATCCCATTACTGGGTATATACCCAAAGGATTATAAATCATGCTACTATAAAGACACATGCACATGTATGTTTATTATGGCACTATTCACAATAGAAAAGTCTTGGAACCAACCCAAATGTCCATCAGTGATAGCCTGGATTAAGACATTGTGGCACATATACACCATGGAATATTATGCAACCATATAAAAGGATGAGTTCATGTCCCTTGCAGGGACATGGATGAAGCTGGAAACCATCATTCTCAGCAAGCTATCACAAGGACAGAAAACCAAACACCACATGTTCTCACTCATAGGTGGGAACTGAACAATGAGAACACTTGGATGCAGGGCTGGGAACATCACACACTGGGGCCTGTCGAGGGTGGGGGACTGGGGGAGGGATAGCATTAGGAGAAATACCTAATGTAAATGATGAGTTGATGGGTGCAGCAAACAAACATGGCACGTGTATACCTATGTAACAAACCTGCACCATGTGCACATGTACCCTAGAACTTAAAGTATAATAATAATTTTTAAAAAGACACACTAAAAAAAAATAAAAATAAATAAATTACCCAGTCTTGGGTATTTCTTTATAGAAGTGTGAAAATTGACTAATACAGATGCTCTGTCTTTTCTCCAGTAATTTGAGAATCCACTCTTATGTTGCACTGAATTCTGGTATGTATTTGGGTTTATTTCTAAACTTTCTACTCTGGTACATAGGCCAGCTGTCTTTTTGTGTATGAATGTGATCAATAATATTGTTAGTCAATAATTTTTTTTACTGTTTGATTTTGTACTGTTAAATATACTTGTACACTTATTACTTGATTTGTTGGCTTTAAATTATATCACTTTACACACAACTATTACAAATGAGACAGGCAAATTTATCGTGTCCAACGTCTTTCCCTCTTCCCCTCTGTTTTTTTTAGTTGTTAGAATTTCTAAATTTTCAGGCTATATAATGCTTATATTCTTTGCTGTCTCTCTAAATTTCACATTTAAAAAACATTACTATCATTAAATAATTTATATCATCATCCTTTTTACTGATATTTTCAGGTATCTTTTATTTCGTTGATGAAGCCAAAAGATTAGAGAAAGACAGAAAAGCATAGATAATGAATCTAGAAATATAAATTGAATGCATCCAACACCATAATTGATATAAGAATCTTGCATTTTAAACCACAGAGGGAAGAAAGTGAAAACAGAACGGGGCAAGTATATGGAGGGAGAGCAAATATCTATGTATTGGAGATTCTGAGAAGAAGCAAGATATTTGGAGTAGTTGAATGAGAACACTGAATGGAGAGGTGGCTGATGTCAGAGAGGAAACTAACTGATTTTTACCATTTATAATTTCGTAGGTGAAGAACCTTCTGAGCAATCACAGATCCAGGTCACGATCTATGACAATGAGAGTAATTGGCTGAAATGAAATTAAGGAGAAGGTCATTGAATACAAAGAGGTCAAGGAACTGAGAGGCCAGAATGTTGAGAGAGTCACTGACACAGATTGAAGTAATTGAATGATTTAGGAAATGACGGAAATTGGGGTGATGAGAAAGACTGCTGGGAAGGTGCTCAAGATTTTGATTAAGAAATGGCTGGTGGCATGAGCATCAAAAAAAATAGGTTGTGTGTCACATGAAGATGGAGGCATAATTGTCTAGAAACCATCTTGAAGAAGAAAAAAATTGGCCTGTCTTAGTTAGTTCAGGCTGCTACAACAAATTCTCATAGACCAATGACATAAGAACATTTATTTCCCATAACTCTTGAGGTTGGGCAATCCAGCATCAAGATGCCAGCAGACCCAGTGTCTGGTGAGGCCCTTCTGCTTATTTGCAGATGGCCATCATCTTGTTCTATCCTTACACAACAGACGGCAGAGAAAGGAAGCAATCTCTCTCATGTCTCTACTTGTAAGTGCACTAATCCCATTCCACTTATAAATTCAATAATCCCATGAGAGTGGAGCCCTTGTGATTAAATCAACTCCCCAAAGCCTCACCTCCTAACACCATCACACTGGGGACTAGAATATCAACATAAGAATTTGGGGAGGACACAAACATTCAGTCCATGAATAGTCTCTTCTTCATACCATGGGTGGTAAAAGAGCTGCTTTTTAGGAAAGAAGACAGCTTGGGTGAATGGGGTCTTTTGAAGCATGCCATGCTGATTTAAATACAGAAGGTGAGAAGAAAGCATCATTAAGAATTTAAAGCTGTATAGTTTCATTTTGTTTTGTTTATTGTGAAATAGGAGTTCTAGAGGGCATAAGTAAGAAGGAAAATAAAAAAAGAAAGTGGGATTAAGGTACAGAAACAAAGAATCCTACTGACAATTAATGTTTAGGAGAGCCTAGACGCCCCAGAGGAGCTTTCATCTCAGCTAAGGACAGCTAATGATGTGTCACTTGGGAGGATTCACCATTCCTGCTCACATTGCATATTATATACATTTTAAGGGACATTGATTTCGGTCTCTAGATACAACCTTGATTTTCCTGAAAATTCCTCTGTCTTAAGTCAGTTGAAATCTATGTCCCTAAAAATCACTCACTAAATGTAATAAATCCACAGGTAGAGGAAACTTTGTGGATTTTTTTTCTTTAAAATACCATTAAATTTTTGATATATTTATCTTTAATATCTTTAATAATATATTTAATATCTTGAATAGTATAATATCACAAATTACAAATAATGAATTTATTCATTTGTTTACATTTATTCCTCAAGAAGATGGCAAACACAAGGTTTTGTTTTGTTTTCAATAAAAAAAGAAGTTTAAATGGCTCACAATTCCTCTGACTGTACAAGAAACATGGTGGCATCAGCTTCTGGGAGGCCTCCGAGAACTTACAGTTATGGCAGAAGACGATGGAGGAGCCAGGACTTCACATGGCCAGAACAGGAGGAAGAGAGAGAGGGGATAAGTGCTACACACTTTTATTTTTTGTTTTTAAGTTCCAGGGTACATGTGCAAGATGTGCAAGTTTGTTACAGAGGTAAATGTGTGCCATGATGACTTGTTGTACCTATCAACCCATCACCTAGATATTAAGCCCAGCATGTCTTAGCTATTTTTCCTGATGCTCTCCCTCCTGCAGCATCCCCTTAACAGACCCCAGAGTATGTGTTATTCCTCTCTCTGTGTCTATGTGTTCACATGGTTCGAGTCCCCCTTATAAGTGAGAACATGTGGTGTTTGGTTTTCTCCCACTTATAAGTGAGAACATGCAGTGTTTGGTTTCTGTTCCTGCATTAATCTGCTGAGAATAATGGCTTCCAGCCCCATCCATGTTCCTGCAAAGGACATGATCTCATTCCTTTTTATAGCTGCATAGTATTCCATGGTGTATATGTACCACATTTTCTTTATCCAGTCTATCATTTCTGGGCATTTGGGTTGATTCCATGTCTTTGCTATTGTGAATAGAAAGCAAGGTGTTTTTGACACCATAGTTTTCTCTTGGCTCCGCCATGCTGTGGACAGTCAATATTCACTACACTAAATGTCAGCAGTGCATGGGAGAATTGGATCAGTGACATAATAGGGCAACTTTGGGGAAGAGCATGAAGAATCATCATACAGGAAGTGCCCTGCAGAGCATCCTGTTAAAAGAGTAGGCAGTTGGGTCAAGAAAGAAGGTGAAAATGTAGTTTGAGCTTCTACAATGCACATGGTAATAAGTAAGCACAAAATAAATATAAGGCACTGTCCTTGTCTCCAATAATAGAGTTTCCACCTCTCTTAGGCTTACCTGGGTGAGAAAACTCAATGTATCCTTTAAGTTGCAATGCCAGTTAGTAAATAATTAAAAGAAATAATAAATTGTGGCTTTAAAAAGTGCTGTAGTAACTCTGGGAAGAAAACAGGGAAGTATAATCTAGAAAAATGATATAAACATAAAGAACATTTTTTATCACTTCCTTGCATAAATGTTGTGTTGAGGCAAGCAAAGAACTTGATGGTTTTCAAGGCCAAAAGGTACAAATAAGGTAATATTTGTGAAAATATAAACTGCAAAACTTCATATAAAGGTTTAGCGCTGTTCCTTTATAATTATTATTAATAACTGGGGTCATAATAATTAACTGAATCTTTAAAAGCACTATCAGAGCCAATATAGAAAAATTGCAGAGACTAAATAATGTGAAGAAACAAATTAAAAAGCTGAAAGGTTGTCAAATGCCTAGGTGGCCAAACCTGTGGTCTCAAGAATGTTTTGCTTTAATGATAAATTATTTTTTAATAAAATGGATAATCTATGGCTTGGAAACCATTTTTTCCTGGTTAGAGATTTTTATTTACTCTAGTTATGTTTCTTACAATGGATCTTGGCTTATGTTACTTAATAACAGGCTAAACTGTTCAACTTTAACATAATCACTTCCGTATTCATTACTAAAAAATGGAAAAGATAGATAAGAGTTTTTGCAGAAAACATATGTTGCCTGGGCTGTTATCTGGAAAAAATCATTACAAAAATATGTGTGCTGTAACTAAAAGACATTTGTGCTTTCCTTTGCAGTTATGGCATTTAAGACATTTGACTGAAATATCATACGTTGATTATGAAGATGAATTTGTGTTTCTAATCATCACTAAAAAGACACATCCAAGGCTTGAATATTACTTTGTTTCACATCACACAGTACACAAATACTGAGTGTCTGTTGTACTATCCCATATGCTTTGTTTTTTAAGGATCTCTACCCTGAAAAAAATTAGTATTGATTTATAATACAGATATCCCACTCCCAAATATGGATAAAATTCCAATATAGCAAATGCTATAAGACCTATTAAACCACTCTTTTTTAAATAAATAACAGGATTACATTAAATATATCTATTATTAGAAATTACAGGGATTATTTGAAAGTGATGTTTTGATCAGGTGGTTAAGAGAATTGAGGTAAGCCATAGTTAGGTCAATGGAAGCAGACATTAAGACAGAGTTTGGGGTGAAAAACATTTATTAGGCATCAAAACCTGAGAAAGGAAGAGAAAGAAAGCAGAACTGGACAGAGAATGAAGGCAAGCATTGACGCAAGTCTGAGAATGTCTTAAAAAGCTGACAGGGGGCTCTGGAGCAAGTATTGACCATGAGAGTGTTCTGCATTGGGCCAAATGCAGGTGGCTCTGGGAAGAACATGGCCTTGAGCAAAGAGGCTCTCTGAAGTTAATGCAAGGCCTGAAGGAGCTGACAGCTGGAGACTGTCTGCAAAGCACCCTCCCAGCAGCTGGGCTGTGAGTCATTCCTTGAAGGAGGATCTGAGACTGTATGGTGTAGATCCCTGCTAACTACAAGCCTGAATTCACCAAAGCGTCATGAAGAATATGTGGACTGCCTCCACCTTCCCACATCTAATGCTGTGCTGTTTGTGCACGTGTCATATTAATTTGTTTCCAGTGGATAGAGGTACACTGTTGACAAATTGATTGATGATGGGAACTGTTACAGAACTTTTCATTTCCAAGATTTAGACAACAAAGGGATCAAGAATGAATCAGGCATCTGGGCTAACATATGGAGAGACTATGGGAAAATGGTTCACAAACAGGTAGATATTTTGGAGTCTCAACAAAAGGCAAGTCCAATATGGAACTAGGAGATATATATGTGAATTGGATTCCAAAAATTTATCCAAAATGATGTTAGATTGAAAGAGTAGCTGTACAGGCCAAGAGTCCAGATGTAATGCTATATATCTAAGTCTTTTTTTACATTAAAAACAAAGTTTTCAAAGCACTTTCAAGAGAAAAGAAGACTACAAATATGAAAATAAAATGAATTCTTGGTGGAGGTTGCAGTGAGCTGAGATTGTGCCACTGCACTCCAGCCTGGGTGACAGAGTGAGACTCTGTCTCAAAAAAATAAATAAGGTTGGGTGCGGTGACTCATGCCTGTAATGCCAGCACTTTGGGAGGCCGAGTTGGCTCATGCCTGTAATGCCAGCCCTTTGGGAGGCCAAGGTGGGCGGATCATGAGGTCAAGAGATCGAGACCATCCTGGCCAAAAGGGTGAAACCTCATCTCTACTAAAAATACAAAAATTAGCTGGGTGTGGTGGCGCGTGCCTGCAGTCCCAGCTACTCGAGAGACTGAGGCAGGAGAATTGCTTGAACCCCGGAGGCAGAGATTGCAGTTAGCCAAGATCGCGCCACTGCACTCCAGCCTGGTGACAGACTGAGACTCCATCTCAAAACAACAACAACAACAACAACAACAACAAAAAACTTGCTGTAGCCTGACTAATTAGACTTCATTGGGGCTTTATTTTTTACAGGACCTGGGCCATACCTCAAAGGAGAGATAGGACTTCTGGGATAAGAGCACTGGCCACACTGTGCCACTCCAGTTCAGATTATCCTTTTTCTATTAGGGCTTGGGTTCACTGAAACTGCAGTATGCTTTTGGGCCCTATGGACTTTCAAGTTAAGTCATTTGTTTATTCAAATATTTATTGGGTCACTCACAGGGAAATCTTTTTAAAACCGAAGATATTCAATAGGTGATGATTTCCTTTTCCCTGAAACTAAGCTAAATTCCAAAGGATCAGAACTATATAGAAAACCCCCTAAAGTGATCATCAGTTGTTTCTTCCATCCCCCTCCCTTTCTTCTGATAAACACCCTCATCTTTGTGTGTTGGGGGGGTACCCATTCTATGTGTATTGAATGGGGATAAGCACTACCATAAGAAACTTATTTCTTGGTAGAAATAATTTACCACTGATGGATAAAGATCAAAGGAATGGCTATTAACCAGCAACTTCTCCAAAGCTTGGGAATGCAGAAGTGAAGGGATCCCAATTACAATCCTGCCTTTTCTGTTGCAGCAATCATAAAAGACTCCATGTGCGGTTAGCCTACTGAGAGATGGAGAGCACACACACCATGAATCCCTGGGTGCTAAAGGAAAATATTCCCCTTGGTTTTTCAGTTACATGAACCAATGAAGTCTTTTGTTTTGCTTAATCTAGTTTAAGCTGTTTTTCTGTCAGTTTTAATGAAATGAGCCCTGACTATTGCATAGACATTTCCCTGGAAAGGACATAAGGTGAGGTATGGAGGAGTAATTCTGTTTTAAATATCTATCACATGTGCTAGGCATAAAATGAGGCACTATCATTTTATTAATTGAAATATATCCTTATTGATGAGGAGAAAGAAGACAGAAACAAAAAAATAGGTTGTGTGATTTGCCTAATATCTTGCTGTAAGTTACAGATTCAAGATCAAACTCAAATTTGACTCCATATCCATTGCACCATGTTGCCTCAGCCCACATATACATATATCTATATTTGCATCTCTTGAATATTAGCTATGCAAGTAATACAAGAAGAATTTAAGCAATATTGAAAGCTGTTGCTATGGAATAGAACAAAACAGATTGAGATGGAGAGAAAGTGGAGTCAGAAAGAAACTTCGAAAGTGATCCAGAGCTGTCCAGAGTCCAGACCTCTGCCATGATATCTCTGTCTGCAGGCAAGTTCCCATGCTTCCTACACCATAGCCTTATTCACTCATACTCATCTAACATTTACATCTCTACTCTACCTCATCCAGTGAAAATTGTGAACCCTGTGAGGCTGGTTTATACAAAATTCTTTGGAATTATCTACACCTTATTTCAATTTTCAGCACTTCTGCTGATGAGTAATATAACTTTGAACAAGTCACATAACCTCTTTAAGATGCAATTTTTTTCATCTGCAAAATGGGAATAAACCAGAGTTGCAGTAATTGGAACACGAGAGGAACTCAAAAGTATGTCAGCTTCTTTCTCACTTTCCTCATTTATGGCACTCTAAGCCAAAAGAACTTCAGGAAAAAGGTTTACTCACAGAATTATTTTTGAAAAATCTTCCACAACTAAATTGTGCCTATTGGCATCTTCAGCCACATATTAGAAGTTTCCATTTTCACTTACAAAAGCTTTTTCTTCATGGGGTGAAGACATGGTCAGTCTTCTATGTCGATTGAGCTCTAGCCTTCCACAGATCTGCTGTATAGAAGGAAATATTCCATCCCAACTGAATCAAACTGATTTTGGACAGCAAATGGCAAATCTCCCTTCCTACCGTGTCCACTACTTGGTGATGCCTTCATTTACAAAACTACAATCAAAGAATTTTGGACTAGTTCTGATGATATATTTTCTTTTCTTCTACTAAAAGTAGCAGCACTTGGCAGTTGAAATAAATGAGAAGGATATTCTTCCTGATTTAAATCACAAATAAAGTCAGGTAGGGAATGTAGAAGATAACTTTAGCTTTCAAAATATACATTCAAATCACACATTAATTTAAACACGTGATTTTCACTTTTCAGGTTTTACATAAGGTAGCGAAATGCAAGTCCCAGTTTCTATATAGCTGAGAAGAAAAGCATGTCCTGATACAACACATAACATGTGGAGTAAATATGTACTTTTCCTCTTGCTTACTAGTTTACTTTTTCCATTAAATCCCCCATTTCCCCATATTTTTTGTTTTTTTTAATTGGGAAGATAATTTATGTTCTTCAAGGAGTTGTTCAGAAATCCTAAAAACAGCTGCTATTTTTTAAACTCTTCTTACTATCTTGGTTGGTTAACAATGTCTCTTTGGTATAATATTTTGCTGTGGAATAAAACTGCTAAAACAGAAACCTTTAAAGTTACCTCGTTAAACTCATTGAAGGCTGCGTTTTCAGGATGCTATTATATGTGGGTACTTAGACTGTGACAGAAGTCACATTTTCTCATGATTATACCTTTAAATAGTCTCCATATACTATGAGATAAAATAATTTCTATTTCTGCTTTTTTTTTCGCTAACTTGGACTAGAATTTTTTAAGGTACAAGAAAATATAGTGTAAAGTGATTGGAAGTGTTTGAGCCTTATGGTTGAGGAATGCTAAGTTTGAACCCAGGTTCTATAACTTAATTTGCTGTTAAGTTCAAGCTTTACTTAAAATCTTTAAGTGTCAGCTTCCAAATATATAGTAGAATAATATTAAAGATTAAGTTAATTAAAAATAGCTGTGGTAAAAACCATTGGTTGGCACATACGATGCCCTTCCCAATCCTCTTCTCTCCAGCCACTTCTCACTTATTAGTGAGTTATACATGGAAGTCTCTTGGGAAGGGCTTCTCTTCTCAATTAAAATGACAAACAAAGGATTTTGGTTCTACTTTTTTCTTCCTGCTTGGGAAAAGTATATGCTGCCTAGGGATGCTGCAGCTATTTTGTAACCATGAGTATAAAACAACAAACTAAAGATGGCATGGAAGGAAATTAGAAGGAGACTGTTTTCTAGATGGCCTTCTGAAGCAGCTAGAGCCAACCTAGACTAGCTGTCTCAAGACTTCTTATGTGAAATGAATTGTTCCTTATCTAATAACATCACTGTTTGTCAAGTTCTCTGTTATTCAGAGTTGTAGCGTTCCTGTGTGATACAAAAGTAAAACAAGGTCCCTAGGCTGTAAGTAAGGAAGTTCAAATAAAGTTAATTACCTTCTCCCCTCCACTATAAGTAAAGGCCATTTAATGGATGAGGTATAGTCTCAGCATACACTTTGAAGAAAAAATAATAGTATAAAAATCATTGGCATCACTTTTACTTTCTTGTAAATGGTATCACCATTCAACTTGGTATATATTTCAGGATCTTAGAAAAAGTCCTGATACCTCCTTTTCCCTTGTGCATCTTATCCAATCCAAGTCCTATAGATTTTACCTCTATATCTGACCCATCACTGACTTACCTCCTTCTCCCCTTCCATCACCTTAGTTCTTTATGGTTCACCTGGACTATCGCATTCTCACATTGTTACAAGTGAACTTCTTCCCATGCTGTTCCCTCTGTCTAGAATGTTCTGTCTCTCTGACTACTCCTATTTATCTTTTAGGTCTCAGCTAAGTCACTAACATTTCCTCACCCCTCCCTGCCCTGATTATCTCTCTTTTGTATCTCATTATATCTCTCTTTTTAGCATGTGTTATTAAATATTTTACATTAATATGTGAATCTTAAGTTAATGTTTGTCTCCCCATCACTCTGTAAATACCAGGAGAGCTGAGCCTGTTGTTTTGTTTTATCTTCCATCATTCTATTAGGTCAAACCCAGCACTGAGCACATAAGTGTTCAATATTCTAAGTAACACTTAATGAGCACTTACAGTGTATGGAGCATTTTTATTGGTGTTTTATAGGCATTAATGCAGTTTAGTTGTCACAGCAATCCTATTACTTGTCCCATTTTATAGACGAGAAAACTGAGACACAGAGAAGTTAAGGAATTTGCCTGAAGTACCACAGGTTGTATACCAGGATTGGACTCAGGCAGTTTGTCGTCAGAGACTATGCCCTTAACCAATTCCAAAAGCTGAATGAAAGAATGAATCTTGCCACCGACTGGGGAGTAATAATCAGTTTGGTTCCACAGTTTCAAATAGAAGCTACTTTGTACAAGCTATTCTTCAGCATTCAGTGGATAGGATGGAGAATGGAGACTAAAGACTCTCAGTCTACATTTTCAAGTTCTATATGGCCAAATATGCTTAGTCTAGGGCTATATATACATATATATTCATATTTTCCTTATAAACATATATATGTTTATATATATGTTTACATGTATATATGTATATATATGTATATACATGTATATACATGTATATATGTATATATGTATATATATGTATATATGTATATATATGCATATATATGTATATGTATGTGTATATATATACATATATATGTATATACATGTATATATACACACATATATACATACACATACACATATATATACATATATATTTATATTTTCCTTATAATCAAATTATTATATAGTGATTGGTGTTTCTCCTCAATATGGCTGATCCTCTTATTCCCTCATGTGAGAAGGCACGTGAATCTTAGCAGATTTCTTCTTAATTGTGCCATGCTGGGAAATGCTATATTGGTTTTCATCTCCAAAACCAAAATTATTTTGAAAAAGTGAAAAAAACACCATCTGTAAAAACTGAAATCATGTTAATATGTTTTCTATTTTCAAAGCACATCAACCTCATAGGAAGAAGGGAAAAATCATTAGTCCTAGGCTGAGCTTGACTGTGCCAGGTAAGTATGCTAATTTTGTTGGCTTGGTTGGGAAAGCCTGAAATCAGAGATTTATGCAGGAATTTGCAAATGACAAATGATTTGTGTACAACCATACATTAAATGACTAGTGCGTTTGAGAGGATTGGGTTCTACAGAAAAATTAAGAATGAAGGAAGTGGTGGAGGGATGGAGAGAGGCTTGGGGCAAATTTGCGTCTATCTTTGATTTTAAATTAGCTGAATTTTTAGATGAGTCTGCAATGAGAAATAATTAATGCTGTAGTAATAATTGAAGCGTATCTGGCACACTATAATTTTCAAAGCACTGTCATATTATTAATCTTATGTAATCCTCACAATGATTCTGAAAGTTTGATGATATGATTATTTCCATTTTATAAATGAGAAAACTGAAGTTTAGATAAGTCAAGGAAAAGAGGTGGCAGTGGATTGCCAGGAAGACTTTGTAGAGAGGGCTTTTGGTGTGCTGTGCAACATCACCCCAGGGAGGTGGATATGTATCCCCTTCACATTAAGCCAACTGAGAGAGAGCTTCAAGACAATAGCTCAGAGAGTTTGACATTGAGTTCGAGAGACACAGGTAGTAATGTTTCCAACCTAGATGGGAGAAATCTAAAGGCGAGAGGTCAGTTGGAGATGACAGAGCAAAGAGAGAAAGAAGGCTGCAATGGGAGTGAGCTGTACTTCTACTGGATCACATGATTCCTTCCCACCAGATAGAGACCTTTAGAATATAGCCTGCCTAAAGTCATCCTAAATGGAATCTCTCCCAAGAAGATGACCCGGAGAAGTGTAGCTTCAACAAACTTTTGGATTTGCTGAAAATCCTGGGAGATCAGGGAGAAGTTGAAAGTAGCCAGCCAGAAAAGTAACTGCCTGCATTAAAGGAAGGACAATCAGAAGTCCTCTGGTGAAAGTGTCCACGTTGTTAGTAAGTGTGGGGGGCAAAGCCACAGCAAGCAATGAGAAAAAGAGCCAGTGAAGCCTTCGCCTACTAAACCCCTCTTTTCACTGTTAGGCAACTTTTCTTCAGTTTTATCCTTGGCCAGTGCAATGTAACCTACAGCTTTGTCTTGGTTGATGCCAATAATTTAGTATGGTCGTTGTAATCCTGGCCCACCTCGAAGCAATCAATGGAAATATCAATTTTGCTCACTAGCAATAATGAAAATCTTTTGATGAGAAAGGCAGAGTAGTCTAATGAAAAGTGAGTTCAAATTCCAATCCTACTACTAACTGTGCATATAACTGAAAGAAATTCACTGGGCCTTATGTTATTTGCAAAATGAAAGTTTCAGAAAAAGATATTCCCTAAGATCTCTTGTCATGTTAATTACAAGGGTTGGTGAGAGATCTGACGAATTAAGACTCCACATTGCCCAAACTACTGCGTGATATTCTTCTGCCACTTTCACTCTGAAATGAAGAGAAGGATCTACTAAGTAAAGTTATATAAATAAGGATTTAAAGAAAATAAACTGAGCTTAAATAGTTTAGAACGCCAGCATATGTACAAAATAGCTATTCAAGTTGGATATTCTATTGGGCAAATTCTAGTTACAGTGAAATATAAAAGGAATAAGCCAATTTTCTCTCTCTAGGATTACACAATATAACCTTTGAATCAATTCTGATTTGTCTCTCTCTTGAAGACCAAGTATCGTTTTAAGGTTTTTTTTTCCAATTGCTATGCAGTAGGATCTTTCCTTATGTTACTGAAATGTATTTGACTTTCTTCAAATTGAATTGAAAATAAGATATCAAGGTAAAGCAATTTTCAAACCTTTCCAAAGTGAGAGAAAAGTATTTCTTATTTGATGGAGACTATCAGGAAAGAGAAAGTCATAGGTACTAAAACAATGTGCATTTCTAAGAAGATTGATGGAAGCTTGCAACATCCTTGAGAAAATAAGTACTGGTATTTTTCCATCTCTTTATATGAAAACTAATGCTCAGAGAGTTCAGCTTTCTCAAGATCAAACAATGACTTTATTTCAAGCATGGGCTAGAACTCAGATCTTGGCTTCCCCATAATATTTCAGTTTTTTGCCACCTGCTCCTTTGATGGATGCTGGCATATCTTGTTTTCAGTTGAATTTCTTACTTCTAGAAAGCACGGCGGGAAGCACTCTGTCAATAGCTCCAGGTCTCCTTGAAATCGATTGAGGCTCTGGACTTCCAGCTAAAATACTGCTCTTATGTCAAACCACATGAAATAAGCACTTTTTAAAAATAAATGTGAACTCCACCTTTTGTGGCAGGAAGGACTATTCAAGATAACAAATGAAAACAGCAAATTCTCTTGGGAAGGAGAAGGGAAGGTGGCATTCTCTTCAAAAGCAAAATTGGGCCATCTCACTAAATAGGACATCAGATGTGAGCAGTCAATCTGGTCTGCATTGAACAACATCATTGCCTGGGTTGCAGTCTTCTAATAGCCTTTGTCTTTTTAGGTTTTGGGTCTGTGTTTGCAGCTGAGGTGAAAATGAGGGTGGGAGAAATTAAATGGCTATTTCTCTTACTTGGCATCTACCTTGCCATGCCCCTGGACCTGCCTTTCCTCCCTCTTCTCTTTGTCACTTTGATGCCTTCCTTTCTTCCTTTTTTCTTTCTTCCTCTCGTGCTCCCTCCCTCCTTCTCTACCCTCCCACCCGATGGTAATCAGGTTCCTTGAGCAGTGGCAGACTTTTCTAGAGTGTCCTGACTACTATTTCTTCCACTGTTTTTCCTCTTTCCTCTCTTCTCATTCCCCTCCCTAAATGCCACTTCTCCCCTTTCTCTAAAGACCTTGCTTCATTAGCTTCCCTCACTTCTTCCCTGCTACAGGAGCTAGAGCCTTTTATCAAGCTATAAACAAAGAACTGTGGTGGTGATGCTCTGTGTGCCAAATACTCTGAGCAGAAGATGAGTTGACAAGGGCAACATATGTGGCTTCTGAACAAGAAGCAATCCTGGCTTTAAGGCCTGAGGCACCCTGTCATGAAGATGGCTGTGAAATCTTTAAAGCCAAGAACCTTAGAATAAGAGGAATCTTGGATACTGACTGTCAAACTGTCACATTTAAGAGATGAGAACACTGAGACACAGAGAGGTGAAATGGCAGGTGAAGGCAACTCATGAATGAATCAGGTTCTCCTGACTCCCAAAACAGTGCTCTTTGAACATCAAACTGCCAAGTTTAGTTGTATTGTAAAGGTTCAAGGACAGGGGAAATATGGCATAGATAGGAATGTACTTTTTTTTTTTTTTTTTTTTTTTTTTGAGATGGAGTTTTCCTCTTGTTGTCCAGGCTGGAGTGCAGTGGCGCAATCTCAGCTCAGTGAAACCTCTGCCGCCCAGGTTCAAGCAATTCTCTTGCCTCAGCCTCCCAAGTAGCTGGGATTACAGGCACTCGTCACCACGCCCAGCTAGTTTTTGTATTTTTAGTAGAGATGGGGTTTCACCCTGTTGGCCAGGTATGGTCTCAAACTCTTTACCTCAAGTGATCTGCCTGCCTTGGCCTTCCAAAGAGCTGGCATTGTAGGCGTAAGACACTGTGCCCTGCCGGAATGTACTTTAAAGGCACAGGGGGAAATATGGCATCCTCGACTGTAGGGCGTGGTGCATTTGTCTGTGGACCTGCCATTTGTTGCAATTTATTATCAATAGTAGCTTTCAGATATCCTTTGTTATTAAGTTAAACCAAATGCAACTCCATCCATGGGGCAATTTTACCTTTAAGAAGTATCTTGTGGGTTGTTTTGACGTTCACATTCACACCATCGTCTACCAGGAAACAGCATTTGTTTTCGTTTCCTAAGAAACTGTCTTTACTGAAGTCTCCTCTGTGATTATCTTAAGATCCCTTCCTATGTTTCGTATCTATTTCTATGGCTCCTTTTTTGCCTCTTAACCCCCTTGTCAACTGTTTTGTTGTGTTTTTTTTTTTTTTTTTTTTTTTTTGGTCTGGGTTTTCTTTTCTTTCTTTCTTTGTTTTTTTTAGTACAAATAGGTATTTCAGTCTTCTGACTAAATTTTAGCTTTTAAAACTGTGCATAGTTGATTCTAGCTTTCTCTGCCCCTTTGAGGGGTTCTGGGAGGAGGAGATGCAGTGCTCCAAAGAACGCTGCATTGTGTAACCGCACCATGAAATCTGGCACAGCAGCCCATAGCCTGCCCCAAGAACAACCCCTTAGGAATGTGGACAGGCAGAACCAAGACAGATGGAGCAGATGCTGGAACTAGGAGTTAAGATTAAAGGCATTTTTGTAGCATAGAAAAATAGAAAAATGTTGAAATACAAAACATATACACAGATCATTTTTTCCAAACCCAAGACCAGAACATGTGGTCTAATCCACTCATATCTGATAACAGGAAGAAGTATTTGAAATTAGGACTTTCCCAGAGAATTCTGTTTGGGAGGTAATTGTACATGTAGGTTACAGAGAAAGGGGAAGCAAAATGTCAGGTAGTGAAAACTGTGTGCGTGTCATGTGGTACTTCTAAAACATTAATGTGTTCACAAATCTCTGGAAATGGTGTTAAAAGGCAGGTTTTTACTTCAGAGGCCTGGGTTGGTGCCTGAGATTGTACATTTCTAACAAGCCCCCTGGTGATGATGCTGGTGATGCTGGTGATGTTGGTGGTGATGCTGGTCTGAGAACCACTCTTGAAAACCAAGGCCTTTGGGCTTATGCTGTACTCAACTTTGTACCCCTAACATCAATCAGGGAATACAACTAACAACAATTTGGTAAACTAAGTTCCAGACACTTTACATGCATGCAAAGTTATTTAATTTTTCAGTAATATTATACATAGGTGTTATTATTCTGGTTTTCAAATGGGTAGATGCAAGTTCAAGCATTTAGTCATCAAAATCTGTGTGAGTGATTCTAAAGATAGCTGGACTTCCCTGGAATCCTAGATTCAAAACTTGTCAATGCAAGGAGTTTCATTCTTTCCAACCTACTTCCTAAAGTGGCATAGGAAAGTATTTTGCTTAAGAATATGGAACCTGGGCTGGGCGCAGTGGCTCACGCCTGTAATCCCAGCACTTTGGGAGCCTGAGGCAGGTAGATCACGAGGTCAGGAGAGCAAGACCATCCTGGCTAACACGGTGAAACCCTTCCCTACTGAAAATACAAAAAATTAGCCGGGCGCAGTGGCGGGCGCCTGTGGTCCCAGCTACTCGGGAGGCTGAGGCAGGAGAATTGCTTGAACCCGGGAGGCAGAGGTTGCAGTGAGCCAATATCATGCCACTGCACTCCAGCCTGGGTGACAAGAGCAAAACTCCGTCTAAAAAAAAAAAATCTCAAACTGATGGACACAGGTTAAAAAGATGTGGAAAGAGAGGTAATAGTGAATTATCATGGCTCCTATAATGATATCAGGGTCTTCTTTGACAATGAGTGAGGGACATGTATACATAATTGAGATGGATAGTACTTCAGTTTCACCTGGCAAATGTGAGTAATATACTAAGGTGAAGAAGCATTGAGAATCTGAAAGATTAGCTCATGTCTATCATAACATGATGGCACATATTGGAAATCAATGACTCATTTGCATTCTAAGAAAGAAGTCAATAACTTAGGAGGTTTTGAGAAAATATCTCCATGGGTGATTCCAGGGTTATGAAGCAACATTTTCTAGCAGATGAGGATGTACCTGAGTAGATAGTATGTTGGGGTGGAAAAGAACAAAAACATGGGGTACATTGATTATTGCTAGGAAAGTCTTACAATATTTTTACTTTTGGAAAAATGTTGCTCCAGCATCGCTGCAAGACCTGAAAAAGTTGGCACCAGAAGTTTTGGTTTCACATTTATCTTATTTTCTTGAAGAATCTTAATGTATAAAAATGATGTGAACTAGTTTTGAAGGCCTTTCTCAATTCTGATAGCTGTTCCTATTCCTGGGTCCTTGAATTCAGGGTCTATTTAAAGTACGGGAAATTTGAAAGCTAAGCGTGCTTTCCTTTTATTGTCACTTGATGGGTGGCTTTTGCATGGGTGTGTAAAGAAGTAACCTCAAATCCCAGCTGCTGTCAAACTTGTGGAAGGTTAAGTGTTTTAAGACCTTCTTCCAAACACAGTATTGATTGACTGTGGATATTTGATGTGAGTGTGGTTTTTAGTAGTCCCCTCAAAATTGCTCTCTAAAATTAAGCTTCAGCACCACCATGATTTGTATAGCAACTTGCATCTGTGTAGGGAACTCAAGGGCCCCTAACATGATAAATGATAAATGTACTTCCATTTTTCTTAAATCTTTTCTCTTCTAGGTGAAGTTATGGTTCTAACTTGTAATAAATGGATTCATTGGCTAGATCCAGGTGGAATTTTATTTGCTTTTCTTAGTTCGATTTGAGATGCTTTGACAGATTCCTTGTGAAATGAGTGGATGGGCTCCTGATGGTGTGAATATGTCTCAAAACAGCCGGATCTTTCCCAAGAGGTGTTTTTTATTACCCCCTTTTGTTAACTAGTGGAAACTTTCTGTAGACAAGCCAAAATGAGCACTCACAAAACAGCTTCTGACACCAGGAGCCCTGTAATCAGAATAAGCTAGAAGGATGCATGGAGATCTTAACACCTTTGGCAAAGGTTCTCTCTCAAGGAAATATTGTAAAAGGTATCATTAGACATATGCCTTTCATTTGTAATTGCAGCCATTTCTCAGGAGCTATTGTAAATCCTAAAGAATTCTGAAGTCTCGCAACCTTAACTAAACGATATAAATTTGAATTTGATTTCTACACTCACGCAAATAGCCCAAATCTTCTAATGCTCCTAATGCAAGTTTATGTGAATGGCTACACTAATTTCTGGACTTCCCTTGAATGGATTTGAAAGTATATATTCTGGCCAGCATGGTGGCTCACACCTGAATCCCACCTCTTTGGGAGGCCAAGACTGGTGGATCACTTGATGTCAGGAGTTCAAGACTAGCCTGGCCAACATGGCGAAACCCCATCTTTCCTAAAAATATATCAATTAGCCAGGTGTGGTGGCACATGCCTATAATCCCAGCTACGTGGGAGGCTGAGGCAGGAGAATCACTTGAACCTGGGAGGCAGAGGTTACAGTGAACCGAGATCGCACCACTGCACTCCAGCCTGGGCAACAAGAATGAAAACTCCATCTAAAAAAAAAAGAAAAAAAGAGTATATTTTCTGAAGGCTCACTTGAGTTTTATAATCCCAACACCGCCTCATTAACTATAACCTAAGCACTGGCTGATAGTCTGAATCGATCTGCAAATATTCTGGAAAATGCAATTACAGGATGGGACATTTGGCATGTCAACAAGAGTTTTATGGTCGTGTGTTATGGATGAGCTGTTATTAAGAGACAATCTGTTATTTCTGTGACATATATTCATGCATAACTTGAGCCTTTTCTTGGAGCAGTACAAGACAACTATGCTGCTATCAACATTTACCATCCAGTGAAGCAGGTCTTCCATAAACCTTTTTGTTGTTGTGGCTGGAGCTTTATTTTTACCTTTACTTTATTTTATTTTATTTTATTTTTTTCAACAGACTTTATCTTTTAGAGTGGTTCACAGAAAAATTGACAAGAAAATACAGAGTTCCCATAAACACCCTGACCTTCATGAACTTTTAAAAAGGTGACTTTTTAAAAAATTTTTAGGCTGGATGCAGTGGCTCATGCCTGTAATCCCAGCGGTTTTGGAGGCCAAGGTGGGCCGATCACCTGATGTCAGGAGTTATAGACCTGCCTGGCCATCATGGTGAAACCCCATCTCTACTAAAAATACAAAACTCAGCTGGGCGTGGTGGCATGTGCCTGTAGTCCCAGCTACATGGGAGGCTGAGGCAGGAGGATCACTTGAACCTGGGAGGTGGAGGTTGCAGTGAGCCAAGATCACACACTGCACTCCAGCCTGGGTGACAGAACAAGACTCCATCTCAAAATAAATAAATTAATTAATTTAAAATTTTTTAACTTTAATTTTTAGATACAGGGGACACATGAGCAGATTTGTTGCTTGGGAATATTGCATAATGGTGAGGTTTGGAGTACAGATCCCGTCATTCTGGTAGTGAGCATAGCACCTGAAGGTAGTTTTTTTTTTTAACTCACTCTTCCTCCCTCCAACCTCTAGTAGTCCACAGTGCTTATTGTTCCCATATTTATATCCATATATGTTCAATGCTTAGCTTCCACTTATAAGTGAGAACATGCAGTATTTGCTTTTCTGTTCCTGTGTTAATTTGCTTAGGATTATAGTCTACAACTCCATGCATGTTGCTGCAAAGGACATGATTTCATTCTTTTTGTGGCTGTGTGGTATTCCGTGATGTCTATGTGCCACATTCTCTTTATCCAGTCTACCATTGATAGACACCTGGGTTGATTCCATGTCTTTGCGAATTGTAAATAGCACAGCGATAAACATACAACTGCATGTGACTTTTGGTAGAATGATTTATTTTCTTTTTGCATAGAATTCCAGTATTGGGATTGCTGGGCCGAATGGTAGCTCTGTTTTAAGTTCTTTGAATAATCTCCAGACTGCTTTCCACAGTGGCTAAACTAATTTACATGCTCACCAACAGTTTATTTTTAAATATTTCAAGATTCACAAGAGTACACAGAGTACACAGAGGATTTACATGTACCTTTAATCTAGCTTCTTCCAATGATAATATCTTACATAACCATAACCGTAGTATATTTTCAACACCAGGAAATAGGTGCTGGTACAATACTATTAGGTTGGTGCAAAATTTATTGCGGTTTTGCCATTAAAAGTAATAGCAAAAAACCACAATTGCTTTTGCACTAACCAAATATTAACACAGGTCTAGACCTTATTTCACCAGTTTTTGCATCCACTCTTTTTTTGTATGCAGCTCTATAAAGTTTTATTCTGTGCATAGATCTGAGTAACATTCAATACAATCAGGATACAAAACTGTTCCATCATCACACACATGTGCACACACACACACACAAACACTCCCTCCCACTACTTCTTTCTACACACATTATTCGCCCAGTCCTAACACCTGGAAACCCCTGATTGATTCTCTATCCCTATAATTTTGTCACTCTGAGAATATTTTATACATGGAATTATGGAATATGTATCACTTTGAGGCTGGCTTTTTTCTGGCAATATAATGTCCTTGAGATCTATCCAAGTGTGGTGTGCATTAATTGTTCATCCTTTTTATTACTGAGTAATATTTCATTATACAAATGTACCACAGCTTATGTATTTATTTATCCGTTGTAGAGTATTTGGCTGGTTTCCAGGTTGTGGCCATTACAAATAATACTGCTCTGAACATTCATGTATTTTCCAGATGGGTGTACCATTTGCATTTGCATCAGCCATGCATGGGAGATGTAATTGCTTGCCAGCATTTGGTACATTATAATTTTATTTTTTATTCACCATTTCTTATTTTAGCCATTCTAGCAGGCATGTACTGGTATCTCATTGGTGTTTTAATTTGTACATCCCTAATGGCTAATGATGCTAACTACATTTTTATGTGGCTATTTTCCATCTGCATATCTTCCTTTGTGAAGTGTTTGGTCAAGTCTTTAGCTCATTAGTTAATTAAATTTTTGTTTTGGTATTTTTGTGTTTAGAGAGTTTCATATATATTACAGATATAAGCATTTAGATATATAACATGCAAATGTTTTCTCCCACTCTCTGGTTTTTCTTTTCATTCTCTTAACAATGTCTTTTGAAAATCAATAGTTAATTTTGATAAAGTCTTATTTATCAAATTTTCTTAGGTAAATTTTGACTTTGGTTTAATTCTAAGAAGTCTCCCTAATGCTTAGTAATAAAAATTTGTTCTTCAAAGTTTTAAAGTTGCATGTGTGCATTTACATCTATAATCCACTTTGAGTTAATTTTTGCATAACATGTGAGGTTTAAGTCAGAGTTCATTATTTTGCCTTTCAATGTCCAATTGTTTCAATACCAATTGTTGAAAAGATGATCTTTTCTCCATTGAGTTGCTTTTGCATCTTTGTCAAGTACCAGTTGGCTGTACTTGAGTGGGTCTATCCAGGATTTTCTTCTCTTCTCTTCTCTTCTCTTCTATTGATTTATGTGTGTTCATCTGTCAATACCACACCGTCTTGACTACTATAACTGTAGAAGCCTTAAATTTGGGAAGTGTGATTTCTCCAACCATATTCTTCTTTTTCAAATTTGTTTTGTCTATTCTTGTTCCTTTGCATTACACATATAAATTTTGCAATCATTTTATCTATACCTACAAAGAATCCTGAATATTGATAGGAACTGCATTAAGCCTATAGATCAATTTGAGGAGAATTGACATCTTTACTATGTTGAGTCTTCCAGTTCATGAGCACGGTATGTCTTTCCATTTATTTAGGTCTTTTTTATTTCTTTGATTATTATTCTGTAGTTTTCAGCATACAAATCGTGTACATATTTTAATAGATTTGTACCTAAGTGTTTTATTTTAGAGCAATTATATATTGCATTATGTTTTAAATTTCAGATTCCCATTATTAATTGTTCACATATAGAAATATGATTTGATTTTCTTTGCTGTTGACCTTGTACCCTGCAATCTCACTACACTCACTAACTAGTTCTAGAAGTTTTCCTGTAGGTTTCTTATGATCTTCTTTGAATAAAATTAAGTCAGCTGCAAAGAGGAATAATTTAATTTTTTCCCAACCTCTCTGACTTTTATTTCCTTGCCTTGCCTCCATAGACTTTTAATTAAACAAACAACAATTTATTTATTGAGCCTTGAAATGAGCAAGACACTAACCTAAGTAATGGGCTGAGAAAGATTAAAAACATTTGGTTGCTGCTCTGAAGTAATAATATTAGTAAGGATCATAAACGTGCAGAACTTAATATAATGTTTTCCATAAAAGTGTTAAAATAGAATGCTCTAACTAACATAAATAGAAATGGATGGGGACAATTATTTTGAGGAAATCAAGGAGGCTTTACTGAGGAGTTAATATTTGAAGGGTGTACAAACAGTATGGATGTGGGAAACCGAAATGTGCATTAAAGGGACTGGGAGAAATACAGAGTTGGGAGAGGGAATGGGGAAAGGAAATGGCGAATAACAGCACTAAAGAAATAACTTTCAATGAATATTTAAGGAGCCTTTTGTGGAGGATAAATGCATTTCAGTATATAACTCCAGAGTGCAAATGTGTCACATTCTTTTATTTCTATAAAAAAATAAAATAAGCCGGGCGCAGTGGCTCACTCCTGTAATCCCAGCACTTTGGGAGGCAGAGGCAGGTGGATCACCTTAGGTGAAGAGTTCAAGACCAGCCTGGCCAACATGGTGGAACCCAGTCTCTACTAAAAATACAAAATTAGCAAGGCGTGGTGGCAGGCACCTGTAATCCCAGCTACTCGGGAGGCTGAGGCAGGAGAATCACTTGAACCTGGGAGGCAGAGGTTGCAGTGAGCCGAGATCGTGCCATTGCACTCCAGCCTGGGCAACAAGAGCGAAACTCCGTTTCAAAAAAAAAAAAAAATCAATTCTATGTTTCTCAGGCCCCATCTGGTCAAAGGAAGTTGAATCTCAGACATGTTTGTGAGCTTCTGTCTATCCCAGGGTATGGCACATGCCAAGGGAACCAGTGCAAGTTAGAACATTTGGACATGGGTTCTCTGAGCTCCAGGGCACACAGCTCACCCCTGAGGTACCCTGAGCCTGTGTCCACATGCACTTGAAGATGGTGGCTCTTCTGTGCCAGCCTGGGGCTTAATCATCTTTCCCTCTGGGCTTTGTATTAGTGTGTAGGACCCCAGCCCCCAAGTCTAGGCCATTCTTTGGAGGACTGACCACATCTCTAAAGGTTCCTTATATAATGACCAGGGAACTCAGAGGCCCTGGTACTAAAGCAGAAATTGCAGGAACCCTGCTGTCTTCTCTGTCTTGGAGAAACTAAACCTCTCTTAGATCCAGCCACTCCCCGGTCCAGGCACTGTGCTGTATTTTGTCTGCTTTTGGCATGAAGCTGCAGGGCATTCCTTCACTAAACCCTTAGAAACCTTTACTGGACTCTCATTTCTGTAAGTTTTGATGAAAAAATCAGCTGCAAAACCAGTGAAATTTTTTTCCTCCAACTTAACTTTTTAGAAAAGGACATTTTTTACTATGTCCTCTATATTGTCGGGGGAGATAGTGAAGATTTTCCCTCACAACCAGATGGCAGGACCCTACTCTATAAATAGAGGTGCCTTCATCAGGATGGGGACTCTGAATAATGCCTGGGAGGTCTTTTAAGATGTGCATCTTTTGTGTCTCCACAAATTCATCCATGCCTGGCTTGGAGTGAAGCAGGGCAGTGATGTCATTACCATGTCTGCAGACTGGAAGCAGAACAGCAGGTTTCTATGCCACTGTCTTTAGATTTTTGCTTCAAGATTAAAAACTGTAAATCAGAATGTGAATTCCAGGAAGCAGACTGACCGACTCTAAATTCTTTACTGTTGTGAAGCAGCCAATTTAAGCAAACTCAAACTTCAGGGTGAAAGTGCATTTAATCACTTAGCAGTAAGGTTTCAGCATGAATATAACTCCTGCTGTCGTACAGCTTTCTTTTAATACATTTTCATTTTCTTGATTAGAAGGTACCGATGGGGTGGGGGAAGTGGTGATTAATAGCCAAAGACTTCGATCTGAATTATTTATTAATTGGAAAAAGTGGTTATGAATTATAAGAGACTAAAAGCAACCAAGCAAAGTTTAAATCCTCATTCTAGTTACTAAATAGTAACTGGTAAGTCATCAGCCTGCTAATGACTCTCAAACTTCCATCTTTAGCCCAGAGTTCTATGTCCAATTCTAGACTCACGTGTACAATTTCCAGCCGTCATTACCCCTTGAATGTCAGTGCAATCCAACATGCCCAAAGCTGAACTCATCCTTTCTCACAAACCTATCTCAGGGGAAAGCAACACCATCCTTCCAGTTGACTGGCCAAAGCATTTTTGCCATCAGTAACTCCTCCCACTTCTTCACAGCATTACAATTATACTTGTGAGGTCATTGGACTGAGCTGGCTCCAGAGCCTTGTGTTGCTAATAAGCAAACCCAATCCCAACTCAATGCAAACAATAAGACAAAACTTAAGCTTAACCAATCAGAAACCACCAACTAACATCTAACTAGGAACTTGCTACTTTAACCAATCAAATATTTTCTTTGTCTTGCTTCCTCTAACACCTCTTGAGAGTGTTCCCCCTGGGCTCCCTCAGTGGAGCCCTGAACTGCTTGCAATCAGATGCTGCTTGATTCAGGAATCACTCACAAATAAACTCGTTAAAATTTTAATGTGCTTAAGATTACCTTTTAACATACCCCATGTGCAATCTGCCAGAAATTCCTATTTAATTTGCCTTCACAATAGATCCATGCCCTGACTCTTAACACCTCCCTGATCCAAGCTGCTGTCATCTCTCAACTGAATTGCCGCAGTGGCTTCCTAACTAGTCTTCTTGCTTCTACCCTTGCTTTCCTGCAGTCTGTCCTCAGCTGGCAACCTAGAATGACCTAAAACTGTAGATCAGATCATGCCCTCCTCTACTGAAAACCTCAGTCTCATTTTACTCAGAGTAACAGCCAGAGACCTTACAGTGGTCTAGAAACATCATCTGACTTGGCCTGTTTCTGACCTCATGCCTACCATTCCTCCACCTTGCTCACAATCTATGCCAGCCAAAGCTCCCTTGTTTTTCAGAATATTCAAGACATATCCCAGTCTTGTGGGCTTTGCCACAAGTTTCCCTCAGCCTGCAAGTCTCTTCCTCTGTAACTCCATGGCCAACTCCTCCCTGAATTTCAATTCTGCCAAATCTCACTCGTACCCCTGAGGCTCTTAAAATCATACCACACCTCAATACACCTGACCCCTCCCTTTTTATCTTATTCCACATTTCTTTTTTGTATATAACTTACTGCCTTCTAACACACCAAATATTTTCTTTATTAATTATATTCTTATGTATCCTCTGTCTTTCCTAAAATGTGAGCTCTGTGAGAGTGTTGATTTTTGTCCACTTTGCCCACTGGCAAAACTCAGGCACCCAGAACATGTCTAGAGTGGAGTGGGTGCTTCATACACACTTAATTGAATGCCTTGGGCAAGTTACTGATTCTCTAAAGTTCAGTTTCCAAACTTGGAATGAATTAAAGAAGGAAAAGCATCATCACCCTCATCATTTTGTTCTTATTATTATTAACCCTTTTCTAAATTAAGTTACTGCATTTAATCACTAAAATTCCCTTGTTGCACAATTCAAAGCTCGTTAGAATTTCACCCAAAATGGGGATAAATAAATAGGCTCTAAGGGTCGTCACTTATAGTAAAATGAATATGCTCCTTTACTATACAAGAGGATTTTGTGATTTCTGTTTTGTTTTAATTTTAATTTCTTGTCCTAAGGAATTCTGAACAGCATTTTCTCGGTCATGCTGTGTTTAAATAATTGACTTTATTAGAGAAGTGGCATATGGTGAGATGTTGCTGTACCCACTTTTAGATCCTTCCTGACCATGGCTGAGCCCAGCAGATTAAATAAACCTTGACTGATGAAGCCATCCCTGCCTCTGACTACAGATGGAAAATGGTTTTAATAAGATACTCAATTTGAATGAAAAGATACTCCCAATTCTAATAAAACTTCCATTTATATTTTATAAATTATTTTTTCCTAAATAAAATGTCTTACATGAAAAGAGTGAAAAGCTTGTTTACTAAAATTCACTATGGTGTTTCTGTAGAGTTGCAACATATTCCTTTAGGAATAGACAGAAATGCTTCCAGTTCATATAAATCCTGATAGTTGAAAAAAAAGCCAATATTTCTAATATTGACTCTCTTAAAAAAATAGCTATTTGAGTCATCCATATTTTAGTTCCTAAGATGTGTTTATTTAACTTGGAGATCTGCTTTGCCATTGACTTCAAATCTCAAGGGAGTGTTTATAAATGCTATTCAGACTAGTTGGACCATCCTAGTCAATTCTCATTTTCTATTTATGAGTAAGTTCTACCATAGGTATAAAAGTTAGTCAGTAACATGATATATAATAGAATAAACACTATTCTCTTTATGCCAAAAAGGAAAATATTGACTCCTTTTTTATAAGCTACAATTAATACTTAAGTATTTTTAAAACATGAAAATCAAATTTATTTCAGATTTAATTCACTGAATCTTGTTGTCATGCTTACTAATAAAATAAATATTTTTCTATTATGATACAGTTAAGCATCAATTAACTAAACCAATTAATCTGAGCCTTCAATTTATAAATGCATTTTTAAATTTTAGAACAAATAAGAAAAACAAGATATTTATTATTTTTTAATTTTTAAATTTAAATTAAATTTTTTTGAGACAAGGTCTCACTCTGTCACCCAGTCTGAGTGCAGTGGCATCATCATGGCTCACTGCAGCCTCGATCTCCTGGATTCAATTGATCCTCGCATCTCAACCACCTGAGTAGCTGGGACTATAGGCGCATGCCACCGCATTTGGCTAATGTTTCTATTTTTTTGTAGAGATGTATTCTCCCTATGTTGCCAGGCTGATCTTGAATTCCTGGGCTCAAGTGATGCTCCTGCTTCGGGCTCTCAAAGTGCTGGGATTACAGGCATGAGCCACTGCACCTGCCCTTATTTTATATATATATACATATATACACACACACACACACACACACACACACACATATATACACATATATATGTATATATGTGCATTTTCTTTTTGAGACAGACTCTCACTCCTGTCACCCAGGCTGGAGTGCAATGGTGCGATGTTGGCTCACTGCAACCTTATATTTTTTAAAATCCATTTGTTTTTAGATTATTTTCTGACATAAGTGCATGACATGATTTGGCTGTGTCCCCACCCAAATCTCATCTGGAAATGTGGCTCCCATAATCCCCACTTGTCATGGGAGGGATCTCGTGGGAGGTAATGGAATCATGGGGGCAGCTTTTTCCCAAGCTGTTCTTGTGATAGTGAATAAGTCTCATGAGATCTGATGGTTTTATAAAGGGCAATTCCCCTGCACTCTCTCTTGCCTGCCACCATGTAAGATGTGACTTTGCTCTTCCTTCACCTTCCGCCACAATTGTGAGGCCTCCCCAGCCATGTGGAACTGTGAGTCCATTAAATCTCTTTTTCTTTATAAATTACCCAGTCTCAGGTATTTTTTCATAGGAGTATTATTCATAGTACAATGCATATTTATCCCCCACCTCTCCCATGTTCTGTGTTAACAGGTACTGCTATAAGGTTTTGAATGATGGTCTACAGCCTGAGACATATTCAATAATAACAATTCAATTCCATTTTAAACTTAATTAAGTTCGCATTACTGTTTTACTAAGATGTTAACACAGATTTTTTTAGAAAGATCTTCTAAATGGTAAATGTTAATCCTTAGGGAACTAACTAAAATATAGATCTACAACATCAAATTTCTTAACTTTTTATTGATATTTTAAAATTCCATTCTGAAAAATGGAAACTGTAAATAAGAAGGTCAAATCCTCAGGAAAGAGAATAATATTTGCTAAACATCTAAGAAGTACCAGTCATTTTCCTCATCACATTAAACATTCCTGGAACTCCATGTTTCTATCAATATTTATATAAGCTTTTTAAAGGAAAGAAGATGTACCTGGTGGAAGAAACTTGTGTCAGAGGAAATTAACTATTTAAAAAAGGTGATTTTTCTGAAAGCCTCATTTCAAACTTCATAATTTCATTCATTTGACTCCTCTACTTTTTAAAAAACTTCTTCTAGGCAGAGACATTTACACAATTTATTCCACCTTTGCCACAGTGTGGTGAAAATTTGATGTTTTGAATCATTTTCCATCTTTCCTGAGGAACAATTGGAGAAGACTTTGCACCTCTATTAGAAATTATACATCTTTTAAAAAATACTTTTGATTAAAGACCCTTCAGGCATCAACTGCACGTATTCAAAGTAAAGCCTAATCACATCAGGGTTTTGCCAGCGTAATTGTGTTTGTGGACCTTGTTACGGATATGATTTTGGTATTACTATAGCAACATAAAAGCTATGCTCTTAACCATGTATGTATGTGACAATGTTTATACATTTTCACGGCTAACTATAATGAACATACACAACCATCTATGAAGTTCAGTCTTGCAGGGTACAAGAGTTGAAGGTAGGAAATTATAATGTTAAATACCTCACTTTAAAGATGAAGAAAGTGACAACCATAAAATAAATGTGATTTGAATAAGGTTATTTTTCAAGCCTAAGACAAGATGGATATCAGGAATTACAGAGGAAAAGTGTGCATTGTAAAAGAATTATGAATGTATGGAGTCACATTTCTAAAACCTGCATTTTATGAGCAAAATTATGTAAATCTATATAATTTATACATTGGTATGGTTTGTAAATAAGCATTTGTAGTCAAGTAATGTCAGAATATGTGATCATCTGGATATTCACTGGGAAGGCAGGATGTTCCCTGCAGGTTGCCAGTGCATTGTTCCATGCCTTGGGAGTGGTAGTTTATCTGAAATGAGGTAAATATTCTTTCCAAAATACATCTTATTGACTTGTGAGCTGTTCACATGAGCCGATCCTAATTTATACCTGTTTTCCTGGGTGGAACTTGGAAGAGAGAAAAAAATCTGGAAGTGCCACACTTTCTAGATGTTATTGATCAGGGAAGCCAAACCCTAGAGGCAGCATTTCCCAATCAACAGCTTGTCCCTTGGTCAGTCATCCTGACCATAGCACAAGGCTTGTGGTCTCATAACTTGTGCTGTTTAAATCTTCTCCTATTCTCTTCCCTTTGGACTCAGAGTATTTTACTTTAAACATTCCCAAAAGCATTCTCATTCATTCCTGGGTCCATGCTTAATTCTCTAATGCTTTCCCTTTGGCCCTGGTGTCAAATACTAAAACAACTCTGGGTCTTTTATGAGGTTCAGAAATTCCTACTAGTTGAAAGTGTCCCATACTAGTTTTTGTCTCTCTCTTCTTGAAAAACTTGTGTTTTATCCTAGTTTCTCTGACATCTTTCTCCAAGGAGCTAGTAAACTACGATAGTGACATCTCTTTTACAGCTCAGTGTGCTGTCTCAGATGTTTCAAGTACTAAATTGTCCATTTCCTGGGCACCTACTTTTTTGCTAGATGCTTTTGTTATGTTACATATTCCTCCTGACAACCCTACAACATAGCTGTTATTATTAGCACCCTATACAAATGGAAAAATTGCAGGTCCAAGGAGTTAAGTATCTTGCCAAGGTTAAACAATTAGTAAGGAACACAGTCAGGATTAGAACTCAGGATCTGTCTCCAAAGGGTAAGCTCCTCTTCCTTTCACTATCTCCTGTCCTTTCAATTCAAAGAACCCTTCAGATGCCAATAATTAAAGGAATTATCAGTTCACAGATTGCAGGCATAGGGAGAAATCCAGTGAGGGAGATATTATGACCCAAGGAGCTTCTTACAGACTTTGAATATAAACTACGCATATTAACCATGTGTAAAACTAGCCCACCCTCCCAATGGGGATGGTGATTTCCAAGTTCATAGCCAATCATCACTGCCCAGGTTAACCTCAATCCTGCCTCTTGTTAACCCTGAAAAATGACCTCCAACATGTCAATAGTCCGACCTGCAGTAGGAGAGGGAAATGTGAGTCTAGGGACCTTTCAGGACTACTCAGGAGAAACACAGGAGTTCTCACCAGTGGCTGCTGAAGCACAATTAGAGTCATGGTTGCTATTCTTTTCAAAGCCTTGTGCAACCCCAGTGGGAGTTTGGACAAGTTGAAATGTGTGACAAGTAACCTTTCTGACACCTACCTTGAGACTGTCAGCCAACTTTGGCATAAAATGCTCATCCTCACCAAAGAATAAAGTTCATTCCCTCCGTGGTCTCTACTCAGCATTTTATCAGCAGGCACATGACACTTGGATGCTTCTCTGTTTTCATACAGCTGCTTTAATGTCAAAGATGTTATGATGAGGCTGTTTTGACCCAGCCATGAGAATATTTTTAAAGCAGTAATGTACACTCATCCCTAACTCATTTTCCGAAGTTGGAATTTTTGACACCAACTCCCTGTAATAAATTACCTAGGTGTGGATGTGTGGGCCAGAAAATCTGTCTGCCCTATAGTCCTCAATAACTAAAACAATGCTGGGGTCTCCCAGTTTTAAATAGTGGTGTGAAGACATCTTTTCTCACATCTCCTCTCTGAAACCACCCAAAAGCAACTAGGAGAGAAAACAAATAAATTTTTTCTTCACATGAGACTATGAAGTACCCATAACCTCACACCACACAAATAAAGATGGGTGGCTAAGTGTACTAAATACTGACTCTAAGTGTGGGAGTATGCAGCCTGCCACTGCAGATTTGGGGCAGAGCCTCTGACTTCATCAGGGACCATGGGCAGACTATGAGGACTTCCCTGAATTCTACTTAAAATCTAAGAAGGACAGGAGAGCTAGGGCTGCAAGAATAGAGAGGAAGACATGGCATCTCTGCAAGAAGCCAGCTGATGGTGCAGCCAAAGGGTGAAGAAATGGCAGGTGCTGTGCAGCTGATCGAGACTGGTCACATATGTGGGACTTGAACTTGAGCAGGGAAGACTATCTTCCTGGAAGATAATTAAATCCCTGGTGAAAAATATTGACAGAAAAATGTTCAGAGCCAACAGACCAAAGTCTAAGCTGACTGCTACTCTGCAGCATCCTCTGGTAGCTCCCCTGCTCTGCTTTCCTGAAAATCACTGACCCAGAAAAACCATCCTCATTCAAACACGAGAAGCAATAATTAAAAAATTAACAAAAAAACACGAAGAGGTTAGGAGCCGGGCATGGTGGCTCAGGCCTGTAATCTCAATGCTTTGGGAGGCTGAGGTGGGTGGATCACTTGAGGTAGGTCAGGAGTTCGAGATCAGCCCCACCAACATGGTGAAACTGCATCTCTACTAAAAACACAAAACAGCCAGGCGTGGTGCCCCACGCCTATAATCCCAGCTACTTGGGAGGCTGAGCCGGGAGAATCACTTCAACCTGGGAGGTGGAGGTTGCAGTGAGCCAAGATGGCACCACTGAACTTTAGACTGGGTGACAGAGCGAGACTCTGTCTCAACAAAAAAAAAAAAAAAAGAAAAAGAGGTTAGGATATAAAAAAAAATATTTCAAAAATGGAAGAGAGAAAACATAATAAGCAAAGACTAAGATACATATGATCTGAATTCAATTGATTTAATTTAATCTCAACAAATAAAAATACTCAATAAATAGCACTCCATGAAACCAGATAACTTAATACAGTATGGCTTCTCTAAAACAAGAGATCATAGAAAGGCTTAAAGAAGAAATGATAATGAAAGGAGATAAAGTGTAACCTGTGTAGATCTCAGAAACAATTCGTATGAAACAGAGATTATCAGTTCTAGAAGGTTTGGTAAAACATGGCCATAAAAATTTCTAACAATTTGATGCCTTTTCTGAGTGAAGCAGGAGTTTGTCCACGGCCTGCAAAGTCCAGGTTGCTCATTTTTTTAAGGCTAATTATAAGAATTGTATTGGTTATATCTCCTGTTTTAATATGTGCTGTTTTGTTGTGATTCATTTAATGCTGTATATTTCATAATTTTTATAGTGATATCTGGAGATTTTTAGTGCAGAAATATGTGGGGTTTTTTTTTAATTTCTTATTATTTCTGATTTTTAAATGTATTTTCCTGTGGTTAGAGAATGGGGCCCATGTCATATCGAATTCTTTGTTGTTTATTAGAATATTGTTATGGACTAGTATGTGGGTAATTTTTTTTTTTTTTTTTAGACAGAGTCTCGCTCTGTCGCCCAGGTTGGAGTGCAGTGGCACGATCTCCGCTCACTGCAGCCTCGGCCTCCTGGGTTCAAGCTATTCTCCTGCCTCAGCTTCCTGAGTAGCTGTGATTACAGGTGTGCTCCACCACGCCCCGCTAATTTTTGTATTTTTAGTACAGACGGGGTTTTACCATGTTGGTCAGGCTGGTCTCAAACTCCTGACCTCGTGATCCGCTCACCTCGGCCTCCCAAAGTGCTAGGATTACAGGTGTGAGCCACCGCACCTGGCCCCTATGTGGGTAATTTTTCAAATGCTTCTTGTGTCCTGTTTTGGAAGGGCGCGGATTTGGATGCTTCTCTCTCTCTGCTCTCCCCTGGCCCTCCTCTCTCTTCCAAGCCTTCAGAGGGTCTTGTGAATAGTTAATAGTCTTTATAATGCACCAGCTTTGAACTGTGATGTGAAGAATTAGAAGGGCCAGTCCCGTGCTTTGGAAGCTGCAGAGGAGGAATAAGGGCAATTTCCAACAGAGACAGCGGTCCCCTGCAGGCGGAGCTGGCGCAGGGTCACAGGCACAGGGGCAGCTTGGAGTGGGCGGCAAGACAACAAGGTAGGAGCAGAGAAAGATGAGACAATGGTCCCCGGGTGCCAGGGCAGGCCTTTGACCACCTCCCGGAGAAAGCTGGGGGCACATCTGGAAGGGACTTATTTTTTCTGGCCCATTTAGGTCAGGAGGGGCTTAGGCCAAAACAATGTAAGGATAAAAAGAAGGCATGACCTGATTCTGTGGTCTTTTACCTTAGGCAAGAAGCAAAGCCTCTGTCTGTGGCTCTGCGGGTTGTGACCCACAAGACTTGCTAACCCCACGCTGTGCCATGAGCCAGGCTGCATCATTTCAGATTTCTGTGCCCTCTTTTGCTTTCTGGTCTCTTCAGAAGCAGAAACAAACATAGTACGGTGTGTTTCGGGTTTTAGAGACGTTTCTGCTGAGCTTTGCCTTAAAATTTGCCCTGGAATCACCTGATTTTTAAAATGGGCAATGAAGTAACATTGGCCTACCCATCCTTTCTTATTTTTTTAAAAACATTTCCCTTGCGTTAAACACATACAAAAGAAGTCTTGGCACATGAAGGGTTACCATCACCTTAAACCAGAGACATGCGGTTTTCCTATGAACATTGATTCTCAGATCTGTCCACCTCAAAACCCACCCTGACAAGGAGGAGAGAACTTGAATGCGTAAGATGAGGGTCTGCAGAGACCCCACAGTATCAGCGACAAATGAGTGGTATACAAATCTTGCATTTAGGCTGCCGCAGCACACAACTCCAAAAAATGCCGTCTCGTGTGTATACTGTCACAAGGTAATCTAGGTATTTTATTGTAAAAATTCATAAGAATGATATGACAGCTTTCCTACAGTTTAGTCATTAAATAAATTCAGCCCATCAATCTTTTGTCCAATTTCTAATGAGTATCATTTTCTGAAATTATGTTTTATTATATTTTCTTTAGAGGCAGAAGAGTGATTTAATGATTTTGCTAGTGCCAATTTGCAATTGACAATTTTCTATGAAAGGTAGCAGAGTTGTCTTTGGTTTTGATTAATGGCTAGTCGAGAATTAATCTTTGGTTCAGAGCTTTATTGCGTTTGAACTGAACTGCAGCTCACCTGACTGCCACTTCCTTGAAATACCTGTTTTGAAGGGTTGCAGGTTAGCAGGAGCAAAAAACCCGACACATCTAGCAATGTTTGTGTTCCAAAGTATACTTTGAGGAAAAAAAAGTGGAAAACATCCTAAGAATCTTTGATTTTTTTGTATTTTTATTGCAATGGCATAAGTACTTATTATGAGTTAAATTAGGAAGAATAAAAATAAGCACAACATCGACATGTCCATGAAAGGGACAAGCCAAGAAGGGAGGGATGGGTGTCAGGGAGTAATGCTTTTCAAAGGTGAGGAGTAGTCAGGGGTTTCTGCTTTGCCCCCTTTATTTGGTAATAAAACAGGGCTTTTACATTTTGAAGCAGCTGCTTTATGTGTCCAAGATAAGATGATCACATTAAAATGTCACTGCTATCAAAATGTCATGTCAAAATGACCTCATCTAAATGTCCTACTGTATGTCAGGCTGCTCCACGTTTCAAGATTTCACTCTTGCACCCCTAAAATATCACCATGTTCCTGACAAAAGCAAAAATTGTCTTATATATACCACCTTGGTCTCTTTTATACCATTCCTGCTCATCTTTTTCTGCTTGATTCGCTCTGATCTACAGAAATTCTCCAGGTATCGAATGCAGGTTAATTAATTCTTAACAGCAACAACAAAATTAGCAAAGACTTATAGCCCATACCACATGCCAGATACTGTTTTAAGGATTTTACATGTATGGACTCAATCCAGCACAATCCACATGAGGGAGGCATGATTTTTATTCCCATTTTCAAGGGTAGGAAACAGGAAAAAAAAGGTTCCTTTAGTATTTTGCCTAAGATCATAATTAGTAAATTGTGTAATTCACAGTCATAACTAATAGCTCCAGAACCTGGGCTTTCAGCCACTGTTGAAAGTATATTATACTGTATTGTACTATACTATACTATACTATACTATACACTATAGAACAAGTGTGAATAATTCCTAATTTATCGTATCTATTCACCAGATCATTCTTGTTCATTAACATTACCTAAACTTCTGGTGTAGGCAAATTCCTTTCTTCATATTATTTGTAATACTGTAGATTATTTTTGAGGTAGATTGGTGTTATGGGCTTTGAGGTAAATTGATATTGTGCTTCCCCTCAAATTCATATATTGAAGTCCTAGCCCCCAGTACTTTAAAATATGACTGTACTTAGAGATATGGCCTTTAAAGAGATGATTAAATGAGTTCATTTGAGTGGGCCCTAATCTAATCTGATGAGTGTCCTTATAAGAAGAGGAGATTAAGACATACAGAGAGAGAGAGACTAGGGAGGCCCACTCACCATGAAAAGGCCATGTGAAGACACAGCAAGAAGGCGGCCGTCTGCAAGCCAAGGAGGGAGACCTCAGAAGAAACAAACCCTGCCAACACCTTGATCTTGGACTTCCAGCCTCCAGTACTGAGAGAAAAATAAATGTCTATTGTTCAAGCCACCCAGCGTATGGTATTTTGTTATGGAAGCCCTAACAGATTAGTACAGCTGATAAACTATTTGTGGGTATATAGATCTGTGTATGGATGTCATTTACAATCTATTTTTTATTTTTATTTCTTTTTAATATTTGAGTTTCAGACATGCAGCCCATAAAAGTAAGTTTTTCAGGCAGCTGGTAAATAAGGCTGGTTCATATTGTCTGGACTAGAAAATTTTGATTGACTGTTATATGTGAGCATGAGTGCATAGATATTATCTGGATAAAGTCCTAGCAATAGACATTATTCTGCTCAGGTACTGAATCCTAATGTATGTAGAGGATAATATTATTAGGTGGATTACTGCTGATATTTGTGAATAAAAATTACATACAGCTGCTTGAAATAAACCTTTGTTTCATTTCACTTGTAAATCTTCATACTTGCTTTAGTTAATATAGTGACTAGGCAGTTTGTATTAGTGTTTGACTTTAACAAAAGTAAAATAAATGCACACAATGGTAAATATAAATAAGCATATGCACACAATAGTAATATGAGCTTTCTTTTTTCAGAGAAGTATTAAATATATATGCACTTAAATTGGTATGCCTTATAAAAGTTGATTTGGTGAAAATTTAAGTGAATTATGTTTTTCTACTAAACAAGATTTTCCAAAGTATATGTAACATTAAGTAGGTAAAAATTCCCAGTGAATAGATTTTGAGTTTAAATAGGAATATTTTGATATCTCATGTAAAAATGCAAAAAAAAAAAATTTACCATACTTGGAATTGTGTTTTTTATCACTAAACATATCTTCAATTAAATTAATGTCAAGAACTTTGATTTACTGAAAAGTTTAAAACATCCTTTTATGTTTGAAAAGTCTGTACCTTTGAATAAAAGACAATCATATACCTTATTGTACCAAGGATCCACCCAGAATTATATAGGCTACTTTACTTACATTCTAAACAAAAGCTCTAAATTGAGACTTCATTTATTAAAACTTCAGGAAAACCTATTACAAATAAAAATTTCTGGACTTGGGATTCCAAATTAACTAAATATTTCTTTATTTCTCCACTACCATTAATTTCGTGTTTAAGATAGCAAAATAGGCAATAAAAAGCTAACACCTCCAAAAATAATTGGTATAGCTTCTTTAGAGGAGAATTTAGTAATATTTTGATAATTATGAATCTTAGCCAGATGTGGTGTGGCTCACTTTTGGCCTCCCTGAACTTTGGGAGGCCAAGATGAGAGGATTGCTTGAGGCCAGGAGTCAAGACCAGCCTGGGGCAACATAGTGAGGCCCTGTCTCTACAAAAAAATTAAAATTTTGTTGGGCAGTCCTAGCTACTCCAGAAGGCTGATGGGGAAGGATTGTTTGAGCCCAGGAGATCAAGGCTGCAGTGAACTATGATCTTGCACTGCACTCTGGCCTGGATGACCAAATAAGACCCTGTTTCTAAAAACAAAACAAAACAAAACAAAACAAAAAACAAACCAAAAAAAAAAACCCCACTGTGGATATTGTACTCTTTGACTCAGAAATTTCCATTTATCTTTAGGTATACCCAAAAACTTCATTCACAAAACATATTTACAGGCATGTTCAATACAGGATTATTTCTAGTAGTAGAATGTTTATCAACATGAGACTAGGAAACTAGAGTGTAACCAAATGGAGGAATAATATGGAACTGTGAAAAAACAGGTATATTTGTAGGTAGTGATGTGGAAATATACTTAAGACCAAGCAGAAAGATTAAGGTGCAAAATTCCTTATGTAATTTGATACCTTTTATATAATTTATAAAAAGACAACATAATATATAGATTTATACATGCTTAAAGATACATATGATTGTCTACTTTTCCTGAAATTAATCATTAGACATTTTAATGGGAATTACTTTAGAGGAGTAAGACTGAAGGTGGAGAGAAAGGAGGCTTTCTATCTTTGTTTCGTGCCTTCCCATACTGTTTGAATTTCTGACCATGTGCATACATTGTATGCAATTTTTTTAATAGCAAAGGTGGTTACAGTGAGCTAATGAGCCATTTGTGTTTATTTCCTTTCAGATACTTTTTGTGTTTGAAAAAAATTAGGAATATCATTTTAACACAGTTTTCAATTAAAAGATTTATCTCGTGTTTTTCAAAAGAATATTTAAAACGTTTCATTTGCTACTTTCAAATTGATGGCATGGTATTCACTACCAATATCAATGGACTGTATTCTTTTTGGACACTAGAGGGAGTTTAGAAATGAGAGAAAATACACTGAAGAACCAATATGACTCCCAAAGCTCTGACTGGATTTCCTTACTCCCACTGAGAACCTCTTTAGAACAAAAGCATTACTTAAACCGTGGTTGACTTGTAGATATATTCCTAAGAGCTTGTATGTAATTGAATCATATTGTAAGTTCTGGGGAGATTGCTGTTGAGAGGAATCCTAGTGTGGATTGTCTAGAAAATAATGCAGCTTTTGTAAGACAGGTAATCATTGCTAGTTTATCATTAGATGACAAGATTCTAGTGTTTCATAATCCTCTTTTCCAGAAGATACTGTAAATCTGAGGTGTGATTATGATTATATTGGTACAATCAGTTTTGTGTGCCTTGAAGAATGTAGGTACTCAATGAATGTTTAATCAACTAATTAAAGAAATAAACAGGCTAAAGAAACAAACAGTTATTGTATCTGGGATGTTTTCCCCCTTATTATCCTAATTTAAATGACTGACTGAATTCTATTTGGTAACCCTCCTTCTGCATGTATTCATCCATTTCTTCATGTGCTCACTGTAACCCAGGCAGAGTAACAGTCATTGGTGATAAAATAAAGATTCTGATCTCAAAAACTTTTCAATTTAGTGAGAAGACAGACAAGAATAAACAAATCGAAAGAACAAATTGATGGAGAAGATATGAGAAATAGGTGAGTGTGATAGACAAAAATAAAACATCGTGGGATAAACATTGCTAATAAACATCTGGATTTCCTGTACTTCTGAGTATATGTGGGTTGTACTTCTCCACCCTCTTGGTCATTCATCGCTATTTGACTAGTTCTAGCCAGTAACATGTGAGTAGAATGGCAATGCGACTGCCAAGCTAAAGTATTGGATGGCTGGTGTTCAGCTCTCCCGCTCTTTCTTCCTTTGATGTGGCAATCAGGAAAGCATATGTTGACTTGAAGGTGTCATGAGCTGAAGAAAACTGAAGTGCTGAGCCACCACATGGAAGGTGCCTTAGCTAAAGTGTTGCCATACTTGGAAAATTAATGTGAGTAAAAAAATAACTTTCATTATTTAAAGCCAATAAAAATTTGGAGCATAGCCAAGCCTATCATGACTGATACACAAGATTAGGCAATGGAGAGTAATGGGGCAGTGCTCCTCATGTAGGATGGCCAAGGAAGGGTCCTCTTACAAAGTGGCAATAGCAGTACAGTTATTGTTATTTGGATGTGAATTTCAGAGTCAAGAAGGGGTAGCCGTGGAGAGGAATGGTTCTGGGATATTGCTGGTGGGCCCCTGCTTGAGTCATGGGAGGACACTTGTCAAAAGCATCGATACCTTGGCCTCATCCTAGACCTGCTGCATTAGACCCTCTGGAGGCAGCTTTAGGATTCTGTGATTTTAATGAGCTCCCCAGGTTATTCTGATGCACAGTCAGCTCTTGCAACCACTGCATTCAGCTTCAAGCCCTGATGGTTTACCTTTCTGATATATATGGTATGATATATAGAAATTTCAAATTATATGCCTCTCAGTCTTTTCCTTACTCTGACAGAAAAAAAAAGGAAAACCACATTTCAATTCTCATCAAAAGGACTTTATCTTTTTCCCATAATTCTGACAGAATATGATTCCTTATATGTCTTAGTTTGATGGAATCGACTTTAAGTCTTCAAGTCATAATAATATCAAAGACAGGTGTTTTTTATTTGTTTGTCTTATTTTGACAGGATCAAACTGTAACTTCAAGAATATTATTTTGAGAAAGAAACATCATGGTAGCCAGAATGTTTTTGCTGTTAGAATTTTTAAAAAATGAAGATCATTTATTGAATGCTTCATGTATGCACAATCGTGCTGCAAAGTAATATATACTCCTCATTGAAATTTAATTTTCACAAAAATATTGGTGCCTTAAAATTTTTACTCTTTCCTTTCAATGATAGCCTAAAAACTTTTATTTTAATAACTACATTAATAGAATAAATTAAAAAATTTAACCCAAGAAGCTGTAAAGAAGAATAGATTCTTGAGTAATTGTGAATTCACAGTCTTCATTCTAGTTATTTTATATATGTGAAAACTGAGTGATAAAACCTGCATTCAAGGCTTTAAATTTAGAACTAAAAAGGAAAGGTGCTGCCCAGAGGAAGGACTTACTGTAGATAATTACTTTATAAGGTAGCCTCTATTCAATGTTCCAATTTCATATTTTTTAAAGCCAAATATAAAGTATGTATCACATCTAAGCCTCTTTGCAATTCTGTATAAAAATACTTTTTTAATTAAAATGCGGAGAGATGGTATACAAAGCAGATTGATCACATTTGTTTTTCTCTACTCCATTCCAGAACCTCCTTCTATAACAGCAAAACTATATAATGTACACAATTTTACGCCTTTATACAAAGTCAAGAGAACAGGGTAAAATCCTGCTTGCTGCACATAATGGAAGAAAAGTTAATACCAACGAATCCCTCCTCCAACTACCACAAAGACAAGAAGGATACGCCAATTCACCATGAACTACAATGATGGTGGAGAATAGGTCAGTTTCTCAGCATTGCAGCTTCAGCCCACAAGATTCCTGTATTTCCCCATATGGGACACTCAATGAGAGAGTGAGTGAATGAGAGAGAGGTACTAGATGACAAAACATTTACCCCTGGATTTTTGAGTCACCTTTTTACTTCAAATCCCAGATGACTCTAGCCAAATAAAAGGATAAATATTCTGTGTTGACCTATATCCCTCAACCAGAGCCTGGGAAAGAATCTAAAATGGTAATTTGGAGGATGCCTCTTGCTGACAATGGAATGATCCTTTAAATTCAATCAGGTCTTTTAGTTATTAAACAATAACATTTGTTTATTATTATTGTTAAATTCACCACCAGAGGGAGCTCATCTTTTCCTGTCATCTAGAGACCAATAGACTACAAAGTAACGACTGTTCTCCTAATTTCAGTATTAAAATATATAATTTTTGCCTGGGATAAATGTTAGAATGTGTGTTTACATTGAGCTATTCTAGTTGTCTCAGAAAGCAGCAGAGAAACTTCAATCAACCACAAATTTGTTGTCCAATTAATTACCTCCTCACAACTTTCCCCAATGAAAAGAGAAAAATAAATCTACCTAGAGAATTACATTTTCCTCATGTACCCCTCTGGAATTTACCACATTTTTCTAATGAAGCATCACTTCAGAATTTTCTAGGCTCTCTGAGTCAAAGCACAGCAGAAGGATCTTTGGAGAAAAACGATTGGCTGCTTGATGTTTGCTAAGTCATTTGAAAGTCTAAGATATCTCAAATGGAAATCTCCATCTGTGGTGACATAAAATACATCTATATTTAATGTTAATAGTCACTAATATTAAGTGTAAATAAGCAGAGAGAAAGATCGTAGGACCCTTATTCACCAAATGGATGTAATCCATAACTAATTTTAAAAAATGAAGTCAATCTTTTGGTAGGGAAGTGAATGATCTCTGAAAGTAAACTAAAATCAAGTCCTAGAAGATGATATTTTAGTTTTCTTTTAGCATCTGCTTGTCAAAAGCAAGAATTTGATTTATTTAAGTCCTTTTTACTGCTAGTAGCAAATATATGCTTTTTAGGAAGCAGGACCATTTTTATATTTTTGAAACTCAGTGAGTCTGCTATACCTGTAAATATTTGAATACTATAAATGACTAGTGCTGAGGAGAAGGATATAGTGTTTCATTAAGTATTTGCTCCATTTTTAAAGAGCCCGTGACCATGGCAACCAGGTGCTGCCAACTGACCCCAATGGCAGCCACACTTGCTGCTTTATCTCAATTGCTACTGGGAGCACACAAGCTTTATAGATTTATTGAATCACATTAGATTATAGGCAATTTTGAAATGGTTCAAAAGGAGAGGAATAGCTTGTTTTTAATCCAAAGAAGTAGAATTGTTATGCATGCATTATTTCCTGCAGGTAATATTCATACACAATTTAAGGATTTTAAGAAACAAACGAAAGAGATTTGTGGACGAATACGGCAGACAGATCGTATGTGCTTATTCTTTGCTCCACCCCAGAACCTCTTTCAATACCAGTTAAAGGACATAAGGTAATAATTTTATGCCTGTCTACAAAGACAAGAGTGCAGGAGAAGAGAAGAGGGAAGGCCAGATTGTCAACAGAATTTTGGAAGTTGGAAAATAGATGGATGAGTCATAACTGATTTACAGAGCAGAAATGTTGAAACCAAACTGTCTGTTGGGAGTGGAGGAAATTACAATAACAAGCAAGCTGATTCATGCCATAGACCCTCAAAGGCACAGTGATAAGAGGGATTAGAATCTTCTGAATAAGCCTAGGATGTGGAGCTGGGAACACAAGACCTAGTTGATTGAGCACTCACACCCCTAAATTTGCACCCCCAGACACTGAGTAAGGTAACTTTCCTGGAGAGGCAAGCTGAGGGAGCAGTGTATCATGGGGCTGAAAACAAGGATAATGAGTGGAAATCTGGATACCAAAGAGCCATGCAGTCAGCTTCCTGCCCCACCCAGCTCTCAAGCCCTGGACTGGATATTGGCTGATTCTTCTTGAGATATAGGCAAGACACTGCTTTCTTATTAATCTCATACTAGTATTAGACTTTTAAACTATATATACATATTTATCACTAAAAAATAATAATAAATTATTAATAGCAGGAAAAAACTTATTTGAATCAGTGCCCCAAGCCATAGAGATTACATATGTGGTATATAGTGAAAAATTTTAACTTGCATGTCGCTACTCACTTATGCCAAGTGACAGCTTGTTGTTGGACTTATTCTGTTGCCTTGGAATTGGACATAGAGAGCCAAAGTGAGGCTTGAAATACTGAAAGTAACTGCATCCTAAAAAGAGATGCAAAAAATGAAGATGAGACAACCTCTCCAGAACTTATAAAGATGTAAACAGATACTGCTACCCCCAGCCACTATGTCCAATACCTATCTTCTTCCTCTCCAATCTCTTGATATGGTTTGGATCTATGTCCCTACCAAATCTCATGTTGACCTGTAATCCCCAGTCTTGGAGGTGGGGCCTAGTGGGAGGTGATTAGATCATGGGGGTGGACTTCTCATGAATGGTTTAGTACCATGCCTCCTTGGTAATGTATAGTGAGTGAGTTCTCACCAGATCTGGTTGTTTAAAAGTGTGTGACACCTCCTTCCACCATCTCTCTCTTCCTCCTTTCCAGCCATGTGAAGCACTGGCTCCCTCTTTGCCTTCTGCCATGATTGCAAGTTTCCTGAAGCCTCCTTGGTAGCCAAGCAGATGCCAGCATCATGCTTCCTGTACATTCGGTGGAACTGTGAGCCAATTAAAGCTCTTTTTTAAATAAATTATCCAGTCTCAGGTATTTATTTATAGCAATGCAAGAACAAACTAATATGGAAAATTGGTACTGAGGAGTGGGGCATTATTATAATGATACCTGAAAATGTGGAAGCAGCTTTGAAATTGGATAAGGGGCAGGCAGAGGTTGGAACAGTTTGGAGGGCTCAGAAGAAGACAGGAAGTTGAGGAAAAGTTTAGAACTTCCAAGAGACTTGTTGAATGGTTGTAACTAAAATGCTGATAGTGATATGGAGAGTGAAGTTGAGGCTGAGGAGGTCTCAGATGGAAATGAGGAACTTATTGGGAACTGGAGTAAAGGTCACTTTTGCTATGCTTTAGCAAAGAGTCTAGTTGCTGTCAGGCCTCTGAGCGCAAGCTAAGCCATCATAACCCCTGTGACCTGCACGTATACATCCAGATGGCCTGAAACAACTGAAGAACCACAAAAGAAGTGAAACAGCCAGTTCCTGCCTTAACTGATGACATTCCACCATTGTGATTTGTTCCTGCCCCACCCTAACTGATCAATGGACCTTGTGACATTCCTTCTGCTGGACAATGAGTCTCAGGAGCTCCCCACCAAGCACCTTGTGACCCCCGCCCCTGCCCGCAAGAGAAAACCACCTTTAACTGTAATTTTCCACTACCTACCCAAATCCTATAAAACTGGCCCACCCCACCTCCCTTTGCTGACTCCTTTTTCAGACTCAGTCCACCTGCACTCAGGTGATTAAAAAGCTTTATTGCTCACACAAAGCCTGTTTGGTGGTCTCTTCACATGGACGCACATAAGAGTTGCATTATGCCCCTGCTCTAGGGATCTGTAGAACTTTAAACTTGAGAGTAATGATTAAGGGTTTTTGGCAGAAGAAATTTTAAGCAACAAAGCATTCAGGATAGCCTGGCTACTTCTAACAACCTATGCTTATATGTGTGAACAAAGAAATGACCTGAAACTGGAACTTATATTTAAAAGAAAAGAAGAGCATAAAAGATTGGAAAATTTGCAGCCTGGCCATGTGATAGCAAAGAAAATGCCATTTTCAAGGGAGCAGTTCAAGCAGGCTGCAGAAATTTGCATAAGTAAAAGAGGAGCCAAGTGCTAATAGACAATGGGGAGAAGGCCTTGAAGACATTTCAGAGACCTTCTAGGCAGCCCCTCCCACCACAGGCTAAGAAGCCTAGGAGGAAAGTTTGGTTTAGTGGGCCAGGCCCAGGGCCCTACTGCCCTGCACAGCTTTGGGACACTGCTCCCTGCATCCAAGCTACTTCAGCTCCAGCTGGAGTTAAAAGGGGCCCAGGTACAGCTCGTGCCACTGCTTCAGAGGGTAAAAGCCATAGGCCTTGGCAGCTTCCGCGTGGTAGTAAGCCTTTGGGCATGCAGAGTGTCATAGCTGAGGCTTGGAAGCCTAGATTTCTGAAGATGTATGAAAAAGCTTGGATGTCCAGGCCGAAGCCCTTATGGAGGACCTCTACTAGGGCAGCACAGAGGGGAAATGTGGGGTTGGAGCCCCCATACAGAGTCTCCAATGGGGCACTGCCATTTGGAGCTGTGAAAAGAGGGCCACCATCCTCCAGACCCCACAATGGGGTCTGTCACAATCTACTGACAGCTTGCCCCCTGCACCTGGACAAGCCTCAGGCACTCAACACCAGCCCTTGTGATTAACCACAGGAGCTGAATCCTGCAAAGCCTCATGGACAGAGATGCCCAAGACCTTGGGAGCCCACCCCTTACACCAGTGTGCCCTGGATGTGAGATATGGAGTCAAGGGAGACTATTGTGGAGCTTTGAGATATAATAATGGCCCTGCTGGGTTTCAGGCTTGCATGGGGCCTGTAGCCACTTTCTTTTGGTGAATTTCTCCCTTTTGGAATGGGAGTATTTCTTAATGCCTGTACTCCCATTATGTCCTGGGAGTAACTAACTTGTTTTTGGTTTTACAGGCTCATAGGTGGAAAAGACTTGCCTTGTCTCAGATGAGACTTTTGAGTTTGGATTTTTATGTTAATGATGGAATGAGTTAAGACTTTGGGGGACTGTTGGGAAGGCATAATTGTATTTCACAATGAGAGGGACATGAGATTTTAGAGTTGGGGGGCAGAGATAGAATGATATGGTTTGGATCTGTTTCCTTACCAGATTTCATGTGGAATTGTAATCTCCAGTGTTGGAGGTGGTTCTGGTGGGAGGTGACTGGATCATGGGGTTAGAGTTCTCATGAATGGTTTGGCACCATCCCTCCTTGGTACTGTATAGTGAGTCAGTTCTCACAAGAGCTGGTTGTCTAAAAATGTGCAGCACCTCCCCCACCCTCTCTCTCTTCCTTCTGCTCCAGCCATGTGAAGTGCTGGCTTCTCCTTCACCTTCTGTTGTGATGGTAAGTTTCATGAGGCCTCCTCAGAAGCTGAGCAGATGCCAGCACCGTGCTTCCTGTACAGCCCATATCACCATGAGCCAGTTAAACCTCTTTTCTTTATAAATTACCCAATCTCAGGTATTTCTTCATAGCAATGTGGGACCAGACTAATACACCTCCCTAGGAGATAAACATGAGAGAACTTGAGGCCAGAGGGTAAAGAAGAGAAAAGCATATTGGAATCCTGGGCCTTTACCCCACCTATAGGAAATTGCATAGCTTTTGGGAGGGGATTATATCCATTCTCCCTGCAAACTAAAAGAGAGTGTATTAGTTTACCATTCCTGCTGTAACAACCAACCACAAAATTAGTGGCTTAAAACAATGCAAATGTATTACCTTACAGTTCTGGAGGTCAGAAGTCTAAGATGGGTCCACTGGGTTGAAATCAAGGTGTTGGCAGAGCTGCATTGCATTCTGGAGGCTCTAGGGGAATATCTGTTTACTTGCCTTTTCCAGCTTCTACAAGCCGCCCACATTCCCTGGTCCATGGGCCCTTTCTTCACCTTCAGAACCTGCAATAGCCAGTCAAGTCTTTCTCACATTCCACTGCTCTGACACTAGTTACCCTGCCTCCCTCTTCCACATTTAAGGACCTTTGTGATTACACTAGTTCTGCCAGATAATCCAGGATACTCTCCTTATTTTAAGGTCAGCTGATTAGCAACCTTAATTCCTACTTACCATGTGATATAACATATTCAAAGGTTCTGTAGATTAGGATATGGATCTCTTTGTAAGGAGGAAGGAAAGAATTATTCTCTCTACCACAGAAGAGCTTGAAGAAACAGCTCTCCATTCATAAGTATCCATTCATAAATATCCATTCATAAGTATCTGGAGTGCCATTCTTTATCCATTCATCAATATTTGCAGTGCCTATAGAAGAGGTAGCATCAGTTTCAAATTGGACATAAGCTTAGGCTACTCAGACCCATTGTCTGTCCTACCAGAGGATAAGAAAATTAGAGATCAATGGCAAGCTGGAGAAAGGGAGCAGCCTGCACCTTTTCTGTGGATTAACCAGAACTGCTAATATGGTTTGACTGTGTCCTGACCCAAGCCTCACCTTGAATTGTAATAATCCCCACATGTCAAGGGCAGGGCCAGGTGAAGATAATCGAATCATGGGCGCAGTCTCCCCGCTACTGTTCTCGTGGTAGGGAATAAGTCTCATGAGATCTGATGGTTTTATAAATGGAGGTTCCCCTGCACAAACCTTCTTGCCTGCTGTCATGTAAGATGTGCCTTTGCTCCTCATTCGCCTTCCACCATGATTGTGAGGCCTCCTCGGCCATGTGGAACTGTGAGTCAATTAAACCTCTTTCCTTTATAAATTAGTCAGTCTTGGGTATGTCTGTATTAGCAGTGTGAGAACAGACTAATACAACTGCAGAAGACAATTAGGCACGAAGTGTCTTTCTGCAAGCCAGAAACCCTGGGAGGTGAAGCAAGAGGCTGTGGAGTGTGACTCTGGGGATAACAGTTGGGGGTGATGATGAAAGAGGCAAAGCTAGGTCTTCTGTGCCAGGGAACTTGTGCAATAGGAAAACCTCATGGCTCGGTGCCTCCAAATTGACTCATGTGCATGCCTCTGAGAACCAGCACTTTCCCTGCTGCACCAAGGGTAACAGAAAAGGTCAAACTGGCCAGAAGAGCAATGGCCATCAACAATAGTGCAATCACATGGGCAGTTAAGGAAAATAAAGTGGTGCTCTCTTTACTTCTATCTCATTTTCCATCTCTCCAACTCCCCAGAGAAGTTAATACTAGAAAGGGTGGCACAGGTGCCTTTAGAAAGTCATCCAAATTCTATCCCTACTCAGAACTTTTAGCCTCAAGTAAGACAAAGCTGTGTTGGGGAAGGGATAAGGAAGTATGAGATTACAATTTAAAATTGGTCTGAACCAGACTTTTGAAAACTTTTTACTGAAATATAATACACCTACTTTAAAAAGTACACTGAGGTGTATAGATTGCTAAATTTTCACAAACTGAACACACCAATGTGACCAACATCCAGATAAGAAGCAAAATATTACCAATCCCCAGATACTCCCTTATTCCTTTCCACTCTCAAAGCCTGCTCCCTCTAGAGTAATCAATGTCATGAATTTAAACAACATACATTAGTTTCACCTGTTTTTGTACTTTATACAAATGAAATCACATAGTATATTTTGGGTCTGACTCCTTTCGTTCAACATTATGTTGCTAAGAATCATTTTTGTGTTTTTACTTGTATTGGTAGATCATGTATTTGCACCTTTGTAAAATATTCTACTATATAACTACACTGCAATTTATCTATTCTATTGTTTATGGACATAAAATAACTTCTAGTTTAAAGGTATCAAAAATAGTACTTACAGTGAATATTCTACTATGTGTACTTTGTGGAAAATATGCTTACTTTTCTGGTTGATATGTACCCAGGAGTGGAATTTTGGGTCATATCTTCAGTTTGGACGTATGTTACTGTGTTAGTCCATTTGTGTTGCTATAGAAGAATACCGGAAACTGGGTAATTTACAAAGAAAAGAGTTTTATTTTGGCTCGAGTTTCTGCAGGCTGTATAGGAAGCATAGTGCCAGCATCTATTCCTATTGAGGACCTCAGGAAGTTTATAATCACAGATGAAGGCCAAGGGGAGCCAGAACATCACATAGTGACAGGGGGAGCAAGAGTACAGGGAGAGGTGCCACACTCTTTTAAACAACTAAACTTTACATTAACTCACTCATTACTGCAAGAAAGTCACCAAGCCATTCATGAAGGATCCACTCCCATGACTGAAATATCTCCCACCAAGCCCCACTTTCGACATTGAGAATCACACCCAACATGAGATTTCAAGGGGACAAGCATCCAAACTATATCAGCTATCAACTAGTTTTTTAAGGAACTGTGTGGAAGGCCTATTGTTTCACATCTTAATTTTATACTTGGTAGTTTCTGTTTCATTTGAGCTATTCTAATGGTTGGGTAATAATATCTCATAGTTTTAGTTTGTATTTTTCTGATGACTAATGAAGTTAAACAACTTTGTATATGTTTATTGGCCATCTCAATACTTACTTTTTTGAAATATTTGTTTAATCTTTCATCCATTTTTTTTGAGTTGTCTTACTGACATATAGGGCTTCCTTATATATTCTGGATATGAATCCATAAGAATCTCAATATTCATAAGTGAATATCTTCTCTTACTTGGTAAGTTACTTTTTTATTCCCTTTTAATGATGTCTTTTGATGAACAGAAGTTCTTAATTTTAATAGAGTCTAATTTATTAATATTTTTATGGTTATATGTTTCGTGTCTCCTTTAAGAAATCTTTGGCACCTCCAAGACAATGAAGTTATTTGGATTAGACTTTTTATTAATTGAAAGTGACAAGAAAGCTATCAGTTCTACCTAGAAGGCTGTTTCATCTGAGTGTGGTTGAGGGTAATGGTTGGAGACAAATCGAATTTTGTCACATTTGTACCTTATCTGTTTCAGGCTGTTTGACAAAGGAGCTGCACAAAGAAAATATAGCTGTTGCTTTGGTTTGGTTTGGTTTTGATTTTGAGGTAACATTCTGAGAGTCATCTTTTATTTTACTTTTATTCTTTTTACAACTGACACATAATTGTGCATATTTACAGGATACAACATATTTTAATACATGTGTAAATTGCGTAATGATAAAATCAAGGAAATTAGCATATGCGTCACCTTAAACATTTATCATTTCTTTGTGATGAGGACATTCAAAATCTTTATAGCTTTCTCTGAGTTAGGGAAGAAAAAATTTACTCTTAACAAAATCTCAGTTTCTTCTGGTTTGAACAATGCCTTTGTATTAGTCTGTTCTCATGCTGCTAATAAAGACATACCTGAAACTGGGTAACTTATAAAGGGAAGAGGTTTAACGGACTCACAGTTCAGCATAGCTGGGGAGGCCTCACAATCATAGCGGAAGGCAGAGGAGAAGCAAAGTAACATCTTACATGGTGCCAGGCAAGAGAGCATGTGCAGGGGAACTCCCCTTTATAAACCCATCAGATCTCGTGAGACTTAATCACTATCACGAGAACAGCACAGGAAAGACAGGCCCCATGATTCAATTACCTCCCACCAGGTCCCTCCCATGACACATGGGGACTATGGGAGCTATAATTCAAGATGAAATTTTGGGTGGGGACACAGCCAAACCATATCAGCCTTTCAGATAAATGTTCAGTCTTCCTTCCCACTCTTCTAAAGATGTATGAATGGGGAGCACCCTGTGTCCTTTTGTGGCAATAAAGGGGATTCTTAGGCTATTCTTTGGATACTTGCTGGATTTCTGGCAATGGAGTTTTCCAATGTATACTGCTCACATTTCTGGAATTTGTTGCTAAGGTCTATAGACAGAGGGTTTGTGGTTTATCCTCTTTCAGTATGGCCAGGTACCATGGCATCACCTGGGGTCTGCTTGTGATGCTCAGTTGATTCCTGGCCTAGGTGCTCTCCCTGCAGTCTTTGGCACAGACTCATTTTGACCCCAGCGCAATGACCTATCTGAGAGGTCACTGTCCAGCATCACCAGCTGCCCTCTACAGAGCAGGCTGACACTTTTGGACACCTTCCACTGTTATCACCAAGGAATCAGGAGAAAACTCAGGAGTTTAGACTCAAAGTTTCCCTCTGAACCAGCAGGTCATACCCTTTGTTCTCCCAATGACAATGCTGGGGAATCCTCCTAGAGACCCAAACCTGAGTCAGGACAGGTTCCTTTGGTTTCTATCTTCCTCTCATTCTATTTAGTAACACCTTCCAATAGAAGAAGGAAGAGTTACCAGGTACTGAAAAATCATGATCCTTGTGGAAAATCATTAACAAAAATGGCCACGATGATTTTCTTTCATGCTTCTTTGCAATGTGACTTTGCAGTTTTTCCCACCAAGAAGGGGAGTCTCTCTCTCTCTCTACCCTTTGACTCTGGCTAGCATGATGATTGGCTTTAACCAACAAAATTCATCAGAAGTGATGTCATGTCTTTCTGCCTCTAGGCCTCAAAAGGTCACGTGTCCCTCAGTCTTCTCTCCCAGAATACGGTCACCACCACATAAGCAGTCCCAGGAGAGCAACCCCAGCAGGCCCAGCTGAGATCACCCTAGTCTAGCAGCCACCAGTCTATCAGGCAGCTGATCCCAGACACAGGAGCAAGCCGAGCTGAGACTAAACTACTTAGCAGCAGTAAACACAATTTGATGATCTGCAGAATCATGACCTAGATAAATGGTGCTGGTTTAAAGACAGTAAATTTTGAGGTGGCATTTCATGTAGAAAAAGCTGATTCTTTTCTCACTGTCTCTTTCCCACACTTCTCCAGTACAAAAGGGCAAGATTTCACCTCATCTCCCTTTCTGTTACAGACTGTGCTTAAGCACATCCCCAGTCCCCATTTATCTCCTGGGAACACCAGGCCTCACGGTGCAGTCTTAATGGTGGGATAAATCTTGTCTCAACACTATGGAAGAAATTCTGTCATTCAAACATCAGGCTTGGCTCATCATAGGTTAATGATAGCTGTAGGAATTTTTAAAATAATTTTCTCTTTCTGTGAAACCTGGCTTCTAAGAAACAATTTTATGATTGCAGACTCAAAAATGCCACTTTGTATGCAAGAACAGAATGGATCATCTTTCTTTTTGTAAGCTTACTTTAAAAATCCTAATCCTCTGAAGGAAATAGATGTCTCAGAAAGAATAGGTCTGGAGCAGGGGAAGGTCATACTGAAGTTAATACAAAAGGGCAAAAAACATTGAAATGTGTTTTAAAACATTATCTTCCTCACATGTATGAACTATGTTTTCTTGGGGCAATCAGGCATGTCCTAGATTCCTCAGGATTGGAGGAGAGGATTGGGATTTTTGATCCTTTGTGTCTAAATTGGACATTCTCTGACTTTTTGGTACTTATGATGTAACCAGTAAGACCTTCAGTGCAAGAGTAAGTCATAGACCACCAAACATGAAACACATGAACAAGCCCTAAAAACCCTAAGATGAGTCTAGAAAACAAGGTCAGGGCTTTTCAGTACCTTATTTATTGTTTTTCATGAGTCTCTGGAAGGGAAGGAGGAGCCACGGGGAAGGAAAAGAATAGCATATTCAAAATAGATCTTTCTTTTATTTGGAGGAATGAACTACCTGGATCTGGTTTCACTAGGTTGAGGACAAGGGTTGTGCTGCAAAAAACAAACAAAAACACCAGTGCTAGGCACTGTGAGAGACCCAAGGCAAGGTACCTGTTATTAAGAAACTTTCTACTCAGTGGGGAGGTAGAATTAACCAAAACAAAATAAGAAATGGTAGTGACACAGTGCAGGCAAGCCTCAAAACTGGGGCTTAGTCCAGGAGGATTCTTAGCTTTACTCAGGAAAGAATTCAAGGGTGAGCCGGTGGTGTCAGTAACTTTCACTGAAGCCCCATTGCACAGTAGCAGGAAAGGTACTGCTCCTTGTGGAACAGGGCTACCTCCATAGGCAGTGTACCCAGAGTAGCAGCTCAGAGGCAGTTCTGCACTCATATTTACACCCACTTTTAATTACATGCAAATTACGGGGCAGATTACGCAGACATTTCTAGAAAAAGAGTGGTAACTTCCAGGTCATCAGGTTGTTGCCATGGAAAGGGGCAGTAACTTCTGGGCGTGCCCATGGCAATGGTAAACTGACATGGAACTGGTGAGCATGTCTTATGCAGAGTTGCTTTCACCTCTTCGCTGTTGTGGCTAGTCTTCAATCTGGTCCAGAGCCCAAGCCCTCCCTACCTCCAGAGTTGAGTTTGCCTCTGACCTTATTTCCCCCTAAAGGATTAGATACTCCTCCTCCTTAACCTTAAGAGGTGCAAAAGAGTGGCCCTGCCTAGCACTGGAGGAGCAAAACTCTCTGAACACCTGATCTAAGGGGTCCAGAATCAGGACATTTTCATTCTTCAGATCAGTAGATGGGATGGATTGGAAACTTTGTGCCAGCATTTTCTTTACATGGAACTGTTATAATCTAGAAGACACAAACTTTACCAAGAAGTTAAACAAACAAGAGCCAAAGATTAGTAATAAGAAGGCAACTATCAGAGGACCTAGGAGAGGTAAAATCCAAATAAGAATTTGGAAGGCACTCTTTTTTTTCTTTTCTTTTTTTTTTTTTTTTTTTTTTTGAGATGGAATCCAGGTTGGGGTGCAGTGGTACAGTCTTGGTTCACTGCAATCTCCACATCCCAGGCTCAAGCAATACTCCCACCTCAGCCTCCCGAGTAGCTGGGACCACAGGCACGTGCTACCATGCCCAGCTAAGTTTTTCGTAGAAATGGGGTTTTGCCATGTTCCCCAGGCTGGTCTCAAACTCCTGAGTTCAAGCAATCCACCTGAGTTAGCCTCCAAAGTGCTGGGAGGGAAGGCACTTTTGATAGTCAACCAGATATTGCTGAGGTCAATGCCCTGGTTTTTTTTTATAACCAGGTAGGTTGCTCATAGGTCTTTTAACTGTTAACCTCGATCTTTCCAGAGTTGTTAATATAAGTACAGCAGGTTTTATTAATAACTGCACAGACTCCACTTTGTGTAGCTAGTAAATAATCCAATGCTAGTCTGTTATTGAGAATTACATTTGCCACACTGTCGAGGGACTCTTCAATTCCCTCTAATGCCTGATTTTTGTTTGTGGCTAAGGATTTTAGGGTTTGAGTTAAGTTTTCTTAGGGTTGACTCATGATAGGCCAAGCCACCCCAGGGTGCTACTAGTCCTATTGCTACCCCAGTTCCTGCCAGAATTAATCCAATTGTTCACTTGCTTCTGGTATTCCTGGGTCCTATGGGGTTAGACTGTGACCCCTTAAGGGGCAAGGGTAGTCAATGTAAATGCACCTCTGTTCCAAGTTCTTTATATACAGGGAGAGCTACTCCTAAAAGAACAGGTGTCTCCGTATGTAGTTGGGAGTGGTTACAGAGTATGACTTTTTCCATTCATGGCCACAACAAAAATGAGCCCACTTGAAGCAAAAATAGAGGCTTTACAGGGTATGATGTCTATATATCACTGCCAAGTTGGGTCTATATATTCTTTCCCTATTCCAATTGGGGTGGTGGAACAATCTTTGTTTTCCAGAAGGGGTTGGTACTTCCACCATCTCAGATTAGGCAATTATTTTTTCCCGTTTATGTTCTGATCCAGGAGAAGGCACTATATACGGTCTCACTTACAAGTGGAATCCCATTTACTTTGCTGCAGCCTTGGGAACTTGGCAACTAGAGTTGGATTAAAGCATCACAGGGAAACTTCCATTCTGGGTCATTAACACAACAGTGGATGCAAAAGATAGAATCATTAGTGCACTTGTGTATTAGTCCATTTTCATACTGCAATGAAGAAGTACTCAAGACTGGGTAATTTAGAAAGAAAAACAGGTTTAATGGATTCACAGTTCCACATGGCTGGGGAGGCTTAACAATCATGACAGAAGGTGAAAGAGGAGCAAAGTCATGTTTTACATGGCAGCAGGCAAAAGAGCATGCGCAGGGGAACTGCCCTTTATAAAACCATTTTATCTCGTGAGACTTACTCACTATCACCAGAACAGCGTGGAAAAAAACCTGCCGCTAGTATTCAATTACCTCCCATTGGGTCCCTCACATGACACGCAGGGATTATGGGAGCTACAATTCAAGATGAGATTTGGGTGTGGACACAGTCAAACCATATCAACTGGAGATATAGATACCCATCTTCCCAAGTCCAGGTAATAGCGGCAGGGGGTGTTCATGTGGAATCCATTAAGTGGTGGAGAGTTCCACATAACAAGTAGGGACTTGGGTACTTTGGGATCACTATGGTTAGTTAGGAGGTCTGGGGAGTTGGCTGTGAGATTTTCTGGATAGATCAAAAGACGGAATGTTGATGACAAATCCAGAAACTTTGCTTGCCCCAGTAGGTACAGAAGACAGGAAGAAGCAGGGAAGAGGATCCTGTAGCATCAAGTAAGGAAGGGACAGGGTAAACCATGTTGCTCAAAAGGACACCCTGGAGTCCCCAAGCTGCCATAGAGCTTACCCAGCAGTGAAGACACTGAAGAAAAACATTCAGGTGGCCACTTCTCTGCCATTGTGAGAAGCTGTCTGTCTAGTCAAGGGTCCAAGACCTCTTTAAACTTACTTAAGCAAGGTAGCTCATTGGGGCTAATGTAAGAAGGTTAGCTATAGTATTAATGGGGAGTCTTTTTCTCTCGATCACAGGGAACAGTTAGGACATTCTCATTATCAATGGTCCTTTTGCTTACAGTAGGCATACTGATTCTGGCCTAGTGGCCACCAAGTCAGGGGCTCTTGTCTGGGCCTCCCAAATGCCAATCTCATAACACTGTTTTGGGATGGGTAATTCTGAGGTGGCAGGGGGTTTAATGCAACTGCTAACAATTGTACTTTTTGTCTACTTGTTTTTATCTTTTTTTCACTTTTTTGCCCTGTATGTATTGTTGTAAACTTTTTTTTAATGTTTTTTGAGATAGAGTCTCACTGTGTTGCCCAGGTTGGTGTGCAGTGGCACGATCTTGGCTCACTGCAACCTCTGCCTCCTGAGTTCAAGTGACTCTCCTGCCTCAGCCTCCCGAGTAGCTGGGATTACAGGCACATGTTACCATGCCCAGCTAATTTTTGTATTTTTAGTAGAGACAGGTTTCACCAGGCTGGTCTCGAACTTCTGACCCCAAGTGATCCACCTGCTTGGCTGGGAAAAAGGTGCTGGGATTACAGGTGTGAGCCACTGCGCCTGGCCTCTTATTGTTGTAAACTTTAAAGGCTGTGTTTAAAAGTTGACCATAGGGGTTTGAGGTCCCATTACTGCTTTTCATAGCTTTCTCCTAATGTTAGGGGCAGATTGTGTAATAAAATGTATAACCAAGAGAGCTTGCCCCTCTGGAGAGCCTAGGCCTGCGTTAATATATATCCTGAGTGCTCTAACCAAATGACCCTGAAACAGAGCAAAATTTTTATTTTTTCCCTCAGTGATTTCTCTAACCTTGTCATAATTGATTGGCTTAATCACACCTTTTTTTCTTCACTCTTTTCTCACAGCACAGCAAGTGGATGACAATATTAGTAAGTCATGACAAGTTAAAGAACATGGTCAGCTTAAAGTCCTCCACAAATTTTTCTAGATCCTCTGAAAGCTGACCAAATTTTTCCTTTTATTAAGCCAAATTAGACAGAGAAAATGGCACATGTACTTACAGTGTTCCCTCATTCTATCAGCGATCTTCCTCAATGGACACATGGACGCAGGATTGAATTTAGGGGCTGATATGGGGTTCCACTTCCAGTGGTACTTGTTGAGCTTACTTTCTCAGACAGAGGTGGGTATAGGGTGGAACTAGTTGAATAAGAAAGAGGTGTGCCTGACAATCTTGAGGTGGGATCCTTCATTAGAAAACTGGTGGGAGCCCCCCTCAGCACTGGGGATCTGAGAAGACTCTGGGGAAAATGTAGGCCTTCTAGGGGGAGCAGCTAGGAGGGGATCTCTTAGGCCAGGGGTCCCCAACCCCCAGGCTGTGAACTGGTACCAGTCTGTGGCCTGTTAAGAACTGTGCCACACAGCAGGAGGTGAATGACAGGAGCAGCAGGAAAGCATTATGTGCTGAGCTCTGCCTCCTGTCAGATCAATGACAGCATTAGATTCTCACAGGAGTGCAAACTGTATTGCAAACTGAGGGTGTGAGGGATCTACACTGTGCGCTCCTTATGAGAATGTAACTAATGCCTGATGATCTGAGGTGGAACAGTTTCATCCTGAAACGATCCCCTCCCAGCCCCGGTCCATGGAAGAACTGTCTTCCATGAAACAAGTCCCTGGTGCCAAAAACGTTGGCGACTGCTGCTTTCCTGGTGCCTGGAAGTAATGTGAGCCAGTAAAGGACCATAAAAGCCTACATATAAGAGACCTTCTCCATTTTTCTTTTCTTTTCTTCCTTTCTTTCTTTTTTTTTTTTTTTTTTTACCAAGTAAGTTCAATTGTGAAATATCATTATAACATTTAGAACCATGTTTTGGCTAAATCTGTTGGTTTTCTAAGTTGTATTGAACCCAAATAATGATGCAATAGAAAATGAATTCCTTTTTCTTTAAGCTGAATTCTAAAAATTTGCTCCAATAGCATAAGAGACGCTTTAGTAGTGAGTTTTCTGAGATGCTTGTCACTGTCCCCATGACTAACAGAGGTTTTTCTGGACATAGAAGTTTTTTTAATGTAGCAAGAGGGAGAGCAACTGGGCCCCTGTTATTTTTCCCTTTTGGATTTCCACTTCCCACAGAAAAGGTCTAAGTATAGGTAGCAAGGTGTTAACGATTATAAGGATTATAAATGTTTGCCAGGGAACAAAATACAACCAAAGATGTATTTTTATTAAGCAAAGTATAGAAGGAAGAGTAAATAAAGTGACAATAAAAAAGAATATGCTGTTACAGAAAACAATAACTTTAGGGTGGAAAATAAGAAAGAGCAAGACCAGGATTCTCCTAGGGTGGGCTTCCAACCCACAATCCTAGAAGGAAAGCCAGTGCCAAAAACCCTAGAGCATCTGGAGGGCAGCCAACAATACCAAATGGCAACAACCCAAACTATCTGAGTATTAGTCCATGAGGGTACCCGCATCAAATGCCAGAAATCCTGGAGTACCTGGGACTGACCAAAGGCAGAAAACCCAGGAGCATCTGAGGGACAGCCAACAGTGAACCAGAGAGGTCTGGCTGGGGACACAGAGCAATGTGAATCTGGCATCCCAGAATCAGCACAGCAGGGGACCTCTCACAACAAATTGTCCTGCCTTAAACAGTTGCCCACGGAGTGAAAGCAAAAAATAAAATAAAATATAAAATAAAATAAAATAAAATAAAATAAAATAACTGTGAACATAACATACATTTTAAGACTAAAAATAAAATGGTTGTTGGTTGTTGGAGCACTAAAACGGAGTCAGAGGACAAAGAACCATGGGAAGGAGTGACAAGGACATGTTTTAGGGCACTCAAATAATGAGGGATTTTTAAATGACCACTTAGCCAGAGGCTTTTATTCCCTAGCCTACCCAATATTGTGAGGTTAGGAGGAAGATGAGACACTCGCCCCATCTGCAAGAGTCAAAATAGTGCTACCCAATCTTCCATGTGGGACTGGGGTGAAGGTCTCTCCAGGTTTTCTCAGCTTGAGTGAGCGTGGCTGCCATGTGGGGGGCCAGCATGAGGACCAGAGATCTGCAGGCCTGCTGGTAGGAGTGACAGGTCTCATACAAGGTGGCAGCATGATGGCTGCTTGCCCTTTCACTCAGCTCTGCTGCCCCTAGGAAAGGTGATGGCTCTTCAAAGAGCCTTTGGCTAGTGTTACAGCTCTGTAGTGTTAGCAGCTTCCCAGCGTTACAGCTCTGCAGCTTCTGATTGTTGTCTCATTGTCTATTGTCAGTTGCTCCCTCTCTCTGTCTCACCATCCCATCGTCTCACCACCTCTTGCTGTCTCACTGTCCTACCACCTCTGTCTCACTCCAATTGCTGATTGCCACCATCTTTGCTGTCTCGTTGTCTCATCTCTCCACTGATTGCCACGATCTCTGCTGTCTTGCTGCCTCCACTTGCTGTCTTCATCCCTTTGTGGTTGCTAGATGATGCAGGGTAGGCAAACCCCAAAATTGAGGCTGGCCTATCCCAGGAGGGTTCTTGGCTTCACCCAAAAAAGAATTCAAGGGTGAACTCATGGTGTTAAACAGCAACTTTTATTGAAGCAGCCATGTACAGCAGCAGCAGAGGTACTGAACCTTGTGGAACAGGGATACTCCATAGGCAGTGTGCCCAGAATAGCAGCTCAGAGGCAGTTCTGCTGTCATATTTATACCCACTTTTAATTACATGCAAATTAAGGAGCAGATTATGCAGATATTTCTAGATATTTCTAGAAAAAGGGTGGTAACTTTCAGATCATCAGGCCATTACCATGATAAAGGAGCAATAAATTTTGGGTTTTGCCATGGCAACAGCAAACTGACATGGCATTGGTGGGTGTGTCTTATGAAGAGGCGCTTTTGCCTCTTCCCTGTTTCAGTTAGTCTTTAGTCTGGTCCAGTGCCCAAGCCCCGCCTCCAGAGTCCAGCCCTGCCTCCTACCTCAGTAATGAGTAATGATCTCACTGAAAGTTAAATATATGTTCAGAGAAGGGAGAGACCAGAATTATCATCTGGGAAAAACTCACAGAGGGGTTAACACTTGAGTCTGGCTATAAAGGATGAATAAGGTGTAAAGAAGTAGAGGGAATGTAGGCTAGGCAATAGACATAGAATAGAATGTATGGGAGCAGTGATTAGACACATCTAGGGCAAAACACTCATTCATTTAATTGTTTTGAGATAATTTATTGAATAACTATTAGAAGCCAGGCACTGTGCTCACTCTGGGGATAAAATGATTATTTTAAACTGACATGCTCTTACTTTCATGGCAATAGGAGGTGCCATGTTGCACGTTCTGTGAAAACATGAGAGGGCTAGAGTCAGATGTGAGAATCAGGATAAAACACAATAAGCAATGAAGCTACTATGGTAGCTCACTCACTCACTATCACGAGAACAGCACCAACAGAGAAATCCACCCCCATAATCCAATCACCTCCCACCAGGCCCCACCTGCAACACTGGGGATTACAATTCAACATGGACACAGATCCAAACTATGTCAGGACCTATTTTAATGTTCCCCTTAATCCCAATCCTAGAACCATAATCTTTACACTTAAGGCCTTCTACCTTGTCAGCATTCAAACTCCAAACTCCATAATCCTTGTGGTGGACACTAGCTAAAATTTCTGCTTAGCTTTTGAAGTCATCCAATCAGTGCTTTTTTGCTGTGCTCCTTGTCGTCTTCTTTGCACACATGTAGGTTTTGTAGCAGACAGATATTTGAGAAAAGTTTATGTGCAAATTTGTGATTTTTCCCTTTGTTTCTCCCTTTTCAGGACTTCTTTCTCAATTTCACCCTTTCTGACAGCCCAAATTGCGTTCTCTGATACCTCAAGCCAATAAGACTGTAGATTTGTATACAAATTTTAGCCATCCCCATTATGTAGACTGGAAAGAGCCTTTATGGAAAAGTGTTATAAATGTAGAACTTATTCTATGCATTTCCTTCCTTTTACTGCTCATATTCCCTTTAACTTCATTTATGTTTTTAGTGCCTTCAAAAAGTTTTTAAATATTTTTTTCAAAGGCTTATAATTTTTATTTATGTGAGATTTAGTTTCTCCATCACTATCGGAATCACAACTTCTTCATCAGTAGCTCTTTTAAGCATACGAATGAGGCCTCTAATGTTAGGAGCAAATTGTTGCTGCTACTCTGACACTTCATGAAACTGCCTCTAGATCAATTGACACAGTCGGTCTGTTGCTGAGTTCAGGCCAGATTCTACCATGGATGTTTCCTTTGTGATGTGTTTCTAAAAACCTCTAACTTATTCTTCGTCTCCCTCATTAAGCAAGAAGAATGCTATCAATATCCAGCTGCTCTGTAGCTCTTTTCTGACCATGTAAATCACAGTCTTCAGTCTTATTCTAAGTCTTCTTGATCAAGGTCTCAGCCCTAAGTAAAGCAGAGTATCCTGCCTTGCATGAAAGCTCATGGTTTTTGCTGCCAGAACTCTCTTCCTACTACATCTTTCTCCCCATATATTTCCTGCAGTGTTTATTTTTAATTGGTTAAATGACTGGTGGGGGTTCATGGTATTTTTATATGTAATAATTGGCCTTCACAGCTCTTTACGTTTATAACTAGAATGCATTTTTTGAAGCACTTCTGTATTTTATGAAATTTGAGAAATAACATTTTTCATTCTCAAAAAGTTCTTTCATATATACTACAGTACTTCAGAGACCATGTAGTATATTGGTTATGAGTACAGGAACTAGATTCTATGATTGTATATCTTGCTACTTACTAGTAGTTTGACTTTGGAAAAATTACTTAATTTCTTCCTATCTCAGTTTGCTCATCTGTAAAACAAGAATGATAATAAGTAGTACCACCATTAGATGCAAGCAGGTAAAGCCCCTGCCTTGGGTACTGCCTTGTGGAGGGTAGGGAGGAAAAGGGTTCCTTAAAAATTTTTATGTACCCTTCCAGTACCTACAACTGACCAGGGTTGGCAGTGCTATCCAGGCAGGGGACCCCAAATCTAGACCAGGATCCATATAACCCAGAAGCTCCATTTGTCCCCGTAAGAGAGCTCTCAAGCCCTCTACCATGCATATGGGGTTGACCAGATACAATGCAGAGCTCTAGGAGTTTCACCTATGAGGTCATCTGGGCCTCCATTTCCAGAAGTATGGCCTGGCATGGAGATTGCTTTTGCTGACCTGAGCAGTATTTATTTCATGGGATCCCATGATACTGGGTCACCAGTCTCATGGTGTCTCAGGGCAACTCTCACTGACCTCCAACAGAGTACAAGTTAAGGGCTCTGAACGGTGCATGGTCTATTGCCAATCCTTGGTTTTAAGTTCTGTGTGTGGGCATATTAATTGGCTCTTGCCATTTGGATTCTAGTCATGATGCCACCTTTGATCTATAGCACCCAAGGGGGTAGTGCTAGTGGCAGACATTCTTTTATTCTGTGTACCCTCATTGATGACACTTAGAGCAGTCAGCACATCCTCTCTACAGTCTTCACTCCATATGTCAGATTCTCCAGGGATGGTCATGACCATCTCATTTTGTAAGGCCATTCCTCTGCAATGCCAGTGGGTCCTTCCAATCAATGTCCTTTCTTTCCTCCAATCAGTGTAGTGGTGTAAATGCACATCTATCAGTCCTAAGTCATTCCAGATGAGGACTGACCATTCCTTGTATTAATACAAATGGGACTTCTCTTGTCAGTCTGCGCATAGTCCTCTTCCTTTTCTCAGGTTATGTAGATGGTAGAGCTGCAGTCAACATTGAAAGAGTTCGCAGTCTAGGAATGCATTGATTACAACCTAAAGATTTCAAGAGGAGATATAGTTGGAAAATGTGTTTTGCACATTTATGCTACAAAACTCTGAGTGTTAAATGAACATAACCAGAAAATGAATTATTATTCACATTATTTTTCTGCATATTCTGAGTAAGACTTGTATTTGTAATCATCAACAAATAATGATAAGCTTTTAGAGAGCCACTGCAAATAACTATTCTTGGGTAGCACATGGACAATGCATGGTTATAAGTGATTATATAATCAGCATTAAATAAATGACATTAGGAAAGTATAGTGGTAAGAAGGTCTCTATTGTTTTAATATAAATGGTTCCAAAGAGCTATGGTTTTGCAGGCAGAATTCTGAGATGGCCCCCCAAGATTCCTGTTCCACTGAGACTGTGGAAATGATCTATTTTACTCCTGTGATTAGTTGATATTATGTGGCACGTTTGACTTTAAGAAAGAGAGATTATCTTGAGTGGACCAGATCTCATCAGATACGTCCTTAAAAGTCTGAGTTCTTCCTAACAAAAGAAATCTGAAGTATGAGACAGCTTATGGAAAGGAGCGATGTAGCAATAAATGGGTGGCCTCTAGGAGCTATAAGCAACCCCTGCCTGACAGCCAGCATCGAACTGAAGACCTCAGTCCGGCAGCCACATAAAAATACTATTTTGGAGTGATCCTCATAACAACTTGAAGGTTCTTGGAAACAGATTTGTCCCCACAGCCTTCAGAAAGGAATATATTAGTGATATGGTTTGGTTGTTTTCCCAGTCAAATCTCATCTTGAATTGTAGCTCCCATAATTCCCACATGTTGTGGGAGGGACCCGGTGGGAGGTAATAGAATCATGGGGGCAGGTCTTTCCCATGCTGTTCTCGTGATAGTGAATAAGTCTCACAAAATCTGATGGTTTTATAAGGAGGAGTTCCCCTACGCAAGTTCTCTCTTGCCTGCTGCCATGTGTGCCTTTTGCCTTCTGCCATGATGGTGAGACCTCCCCAGCCACATGGAACTGTGAGTCCATTAAGCCTCCTTTTCTTTATAAATGACCCGGCCTTGGATATGTCTATCAGCAGCGTGAACACAGACTAACATAATTAGGTCGGTGCAAAAGTAATTGTGGTTTTTGCTATTGAAAGTAGTAGCAAAAACCATTGAAAGTAATGGAAAGAACCGCAATTACTTTTGCACTAACCTTTTATACCACAGTCAACATCCTGATTGCAGCCTGTGAGACCCAGGCAGGGAACCCAGCTATGCCTTGCCTAGACTTCTGCCCTAGAGAACTGTGAGCTAATACATGGGTGTTGTTTTAAGCCACTTTGTAGTAATTTTTAATGTAGCTTGGAAAACTAATGCACATGACATTGCCATTTTTTTCCTGTGGTGGGAGATATTAAGTTGCCAAGAGTAGTACGTTTGATAACAAAGGACATGAAGAGATGATTCCTGGCCCTGCCTGAACACTACAAAGAACCCTCACATTGTCCTATATGTACATTCCTATTCTCTACTCCTAATTCTAAATCTTCAACTATATTCTTCACATTCTTCATGAACTTTGTAATACAGCTTTAAACCAAATTGGAAATATTTTCCAGGAGCCCCACATACCCTTGGAGAGGCTCTGATAATAATAGTTCTTACTTTGTTGAATTGTTACAAATATTAAATGAGCTAATACATTTAAAGGGTTTATCACAGTTTTTGACAAATACTAAGCACTCAATTAATGTTAGCTGTGTCATTTGATCTTAGAAACTACCTCTGGCCATCAGAGAAATGCAAATCAAAACCACAATGAGATACCATCTCTCACCAGTTAGAATGGCGATCATTAAAAAGTCAGGAAACAACAGGTGCTGGAAAGGATGTAGAGAAATAGGAACACTTTTACACTGTTGGTGGGACTGTAAACTAGTTCAACCATCGTGGAAGACAGTGTGGTGATTCCTCAAGGATCTAGAACTAGGAATACCATTTGACCCAGCCATCCCATTACTGAGTATATACCCAAAGGATTATAAATCATGCTGCTATAAAGACACATGCACACGTATGTTTATTGTGGCACTATTAACAATAGCAAAGACTTGGAACCAACCCAAATGTCCATCAATGATAGACTGGATTAAGAAAATGTGGCACATATACACCATGGAATACTATGCAGCCATAAAAAAGGATGAGTTCATGTCCTTTGTAGGGACATGGATGGAGCTGGAAACCATCATTCTCAGCAAACTATCACAAGGACAAAAAACCAAACACTGCATGTTCTCACTCATAGGTGGGAATTGAACCATGAGAACACTTGGACACAGGAAGGGGAACATCACACACTGGGGCCTGTCATGGGGTAGGGGAAGGAGGGAGGGATAGCATTAGGAGATATACCTAATGTAAATGACGAGTTAATGGGTGCAGCACACCAACATAGCACATGTATACATATGTAACAAACCTGCACGTTGTGCACATGTACCCTAGAACTTAAAGTATAATGAAAAAAAAAAAGAAACTACCTATAGATATAGCAATACAGAGATTGTTCTATGCATTTTACAACTGAGAAAACTGAGTGTGAAGCAGGTTAAATAACTCATTCAGGGTCACACAATTACTAAGTGTAAAACTTGGATAGTCACAGATCTTGTAGATTTACTTTCTACTATTGATTTTCTGCTTGCAGAGATTCCTCATAGTAGGATGATGTCAAAGTTCTTTATCTTTAACAGACGAATATGCAGAAAGTCATATTTTTAGAGTGGCACAGTAACTGGAGGCCCATGACGTAGAGTCATAAACCAGTTATCACTTCAGACCCTTGCTACTCGAAGTGTAACTGCCCAAACAGTAAGCATCTGCCTATTAGAAATCGACTATGTTGGCAGGGTGTGGTGGCTCACGCCTGTAATCCCAGCACTTTGGGAGGCCGAAGCAGGCGAATCACATGAGGTCAGGAGTTCAAGACCACCCTGGCCTATATGGTGAAATCTCATCTCTACAAAACTACAAAAAAAAAAAAAAAATAGCCAGGCATGATGGTGGGTGCCTGTAATCCCAGTTACTTGGGAGGCTGAGGTGGGAGAATCACTTGAACCTGGGAGGCAGAGGTTGCAGTAAGCCGAGATCACACCATTGCACTCCAGCTAAGGCAACAGAGCAAGACTCTGTCTCAAAAAAAATAAAAAGAAAAGAAAAAGAAAAACAAATTGACCATGTTAGAAATGCAGATTCTTGTGCCCTACCTAAGAGCTACTGAACCAGCAATACGTTTAACAAGATGCCCGGTTGTTCATATGCACACTAAATTTGAGAAACACAGTTTAGGAGTGTTCATCCACTAATATGCTTAATTTTGGCCTCCTTCTTTATTCACTTGGGGTCTCCAAGTGAGTTCAGCTGCGTTCAGATATTTCTCTAGGCTTTCTTAGTGCCTGTTTATATATATTCCACTGTTTTAAAAATAGAATTCCTTTATTCTGGTCACTAATAGTATACTTCCAATTTTTTTGAACATTTTCCAGGGAAGGAAAGAGTTGGCTTCACTCATTATTGATTTTTTTTGTATTTAATATATTAAAACAAATGCAAAACAATTAAATGTTTACAAGTATTGTTTTATCCAAATCCATATTTAGGGCATCCTAGAGCACAGTGTCTAATAATAAAGTATCACCAAATACATGTCTAAATTGACTCGGGAAGAATTACCTTAGAATGAAACTTATCAAATTGGTTTTATTCTTATCCTTTAGTTACTATTGTCAGCTCTCTCTCTCTGTTCTAGCCTCTTCTCAGCTCTTTCTAATGGACAATCATAGATCCCCAGGGTGTTCTGTCTCCCAGTGCCAAGGAGAAGCTGGCAAGAGGACGTTTCACACCTCCACCCAGAATCCAAGGGGAGTTAGGCATATCTGTGTTTGTTCCAGGCCATGGGTGATAGCATCAGATTGTACTCAAGATGTAGCCAGGTGGTTCTCTGGTTTCCTGACATTGGATGTGTGTGATCATTGTCCAAGAAACCAAGTCCTGATACCGCAGCCAGCTGAGTGGAATGCACTTCCAACATCTATTAGATGATACAGTTTATAAAAGTGGGTGCCAAAGTGTCCTTCCTGTGTACAGCAAAGACCTTCCCTTGTATCTCTCTGATAAGGGAAAATGGGCTTGGCTGAACAAAGGCAAGTGTTCTCAGAGTGCCCTTTAGAGAGGAGACAAGGTTTTCAATGAAAGAGAGATTAATAGGACGTCTCCCCAGCTGCCACATGCAAACACACACACACACATACACACACACACACACACACACACACACACACATCAGGCTTTCTCAAGATAGGGAGGAATGTCTCTCTCAAACGTCCCTCTCAAACATCCCTTCCCTTCTTGAGACAACATCCCTAGGTCAGGTCACAGAGCGGTGCTATGCCAGTAGCTCTAAAGCTTTGAAGCTCATGCAAATACATTAAAGATGAAAAAAATCAATAATGAGCGAAACCAACTCCTTCTTTTCTTAGAAAATGTCCATAAAATTTTTGAAACATACTACCAGTTGCTAGGATAAAGAAATTTTATTACTAAAGAGTAAATTTGCATCCACAGGATGTGGTACTACATGTTGGCTTATTTAACTTTGCTTGCCAGTGGGCTGGTGCCCCACTTTCCCTGCCCTTGTTTTCTCTTTCTCTATAGGGAAAGAATATTTGATATAGCAGCTTACATTTGATACCCTTTCTGTTTCCAGGTTGACCCATCCATCCCACATACCCAGACTAAATATTCATGCTGAATCTCCTTCCAAACTCCAAAAGGCATTAGCAAATACAGGGTGTGTTCTCTAACCTCCTGTGACCCTAACTAACTGTGCTTCCTCTGTCATCCCAAAGCATCCTCCCTTTTAACCTGTATCGTGGCTGTATTCTGTATTTACCAGAAGAGATTTGAATTGTTGACTTGCACATCCCTCTCTCCTCCTAAAACATGAGCTCGTGAAAAGCAGAGCCAATGATTTCTTCCTTTTTTGGAGACTTGTTGAATGAATTGGACTGCCGAATCCCTCCCATCTCCATGCTTGCTCTCCAGGACCTGTGTCTCTCCCTCAGTTGCTCTAGTAACTCCTTCTCAATCCCCCACACTGGGCCTGCTCTTTGCCCAGTTTGCCAGAAGACCAGCATAGTGGATATCATGTGTGAACCACTTGCTGGGGTAAGTCCCGGCAAATCACCTTGAGACACAGCACAGGGTTTGGTCAGATTTCAAGAATCATCGTTTTCAGCATGTTCACTGCCTAGTTCCAAACACTTACTGCCTCTAGGCCATTGCATTACTTGGAAAGTGAATTTGTCACTTGCTGGTTATGCTATTGCAGGACAGTCTGCTCTGAGTTCTTCCAGGTACCTGAGTTCCATTTGTTTTTGGGGTCCTACACTGTAAATTCCTTTCTCCTTCCCTTCCACCATCTCTCTGCTGATGTTCTCTTCTTGGTGACAACCATGCCTAATATGTCACAGCTGTGTCCTTGCCTGGAGTGCACAGCTGGGGACAAGTAGCAACAGGTTTTATTTGTTTGTTTGAACAACTCAAATAATCTGTTAAATGGTCCCTTTGTGTGTCTATGGCTCATATATATGCAAAGACATGGTGTGATTTCTGCTGAGTCTAGGCAAGGCACAAACGTTCAGGAACAGGAGCTTCTCAAATGAAGGAAGTTACAATTATTGCAATTCGGTGACCCTTTCTTTCCAGAGTAAACTTGACATTCCGTTGTTACTAAAGGTGCTGTGTGTTGGCCGGGCACAGTGGCGCACGCCTGTAATCCCAGCACTTTGGGAGGCCGAGGTGGGCGGATCACAGGGTCAGGAGATCGAGACCATCCTGGCTAACATGGTGAAACCCTGTCTCTGCTAAAAATACAAAAAATTAGCTGGGCGTGGTGGCAGGCACCTGTAGTCCCAGCTACTTGGGAAGCTGAGGCAGGAGAATAGCATGAACCCGGGAGGCGGAGCTTACAGTGAGCCAAGATCGGCCACTGCACTCCAGCCTGGGCTACAGAGCAAGACTCCGTCTCAGAAAAAAAAAAAAAAAACTAAAGGTGCTGTGTAGTGATAGCAGAAGCTGTCAGCGTCCCCTCTGTTCACCTCATAGGTTACCTGATAGGTCCCTTTCTGGGTGTAGGATCTTGCTCGGCCAAAATGAACACGGAGTAGACAGAAGCAAGAGAAATTAATGCCCCAGGGGTGCCCCTCAAACAGTGACGAGTTTTCTAGCTCTGTTGTCTCCTGGAAATAAATTGAGTTATTTTCTACACAGTCTCATAGAAGATCCCCAGTGGGACTGAGCCCCAAATGTCCAAAGCAGTGACCCACTTATCAAGTCACCCTCTATTGACTTTTCTCCTTTCCCTCTCTCACTTTTGCACTCCTCAGATAAGCTTGCACTTAAATCCTTGTCTCAGGATCTGCTTCTAGTAAGCCGAAATTATCCATGTATGTCCAAATGTGTAAAAAACAGCAAAAGCTATGCACTCTGACTAACCACTCACTATTCATGATTTAGTAGGTTGTGGTCCAGGACTGTGAATCGTATTGTTAAGGGAAAGGGATTAAACTTAATGTGCCCATCTGTATGTGCTCTAGAATGTGCCAGATGTTTTATATACATACATAGTTTTATTTCTTCATAATGGTACTTTCCTCCTGCATTCAATGTAAGAATTAAATGAGATAACATAAAGTGTTTGACATGGTGCCTGGTCATTTTTATTTTTGTTATTGTCATTTATTTTCTATAAACAAATTGAGGCTCAAAGAGGTGCAATATATTTGGATTTATTTGCATATGGACAATATGCATTGGATAAAGGATTCAAACCCAGCTTTGTTTAATTCCAAAGTTGGCCACACTCTCTCTATGCTGCCTTCCATTTTTCAATGATGGTTCAATCAACTTAATTTACAAATGCAAATGCTTTTCCTCTGAAGTGTCAGATACTCCTAGGCCCCTTTCAGCATTAAAATAATACCTTGTCCTCATTTAAATAGGCTGCCATCCTCACATGAATCATCACACAACATGTTTTTCTTTAAGAGTTCCACTATAAAAGAGCAGTCTTCACCAAATTCTCCACTGGCAGGGATATATTTTAAAATGTCAAATCTCTAAGAGAAGAAAATAGATTCATCTCTATTTCTGTCTCCCATCCTAACAAAATCCAATTATGGTAACAATAACCGCTCATCTGCTTACTATCAAGATCAGCCAGTATTGGGCTTTCAAGATGACAGATGACTCAAGTGTCCCCACATCACCCTTAGAACAGGGCCTACCTTTCTGGAGAAATGTTTGGCAAACTTTGAGTAATTATTTTAAAGATATTGCAATACCCACCAAAACTCCTCTACATTTTTAGTTTTCATCTGACAGAACACAACTAAATTGATCTGATAATCATGTGCCCAATGTGTTCTTTTTTCCTATGTTGGAAATAAATTTTTGATTCTTATTTAGAGACTCTGCTAAGGAAGAAGAGTTAATCCTATATCCTCAATCCAAGAGATCCCTCTTCTCTCTGGGACTGTGGCCTTTGATTAAACCCAAGACTTTCAGAGAAAATTAATACATACCTAGCTAGCATTGGGATTTAGCCTTGGGATCACAGTAATGTTGCTACTCAAGAAATAATTCTCATTACAAAAACAGTACTGGCTTATTAAAGAGCATTTGGAAATATATTGTCAAAAGAAATAATAGATGGAGTGGGAAGGGGTTAATTTCCTATAACCTCTATCACCAAAACACACTTACTTAAAATAGTCTGACTTGCCCCCAGTCAACGTGTTCATGCATTTTTCTAATAACAATTACTTTATGTATTCAGTTTTGTTTTGCTTCTTTAACTCAACCTTATATCATAAACATTTTTGTTATATATTATTTGAAACATCATTTTCAAAGTATTTGTAGGATTTAATTAAGAAGATAGACACAGTTTACTCAATGATTAACCTGTGATTGGCTAGCTTGGTGGCTGCCAAGTTTTTGGTATTATAAAAGTAGAGGTGTGAATTTTCTGTAGTTAGAATTATTTTGTTAGAATCAAATTTTTAAAATTTCAATAATATTCAATGATTGATGTGGCTGTGAAATTATCTGAACTGGCTTTAATTTGTAATGTACTATTGATAGGTTTCTAAGCTTGCTCAAGCGTCAGGAAACCAGTTGGTAGCTATTAGTATTTCTTAGCAACAACTCATTTCTTTTTTCCCTCAACATGAAGAAGAAAATTAGACCAGGGAAATATTGAGTCAACCTCTAAAATTTGTTATTATACAGCTTAAGTTACTATCAGTGCTAAAAAGGGGGAAAAAACGTACTAAAATGTTAGGGTAAATTTCAGACCACAATATTTGTCAGACCTTGATTAGAGATGATTTCCTGTCTATTCCCCAATCTAGACTGTTTTTAGATCAGTTTACAGTCTAAAATGTTAACAAATGATACAGAAGGCCAAACTCAAACTGTAAATCATCCATTAAAGATAGAACATCCTGTGCTTATCAGATCTAGTTGCTAAGTACCCACTCTTTATGACTCAGGAGCCCACACAGACCCGAGGCGCCAGCTGCAGTTTGAGATAGCAGACTGGGGAGACAGCAATACTAATGTGTTGAAAATGGATGAGGGGAAAACTGTCCCGGATTTTCAGGTGGTTCATACAAATGAGGTGAGGAAAACATTCAACAATGTGAATGGCATATTCAACACTGGGATAGAATGAGGTGATAGCCCATCAGGAACAATCTAGAACTTGTCTTGAGCTGCCAGAGGATATTTCAGGCACAAAGCATTCATGCCCTCTCCATGCTGTGCAACTGCATTTTTTCCCTCCCAAATCCCACCCAACATTTATTTAAATAGAACCCAAAATAAATAGGTTATTTAACTTGGCATATTTTTTCCTATGCAAAAAAAAAGAAAAAGAAAGAAAGAAATAGTTACACCTAAGCTGGAAATCACAGTGGTCTCAGGATGACTCTAGAGCCTTGGCTCAGAACCAGTCACCAGCTGTGGGGCCTCAAGCCAACTGGTAAGCGTTCTGTGCCTCAGTTTCTTCCTCTTGCAAAACAGACTCTCTCAAGTGTGAGGATTAAACAAGACAAAGTATGGAAGGCACTTGGCCCAGTATTGGGGTCATAATATGTACGTAATCAATATTAGTGATGATGGCTATTCTTTTCTGGAGGTGCATGGGCAATTATCTCAACATAGAGAGGGCATTTTCTATTGCATTCCATTTTATCTCCCTAAACACAGACAGGAGGATTATAATGAAGATGCTATACCTATTTACTATATTGAAGAACCTGTGCTTTAAAATGGCATGCTCCTCTTCAATTTTATCAGAGAGCTTTGAATACGAGCTGTTAATTTTCAGATACTTAAAAGGGATAATGTTGTGACTAACAGCTGTGTTTCCAGAGTCCTGTGGAGCTGAATCTAAATCCCTAATTTTCAACCTACTACTTGGGCAAATTAGTTCAATTCTTTGTGCTTCAATCTCCTCATCTGAGAAATAGGGATGGTAAAGATACCTCCCTTATTGTGTCTTGTGGAAATGTCAGAAATAATTTATTTAAGTGGCATAAGGCATGGAACCTGGAATATAATAAATCCTTCACAAATGTTAGCTGTTTTTATATTAGGAATTTAAGAGGTAAAGCGGGAAAGGTTAAATAAGCAGAACTATTTGAAAGTATTGCTCTCCACCGTTCTTTCAAATCAAGACTGTCTCTTTATTAATTGAAGGATTTAGCAATATAAAGTCATCACAACTTTGGTCAATCTATACATATTCTTGTGACTTTGGATTGTCATATATTGGACTGATTACAGAAGAGTCCCATCTTCGAATGGTCTGTTTTAACAAAAAGTGTTGTAATACTAGTCAAACTAAAAGCTTTTATATACATCTTACCAAAGGAATTGTTATATAACTGCTATTATATTAAATAGCATCAATATATAATCATCCAAACATTTATAAACTTACTTTTTTACTTTGTCCCCACCAGTGTCTTAAGTTTTTGTGAATAGCTCTGAATTCTTATTACCTACTAGTATTTTCTACTTCCAAGAGCCTTTAATTCTTTCAATTCTTACAGGAAGAAATAAAAGGACTTCTCTGAGTGAATTCTACTTTAAACTAACATCTGCTCCAATGTTTCTGGCTTGTTTATTGTCAAGCTACTGAATTGCCTCTTCCTTCTCTCTCGACCATCCACTTTTATTTTATGTGCTGTCTGTATTTTTAAGTCTAAGCTGTGTTTCTACCGATAGAAAATCCTTAAGAAACTTGTGGGCTTCCTACGTATATCACAGAGATTCACTTCATTAGATGAGAGGCTTCTCTACAGATCTTTCCTAGATAATCCCATCTCTGTTTTTAACTTCTGCTAAGATGCCTGAGGAGATAAGTAAGTCATACATTTAATCTCTTCAAATAGCTTTTTTGTAAGTGAACATTCTGACTTTTTGCAATATGAATAGGCTGAGAATTTCATGAACATCAATCCTGGTTTCTCAGTGTACTTTTTTCCTCTTTTTTTTAATTTTTATTTTTATTTTAAGTTCTGGGGTACATGTGCAGGATGTGCAGATTTGTTACATAGGTAAACGTCTGCCATGATGGTTTGCTGCACCTATCAACCCATCACCTAGGTATTAAGCCCAGCATTCGTTAGCTATTTTTCCTAATGCTCTCCTTCCCCCACCTAACCCCCCAACAACCCAAATGCCCATCAGTGATAGACTGGATAAAGAAAATATGGTACATATACACCATGGAATACTATGCAACCATAAAAAGGAATAAGATCATGTCCTTTGCAGGGATATGGATGGAGCTGGAAGCCATTATCCTCAGCAAACTAATGCAGGACTATATGTTCTCACTTATAAGTGGGAGCTGAACAATGAGAACATATGGACACAGGGGGGAGAACAATATACACCGGGGTCCTCTTGCATTTTACTGGAGGCTGCAGAAGTCACAAGGCCACACCTTTAATGCACCATTTGGAATTTCCTCAGCCAAATGTCCAATTTCATCTTTTATAAATTCTGCTTTCCACACACCTGTAGGACACAATCCTGATAAGCTTTCCACCACTATACAAGAATCCCTTTTCTTCCAGTTTTCAGTAACATGTGCCTCTCTTCCTTCCACACCCTCACTAGCACAGTCATTAACATATAGACTCATATTTAGTTTGTTTAAGACAATCTAGGCATTTTCTATCATCCTCCTCAAAATTTTTCCAGACTCTTCCTGCTGCCCCGTTCCAAAGCCACTTTGGCATTTGTAGACATGTGTTCCAGCAGCACCCCAATCTGTTCATTTTAGTTTCCTATTGCTGCCATAACAAGTTAGCACAAACTTAGTAACTTAATATAAATTTGTTATCTTGCCATTTTGTTTGTCACAAGTCTGACATAGCTCTCACTGGGCTAAAATAGTGCATCAGCAGGGCTGCATTCCTTTCCAGAGGCTTTGGTGGAGCATCTGTTTTCTTGCATTTTCTAGCTTCTAGAGGCTGCCTTTACTCTTTGGCTCATGGTCCCTTCCCTCTATCTTCAAGGTGAGCAATGAGGGTTTAGCACCTTGCACATTGCATTACTCTGACCTCACTTTTTTATTATGCCTCCTCGTCTGACTCTGGCCCCTCTGCCTCCCTCTTCTGCATTTAAGAACACTTGTGATTCCATTGGACCTACCTGGATAATCTAGGATGATCTCCCTATCTAAGGTCAGCTGATTAGCAACTTTAATTTCATTTGCAACTTTAATTTTCCTTTGCCATGTAACCGAACATATTTACAGGTTCCAAAGATTGGGACATGGAAAACTTTGGGGGTGGGGGTAATTATCCTGCCTACCACAACATCTATTCTATCAAATTCCAAGTCATGAATGCTCCAACTTTCCAGGTCTCCCTGGAGGTATAGTAGAATGTTTTCAACTGACAATTGAGGGCTCCGAAAGACATCTCCCCACATTTAAGTCTCTCCTCTCCAATCTCTGTTCTGGTTTCCTGGAACGCGTATGCTTAAGTGTGTGTGTAATGCAGAGTTTAGAAACATTTAGACAAAGGAATTACAAAGCTAAATTTTGGTTAGCAGTCAGAGTGAAAATTCTGATGTTTTAGAGAAGCACACTTACCAGATTTCTTAAAAGGTCAATCCTCAGTGATTGTTGTATCTAATATAATTTAATCTAAATTTTTTTTTAGCAATCCAAATGCTTTCTCTCTAAAGATTGATGGTAAATTAGACGTTTCTCTGCCTCTATAATTTTTCCCTCTCTTCCCAGGCAAATGGTGGATACTTATTGCAAATTTGGTAGGTTAAGAGTAAAGAGAGATTTTTTTTCCCAAAAATATTCCTATTTCTATTTGGTTCTACCCTACATTTAAAAACACATTAACTGACACAAACAAACAAAAAAGCAGTAATAGTATTTAAAAATCACCTGGGCCAGGCACAGTGGCTCACGCCTGTAATCCCAGGACTTTGGGAGGCTTAGGTGGGTGGATCACCTGAGGTCAGGAGTTCGAGACCAGCCTGGACAACATGGTGAAACCCCGTCTCTACTAAAAATACAAACATTAGCCAGACATGGTGGCGGGCACCTGTAATCCCAGCTACTGGGGAGGTTGAGGCAGGAGAATTGCTTGATTCACCACAGCGGAGGTGGCAGTGAGCTGAGATCACACCATTGCACTCCAGCCTGGGTGATAATAGCAAAACTACACACACACACACACACAAAAGAGAGAGAGAAAAAGAAATGAAAAAGAAAATCACCTGTAGTGCAAAAGTCCATAAATTCAGAATATGTTAGGTTCAGAATGTGTAATAGTCAACTGGAACCAAATTTGGCATAGTGTTGATAATTTAGCCATGATTACCCACTAATTTCAACTAACCCAAGTTTGTTTATATACTCTGATACAGTATATTTTGAATAGACTTAGTCATGTTTTAAGATAACAAGTTGTATTTACCATGTGTTTGAGTAATATCATGAATACATCATGTGAGCCAGCAGCTATTCCTTAATTGCCAAAGCTTTAAGAAATAGTTCAACCTTTTAATCCACTATTTTATGGTTAGGCATATCCCTCATAAGACACTACATTGGTTTGTACTGATGCCTGTACAAGCTTTTACCTACTTGCAAATCCTAGCAGTAAGTCAATTTACATTCTATAATCATGTCACATTCTCATTTTAAGTATCCTTTTTAGATCTCACCAATGTGAAGAAATATATGAGCATTCATCATACAATCTTGGATTTGCTCTCTACCTCTCTTTGAAAGAGGTGGAAGCATTAAGACTTATCTTACTAAATTGCAGGTAGCTACTATTGGGAGATTTTTACTGATGGCTCTAGATTAATAAAGTGCAATCGTATTTTGATTTTATGATGACATCCATTTACCTTCCTGGGATGGAGATGCTATCTATGTTTTTTACCCTTTCTCTCATTAGCACATTGATTTGTTTTGATTATTGAAGGCAACTCATTTCTCTCTTGCCTGTTTCTGTTTGCATGGAAATCAAGGAAGAGAGCCTTGAGGGGTTTATAGCAGAGGCATTTAATCTTGGTGCTTGCAGACTCATGGCAGTAACTTTGAGAAAATGGTTATGATTGCTATCCTTGAGTTTCCTCACTTTCGCCTTGCTCTTAAACTCCTACCCATCTTAAATTTATCACAAAATGGCCCACTGCAGTTTTACGTTGTGAACTGGAGGGAATAGAAAATCCTTTCTCTATAAATGAATTTTACTGCCATATAACCACTGGTAAACTTGTAAATAAAAATACCCTAGATTCAACACTGCCTTTCAAAAATGAATGCCTACTACCCAACATTTTAGAGTTTTTGAGTATTGGATGAGAAAATTGGCCTGCTTACCCACTGAAACATTAGAGCTCCCAAGCTAATTATTTTGTACCAGCGTATTGTTTAGGAGTTTTAGAGTTGCTTCATTGATTTTAGCCAACATGTATTTTCTATAAAGAACTCAGTAAGTGAATAGAAACGGGAGATCTGAGTCAGAGTGGGAAATTGCAATTTTATGTTCTCTAAAACAGAACAGATTTTTGGATTTTCCCCTTGAATAGAAATGCATAGGGGGAGAATCTGGTCTAAGCTACTTAAAATACAGTTCCATGTGGACTGAACAAAACAGTCACCACAATTTGGTTAAATCATTAATCTTATTCAGATCAATTATTAATAATAACCACCAACTTCTGTTGCCCAAAGTAGATTTTACTTCATTGTCAAACAAATGTCATTAGATATTTACTTTGCTATGTTAATATATTAATTACTGTTAATTTCTAAGACTATAGCTTTAGGAACATATATTTATAGAAATACATATATTAATTTTAAAAAGTAAATGAGAAAATCATATTCTTTGTGACTTCTGCTTTGAACTCTTTAAGCACTAAGAGTCAACTGATCTCAGCACCAAAATTACAAAACAAAATACATTAGCATCAAAGGATTTGTTCATCAAATTGGTTCACAGTTGCTCTGTAGAAGACTATTGCATCTATAATGGAGGAAGATGAGTAGCTAACTGGATACTTCAGTGATTTGCACTGATTCTTTGCCCCACCAAGTGAAAAACTGCATAGTTTACACGCTGATGAATGACCACAGACAATGAATTATGTTACAAAATACTTTTATTGCATACTTGTTATATACAAGGACTCATATTTGGTGCTAGGGAAAATATAGAGATTAATAAGAGCAAGAAATGAGTAACCTGGGCCTGAATTTGAGCATATGAAAAAAAAGAAATTAGTCATCATGTTTTTTCTAATTCAGTAAGTATAAAAAAAGAAATTAATAATCGGAGTCTCCAAAAATAACTCTAATTCAAAGTAAGGGGAAGTGCTTAGCATGACATTGATGTACAGATTTTATAGCATAGGCCTACATCAAAGTACTGAAATAGTGAGGTAGCAAGTTTGCATGAATCTTGGAAGAGAAGGTAACGTCTAATGAAATGGCTAATTTTAGACTTCAACCCACAAGCAGCAAGTTGGTGTTAAAGAGCAATGCCCAAACTGAATTAAGGATAAATAAATACTCAATTCTGTCAAGAAAATGATAAGATCAGTACTATCCTATATAGTAGTGGAAATATAAATCCATTAAAACATAATATTGAAACCATTTCTGAAAAGCAATTTAGCAACATATGTTGAAATTCTTGACAGGCTTTATGCTCTGGGACTCAGTAATTCCTCTTCTGAGGATATAACCTCATGAAATAAGCTCAAGTGGTCAAAGATTTATAAAGCTGTTTGAGGCCATCATGGTATTATTTTGGGTATGGAAAAATTGGAAACTACATAAATATTGAAGAGTTAGAGAGTGGTTAAATAAATTATGACACATCCATTTATTGAAATGTGATGAAATTGGCCGGGCGCGGTGGCTCACCCCTGTAATCCCAGCACTTTGGGAGGCCAAGGAGGGCAGATCACAAGGTCAGGAGATCGAGACCATCCTGGCTAACATGGTGAAACCCCGTCTCTACTAAAAATACAAAAAATTAGCCGGGCGTGCTGGCGATCGCTTGTAGTCCCAGCTACTCGGGAGGCTGAGGCAGGAGAATGGCATGAACCTGAGAGGTGGAGCTTGCAGTGAGCTGAGATCATGCCACCGCACTCCAGCCTGGGTGACAGAGCAAGACCCCGTCTCAAAAAAAAAAACAGAAATGTGATGAAATTACTAAATAACGTGTACTTTAAAAATGAATCAACAAAATTAAAATGTTCAAAATATAAATAAAAAGAAACAGATTACAAAATGCATATATTGAGTGTGATCCCAATTTGGCAAAATATACACTGGGAAAGTGATGTTTAGGCTTTGTGTCCCTACCCAGATCTCATCTTGAATTATAATCCCCGCAACCCCCATGTGTCAAGGGAGAGACCAGGTGGAGGTAATGGGATCATGGGGATGGTTTCCCCCATTCTGTTCTCGTGATAGTCAGTGAGTTCTCACAAGATCTGATGGTTTTATAAGGGGCTCTTCCCCCTTCACTCAGCACTTCTCCTTCCTGCCACCTTGTGAAGAAGGTGCCTTGCTTTCCCCTTAGCCTTCCACCATGATTGTAAGTTTCCTGAGGCCTCCACAGCCATGCTGAACTGTGAGTCGATTAAACCTCTTTCCTTTTTAAATTATCCAGTCTCAGGCAGTTCTTTATAGCAATACGAAAGTGGACTAATACAGAAAGATATACCAAAATGATAAAGGATGCTGTTCCTAGAGATAGGCTTTGCCTGCACAGAGATTTTTTGGAATTGATCTCTGGGATTAGTCATCATGGAATAGAGGGAAGCAAGACTGGGCAGGGGGAGAAGCTGTGCTGCAATGTGGTTGCAATGGATGCTTCAGACAGTTCCACAAGGCGTTCCAGAACAGGAAGGGCCCTTCAGAGTTTCTCCAAATTTAGACAATGAAGCCAGAACTGTTTTTGTTGTTGTTGTTGTTGTTGTTGTTTTAGACAGAATCTCACTCTACCACCCAGGCTGGAGTGTAGCGGCAAGATCTCGGCTCACTGCAACCTCCACCTCCTGGGTTCAAGGAATTCTCCTGCCTCAGCCTCCAGTGTAGCTGGGATTACAGGTGCACGCACCACCATGCCTGGCTAATGTTTTTTTTTTATTTTTAGTAGACACGGGGTTTCACCATGTTAGCCAGGATGGTCTCAATCTCCTGACCTTGTGATTCACCCACCTCGGCCTCCCAAAGTGCTGGGATTACAGGCATGAGCCATCACACCCAGGTGAAGCCAGAACTTTTATAACTACACCAGAACTTTTATAACTACACCAACCAGCCATTAACCAGAGCCACCCCTACAGGGTATGTGCAATAGACTGAACATTTATGTCCCCCCAAAATTTGTATGTTGAAATTTTAACTCCAAAGATGATGGTATTAGGAGATGAGACTTTGGGAGGCAATTAGATGATGAGGGTGAAGACGTCATGAATAGGATCACTGCCCTTATAAAGGACCCCCCAGAGAGCTGGTTTGCCCCTTCTACCATGTGAAGACACAGCAAGAAGTTGGCAGCCTGAAACCTAAAAGAGTGCCCTCACCAGAACCTAACCATATTGGCACCCTGATGGACTAAGATAGAGTGTGAACTTGGTGAAGCAATACCCTGCAGCTAAGGGCACTTTCCAGTTTGGAGCAAAGCTATGAGCTGTCTGCAGCCAAATTCTCCATAGCTGAGGCATGGGTGCATAGCCATGGCAGAGGGTTCTGAGCAGATTACTATAGTGTCTTCTATGAGCACTCATTTCTAATGATGATAAATTACCAGTGATTTCTATTCCTCTCACCCCCGACACTCTCTCTCTTTTAAAAATACATTAGAGTACACTCCTTTTTCTAGTATGATTTTGTTGTACAATCAGAATATCATTGTTAAACGTTAATATAAAAAATTAACTTAGTCAAGCCTTTGCATTTGGAGCTCTTACTTGAATCTCCTTAGTTTTATAAAACACTGGGACAAAAGAGATCAGAATTTGGCTCAGTAGTCTTTACCAGACATTATTTTCACAGTGGCACAAATAGCTTTCTTTTTCATAATGGCAAGAATGACACTTTATGAAACATGAAAATGAGATTGTTATAATGTGTTGTGCTTCCAAAGACTAAATATTAGTTGCAGATATCATTAGTTGCAGATATCATTATAAAGCTTTTCACCATTTTCATCTGAGTCAGTCAGTTGGTCATCCATTCAAGATTATGGCCAATAGAATGAATGGATTTGGGGTGCCCTTTCCTCTCCCCTGTATCTACTCAAATAGCTCAGCCTCAAACCCTCCTCTCTGAGGTTTTCCACAAGTACTCATGCCCCACTTAATAACACCTTTCAGTGGACTCTTATGGCATTTAGTTCACATAATTCTATAGCCAGTACTGAAAGTAGAAGGCCGTCTCTCTTACAAACCAGGCAAAAAACTGGGAATGATGAATGAAGGACAATGAACACATTTTTTCATTCTACCTGATTTTGCTAAGGATGAACCCTGGTAGAAAAGAGGCATTATGTTGCCTCTCAATAGGAGCTACTCAAGAATTTTATTATTTCAAGTGGGAAACAATGAAAAGCTCTGAATTAGCAATGATATGAGAACAACCTGTAGTGCCTCCTACCTCCTCTCTATTTTCCTCAGGGACAGCAACATGGCCCAGTTAGAAGGTGTGGAAATGACAGTGCGTGTGGACAGTGAAGGTGTGCCCAGTACAGGAGGGTATGCCAGCATCTCCAGGATAGGTGGCCGGTGTGATATATTCCTCCTTCCAGGAGATCTCCACTTATGCCACTTTCTAATATCCCTAAAAAAATAGCAACAATTGAAGGTGGTTGGTATCAATAGAGACCGCCCATCTGGCAATAATCGTGAAGCCTTTCTTACACTATTTTTTTCCCTCAATATTTCTAAGGGCAAATGTTCTATGTGTGGCAGGTTTCTGTCGATCTCATCCCCTACTGCGGGTAGGAAACTCCTTAGGCCAAGCATAACTGACACTGAATTGTCCTCTGCTTATTCCAGGGTAAGGAGGACATCTTGTACAGCAGCAGTGACCAAAATGAGGGTGAAAGCGGTCTACCATAGAGTGGAATAGCTATATAATTCCTGACCTCATGTGAGTCCCTGAGACTGAATGCTTCCTTACCTGTATTTCTCCTTCTAAAAATCTACCAGCCACAGATACTAGGGTTAACTCTGAAGAATCACCCATCTTTGTTTTCACTTTCAGTCTTCATTTAGATGGAAGTTTGAGCCTGTTCTTCCTTGGAAGAATGTTATGCTATATTGTGACATATGAAGTGACCTTTTCCAAAATGTCACACACTAGAAGAGGAGAGAATTTCAATATTCTCAAGCTCTGCTTTTATGTTGAATAGTAATCAAGAGACATTTTACCAAGTATGAAATACCTGATAGTCCTGATTCTTATCATAGGTGATATAGAGCTAGTGGAATCAGATGACTGAAAATTCACCCGCTCTTACAGAGCCTTGTTATGTATAACTCATTTAGGGAGATTTAGTACTACACACAACTGGGTGCTATGTTCTTATTTGATATCTCAAATTGTACATGATATTTTAGACATTTTTGCATGTTCAAACAAGCTAATGCAGCCTGAAGCTAAAAAATTTTTTTTTCAAAAAGCAATTTCAGTGGAAGGACAATCTAATTCTGGGCAAATCTAAATGTCATAGACTAGAATTACAAGTCTCTAAACTACACAATCAAAAATTCAGTCACTATTGGCTGTTTGCTATTTTTCAGTTAGAGGCTTTAAAAGGTGAAATTTTTGATATAGTTGATTCAATTAACTTAGTATTCAGCAGACAGAACCTGAAAAATACAGAAACGCCCAGTAGACGACAGATCCAAAGAGTGAATTTCGGTGAATGGCACATTTTGATCTAATACTAAGGAGTATTAACAGCCAAACAAATGGAATATTTATGAATCAGATCATTAAAGCTGTTCTTTTATGATACAAGCTCTATAAAAGTATTTTTAATACAAATTATATTACAGTGGGGTCAGAGGATTCAGCTCTATGAAGGCTGAGTGCATACCAGGGAGATGATAGGGATAACAATTTGCATTTTTATGATGTTTTATGGCTTCCAAGCTGCTTTTGGAAAAAGAGGGGACATAAAGGCAGAAAGAGAGTATATTGGCCAATTGATTGGGATCAGACATGCCTGGGTTTGATTCCCATCCCTGCCACCATGACGGAGACAACTGACCTATCACCAAATCCTCTGCTTCCTCAGCACACAACAATGCTACATTTCCTGGCCTCCCTTGCAGATAAGTGTGACCATAACTACATTCTAGTCAATGAAACATCAACACAAGTGCTGTGCAGCTTAGCCTTGCCTGTATAACATAGGGAATTCTTCACGTTCTTTCTCCTTCTGCCTCCTCGAGGCAGAGAAACAATGGTGGCCTTGGAGACCAAATGTAAAAAACTGTAAAACCACAACAGAGAAAGGTCCTAAATCTTTGCATCGCTGCTTAGAGGAGGGCTTCTCACCAATTAGAATCACCCATTTTGGATTTTACATGAAAAATAATATTCTATTACATTAAGCCACTAAGAGTTACGGGTTTATCCTTCAGAGCAGCACACAATATTGTAATGAATATGGCCAGTTTTTTCCCGGATTTTGGTCAAGTTACTTCTCTATGCCTCAATTATTTCCTCAGTAAAATACTGGTATTACTAGTTCTACCTCGAAGAGTTGCTGGGAGGACGTGCGTAAGGCGCTTTCACAGTCCTTGCCATGAGGTAAGCTCACAACAGATGGCAGCTGTTATTAATCACTTTTGCTGATGCTTAATTTTTGTTCAGCATTGTGCTATATATACACATTGACACACACATATGTTCTCATTTAACCCTCAAAATGACACTGCAATGCAGGGACTTTCACTCCTACTCTGTCCATAATAATAAATGTGATTTAAAAAATTGGGCATTTTCTGCATGGTCAGTACTGTTCCAAGAACTCTGCATGCACTGATACTACAAACAACTCTATACAGTATGTATTATTATTATCCTCATTTTACAGATGAGGAAACAGAGACACTGAGCTTATTCTTTGGCCCCACGCCCATATAGCTAGTAAGTGGCAGAACCAGGATTCCACTTGGGAAATCCTGCTGTAGAGCCAGATTTAACCACATTCTAGAGCTGGCCATAACTACAATGCTGGTCTCTTAACCAGCTCTGGTCACTGAGGTGTCCGAAGTTTGTCAAGGTCAAGTGAAATGCCTGAGATCTAGATATGAGTACCTATGGCCTTAGAACGTGACGGCTCAAATCAGAAGTGAATGCAATTGAATCAGCCCATCCTAACTGAGGAATTTAGTAGAATATAAATCTACTAAAGCAGTGCTAGTCCTGCAGGTTGGCTTAGTACAATAGTTAGGAAGCTGGTGGTGTTTACGCAGAGCTATATAATGCTACTAGCTCTCTAAACACTGGTATCACTTACAGCTTTGTTTTAATCTTAGAATATGTTCCAGATTCACAAACGCTTGCAGACCAGGACACATGAACGGTATTTGCCAAGTACTTCAGTTTCTGTGGAATTTTGTGGTTGGTTGGATTTTTAACCCAAGTACTGCTGATAGGTTGGTCCAGCAGTAGGACTGGAAGCAGGTAAAGTGAGACCAGATTTTTACCTTCTGTGTCTCTGTCATTAAGTCTAAGATGAGTCATCACAGAAAGCCTACAAAGCAGCCTGGTTTCTGGCTTTCTTGGGGAGATTCTAGAACATTAGTGATGCTTAATAATTTAAGTGCAGATGTTGCATGGACTGTAAATGCAACCAATTTGCTGAATTTAATTTTTCTCATGAGGAATATTGTGATGCTGCAACAGTGGTGAATCCACTTGCCTTACAGCTCTTGGAAAAAAGGTCTGTTTTACTGGTAAATGTTTTTGCTTTTATATAGGCAGAGAAGGTTTCCTTCTGTAGCAAATTCTGCATTTAAATTATCCATTGAACATTACAGAATGACTGATTCATTGTCTAAAATACATGATTGAGTTTTATCATGTTAAGGGTAAGTTCATTATCTGCCTACTGCTCAAACTCAGCGATAAAAATAGTGCAAAGAAAAAGATGTGTTGAAATATAACACTATATTTTTCTGCTCTTGAAAAGCACTCTGCAAAATTATCTCATCAGTCCTCCAAGACTTATACAGCAAAGAGCTATTACTCTATTATCAATTAAAGGTACAGTCAAGCTCTAAGTTAGAGAATGGCTCTAGAAACTATCTAGGTCACACAAACTGATTTATTAAAGGATATATAAAAATTAGGGGAGAGATACTTGGGACCAATATATTTTATAAATGACTTTGTTTTATAAAATATGATTATGTACTAAATACTGCAATATGCTTATTATGTTTGTCTAAGACTGTGTTTACCATATAAAAATCCAAAGCATTTTAAATAAGTGAAATATATGCTGTTAATAATCATACCAAATGTCTCCTTGGAGTACATAGTAGAACACCAGGGTGAAGCTTGGTCTATGCAGCCTGTGCAACCTTGGGCAAGCCATCTGGCTTCTCTGTGTCTCAGTTTCCTCATCTGCAAAACATGGAAATAGTATCTCCTGCATAATGTTGCTATAAGATGAACTAAATCAATGTATATAAAAGTTTAGAACAATGCATAGCCAAAATAAGTGCTTGATGAATGCAAAAAGAATAAATGTTGTTTAGCTTTTACAGTTTCAATCATAAGATAAATAAATTCTGGGTATCTAATATACAGTATGATGGCCATTGTTAATTATACTTCATTGTGTACTTAAAATTTGCTAAAAAAAAAAAAGCTAGATCTTATCAACACATATACACTCACGGTAACTATGTGAGGTGATTTGTTTGTGTTCATTAATTTGTTTGTGGTAATCATTTTACAATGTATACATAAATCAAATCATCACATTGTATGCCTTAAATATATATAACTTTTATTTATCAAATAAGCTGGAAAAGTATATTAGTTAGCTTTTCTTGGGGGAGCATATATTACTCTTTTTCAATAAAGATTAAGAATAATTTTATTAAAAACTAATGCACCAGAACAGGATGCTTCAATTCCAAAAGGTGTGAAGGAGGTAATTAAATGTTAAAAATAAATATTTCCTACCTTCCCTACTGAAACTCTATGTTAAGAGAAATTAAAACTGGGATGACAAAGAGGCCAATATTTCCATTCACTACTTGTCATTGTCCAACCTGGAAGTGTTTTGGGGTAAGGAGGAACAATCTAGGTATCATTCCCAAATTCCTAATTTGGGTGGTTTCCATTTTTAATGCAACTTATCTCTAGGAGAATCATTCACATCTATTCAGAACGTACTTTACCTGTTCAGTTTGTTTAAATGAAGCCATTTGGAGAGTTTGGATTGTTAAGGAATATGAAGTACAAGTTTATAACGTGGGAAATTTTAGGTGAAAATTATGAGAGAACATCTCAGTGAAGCAATTTGGATAGTATGTCACTTATCTCCTGCTGCTTAAAAAAAAACCTCCCCAAAACTTACAAGCATGAAGCAACAACCGTTAGCCCAGCTTATACATCTTTTGGGTGACAAAGTAGATTGGGCTCAGCTGGGTGATTCTTCTGATCTGGGCTAGTTTGGGGCATTCTTGGCTGCCTTAGGTCACATTTCTGGAGGCTTGGCTGGAACAATTCGGCTGACTTCTCCATATGAGCTCTTATCATACAGCAGGCTGGCCTGAGTTTGTTCAAATGATGCATACAGGGAGCCAAGAGCAAGTGGAGGCCTGCAAAATATTTTCAGTTCTAGGATGGGCACTGGAATGCTTCCACAGCATTTCTTGGATCAAAGCAAGTCACAAGACCAGTGCAGACTCCAGGACTGGAGAAATAGACTCCAACACTTGATGGAAGGAGCTGCAAAGTCATGTCACAAATGATGAGGAGAGAACCAAAGGAAGGATTAGTGGTCCAAATGTGCAATCTACCACAGGTAGCCAACATCATTCCTATGTTAGCAAGAAGAAGGCTGAAGAAGGCCCCATCAAAATCAGAAAGAATCAAAGTTCATTTTGCAAATTGGCTGGGACCCTCATAGCCTTAAAATGGATGAAGCTGGAAACCATCATTCTAAGCAAACTATCACAAAGACAGAAAACCAAACACTGCATGTTCTCACTCATAGGTGGGAGTTGAACAATGACAACACATGGACACAGGGCGGGGAACATCACACACAGGGGCTGGTCGGGGGTGGCAGACTGGGGGAGGGATAGCATTAGGAGAAATACCTAATGTAAATGACAAGTTGATGGGTGCAGCAAACCAACATGGCACATGTATACCTATGTAACAAACCTGCATGTTGTGCACATGTACCCTAGAACTTAAAGTATAATAAAAATAAATAAATAAAAATTAAAATATATATATATAATTTCTATTTTTCTGGCATCTTATTTCATTCTGTTGTCTAATGTGAAGCAAGATTTCATGTAAATGGAATTACTGGCCAGAACAAAACATTCATGTGTGTGTGGTTCATGCTAATTCAACCCATATGACTGGAAAATCTGAGAGATCCTTAATTTTCTTACTATTAGGTGAAAATTAACAATTCTTTAAGAATATAGATAATAAATTATTTGCATATCATTGCTCTTGCTTTAGTTTTGTCAAGTGTGACAGACAACTTTTCTTTTTTTTTTTTATTATACTTTAAGTTTTAGGGTACATGTGCACATTGTGCAGGTTAGTTACATATGTATACATGTGCCATGCTGGTGTGCTGCACCCACTAACTCGTCATCTAGCATTAGGTATATCTCCCAATGCTATCCCTCCCCACTCCCCGCACCCCACCACAGTCCCCAGAGTGTGATATTCCCCTTCCTGTGTCCATGTGATCTCATTGTTCAATTCCCACCTATGAGTGAGAATATGCGGTGTTTGGTTTTTTGTTCTTGCGATAGTTTACTGAGAATGATGATTTCCAATTTCATCCATGTCCCTACAAAGGACATGAACTCATCATTTTTTATGGCTGCATAGCATTCCATGGTGTATATGTGCCACATTTTCTTAATCCAGTCTATCATTGTTGGACATTTGGGTTGGTTCCAAGTCTTTGCTATTGTGAATAATGCCACAATAAACATACGTGTGCATGTGTCTTTATAGCAGCATGATTTATAGTCCTTTGGGTATATACCCAGTAATGGGATGGCTGGGTCAAATGGTATTTCTAGATCTAGATCCCTGAGGAATCGCCACACTGACTTCCACAATGGTTGAACTAGTTTACAGTCCCACCAACAGTGTAAAAGTCTTCCTATTTCTCCACATCCTCTCCAGCACCTGTTGTTTCCTGACTTTTTAATGATCGCCATTCTAACTGGTGTGAGACGGTATCTCATTGTGGTTTTGATTTGCATTTCTCTGATGGCCAGTGATGATGAGCATTTTTTCATGTGTTTTTTGGCTGCATAAATGTCTTCTTTTGAGAAGTGTCTGTTCATGTCCTTCGCCCACTTTTTGATGGGGTTGTTTGTTTTTTTCTTGTAAATTTGTTTGAGTTCATTGTAGATTCTGGATATTAGCCCTTTGTCAGATGAGTAGTTTGCGAAAATTTTCTCCCATTTTGTAGGTTGCCTGTTCACTCTGATGGTAGTTTCTTTTGCTGTGCAGAAGCTCTTTAGTTTAATTAGATCCCATTTGTCAATTTTGTCTTTTGTTGCCATTGCTTTTGGTGTTTTGGACATGAAGTCCTTGCCCATGCCTACATCCTGAATGGTAATGCCTAGGTTTTCTTCTAGGGTTTTTATGGTTTTAGGTCTAACGTTTAAGTCTTGAATCCATCTTGAATTGATTTTTGTATAAGGTGTAAGGAAGGGATCCAGTTTCAGCTTTCTACATATGGCTAGCCAGTTTTCCCAGCACCATTTATTAAATAGGGAATCCTTTCCCCATTGCTTATTTTTCTCAGGTTTGTCAAAGATCAGATAGTTGTAGATATGCAGCATTATTTCTGAGGCCTCTGTTCTGTTCTGTTGGTCTATATCTCTGTTTTGGTACTAGTATCACGCTGTTTTGTTTACTGTGGCCTTGTAGTACTTCATAAAGTACTTCCCCACATTGGAGAGGGTGGAGAGGAGGACAGCTTCAGTAATTCAGTGCAATAACCCAATAACATAGTATCACTAACTAAGGTAAAAACACCTTTTCAATGGATACCTCTGGAACTCTCCCTTTTGGTGTTATGTAATTGTATTGTAAATTTAACTAAGATTTATTTTTAGAACGTCAGCGTTTTAGCAACCACATCTATCAGTCCACCAACTACAAAGTCAAGACTCTTTTTGAAAAAGGCCTCATGAATACAAGTTAAGACAGTTGCTAATGCTTTTAACTAAACAGCATAAATACATAATGCAAACAAAGACAATTCTTCAAGATGCACATAGAGAGAAAATATAACCTTCAAGGTTTAGAAAATGTCCGGTGCTTTAAAATTAAATGGTATGAGAAATATAAAAAGCTAGAGGTAGTCCAGAAAAATAGGAGAAATAAACAACATTTGTTAAAGTAATTAGAGATGATAGTATTAATTAAAGTAATTACAGATGATAGTATTAATTAAAGTAATTAGAGAAGATAGTATTAATCTTGCAGTCTCCTCTGGCATAATAAATGTGGATTACATTCTCTTTGTCTCTTCAGACCAACACTATGTAGAGGAGAAAGTAGGACAACTTTAGAAGTTTATGAGATGACATGAAAATGAGACATGAAAACAACCCAGGTAGGTAACTTAACATCTTGAAGTGTTAGAGCTGAAAAGATTAATAGAGATTAGATTACATAATACCTCATTTTAAAGCTGAAGAAACTGAGTTGTTTGCCCAAGTTTGCACAGCTAACAGGTAACTAATCTACTCCCCAATAACTGATTTTACTATACTTGCCTTAGGGCCTGATCACAATTGCTTAGTAAGTTCCCAGTCATGCTCATCCAGTTTTTATGACCTTATTTTAACATATGTGAAATATTTTTAAATTAATTTCTGAATATTTTAGCATGCTGGAGAATGAGGGGCTCATAGCTAGGATCAAAGACTTCATTGAGAGATATGGTTTGGATGTGTGTTCCCTCCAAGTCTCATATTGAAATTTTTACCCCCGTGTTGAAGTAGGGCAATAGTGGAAGGTGGGGGTGATGGAGGCAGATCCCTCATGCTATTCTCACAGCAAAGAGTGAATTCTCACTCTATTAGTTCATGTGAGAGCTGGTTGTTTAAAGAGTGTGGCGCCTTCTCCTCTTGCTCCTTCTCTCACCATCTTCCTCCTTTACCTTCCACCATGATTGGAAGCTTCCTGAGGCCTCACTGGAAGCTGAGCAGATGCTGGTGCCATGCTTGTACAGTCTGCAGAACCATGAGCCAACTACCCAGTCTCAGGTATTTTTCTATAGCAACACAAAATGGATTAACACATTGAACTTCTGACTTAAATCTCAACTCACCTAATCACTGGGTTTTTGCAGATGAGATATGGGTAAGTTGGGTTTCTGAAAAATGTAGGAAGGGCTTCCACTTCTATAAACATGTTCAGCTACATCTCTCTTCTCACCGAAGGTCCAGCACTGCTTCAAACTGGATAAATAAGCTACAATTTCAGGCAATCACGTGAGTAGAGGAACATTGAGCTCTTCATTTCTTTAGAGCATAAATAGGCATCAAAAGAGGTCTTTTTTAGAATCGCTTGAGTTGTTGATACTCTAAGGACAAAGTGTTGCCCACTAGAAGGAAGGACCATGGGGAAAAGCAGACCTAATTATATCAGACATCTCCAACCTTGGCAGCCCCCATGGCATAAGTACTTCACTCTCATAACCCGCATAAGTACAGTTGTTCTCTGTAGTAAATATGTGATGTAAATTTGTGGAAATAGGAAAGGATGGGAGAAAGAAAGGATTCAAAAAGGAAGAGGGAAGGGGAGAAAAATAAAAAGAAAGTATCATTTAACGAGAACTTTTGAGTGTTCGTGGGTGGGCAGAGAGGAAGACCTGAGAATTAATGGAGAGAAAAAAGATGTGGCTAGAGATGTAGGAGGTGAGAGGATTCTAGAATGAAGATTAATGTGATAAAGAGGACATTACATAATACGTTGGTGGGTTATAAATTAGTCCTCTTTGTCATTCTTTTTAAAAAATAAGTAAATAATGCAATTATTTTTATGACTATTGCTTGCCTGATAGTACTTCTTTGTATCCCACAAGGCCTTGACTTTTATGGGATGACATCACCTGTTGCTTTCTGAGTTTTCATCAATTTCTAGAGCTGCATTTTCCTCCACAAAGCCTCTTGTTCTTAGTAATGGCTACTCACTGTACCTCTGGCCCTGCCTATAACTCTGTTGGCTCATGCTGCCAGATACCTCTCTGTTGATGTGGAGAACTGAGGAGTAACAACATGATAGTACAGCTTAAAATAAATACTATCACAGAGAAAAATAAAATAAAATATAAGGATCTGGGGAGAAAATACATTTGTAGAAACAAAGAAAATGAGAAGACTATGAAGTGTTGCTACAATTAAAATGTTGATTCTAAATCTGTTTGAACTTCAGTTTCTCTTCTTTTTTTCTGAGTGATCAGATGGCTCACATTCTGAATGTGTTAGCTTAGGCATTCAGCTTAGAATACACGTTGATTAATTCTGAATTATTCAGCGTTAATCAGGTATTGCTTCAAGTTTTCTTCTTTGTGCTTCATGTCTCCAAAGTCAGAAAGTTGAGCTTAAATACTTCTGAATAAAGTAATTCCTAAATGAAATGTGAGCGTGGCTCTACCAATCAGGAGGGGTGTTAGCTATGCAAGGCTGGGCTGCCAAAGGGCAGTTTGGAAAGAAAAGGAAGCAATTTCTCAAAAGATGGATGGAATTGATATCAGGATATAATCCTGTCTATTTAAAATGGTTGTATACCTATGTAACAAACCTGCACGTTGTGCACATGTACCCTAGAACTTAAAGTTATATATATATATATATATATATATATAATGGTTTAGATGACACGGTGCTTAAAGGCAGCATTGCTGATGGGTTCTGGGACCAATACGGTGTTTCTGAGAGCTGCAGAGAGCTATGGGACTCTGAGTATTATGATATCCAAGCCTTGGGATAATGTTCAGGAAAAAATGCACAGGGGAAACTGATAATGTTTGCTATTAATGAAGGGGATTGGGAAAATACCTAATGCAGTGAAAAAAAAAAGTGTGATTTAGGTATGGGTAGCCCTATGCCCAATCCTGATTCTACCTTTTACCAGCCATGTGGCTTATTCCATCTGAATAACTAAGCTTTGGTTTTTTATATTCAATTTGGCACCTAGTGGATATCTAAATACTGATAACTATTAACATGACTTTAAACATAAGTTTCAGTGCATAGAGCAATGGTTTGAAGTCACATGGTTCTCCCACACTTCTTTGGGGTTTGCCTTTAATGCATGAATGAGCTCACCTGATTGGAAGGGGACACAGTATCCTGCATAAAAACAGGAATTTCATCTCGAACTCCTTCTAACTCAAACTATCCTGTGCCATAAAGGATAGAGATGTGGTATTGGTGACTCAAAGATACCATGGCAACATGGAGGAGTCCTAGGGAGGAAGGCTTAGCCTCAGAGCTTAGATGTGGAGACAGGCCTGAGATCCAACCCTTTTACTTTGTCCCTGCACCAGTGAAAACGGTAGCGAGCTGGGTCAGGAGAAGCCAGTGCTGGTAATTTTGCAGCCTATGAAGAAAGTCAGTTTTATTCTAAGTATTCATGCTCTTATCAGATTCTAAAGTTGACAGAATTGGCACGAAATAAGATCTGCATGTTTATGTCTGAGAATGTTTCTTCTGGACCTCTAAACCCATAAAGTCTTTAAAGATCAGATTTGACTTTAACTTTTTTTTCCATTTTGGCCATGCAGTTTATCCAGTGGAATGTGGTAAAATATGAACTAAATTTCATGGGCCAAAATAAATCTCTTTGTTAAAGTTGTGCCATTTCTAACCTATTGTTTCCAAATGACTTTTTTTTTGTTACTTCTTAGTATTTCTTGGTTGACCAATTTATACTTGTCATCTTAATCAAATTTGATTTATTTGGTTATATTTTTAAAGAGCAGTGTACTCTTTCCATCACTTCTCCTTCCCCAGAAATATTTTTTAAATGTTTCTCTAAAAAACAAAACAAAAAAATCTTTACTTTTTACTCCATCCATTGGTTCACTCCCTGGGCACCGCTTGTCTAGCCTCCTATGTATTTCTTAACATCTCCCTATCTATCCCCCCAATTTTTCCTAAAAATGCTTTCTTTGGGAAAGGAGCATCATCTGCTCATCAGCTATACAAACTGAAAGGCTCGAGTCTCTTCTACTCTACCTTTGCCTTCCTCCTCCACAACCAGAGGTCACTAAGATCTGTCCATTTTACTTGCTGAATGTCCTTTTTTAAAATAATGGCATTATAGATACATAATTCATATACCACAAAAATCACCCTTTTAAAATGTAGTCAAGTGGCTCTTATTATATTCACAGAGTTGTGAAACCATCACCACTCTCTATTTCCAGAACATTTTCTTCATTACCTCAAAAAGAAATCCTGTACCCATTAACAGTCAGTCCCTGTACCTCTCCCAAGTGCCTATCAATTGACTTTTTGTCTCCAGGGTTTGGCTATTCTGAATAATTCATATAAATGAAATCATACAATGTGTGGTCTGTTGTGACTGGCTTCTCTCACTTAGCATAATGTTTTCAAGGTTCATCCACATAATAACATGTATCAGCTCTTTATCCCTTTTTATGGCTGATAATATTCCACTGTAAGGAGGATATACCATATTGTGTTTATCCTTCCATCTGTTGATGGACATTTAGGTTGTTTCCACTTTGGGCTATTATGAATACTGCTGTTATAAACATTCATATGCATGCTTTTGTATGGACGTGTTTTCAATTCTATTGGGTAGATACTTAAGGAGTCAGATTTCTGGATCACAGGGTACTCCAAGTTTAATATTTGAGAAACTGCCAAACAGTTTTCCAAAGTTGCCGTGCCATTTTACAACCCCACCGGAAGTGTATGAAGGTTTGACTTGATGAATATTGAAATTTCTGCACCTTCCTCTCCATCACACTATCAATGCCTTATTCAGGTCCTCATCATGTCTAACCTGAAATACGACCATCAACTGATTGACCTAACCATTGCTGCCCAGGCTTCCCGATCCATCTTCCCCACTTCCACCAGGGAGATTTCTCTGTAGAGCACAAACCTGACCAAATCACTTCATGTTAAAGATCACAGATATTTCACATGGCCAAAAGGACTAAACATAATCTGGTGCCAGCTGCTTAGCCTCTGCTTCCTCTCCTTACACCTCACACATCCTTTATGCTCAGCTTCTAAGACTCTTCACTTACAATGAATTTATTTGAATTTTAGGGGCAACGTGAGGATACATATTTCAGTGGAACCATGTCCTCTGCCATCCATAGCTGTCATCCAGCAAATGTTTATTGAATACCCACTACTCTATTAGCAAATGATCATAACTCTCCTCCCTCTTACATTATCCATTATTTGGACCTGAGGTAAAATGTTGAATTGATCAAAAGTATTTCTCACATTTTTGGTCTTTATTTGATGGAAAATGCTCAATAAATTGGACAATTCACTGGACTTGAGCTTAAGATCTACTATTGATTGATATTATTATTTCATGTATTCAAAAAATACTTACTGAGCACTTACTATATGCGAGATACTGTTCTAGACACCTGGGATACAAAAGAGATAAAATTTCCTGTTGTCATGAGCTTTCCTTCTAGAAGGGAAAGACAGGCAATGAACAAATAAGTAAAATACAGCATTTTAAATGACAATAAGTGCTACAGAAAATGAAAAGCAGGACTGGGGACAAGGACTGCTTGGAGAAGATTGTAATTTTAAATAAAGTGGTCAGGAAAGGCCACACGGACAAGGTGATGTTGGAGAAAAGATCTGAAAGAAATCGAGGTTTGCACCATGTGGTTATCTGTGAGAGGCGTCTTCCAGGGAGAGAGGACCCTGAGGCGGGAGGGTGTTTGATGTGTTCTAGTAACAGCCAGGAGGCTAGTGCCCATAGAACCACATGAATAACAGTATGTGTTGAATGATGAGTCCGATTGTTTCGTGATAAAACTGATAATTACATGGATCCACTTTTTACAGAGCAGGCAGCCCTAAGACCTCCTCAGAACAGGAAGCTAAGAAGCAGTAGGAGAAGATCAAACCAGGCTCTGTTGCTGTTTAGTGAACACCATGACCACTTGGGCTAGAACTTACTCTGAGAGATGCTTAGAGCCCAGTCATTTCCCTAACGTTGGTTATTTTTGTCACTCCCCATCTGCTATCTGAAGAAGGGAGATATAAAAAGTCCAAGACGCCAAAAGAGGTTGCTTGCTTACTTCAAAAACAGCAGGGAGGCCAGAAGCTGGAAAGGTTTTCCATCGTTCTAACAGCCACAGGGCAGTGGGGGCTGCTGATCTCGAGAAGTAGGTAGCAGCAGTGAGGGAAGAATTGAACTAAATTCCCATGTGTCGGGGTCAAAAGGCAAGGAAGAAGAGATGAGGGCTGGCCAGGGAAGAGGACCGCACTCCAGGGTTTGACTGGCAGGTGTTCATGAGACCTCTGGCAAGTTTTGCGACTATTTAGCAGGAGGACTCCAGCTCACTGGTTACCATGCTTGCCCTTCTGAAATAGAAGCTATTTCCTGCACTGAAGAATTTAATGATTGAAACCCAGATTGTCAGATAAAGTTACTGATTTGTGCTTCTCCAGAATATTCCAGTAAAAGAAAATAGTGCATACCACTGCATTTGTCTTTGCTTTTCTAAGCATTATTTTTTAAAGCAAAAATAAAACATGCACATCATTTCTAAAGTTAAATTACACCGGGTTTATGGCAGAGGAAAAAAAATCACCTCTTTTTTCCCCACTCCTCTTTGTTGACATTCACTATCATCTCCTTTCGCTATTTTTTTAAAATCTATATCTCAAAACTTTCAAATAACACAATCACACAGCTATTTTTCCAGTTTTATATGTTATCTATTAAATTCTCTCTTGCCCTCTTCCTAGTTCTCCTATTATCTCTCATTCTCCTAAAATAGTTATATGACTCTTGGGTTAAATTGATTCTCAGTGATTACTAATTATAACGACTTAAATTTTATTCCCAGGTAAGTGATAATGTCCACTAGCATCATCTTTCCTCTCGCATCACTTTCCCTCAATCTCTGCCTTACACTCTACTGTTTTTGTTGTGGTTGATGAGAATGATGTTTGTTTTGTTTTGTTTGTTTTTAAAGCTTACATTTCCCTGTCTTCGATTCTTTGTGCACACTTTTATGTCTCATGGAAAATTCCTCTCCCACCCTTTCTCAGCCCTCCACTCCTCAGTCCACACAGGTTACTCAGCGTTTCCATCTTTAACTCTACTGTCCTCTGGGAAATCCTCCTTGACACTCCAGCCTAGGTTAACCTCCTTGGGATATGCCTGTCACACTGCACTTCTTTAAAACACTCATCCTAGCCATCAGGTTTCATAAGGATAGGATTGTGTTGGTCTCCTTTCTCAGCACCAAAACACTTTTAGACACATACTAGACTTTAAATAAATATTTGTGGAAGAAAGGGAAGGAGGGAGAGAAAAGATGAATGAAGGAGGAAGGAAAGGGCTCAAAGAGACAGAAAGAGAGAAGGAAAGGGAAAATGGATAGACTTACTATCCAATTTAGTGACTATTCTCATCTCATAACACATTAAGTACACCTTTCTAAGGATTTTGGTCAGCTATGGCTACAAGGAGTCGAGGTCAGGAGTTCAAGATCAGCCTGACCAACATGGTGAAACCCTGTCTCTACTAAAAAATACAAAAACTAGCTGGGCATGGTGGCGGGTGCCTGTAATCCCAGCTACTCGGGAGGTTGAGGCAGGAGAATCACTTGAACCTGGGAGGCGGAGGTTGCAGTGAGCTAAGATTGCGCCATTGCACTCCAGCCTGGGTGACACAGCAAGACTCCGTCTCAAAAAAAAATTTTTTTTTAATCTGCTTTTCTTAATTTCCTTTGGTTTCCAGATAATCATGGATATGCAGATAATCATGGGAGCCAGTCACCCTCCTAAGTGCCCCTAAATAGGTTGAGAGGGGCTGGGGGCAACACATCAGACCATTTATCTTTCATCAGAATACCATGTCATGGCTACGATGCCACTCTGTCCTGCACAATTTCCATGAGGTATATTTGCCCATAACGAAGTTGCTATCTTTATTTTTTGTCCTTCTTTCAGCACTACCTGAGGGAAGCTGTTTCTGTTTTTGTTTTTTTGGCAAATTTGACATTGCCAGCATAATGAGCCATCTTGCACTGAGCGTGAAAATCCCTACTGTCTTTATTAATTTATTCATGAATAACACATGCATTGCCAATTCTTTAGGGAAATTAGGGCATCTATACATACACATCAGCCTCTAAGCACAATAGAGAGGAGGGTAGCTGAGCTCTGCCAGGTCCAGGACCCTGGTGCCTATGGAAGATGGAGCATAGTTCTGGCTCAGAGTATGACAGTATTCCCTGCATCTCATTCTCTTATTTTAAAGATGAGGAAATAAAAGTCCACAGAAGTAGGGTTACTTATCCAATGGGGTCATGTCTGTATCAGAATTCAGTCCCCTGACCCCGAGTTTGGTGATCTTTGAGTGAGCATAAGGTGCTTTATGCCATGATGCATTATGGTCAGGAGGAGAAGAAGGTAAAAGCCTGATGAAAATTTCATGCACAAGCCATAGAAACAGAGATGTTTCCAAGGAAAACAATTTAACTTCTCACTTCTGATTTAGTAATTAATCAGCATGTGTCAGTAGAAGATGCAAGACAGATTATCAAATTTTCCTAAATCAAGGGCATGTTTTTAAGCCTGACTCTTCTAGTTCAGGGAATTATTTGGCCAAATAGCCAACAGATTTTGGGCAATAGTATACATTTCTGAGATTATGTAGATAAGGTTAGGTGAGATAATAGGGAAAGAGAGAAGAAGAGAAACAGTGCAATTTTTACATTAAACAAGTCTTCGCTGGAGTAGTAAGACTATTTCTTTCTAACATAAGCAACAATAGAAGCTTTCTTAGGGCTTTCAGCCTCAGTGTTTTTCATTATTATGTAAAGGAAGAATCTATAAGCTGCTTTTCTTTAATCCTAAAAGCACCCATAAAGATGATTAGAACTTACCTTCATCGACATTTCAAAAACAGCATTTTTCTAATCTAAAAACACTGAGTTTATAAATGACCTGTGCTGTTACTGCCATCTTTGTTAGCCAGCCCCTATTGGTATGGCCTCAAGGAGCCAAAACATTTCTATACTTCAGAACCAAAGGATTCATGGGATCCATGGGCTTGCCAAGTTCCTGTTGCCAGATGGAGAAAAAAACAAACAAAGTGGTTGGTGAGTCACATTAGGGCACAAAAGACTATTGGGGCTTGTATTAGTCTGTTCTCACACTGCTATAAAGAAATACCTGAGACTACGTGATTTATAAAGAAAAGATTTAATTGGTTCATCGTTCTGCAGGTTGTACACGAAGCATGGTGCTGGCATCTGCTCAACTTCTGAGGAGGCCTCAGGAAACTTACAATCCTGGCAGAAGGTGAAGAGGAAGCAGGCTTGCCTTACATGGCCAGAATAGGACAGAGAGAAAGGGGGGAGGTGCCACACATCTTTAAACAACCAGATCCCAGGAGAATTCACTATCCTGATGACAGCACCAAAGCGGATGTTGGTCAACCATGAGAAACCGCACCCCAGGATCCAATCACCTCCCACCAAGCCCCACCTCCAACACTGAGGATTAAATTAAACATAAGATTTGAGTGGGGACAGAGATCCAAAACACATCAGGGCTTGTTTAGCTTCATATGCTGTGAGAAGCCCTGGACACTTGCTTTCATGCTTTCTCACTGCTCTTGAAAGAGCAGGAGCCCAGGGCTGGTCCAACCTCACAATCTCCCATGCATCCCAGCTGTACCAGTCATCCCCATCTTCTCAGTGGGCATGTAAGAGAGCCTCCCTCCAGGGGCATCCACTCAGTTCTTTCCTCTCTTACATGGCCCCTCACTTTTTCAAAGTACACTGTCTCTACCAATGAACCCTGTATTTATTCATTGAAATCCTCCTCTCCTGCATAGCGAGCATGAAAATGTAGATAAAGCTCAAAAGACATGGGAAGGGCTTTATACCTACATCAGAATATATTTTTACTAATTTATCCACTATCTCTAATTTTCTCTCCCTTCTGTAAAGTCTTGTTCCTGGCCCTAATCCCATTTTATTCCTTTATACTTTCATTAATTTATCCAACACATATGTATTGGGTATTTATTATGTCTGTGCAGTCTGTAGTTGCAAAATATAGTCTCAAAAGAGATTTGGGCAGAGTCTGGGACATTTGTCCCACAAGCCCCAATTTTATTTCTGTCCCTATCTCTACCTCTATCTCAATAGATAAATAGATAATCTTTAGAACAGCCACATTATGGATTAATTAGATGTTTGTGGGCTGGCCTGGGTACACAATCATTCTTTATGATGGTGATCCTCAATCTCTGCTCCCACACAACTCTGAAGATTCATGAGTTAGTCCTGTCTCAATTACAGTGAAGAGTTGAGGGAGAGAGGAGTTGAATCTATACTCTTGGAATATATTACCAATTTAAAAATTTCTGGGCCAGGTATGGTGGTTCATCCCTGTAATCCCAGCACTTTGAGAGGCCGAGGTGGAAGGTTTGCTTGAGCCTAGGGGTTTGAGACCAGTCTGGGCAACATAGTGAGACCCTGTCTCCACAAAAAAAGGAAAAAGGGGAAAAAATAGAATTTTCCTCATTAATATTTCTTAAATCTTTGCCAACTATTGCTTCTTATCTGCAAGTAAGCCTAACAGATGACAGAAAAATTACCAATGATGAATTAACAGGGAATCTAAGATATAAATGGAAAAACTATTTTCATGGATGTGTGTGCTCTTGGTTATGATTTGACATTATATCCATAGGCTTAATGCATATTTTTGATTAGTTGAATGTTACTACTTCCTGTGATGAAATTAAATATGTCAGTATTTCATGGTGTTCTGTGAAGAGCACCATGCCATTCATGTGTGCCACCATCTGAATAAATTTGAGAATCTCTTCCGTATAGTACATTTTCAATAAAATAATAAATATTAATAAATAACAGTTCTGCCGTTAATAAATAACTAACTGAAAAATGAACCTTTGGAGGTTAACTAGTTCACAGTAATAAAGCTACATAATACTTGTTTGTGCTTTCTAGTTTCTAGACATTTCACTTGCATTATTGCATTTCAGGGACTACAATCTATCTCCATATTCTGCTTGAGGAAATCAGAATACAGAGAATTTGAGTGGATTTTTCAAGCTCAAACAATTAGTAAGTGCCAGAGGTAGTGTTCAACTTCTCTTCATTTAATGCCAAATCCAGTGTTCATTTCCACAGTTTAAATCATTTTATTTACTATGAAAGAAAAGACTGAACAATATCCAAAGTACTATACAATAATCAAGCCAAGAGAAGAAATAGTAATGCACCAAAATCACGCCCTAAAATCATCAGATCCCTTGAAATATTGGAAGTCACGATCAGCTTACATTAATTTCAACCTTGTTAACATTTTCTCTAGGAAGGAAGAGATATTAATACCATGAAACAACATACTGAATAATAGAATCTTGAAGTGCTAGTAGAGTCAAAAACCGTTGCAGAGAAGCATTCTATACAACAAAGCAATTTTCACATCTAAAGGAATGATGCAAAGAACATTGCTTTGTTGAATTTTTTAACAGCAAATTCTACCCAACAAATAATTCTGTTCAGCAGGAGTTTTCATTGATTCCTGTTCATATAACAGTCATTCTGTAATGGGAAAATAACTTGATTTTTGTGTGTTTGGGAAAGAAAATCTAGGTTAAAGTTTTATTTTTTTATACTGTCTTAAGTTCATGATCAAGGAGAAATCATTCTAACTCATCTTACATTTTTCCTCCAAAACACAAGCAAGTAATGATCATCTAAAGGGCAACTGGTGAAGAAATTCAAATCTGATCCCCTGCCTTCCCTTCCCATGGGATTCAAAGCACTTCTTTAATTTTTAAAATAATTTTGAGGGAGGGGCAATAAATCTGTTTCAGTTATAGAGCTTGGGCATTTACTTATACAGAAGAGAATACTTAGATAAATCTTGTAGGTTTCTGTGAAGTTCTTTATTTAAAAAAATAAAATCTGTTCTTGTTAAGCCACAGGCTTAGGAAACATTTACCAAGTCAATCAAATGGTCTTGAGAGTGAGAAATATTTGTTCTGTCCCATTTAAAGGTTAGGGTCGAGTAATCATTTTCACTTACTTATTCTAAATGGCAATATTTTAATGTTTGTACCTATTATAAAAGCAATGACATGCTTAAAAATTAAATGATTAGTCCCCAAAGCAGAAAGCAAAAATTCCTCTTTATTAAGAGGCAGGAATATAAAGCAATATTGGCTTCATTTTGGCCTTCTCCCAACTAAGACAGCAAAGAAAAATTTTATCTTTGTTCCAGTATTCATTTACTTCCTATTTCCAATCCTCTTTTCTCTTTTCTTAATAATTATCAATATTAACATTTAGTATAAAGAAAAAATTGTAATGACTGATTTGGATCAAAGATAATCACTGTTTGACTAGGAAATAAGACCACATATATGTTTAGATGGTTTTTAAAAAGACCCAAATAGAAAGATCAAAGTTCCCACCACTAGGAAATGGTCATCACAACAATGATGAGTCCACAATGGACTTTAGGAAAGTGGAGATGATAAGGAAACTACCTGGTGATAGCTTTGTTAGCAGGGAATAGTGATTAGCCCATGGATCCTAAGAAAATGTTTTGAGAGAGGGGGATCGTGGATAGGTGATATCTATTAAAGGATACCATGCAGGGAAGCCAGAAAGTAAGATAACAGAGAGCAAGATTCTGGATGAATGAAGCACGGAGTTTCACTGCAGGATTTGTAAGTGTCCCTGAAGAATTTAAAAGATGGTCAGTGACTCCAGGGTTCCTATTACTGACATCTGATAGCATTGTCCTTTTTTATACACGGTGATTAGGTAACTAGAATCTTTACTAGCAGGAGGACCCCAGGCTATTGTCTAGATTTTGGGAGGGACTTATATTCGCTTGGCTATTGGCCAAATAAAAATACATGTGAAAGATCTTTGTAAACTGAAGAATGCTGTAATATCATCATTATTGGAATGTCAATGTTTTGGGAATCATTGGCACAAGGATTACGTGTAAAGCTTTTTGCTGATACACGGTCCTTGAGCTTCTTGAACTCTTGATAAACTCGTCTCCATCATGTGAAACTCCTGTGCTGTTTCAGGTTCATCAAGAACATTATGCCAACTCAACTAATTCCATTTTGTTAATGTTCCAGTGCAATACCATGGATATTAAGTATTAGATTTCTACATGACTGTTGATGTGGTCCAAAATATTTTCATGAGCAATATAGAGCAGCTTAGATTACTCGATGAATATTTAAGCATTTGGACATTACCTCATGAGTCACCTAACGTATTCGTTTCAGCTTAGAAGTGACTTTCAACTTGCCCACCAACAATAACAAATGTTTATTGAATATCTATGGGTCCAGCACTATATTAAGTGCTGAGAATACAGTGGTAAACAAGCTAGAAATAATCCCTGCCCTCAAGAAACTCAAAAGCTAGTAAACAAAACAGGCAATAATAAGGAAACAAATGGTGGAATTACAAAATTTTTGAATGCTGCTGCAAAAAAATCACACAGGGTGATGGAGATGGAGAATAACAGAAAATGAATATCTAAACTGTCAAAAGATTTATACTTGGTCTTGCCCATTTTTTGTTTGTTTGTTGTTTTAACTTATTTTAAATTGCCTCATTGAGATAAAATTCACATACCTTCAAATTCACCCATTTAAAGTGTACAAGTCAACGCTTTTTGATATATTCCCAGGGTAGTAAAACCCCAATATCTAATCTTGAAACATTTTTAATCACCCTTGAAAGAAACCCCACACTGATTAGCAGCCACTCCCCATTTCCCCCCAGCTCCCCCAAGAAACCACTAACTTTGTTTCTGTATCCATAGATTTAGCTATTCTGAACATTTCATATAAATGGAATGATATAATATGTGGTCTTTTGTGTCTGGCTTCTTTCATTTAGCACATGGTTTCCAAGGTTCATCTATGTTGTAGCATTTATCGGAATTTCATTGCTTTTAAAAGCTGAATAATATGTCATTAAATGTACATACCACATTATGTTTATCCATTCATCTCTTGATGGGCATTTGGCTTGTTGTTTGGCCATTAAAAATAATGCTGCTCTGAACACAAGTGTACAAATATTTTCATTCTTTTTTGTGGACAAATAATATTTCATTACGTGAATATAACATTTTATTTATCTATTCATCAGTGGATAAGCACTGGGTTGTTTTCACTTCTTGTCTGTTATGAATAATATTGCTATGAATATTCATGTACACATTGTTGTGTGGACATATGTTTTGTTATTTAGCTTGGATATACACCTAAGAATGAAATTGTTGAGTCATATGATATCCCCATGTTTAACATTTTGAGGACCTGCTAAATAGTTTTCAAAAAAAGTTGCAATAATTTATACTCCCACAAGCAATATATGAGGGTTGCAATTTCTCCACATTCTCTCTAATGCTTGATATTGTTTGACTATAACCATCTTAGTGGATGTAAAGTGGTATCTTGTGGTTTTGAGTCACATTTCCCTAAAGGCTAGTGAGCACTTTTCATGTGCTTATTGGCCATTTGCATATCTTCTGTGGAGGAATGGCTATTCAAATGCTTTTCCGATTTTTGAAATTTGGTTATTTGTGTTTTCATTTTTGAGTTCTAAGAGTTCTTTACATACTGTGAATATAAGTCTCTTATATTTCCTTTCCTTCTATACTTGACCTTTCATTTTCTTGATACTATCATTTACAGCAAAAAAAAAAAGTGTTAAATTTGAAGTCCAGTGTATCTATTTTCACTTTTTTCACACATGCTTTTGGTGTCATATCTAAGTAACCATTACCCAACCTAAGATCATAAAGATTTAATCCAATGTTTCTCCTTAGACCTTTATAATTTTAAATTTTTTTAATTTTTATTTTATTGTTATTATTATTATTATTATTATTATTTGAGACAGTATCTGGCTCTGTCACGCAGCCTGGAGTACAGTAGCACCATCTTGGCTCATTGCAACCTCCACGTTCTGGCCTCAAGCAATCCTCCCACCTCAGCCTCCTGAGTAGCAGGGACTACCGGTGTGCACCACCACGCCCGGGTAATTTTTGTTTGTTTTTCTGTAGAGACGGGGTTTCACCATGCTGCCCAGGCTGGTCTCAAACTCCTGGGCTCAAGCCGTACACCCGCCATAGCCTCCCAAACTGCTAGGATTACAGGCGTGAATCATTGCTATAATTTTAAATTTTACATTTAGGGCTGGGCGCAGTGGCTCACGCCTGTAATCCCAGCACTTTGGGAGGCCGAGGTGGGCGGATCAAGAGGTCAGGAGATAGAGACCATCCCGGCTAACACAGTGAAACCTTGTCTCTACTAAAACTACAAAAATTAGCCGGGCAGGGTGGCACATGCCTGTAGTCCCAGCTACTCGGGAGGCTGAGGCAGGACAATCGCTTGAACCTGGGGCGGAGGTTGCATTGAGCCGAGATCGCGCCACTGCACTGCAGCCTGAGCGACAGAGTAAGACTCAGACTAAAAAAATAAAAAATAAAAAAAATAAAAACAATTTTAAAAATTACTTTTAGGTGTAGGACCCTTTTTTGAGGGTTTTTTTTTTTGTTTTTTTTTTTTTGTAATTTTTGTATGTGCTGTGAGACAGTGGTCCAGCTTTATTCTCTTGTATGTGAATATACATTGGCACCACCACTGCTCATTAGAAAGACTGTTCTTTTCCTCTGTTGAATTCTCTTGGCACTCTTGTTGAAAATTGATTGGCCATAAATGTAAAGATTTATTTCTGGACTTCCAATTTTATTACATTAATCTATTAGTCTGTTCTTATGCCAATAACACACTGTCTTGATTACTGCAAGTTTGTAGTACGTTTTTATATCAGGAACTGTGCGTCTTCCAACTTTGTTCTTTTTCAAGACTGTTTTGACTATCCTGGGTTCCTAGCATTTTCAAATAAATTTCAGGATTAGATCGACAAGTTCTGCAAAGAGCTAGATATCATTTTAATAGGGATTTTGTTAAATCTGTGGATCAATTTGGGTCATATTGTCATCTTAATAACATTAAATCTTTTGATTCATGAAAATGAGGTGTCAGAAGACTACATAGAGATATTTAGATATTCTTTTTTCTGTCAACAATATTTTTAATTTTCAGTGTATAAGATTTGCCCTTCTTATAAGGATAAAATCTATCCTTAGTATTTTATTCCTTTCAATGCTGCTGTAAATGAAATTGTTTTCTTAACTTCATTTTCAAATTGTTCATTTATATTGTATGGAAATACAATTAATTTTTGTATATTGACTTTGTATCCTGCAACTTTGCTGAACTTGTTTACTACCATCAGTTATTTTTGGTGGCTTCTTTAGGATTTTCTGTATAAAAGATCATATCATCTGTGTTGCCTCATTTTTCATCTTTAATTAGCGGAACAGATATAGAAAGAAAAAGAATTTAAGAAATTATAAGCAAATATTTGAAGTAAATTTATTCTTTGTATCACCAGGGACCAATTTTGTGATTACTAAAAACATACAATTTAAAGAAAAATATATTTGGGTGCAAAGTCAAGAAAAATATTGTAAATAAGCATAGTTATTCAGCAACAGAGTAGGCTGCCTAGCGAGGTAGTGAACACTCAATAACTAAAGGTGTTCACTCAACAACATAGCTGTTCAGGGTGTGTTATAGAAGGGATTTCAACAACACAGCTGTTCAGGGTGTGTTATAGAAGGGATCTGAGCATCAGGAAATGAACTGGACTGCGTGATTTCTAGTCTCTTCCAATTTTGAATGTATGTTACTAATTCATTATATTTTACTAACTACTTTTATGTAGATATTTAACCACATAAATGCTATGAACAAGGATCAGTAAGATTTCCTATTTAATAATAAAAGCAAGACCACAGTGTGTTTCTGCATACAGTTATGAGTTTTCTTCTGTGGGTACAAAAGTGGTTTCTATTATCAACCCTGCAAGGTCTAGGTTATGTAGCATTTCAGTAGGTCTTAAATTTTCCAGGAGCCATTCATCCCTGGGAAGAATTATTATCAGACATCTAAGGTATATGAATACTAATATTATGCATCTCCTTTCAAAGTGCTTTCACTCTTAAAATATCTCCATGAGCTTTCAAACAACCCCCACTCTGCAAGGAAACTTAGAGCTCATTGAAGAGATTTATTCCTGCAATCTGGCTATATTTAACATCCATGGTGGAACAGCTGTGGTTCCACGGTGGAAGTAACAGAAATGGACACTTAAGCAAAAGGGAAGTTATTGGAAAGAATTCAGGGCCTCACAAAATTGATGGAAGTAGGAGACCTAGATAGTAAAGGAACATCAGAAGGCTAAGACCCAGAAGCATACAATTGTCTCATACCAAAATGTATATGGTTATTACTCCATACTTGCCACCATAAAGAATTCTATTCAGCTATTTCTTCTTCCGCCCTTGCTTCACACTTTCAAGTTTCAAAGTCCTAAAAGAAAGCCCCCAGTCAGTCTAGATTAGGTCATAAGTTTATTCCATTGAAACATCAGAATGAAGAGAAAAATGCTGTGGACCTCTCAGCTCTATAAATGGAGGCATGCAGAAGGAATTAACCTTGCACACGCACAAAAAATGCAGAATAAGGGAAAGGTAACACCCTTGAAAGAAACTGAAGTACTATTGAAATTAGATGTTGGGTATTCAACCAAAGAACGCCAAATATTCTCTCCACACATGCAGTGCTTTTTTGGATTTATTTAAGAGCTACTGTAGTTGCAATCCTGACAACCTCAGAGATCAGATTTTTCTCTACTATCTTCTCCACAGTAGAGATTTGTTGTGGCACTCTGCCATCTGTTATTTTTTGTCTATAACACAAAGAAATAGAGACAAAGTTTTTGCCTCAAAAATGTTTTTCTTGTGGTAGGACCTTGTCTTTATAACCCTCACCCCAGTCTCAATCAAGTGGCCCAGTTTCTGTTTTAGACCGTTATTTAAAATCCTGACTGTTCCAATATACTAATGAGGCACCATTATCTGAGGGCTGTTTTTCAACTGCCCTGGTTTCTTGTTTGTATTACTACTGTCATCTCTTGGCCTAAATATTTTTTATATTTAATGATGCCTTAGTGCTTCTATCCTAGGCTTTTTAGCAAAGGCAGCTAATTTAAAAATCAAATAAATGAGTCTTTCTGGACTTCTAATTTCTAGCTCAAGGCCAGAACTACTAGACAATTAACTCCTTTAGATTTAAAACAAATAGAATATGAAGTTTAATCATGTATTTAATATAATTCAAAATATAAATGATCAAAATAACGTGAAAGCACTTGTTTTGTTGTTCCATGGGATCACAACAATTAAGAATCAAAGTTTCTCTTTCTTTAACTTTTAGAGAAGAAGAAAGACTTCTTAATTCCCAAAGGTAAAGTCCTCATGAATCATGACTTAAAAGCCAGTTTCTTCAACACCACGCAGGACTATGACTCATACTTTGTCTTTATTTCATGTTGCGATTCCTTAAGAAGGTATAGGTTGGCCAACAGAATTCATCTGGGTAAAGGATGTGAGCCCCAACCTAATCAATATAATCACTATTTTTGTCAGCACTGCCTTTTGTTTTCTTAGCATCTACTAATCAGAGGAAGATGGTTATTTCCACTGGTTCCATCAGCATTTAACTTTCTAAGGACTTACTACTGTGGGCCAAATTTGACTCACTATTTGAGGTTATTAATAGTCTCCATAATGCTACTTCCTGATTGGCTTGCTACCCTGAACTAACATGGAATTCAATCAATGTTTCCGCACTAGAGTGCATTCATAATTTCAGCAAATGTATTTTGAAGCAAGGAATGGAAACCATATGTAAAGTGTAAGAATCAACAAAACTATGTATTTCCTTGGTCTTTGGGTTTGTTTATATCCCTTCTCATCTCAGAAAGAATTCATAGTGCTTCTGTGGCTGTATTTAAATCAGGATCCTTATACAGGGAACATGAGTTGAACCATCCACATTGTCTTTTGAAAAAGGGATTAAACATACCTCTCAGAACCAGTGCATTCCATATTGAAGCAAAGATCACAAAGACTTGTTTCAAAGCTGAACAAGTTTCCACAACTATGCTATTGTCAGGCTACTTCCCATGAGCCACCCTAAGGTCTGCACTAGCAAAAAGCCAGCAAAAGCAAACCATGTCCAGCTTTCTCAATACAGATTATCCAACCAACAGCTTAAATAGGTAACATCTGAGCTTTGTTACTTTACAAATGTAAGTAGAATATATCATAGTATATTTTTAATTTCACAGTAAGTACATCAACAATTACTCTAATTCTACTTACATGTGAAATTATTTTAAAATAAAGAATTTTTGACCAATCAATTTATATTTCAGCTTTATTTCTTTCTTCTCCATTTCATTTTAGTATTCAGATATCTGGTTCCATTTCTGAGAATAATATTATGTAGTTGGACTTAATGCCATCATAGCCAATGGAGAATAAAATATATCAAAACGTTTCTATAGGATTGCTCAGCAAATGAATTACCTATAAAAATAAACACTAGTATTGTTTTGTTCTAACTACACTGTGAAAATGTGTCTTTCCTCACTCAATAAGGGTATTTTCAGGTTCATTATTTCTGCTGAATAATCTAATTCCCTGCTTGTGCCCCAAACTTAAACTCAGACAAATGATGTTCTATTGAAGGCATTTGAGGTTACATTGTGATGGGAACATGGAGAGATAATAACGTCAACCAATATTTGAATATTGCTTTATAATTCACAATGCTTTTCACAGACATTATGCTATATGATACTCTCAAATCACATGATTTTAGCCCAGGGAGAAACTTTAGATATAATATGGTCTAACCTCCTCATACTGAATCCCAGAGAAGTTAGTGATTTGAACAACGACTCAAGGTGCATAAGTATGAGAGCCAAGATTGGAATCCAATCCTTAACAATAAAATAGTGAAAATAATCTCACTGAGGTCTCGTGATGATCATAAATTCTATCTGTAGTATTTTCACATGTTGTGACATTTTTTTCAACTATTCCAACATAACTGTTGGGTTTTTTTTTAATAAGAAATTATAACCAAGTGCATTGTAGGAACATGCTTAGCCATGATGATCTGAGCCTCAGGTCCCTCATCTGTAAAAGATGGCTAATTTGAACATATGCCCTCTCAGGACATGCTGGGCCTTCGTAGCCTGTGTGCTGCTGTCATTTCTTTCAGCCCATTTTGGTGAAGTATATTTAGTTTACTGACTTAGAATATAAAAGATGCCCAGATGATGGAAATAAAGAGACATTCTTTCCAGATGCAACAGGGGGTGTTATCATTAGAAATGGGAGGTGGTTCTTCAAATCTATCTGCCAATATCTGGCTTGATCTCACTTTTGGTTTAGTACAGGCAAATAAAATAGTAGGACAGACACAAATCTCTAGGTCAGAGGCAGAAACTCTCGAGAAGTCCATATGGTTATTCATACCAGTAAAGGTAACTAATGAAGTACAAATAGCTTTTCTTGTTTACCCTGGAAATCCCTTCATAGGCGGCTTGTTAGTTGGTCTCAGATTGTTTGGAAAGTCCAAGAACCAACACAGATGAAGTGCATTAATAGATAGTGGTGGCAACAGCCAGGGTTGAAATGCTAGTGTGTTCTTAGAGTGACTGAACTGTGCTTGTCAAGGAGGGAAGGGTTGTGGAGACCCATTCACCCATTGACCCATCCACCTGACCTTCTCTGACACCTCAGGAGGTATATCTGGGCCCTGTCCCCCAGTGAAAATTCTGCTTAATCCCAAAGTCTTGAGATGTGAGGATTCCTACCCACTGATGTTTGATGATGGGTAGGCACTGAAGGCATCCCCTCAACACACACCCAGAGTGCAGGTATTCCCCTCCCCTAACTTTCCTGCCAAGAGTCTCAATTTACCAGCAAAGAAGTTCAACCTGGGCCACATGGCTGATTCATGATAAGAAGTGTTCTTCAGGAAGAAGCCTCTCCTTACTGTTATTCAATGATGTGAAATTATAAAACTGGAGTCCAAGAAATCATGAGTGGCAAGACCCAGTGTATAAATCAGTCCCTGACTTCCATATCTGTGCTTTCCATAAGATGTCACCAGCTCTCTTGTTGCCTGACATTTAACACTCACAGAGCAATGAGTCAGACAGGCTGGAATAAAACATCAGGCACCTGGGTTTCCTTGTTAACTGCCTGGTAATCATTTGAAACACCACCTCCAGTACCAAGAAACAACAGTCCCTGATGGTGGAAGAATTGGGGCACAAAATCTTGGTATGGAGCATTATGTTAAAATCCCAGCCTTCTATCCCCATATGAACAGTGACCTTAAAAAGAAAATCATGAGATTGAGTCATTATTAACATCCAAGTCTTGTAAACTCTTATTTATTAAAAAGAAAATCATGAGATTGAGTCCTTATTGACATCCAAGTCTTATAAACTCTTAATTATACTTTAAATTCTAAGTCCAGCAGCTTAATCACCTGTTTTTAGATTTAGCTGTTGGCTACTGAGAGCTTAGAGATTGTGTAGTTTGTTCAGGCAGCCCTAGTAGATTAAATGCCACTTATCATCAGAGAAAGATTGAGAGAGATACAAAAAAAAAAAAAAAAAAAAGGAGAGAGAGAGATTGGAAAGAGAAGTAATTGTTGTTTGAGCTTACTATTTATATTTCCTGACATTAATTGGTAGCACCATAGAAAGTACCAAAAAGTCAACCATGTACTGATGTTAGAAATATAATTTCCAAGTGTAAGTACCACAGTATTCTGGATATCTTGTGTTTCACTTGACGTCTTCAGAATTATGCAAGTGATTAACAAAAAAGCCCAATAATATACCCATCTTTTAGTCCATTAGTTTTTGTTTTCAAGTATCAGTTATTAAGCGCTCACTACATGCCTAGTACTGTGGTGAGAAATTTACTTCCATAATCTTACCTAATCCTCACAACAATTATTTAAGATAAATATTATTATCTCATTTTTTTTTTTGAGACAGAGTCTCGCTCTGTTGCCCAGGCTGGAGTTCAGTGGCGTGATCTTGGCTCACTGCAAGCTCTCCCTCCCGAGTTCACACCATTCTCCTGCCTCAGCCTCCCGAGTAGCTGGGACTACAGGCACCCGCCACCACGCCCGGCTAATTTTTTTTTGTATTTTTTTAGTAGAGACGGGGTTTTTCACCGTGTTAGCCAGGATGGTCTCGATCTCCTGACCTCATGATCTGCCCGCCTCGGCCTCCCAAAGTGCTGGGATTACAGGCGTGAGCCACTGCGCCCGGCCTATTATCAGATTTTTTTTTTTTATTATACTTTAAGTTTTAGGGTACATGTGCACAATGTGCAGGTTTGTTACATATGCATACATGTGCCATGTTGGTGTGCTGCACCCATTAACTCATCATTTAGCATTAGATATATCTCCTAATGCTATCCCTCCCCCAAAAATGTGGCACATATACACCATGGAATACTATGCAGCTATAAAAAATGATGAGTTCATGTTCTTTGTAGGGACATGGATGAAGCTGGAAACCATCATTCTCAACAAACTATCGCAAGGACAAAAAACCAAACACCACATGTTCTCACTTATAGGTGGGAATTGAACAATGAAAACACATGGACACAGGAAGGGGAACATCATACACCAGGGACTATTATCTGATTTTAAAGGAGAAAAGTGAGACAACTTTCTGATCTCACACAGTAATTAGGAATTTAAACTCAGAGTTGTCAGATGCCAGAGGCTACCCTCTAAAGCAGTACACTAGACCTCTACCCCAAAATGAACCTGATATTGATAGAATCTCAGTTATTGCATTCTGACATTATTGATTATCTTTGTAAACACTTATTATTTTCACTGCTTTTTCCTAGTTATTAAAGAAAATCTTGATGCTAATGAAGAACACTGCACTCCAATTTGTCACTGAATTAATTTCCTGAGTAAGGAGGAGAAGGCGGTATTATTTTCAGGACAAAGATTAGCTTCATCGCTGCCAAAAGCTTGGTGTTACACTAGGATGTTAAGGATGTGTCATTTTGGAAGTGAATCACGGACATAATCAAATTCCACTTCTGGCAGCAGAGAAGAGAATACAGCTGTGTATAACTCTGAGCTGGTTCTCTTATTCACATACACCATCTGCTTTCTGTTGCTTTAGATAAAATTTTTTATTTCAGGATTTAAAAATGCTTTAAATTCAATAATTATCTAACTAGTGAATCATGTGAAAAAAAACAAGATAGAGACAGCATAATGCTTTGTCTTCTAGTCTCTTCTTGTCTAATGGTATTTCAGTAATGAGGTCTAGATACATGGTGACATAACAGGTATTCCTTTTAATTATCAGCCTGAGACAGAATAAGAATGGGACTTTCCCCCAACCATGTCCCATCAAGGACTGCAAGCTGGTGAGGGGAAGGGCTCCTGGCCAGCAGAGACCCCAATCAGATCATTCAGACCCTGTATCATAATCTTGTGCATGGTGCCATAGCCACTGACTACAGGACCTTGAAGAAGCTAAAATAAGCAATTCCCACCATAAATCTTGCTCAAGAGAGTCCACCCTAACTCCCACATATGCACAAGACCAGGAGATGACCAACCCTTAACCTCAGCTTCATTACTAAAAATCACATACTAAAAATCACACCCAGGGGTAGAGACTTAACATGCAAATGAGACATGCAACATATGAAGAAGCATGTTATCAAACTGCCCAAGTGCTAACAGTTCCCTGCCTCTGCATACCCAAACACCATTCCTTTCCCTCTGCAGCCCTTTTAAAACTGTCTTTTCATCTCCCTCTGGGGAGCCAGCCAGAAAATTCTCTCTCTCTGGTGCTGCCTCCTTTATGCCCTGGTGTAAGTTCCAATAAAGACTTGTCTGGGAAAACTCTTTGGGCCTCATGTCAACTTATATTGCATTGAAGGTCCAAGAACCCAGGGTCAGTAACAAGCCAGCCTTTAGAGTCAGTTGCTCTGGCAAGACCAAGCATTTTGGGGAAGACCTTAACTCTTCCAGTTCAGTCCTGGCAACTCCTTGGGATATTCACATAAATGGTTCAATGCACCGAGCACAGAGACAGCTTGAGCCAGGGGGTCTTTGCCCTGGCCAGCTGTAAGGTTATAACTCACAGTTCAAAGTGAGTGTGAGACTCTCTCAAGCCAAGGTTGGTTTTATCCAATCAAGAAGAACCTTCAATGGAGATCTCTGGTCTCTACCAAGAAAAATTCAGGTCATTCAGAGCAGTCCAGCAATTTCAGGAGCAAAAATAATCAGGCTAGCTCTAGTTCCTAAAAGACGTGAACTTCTGCAAGGTATTTCATCTCTCTGGGTCCTGACTGCTCATCAGTGAAATGAAAAAAAAATACCTTCCTAAACCTCTTATGAATTTAGGAGGCTAAGATGAAATAATAAGCGGGAAACACCTTTGAAAGTGCTTTATTCCAGGTGGTGGTGACATCATTAGTATTGTCTATTTGCTGCTGATGACCATCCCCTTATAGGCGATCCCTGGACAGCTGTGGATTTTGAAAGTTCATTATATTCTCCCAAGGTTGCAAATTCAGGTAAAGAACCAATATGCATTAACTGGTCACAGGCAAAGAATCTTTGTGGGCAGCAGCTTTCAATCTTTTCACCACTCCGACGTGTGTATCAGATGACTTTTACATTTTACACATAGCTAGATTCCTATAGATATAAAACAGCAACCTAGTTGTACACACATGCCTTTCTTTCCCACTTCAAAAAGTAAGTGGGTGAAAATGAATCCATCTGTGATATTGTGAAATATATATTTGGTCTTCTTTCTTATTTCCTGGCATAGAACTTCTAAAATCCTTGGAATCCCTCAAGTGCTATCTTTTTGTATGCTAATGGTGACTGACAGCTTTAAGATGAGGGCTGGTCACAGGAAAAACAAAAATATGAATGGGGGGTGGGACTGACAGTCCCCTCCCCAATCTCTCCTCTGGGGATAGGGGAGGAGCTGAAAGGCAAGTTGGTCACCTATGGCCAATGGTTTAATCAATGCCTAACTAATGAATCCTCTTTAAGAACTCAAGAGAACAGGGTTCGGAGAGCTTCCAAATAGCTGAACACGTGGAGGTTATTGGAGGGTGGCGCTTCCAGGGAGGACACGGAAGCTCCTTAACACACTCTTTCACTTCTACTGAGAGAGGCAGGATGCAGAGAAATCCTAGGCAGACAGGGGCAGATCCCTGGTGAAACCCCACCTTCAAGCCGAAAAGCCTGAAACCCGTGGCCCAAAGTGAGAACTTCTATCACTGTTTGCCTGCTGTCTCCTGATTGGTTCTTTCCAAATGATGTCTTTTTACCAATCAAACGTTGTCTTTTCCAAAACCACCTACGGCCTTCCCCATTCCCCATCCTGTGCTTATAAAGACCCCAAATTCAGTCAGTAGAGAGACAGAAGCCACTTGACTGGAGAGAGGTAACTTGACTTCAGAGGGGCAACTGGACTTCGGAGGAGAGATGGTTTAACTTTGGAGAGGTGGCTTGATGTCAGGGAAGAGCCAGCAAGAGCCAGCTGGACTTTGGGGGAAGATTACCTGCCCACCCCATCTTCTCTCCAGCTCTCCTCTCCTCTGAAAGCCATTTCCATTGCTTAATAAAATTCTCCACCTTCACCATCCTTCAAGTGTTCCAGCAACCTCATTCTTCTTGGACACTGGACAAGAGCTCAGGACCCACAAAGTTCAGGTACCAAAAAAAGGCAGTTGCACTGGCCCTTTGCCCTCACTGGCAGAGGCCAGCTGCCTCATGTGACGAGGCAAGGGGCCCACTGAGCTGGTAACACACTGCTGTCCACAGATGGTGGAGCTAAGAGAACATTGTACATGCACTCTGGGGTTTCAGGGGTTGCAGACACCTCCACCTGGGTGCCACCATGGGGCCTGCATGGAGCTTGCTTCTGCTGGTGCCCAAAGCAGCCAGCTAGATCCCACACTCACTCACGAGCTCCCTCCTGCAAGAGGTTGAGCATGATGGGCCATATAGATGGGGTATCCCCATCACAAGTCCAATAAAGGGGTTGAGAAAAATCATGCATTACTACCTCTCCGTGTGCAACACTTCATCTATATCCTTTGTAATATCCTTTATAATAAAACAGTAAAACATAAGCATTTGCCTGAGATTTGTTCCAGTAAATTAACGAAACCCAAAGAGGAGTCATGGGAACCCCAACTTGAAGCCAGTGGGTCAGAAATTCTGAAGGCCCAGACTTCAGACTGGTGTCTGAAGTGAAGAGGGCAGTTTCGTGGGACTGAACCCTCAATTTGTGGGACCTGATGCTATCTCCAGGTAGACAGTGTTGGCACTGAATTGGAGGACATCCAGTTGGTATCTGATGCAGGATTAATTGCTCACTTGGTGGTGGAGAGAAACCCTTCCACACACACATTTGGTCACAAAAGTCTGTGTTTATTGTGTGGTGTGAGGGCAAAGAAAAAAAATTTGAGAGTTTTTTCCAAACACCATTCTATCTATATTTTAAAAAAGAAATACTTCAACAACTTTAACAGTTATTAACAGCAAATTATTTGTGGCACTATTGTGTTATTAACCCTGGGATAAAAGCATTACTCTAGAGAATAAATTGAACTTTCCTGACTTGGAAGTTCAATTGTTTCTTTCTAATTAGGAGGCATAAAGCCTAATTTAATGCTAAATTACAGTAATTTTGTTGGCTTGAACTTTTTTCTGTTTTCACTTTTCCCTCTTCTTCATGCTTCTGTAACTATTTTAAACAACTTACTATATATTCATTTTATTATAAATGACTAGGATCTCTTTTTGAAAAAAGGTGGATTTAAATCATAGCTGACAAATATATATATTCTGAGATCCTCCAGTTTAATAGTCCAAGCAGTTCATTTATTGCAAATGACTTACAATGCAAATCATGTTCTCAAGTAGGAGAAATAGCTAAATTTGAAATTTTCCACTCAATATGTTTACCATAGAGGAACATAAAATTGACCATTTTCAATTATTTTGAAAACAATGAAATGGAAATAATAATGGCCTTCTCAAGAAGGGAAAGAATAAAGTGTACACTTTTCATTGTGTTTATATTGCAACTGTGAAGTATGCCACACGTGGCTTCTAATGGAACTCTTAAAATTTCCCCTGAGTCATCCCAAACTTTATACTTTTAAAAATGCAGTATCTTTTCAATTAGAAGTGATAGAAGACACCAAATAGTAACCTTACAGAGTAAGAAGCTTATCTGCATGGTTTCCACGTCTAAAAAGGGCAAGAAACTAGAATCAAATCCTGGAAAAATGTTTTACTGTGTACATGGAGATCCTAAGAAAGACAGTGGTCACAAATTGTATGGGAACATGGCCTAATTTTTCAGTTATTTTTGTGGTAGTAGATGGTTTGCAAAATGGCCCCAATCTGATTTTGCCTTGTGTCAACACTCAGTTTCAAATGATTTTGAAGCTTCTCTAGTCAAGAATGGAGTCTTCTCTTCCTATTCGTCCAAGACAGGGAAAGTGGTAGGGAAGTAAGTGGCTGTAGAGATAACGGAAGAAGAAGAGATGGAAAGTGACATAGCAGAAGGGGAGGGCCCATATTTGAATTTGAATTTTGGTAGGCAGTAGTGATAAAGGCTACAACCAGCAGAAGTGATCATGACCAGAAAGAGGTAGGCTTAGGGTTGGAGTTGAGATTTCAACATAACACTGGCTGGAGAATCTGGGCTGGCTTGTCACATGTTTTGCCCAATGCAATGAGGAAGAAGTGATAGGGCACTAGTTCTGAGCCAAGGCCTCCAAATACCTTGATTCTATTCTCTCCTTCTTGTTCCTGTGTCTTTGAGGAAACTAGCCTGTTGGAACACAAGATCACACAAGGAACAGGGCTGAGTTGTCCACCTGAGATCATCCTAGACCTTTCACAGCTGACCATAGACCCATGAGCAAGCCTAGATGACAGCAGCTGACCAGCCTGCTTTTAAACTTATTAAAAATAACAAATTCTGTCAGTTTGTATTTCACACTATCCAAGAGTTAAGAATGGCAGAAAATCATTACACTAATTGCTGACTTCAAGAATTAAGACTCAGAAGTGGTGGAGTTAATTTCCCAAGGTCTGAGCCTACCTGTGACTTAAGCTCTGATCTTCTAGCTCCAAGAGTAGGACCTAAGTTGAAACATGAACACACTAAACTCATTTGCTGTTTCCCGAATGCCATTGAAATAATACCTTTAACTCAAAATATGGAAGCCTTTTTCTTAAGTTTCCTTGGGCTTAAAATTCTCTAAGAGACTCCAAAATGATTTAAAGAACCTTAGATGGGAGAGCTATAATGGGTTGTTCAGGGAAACACAGCTGTTAAGGCAATATTTTCTGCCTTCTTTTGTCATAGTTATCAGAAATTAAATACCATGTTGAATGGATCGTGGCTTTCTCCAGGTATGAGAAGGGTCGAGCATTTTTATACATTTACCTCTGAGCATCAGGTAAACAATATGGAATATACTTCCAAAAGAGCAAGCGAAATGCTGTGTTTCAAACCAACAGAATCCTATTCAGAGCAAAATGTTGCCATACAGCCAAGAATGATTTTGCTCATCAAAAACACACTATCTGTTTTTTAGGTTAGAGCCTCAAAGTTCCATAAAGATTGAGTGGAAGTCTATATAAAGTTAGAGTAAAGTCCATAAAGTTTAGAAAGTCTATAAAGTTGGAGTGAAGCACATCTTGGTAGATAGGCATAAGTACTGACTAAACTGCAAAGATTAGCTTCTATTTCTTGTATTACTAATATCACTTTTGAATCCCACCTTACCTATAAATCAGCTGAGTACAGATGCAACTTCTCAGGAATGGAGGGTGAGCAGTAAGCACTGTGGTGCACAGAAACAAGATCAAGTTTGGAATTGGAGACTTGTGCTTCCTGAATCTTATAGACTGAATTGTGTCCCCTGAAAAGTCATATGTTGTCATCCTAACTCCAGTATCTCAAAATGTGATTATATTTGGAGATGGGTCCTTTAACAAAAGGATTAAGTTAAAATGAGGTCATTACGATGGGCCTATCCAATATGACTGGTGTCATGAAAAGAGGAGAATAGGACATTGACATACAAAAGGAAAATCAAATGAGGACACAGCAGAAGTTGGCCATCTATAAGCCAAGGACAAAGGCCTCAAAAGAAATCAATCCTGCTAACACTTTAATCTCAGATTTCTAGCAATCCAGAACTGCAAGAAAATAAATGTCTGTTGTTTAAGCCACCCATTGGTACTTTGTTCTGGCAGCCCTGCAAAAGAATACACTGAGTTTGAAAGAATACACTGAGGAGATGGTTGATTCAACCACAGCTTCATAATGGAAACACTTAAGGTGTGTAGGTGCAAATAAGTTTTTAAGCAATCAATGTTCTAAGACAGACAAAAATAAAGTGCTGTGAGAGTTTAGAGGAGGGAAAGGTTGGCATTTTTCCTTTACCCAGAAAATCAAAGCCAAAACGAAAAATTACAAAGAACATGAGTTTTCAGGAATTGTTCAACCTGACTTGGAGTATTTAACATTTTTATCTACAGGGCTGCCACCTTCAGCATTTCTATTTTAAAGTAATTTAGAGGGCTCAAAAGATGTAGCATTTGGGAGTTGTGCATTGCATTGTAGGAATTCAATATAGGAATAAATTTGCCATAAATAGTGAGGTATGGATGCTACATGCTAGAAATATAGGTTGGTGCAAAAGTAATTGTGGTTTTGACGTTACTTTTAATAGCAAACACCGCAACTACTTTTGCACTAACCTAATAGAAAGGGGTCTTGAAAGGGATCTCACTCACCTGACCCCTGAGGTTTGGATGGGTAAACTGGAGTCCAGAGATGTTTAGTGACTTGCCAAAGGTCACTCAGTGAGTCCAATAATCCAGGGCCAGAACTGGAAACAACGTAGCTTAGGTTGTTAGAAAAACAAGGTATAGAGCCAGTTATTCTATAAGATAAAAGCAAAATGAGATACATCAATTCACTCCCCAATATAATTAGCAGCCCAATATCTTCGTTGTCTCAATCAGAATAAAATTAATCTCGGTTTACAATTAGAATTTCCTACTATAGCATTTTCATTTGTTCAACAATTAACAGTAAATTATTCTTTTGTTCAACCATTAATAGTAAACTATTTAGCTAATGTCTATAAAAAATACTGCAATGCCTTCTGCTGTTAAAAATCTTACCCTGTAGTCTCAAAATCAATTCTTCCCTCCTTGATGTAGCACCAGGATAACTGAGTTTCCTCCTTTCCAGAAATACTGGAGTAGATTCATGAGTCAGACATAGCTTTGGACTATGGAGCTCAAAAACCTGGTTATAAAACAAAATGCTTTTGTGTGTTTCCACCTCATGAAGGTAACCCTTACCTCTTCATGACAGGCAGTATGTATAATGGTTAGTAGCATGGGCACTGCTACATACCAGCTATGGAAACATGGATCCACTTTTTAAAGAGGTGATGATGGTAACAATGATGCCGTCCTCAAGGAATTTGTGAGGACTCCACTCTCTTCTTGGTTCCTCTGCTACATGGCTACTTCTCCTTCTTAGAATTAATAAAGGGATATTCCTCATTTCTTTAGCCTTAAGACATTGGAGTACTGTTAGTTCCATTCTGGAAACTTCTACATCTTCCTTCAATCAGTAAGTGAGTTCACAACATTCATGTTTGAAATGTCATCTATATACTAATAATTCTTAGATGTATATGTACAGCCTTGGCTTCTCCCTTAAACTCCTGATTCAAATCCTCTGCTCTCTACTTAATATCTACTCAATATTAGTAGATAGCTACTAATCTGCTTATACCCAATTTGCTCAGGCCAAACTCCTGATCCCTCCACACCCATTCCTTACACAGTTTTTCCCAACTGAGTTATGTCACCTACATTCCGTTATTATTCAAGGCAAAAGCTTTGCAGCAATTGTTGGCCTTTTTGTTTCTCTCACTTGCCCTATCCAGCCTATCAGCAATCCCACTGGCTCTACCTTCAAAGTGTGTCCACAATCTGACCCCTACTCACCGCCTTCATCACTGCCACCCAGGTTTAACCCACCTTCACTTCCCCCTTGTATTATTGCAAAAACCTCCTGACTGCTCTTCGTGATTCTGTCCTTGTCTTTCTAAAATCTATTCTCTAGAGAGATGTCTTAGAAACATAACTGAGACGTAGTGACTTTCGTACTCAAAACCCTCCAATGGCTCTTATCTCATGAAGAGTAAAACCCAAAGTCCATCAAATGGCTGGAAAGGGTCCAGCTCCCAGTCATCTCTGACCTCACTCTCTTCTTTTTTTTTTTTTTTTTTTTTTTTTGAGACGGAGTCTCGCTCTGTCGCCCAGGCTGGAGTGCAGTGGCGCGATCTCGGCTCACTGCAAGCTCCGCCTCCCGGGTTCACGCCATTCTCCTGCCTCAGCCTCCCGAGTAGCTGGGACTACAGGCGCCCGCTACCACGCCCGGCTAATTTTTTGTATTTTTTAGTAGAGACGGGGTTTCACCGTGTTAGCCAGGATGGTCTCGATCTCCTGACCTCGTGATCCGCCCGCCTCGGCCTCCCAAAGTGCTGGGATTACAGGCGTGAGCCACCGCGCCCGGCCCTCACTCTCTTCTAATTTATTCCTGCTCATTCTGTTCTACTGTACTGGCCTCCTTGGTCTTCCTTGCATGGGTTCCTGCCTCAGGGCCTTGGCATTTGCTGGAATGACATTGGCTGGACTGACTTTCCCTCGGACATACATGATTCACTCACTCTGTCACTTGTTTCAGCTCGTTCACCAAATGACATTGACTCTGAAAGGCCTTCCCTTACCACAATCCTATCTAAAATAGCACACTTCTTCACTCTACTGTGTTGTGTCTATTTTCTCTTTGCTTCTTATCTGTCTCCTCTCCTCTCTCCTTGAGTACAAGCCAACAAGGGCTTCTTTTTACACTGCTAAGTCAAGCATGCCTGTGATTAATGCACATGGTAAGTACTCAATAAATACTGGTAAAGTAAATAAACAAAAGAATCCTCTTATTCCTGATGAGAAACTTTCAGTGACTTTTCATTGACCACAAAATGACATCCAAACTGTTCCTTTTAGCTTTCAAGGCTTTCCATAATTTACCGTTCCAATTTCATTTTCCCACTAGACACCAAACCTCAGCCTGGCTATTTTCCGAACTCTAAGCCTCTCCTCCTGCACTCTACCCAGATGGTTCCTCACCATCTCGACATGCCCCTTGCTACCTGTCCATCAAAGCATGGCTCACCTGCTATAAACTCCCTCAAACCTTCCCTGATTCCCATAGCCCATGCTGTAGTACAGATGTTCATAGACATGTTTTTCCTTTTTGAACAGAGACTCTTCTTAGCTACTCGTGTCATCCATGCTCAGAGCTGGAACTCCAGTTAAAAATGAGCTCATTAAATAAATGAATTCTAGCCAAGATTCACTTTAGCCAAGAACCTGACAACCTTACAAGCAACATTATGGTTTCTAGATATTTTTCTCATTCCAGTGTTGTAAGAAGGATTTGAAATTTTATTTTTCTGAAGATACATTTTTTGCTCATTATATACACAAAAAGTGGCTGGTCTCCGTATTGTAGATTAAGGAAGCTCATTGAATTAAAATGAGATCATAGGGTCTGTTTTAAGTGACTGGGAATTCAAATGTTAGGATTAAATCTTCAGAGAAAGACTACAAATTAAAGAGCCATTATCCAGATGTTTCTGAATATCTATCTCTACCTATGTCTTATTCAGCTGGTCATTTAGTTAAGTGAAGGGTGCATGTGGCTTCAGCTTTTGACTACCGCTGTCTTTCCTTCTCTAAAGGAAGCCTCATTGAGTACCCAGGCCACACCTAGTTACCTTATCTACTCCACAAATAACAAGCAATACCTCCAACCCCATAATTCCAGCACTGCTGGAAGGTGGGTGGGCTAAGTGGCTCACTCAGTGAGTTGATAGTCTGTCCTGCCCCCCACAGATGGGACTACAAACCAGGCCATGTCTCAGGTGACAGCCAATTTCCAAATGAGGCCAAGAATATTTAGAAGTGGTTACAGCTCTGATTTGGGGTTCGTCTCCTGGAGATGCCATGGTGCCTTTTTAATTTCCTGACATTTTCAGACATGGAGAAAAGAATCTGGCTGATGAGTCACCAATATTAATGGGGTTTTGAATCCTATTCGCTGTGGCAGCTGCCTCTCCTTTAGTTATTCACACACAAAAAAAAGAAAAAGACTTTCAGGCAAACTCCGAGAAAGAAGCAGTGTTGGCAGCCATTCAATTGTCGTGTGTATTCTCAGACCTTGGCCCCTGTTTCATGGGGAGGGGAGTTGTTTGTTTTTTTGCCTTGTGTGTGACTGTTTGAGAAGCTGAAGATAATTGTTATATACATACTACCTTGGTGGAGTGGGCTTCGTTTGTTTGATGGACAGAAAACACCTCCAGAGCTCAAATCTTGTGATTCTGCTGAGTCATAACAGAATAGAGGGTTGTATTACATTACAGCACTTCTTGTTTTCCTGGTTCCTGAATTCTGCTTTTACCTGCATGCCCTGATATGAAAAAGGCAAAATATAAAGTGAAATGTTTGTGTTTAGAATAGCTAATTATACTTCACAAACTTCAACACAAATCCAAGGTTTGAAGCCAAAATATTAAAATAGTTGCATCCTTGCTACCTTTAGGGTCCTCCAGTTCCCAACATCCCAAGTGTATTTTAAAAGCAGCCCTAGCTGGCTCCCAACAGTGACTGTGAGCTTGCTAGATAACCAAGTCTCTTCTTCCTAACAGAAAAACATAACATTACCTATCCCTCTGTAAGTATGTGGTAAGAATTCTCTATTTCCTATTCTTCCTGTGCTTTTTAAACTAAAAGGGGTATATGGGCCAAGACAGCCCCTTTTGTGAGTTAACAGAGGACATTTTTTTCTTCACAGACCAACATCTCTTGAGTTCTATCATAAATCATGAAACCCATGCCAGGGTCCAAACTAGTTCTTCACAATCAAACAAACAATTAGCTCTGAGGTCACATTGTGGGGATAATGGGGGTAGGGAGGGAAGAAAGAAAATTAGCACACACATTATCTGAGATTTTATTTCACAGCACGCGTACAAAGAAGTGCTGCATCTAGGGCACAAGAGATTACTGATGAAAGGAATTTACAGTGAAAGATAACGAGGGAGCTTTCAGCAAGCCATCAATCTGTGGGCTGTTCCTGGAGGCCCCTGGACAGTCGGAACACAGACCGTGCTGAATGGAAGCAAGGTGACATTTAGAGGACATGGTTCACTGAAAAGAGCAAACGTATGCAAACCCAGGAATATCATCTTGTGAGGAAATAAACCTTGCTGCCGTGAACACCAGTGTTGTAGCTGTTGAGTCTTTCTCAGCTTACAGAGCAGAGCCTTTTGGCAGCCTGGGAATACTGCAGAAAACGAGAATAACTGCTGGCGCTCACTAGAACAGCAGACCCAGCTGGGAGCAAAGCAGAGAGTTGCAGACACTCTCTCTTAATCAAACTTTGTACGAAGAGCTTGAGAGATTATTTCTTTGTCTTACCCATTTCACATCCTGTTATTTTTTTTTCTGCGTAAGTTTCAGTATGAAAGAACTGTGGATATTCTCTGAATTTAAGTAAATCCATTTAAGAACAGAGGTAATTAGGCCAGGTGTGGTGGCTCACTCCTGTAATCCCAACACTTTGGGAGGCAGAAGTGGGCAGATCACCTGAGGTCGGGAGTTCGAGACCAGCCTGGCCAACATGGTGAAACCTTGTCTCCACTAAAAACACAAAAATTAGCTGAGTGTGGTGGTGCATGCCTGTAATCCAAGCTACTAAGGAGGCTGAGGCCCGAGAAGCACTTGAATCTGGGAGGTGGAGATTGCAGTGAGCTGAGAGCTCACCGCTGTACTCCAGCCTGGGTGAAAAGAGTGAGACTCCATCTAAAAAAAAAAAAAAAGTAATTACTCTTAAAAAGGCTGTATATATCATTGTTTCATTAAAGAAAATCAAGTTTCTGACCAGGCATGGTGGCTCATGCCTGTGATCCTAGCACTTTGGGAGGCCGAGGCAGGTGGATCACTTGAGGTCAGGAGTTTGAAACCAGCCTAGCTAATATGAGGAAACCCTGTCTCTACTAAAAATACAAAAAAAAAAAAAAATTAACCAAGGGTGGTGGTGAGTGCCTGTAATCCCAGCTACTTGGGAGGCTGAGGCAGAAGAATCACTTGAACCTGGGAGGTGGAGATTGCAGTGAGCCGAGATCGCACCACTGCACTCCAGCCTGGGAGAAAGAGCAATACTCCATCAGAAAGAAAAGAAAGAAAAGAAAAGAGAAGAGAAGAGAAAAGAAAAGAAAGAAGGAAGGAAGGAAGGAGAAAAAAAGAAAAGAGAAGGAAGGAAGGAAAGAAAGGAAAAGAAAAGGAAAGAAAAAGAAAGAAAGAAAGAGAAGGAAAAGAAAGAATGAAAGAAAGAAAGAACGAAAGAAAGAAGAAACAAAGAAAGAAAATCAAGTTTCCAAATGCCAGTCTCTTTATTTCCTTGAGGGAAAGTGTCCCGAGGAGGACTCATGTGTGCGAAGACTGACAGTGGCATGGAATCCCTCTCACACCATTGCATGTTCCTTTACTTTAACCATTTTTATTGTTTATGCCTCTATACACAAGACCACATGTTTGTTATAGAAATTACTTGGGGAAAAAAAAGTCAATGAGAGCTTAATCTTCTGTGATGCTACCTATCAGTAATCACATCATTCATGCTTTAGCTATCATCTTCTGGACTTTCTTTAGTCAGTATATACTTGTAGCTATAAACCTATAAATGTGTATACACCCACTTATATTCTTTTCACAAAGGGAATCATCTTGAAATGTATTAAATATTTTGTAATTTGCTTCTCTTCACTCAACAATGAAGTATGTTGGTGTAGTTTGAAATGTACTAAACCTCATGTTGAAATGTAATCCCCAGTGTTGGAGGCAGGGTGTGATGGGAGGTGATTGAATCATGGGGGTAGACATCTCATGAATGGTTTAGCGCCAACCACCTGGTGCTGTCCTCCAGATACTGAGTGAGTTCTCATGAGAGCTGGTTGTTTAAAAGTGTGTGGCACTTCCCCTCTCCCCTCTTCTTGCTCCCACTCTGCCGTGTGAGATGCCTACTCCCCCTTCACCCTCCACCATGATTTAAGTTTCCTGAGGCCTCACCAGAAGCCAAGCAGATGCCAGTGCCATGCTTCTGGTACAACCTACAGAACTGTAAGCCAATTAAACCTCTTTTCTTTATAAATTACCTAGCCTCGGCTATCTCTTTATAGCAATGCAAGAATGGCCTAACACACATGTACATCTTTTCATGTTATTAAATATACATTTGCATCTTCATTCTAAATAACTGCACTGTGTTTTCTAGTGTAGATATCCATTAATTATTTAACACCAAAATCAGAGACATGTCTGAAATAAAACTACAAGTCCCAACTTCCCTGGATACTCTACTCAAAATGTAGTTTGGCATGCATCCATGCACACACAGCCATGCATTTTGTCTCATAATATAGTATTAGAGAAGGCTAAAGTGAACCTGGGAAGTTATAGAAATCCTGGAAGAATTAAAAAACTAGGCTAAATGCTTGCAGCATTTTTCCAAATTTGATGGAGCATGGATTCACTATAAACCACTGTAGATGCCTTTGCCTGCTGTAACCCCTACCACTGTTGTTTTTGCACATAGTTGATTTTCAAAAGCATTTGTTGATTTTAAAGGAATGAAGGAAGAGAGGACACATGTGATCTTTACCATGAGCTGGAGAGCTCTGCACTTCAGCAATTGCTCTTTATATCCTCATACAGCTGGGGGTAAAGCATAGTTCTCTGGAAGGAAGACAAAGGGGAAAACAGGAGGCCTCAGACATTACTAGATGGAAACTCCTTAAGAAACCATAAAATAAGGAAAGCAACTTCTCTCTCAATACTGTAAAGAAAGATATTGGAGAGAAGGTGAGATTTGCCTTAGTGTGAACAAGCCACAGCTGAGGATATCATAAGGCCTGAGTACTTAAACATTTAAGTTCCATGCTTTAAATGTTAATTGAGATTAGCTTCAATTTCTGTGCAAAATAAAAAGGTTATCTGGCCAATGTGTACATGGTTTCCAGAATCAATGAAAGAAATGTATGAAATTGGCAGGTGAAGACTGCAATTTCTATTTCATAAAGAAAAATAGGTAGGCACGTGTGTGCCTGTAAAGAGTGAATGATGACCAGTCATGTCAAAAACAAACAAAAAAAATCGTTCAAAAGGTTTTAAGGTCCCTGTGCGACGTAGAAAGAAGCTAACCTTTGGTCTTCATGATAAGCCATCAAGCCAAGCTAAGCCTGCCCACATTTCTTTCCTGTAACAGCTTAAAAATATATATAAAATCTAACAGGAATATCACTTTACAAGCAATCAGTAGCAGGACTCCAGCTGATTCCAAAATCATCTTTTTATTGTAACATGTCTGCTAACCTTCCATTTTATAAAGTATCTTCTATACTACTTTCAGTACATCAGAATATTCCTAAATGTATATACACTGTGGATGGATTTCAGATCTTTTTGGCCACAAAGGCCAGTAGCAAAAGCCTGCCATCGCGTTCCAGGAACGGAGGTGCAAAATGCCGCTCAAATCGCTGATCTGATCCCTGCACACTCCTGTCTTGTGTTTGGTGAGAAGCAGCTGCTTCTATGTCAAGTTTATCTTTTTGAAATATTTACTGTATGTAATTCTCACTTGGCTGGTGGGCCTTTGCCATAGAAACGGTCTTAGCAAACACGATGAACACCAGCAGGAAGATGAGCGCGTATTTGGAAGGACAGAAACCCCTCTGCAAAACACCCCAGTCTTGAAAGGCACAGCTTCTGTGTGTGAAAACTTGAGAAACAAGTACTGGTTACATAAACAGGAACATGATGGAACCAAATGCTATTCCAGCCTTTTGCCATCATGCTTGGTTTTTGGCATAGAGAGCCAGAATAAACGTCCCAGTCTAAAGAGCTCACCAATTGAGGTAACTGGAATTACAATTATAGCAGTTCCTCAGACCCTTCCTACTCAGCCCTGCCAGCTTCTGACAATAATAAGCTGCAACCAACTAACTCAGTCCTATCCAGTTTCTAAGATAATTTATTTCTTCTTTCAACACTTATTTTCACTACATATATGTAAGGTGTACAACATGATGTTTCGATATCCTTAATTCGTAGTGAGGTGGTTCCTATAGTGAGCACCAACTAATGCCCGGCATTCAGCTAGGGGCTGAGGATTCAGTAGTGAATGAGACAGGTAGGATCCACAGGGTCAGACACTGTTCTAATGGTCCCTAATGCTGGTTGTATCCTATTTTAGCCAACAACTGTAGCTATTCCTACTCCCCCCTTCAGAAGTTTCCACCAACGTGTTCTCACTGCCCTGGAGGTCCCGTGCTAAGCCCACAACCCACCTGATCAATTTCTCAGAAATCTGATTACATCTCTTTAGTTATCACTTTTTAGATTGCTGGCCAGCTGCTCCTGATCCATTACTACAGTCCTGAGCATGTCTGGTCAAATCTTCTTCCCCCTTTCCCACCAGCCAAGGATACAGTTCTAACATATTATACAGATATTTTGTATCTATTTTGTTTACTGAGGTTCGTATGCATAAATATATGTATCTATTTTGTTTATTGAGCTTTGTTTGCATATACATATATGCATTGAGATTAGCGTTAATTTCTGTGCAAAATGAAAGGTTATCCGGCCAATGTGTACAAGGCTTCTAGAATCAGTGAAAGAAATGTATGAAATTGTGTACAGTGAAAATGAGTACAGTAAATAGTCAGTTTCTCCAAACCAATTCAAGTTTATGGGGCTGACCCATCCTCATCATGCTGACCAAACTAACCTCCAATGGAATGAAAGAACTGCACCATAAGGGCAGCAGCAGCTGTTCAGGTTAGGTCAGTGTTGTGAACCTTTGACAGGGTCATGAATTTCAATGCCTGCAGGAGCCACGCAAGCCACGTAAATGAATGAAGCAGGCTGAGAGGAACAGGAGGCAGTGGAAGAGATAAGGCAGATGGAGAGCATATGCTCTACCACAGAAAGCAATTCAAATATCAATAAATAAACATTCTGTGGCAATTGCAGGCACAGAAATTAGAAAAGAAGACATTACACTATCTATGTTTTCAGATGATGAAATAGTGCCCCGGAAAAAAGGCCAAGAGGATCAATGCTAAAATTAGTAAAAACAGAAAAAAAAATTAGTAAGCTAGAAAGATAGAATACCAGCATACAAAAATTAGTAATCTTATATATACAAACTTTAATCAGCTAGAACATAACCCTATTTATAACCACACATGCAAAAAAAGAAAAGATGAAAAATTTGAACAGTCAAATGAAGAAGGCTTTCAAATATTTCCCCCAAAAGATAAAATTAGATTGGGACAAATGCAAAGACATCCTTATTCTTGAACAAAACAATTCAACATCATAAACTTGTCAGGTCTTCCCATTATATAAATTTAATGAGACCCCAATTTTAAAAACTAAGGCGTTTGCTTTTCTGGAACTAAATAAGTTGATTGTAAAGATTACATGCATTTTAACCATTCGAGAAAATCTAGGAAAACCCTAAAAAGGAGAAATGAGTAGAGACGAATTCTGCCAGATTAAAACTCAGTATGCAGGCTGCATAATTAAAACAGAGTGGTCCTGGGGCCCAATTAAATGAAATAGAAAGTACACAAATAGAAAGAAAAAGATTGATACATTCAACTACAGCAGTGTAAAATAAAACTTTTTGCATGGAAAAAAAAATGCTGTCAGAAAAGTAGGAAGGTAAATTATAAACTGGGAGAAAATATTTGCTTAGACAAATTTGGTTAGACAAAGTACTAACCTTGTTAATTTGTAAATAAGTCCCTAAAAATAAGAAAAAAGAAGCACCAAAAACCTAATACAAAAATGGACAAAAGGGGAAGCTCTGTATTGTTGTCCACAGCTGCAGCATTTACATTTCCATCAACAGTGCACAAGGGTTCCAATTTCTCAAAAAAATTTAAAAAAGAATGACCATCCAGTAATTCCACTGCCAGTTATATGTCTGAAGGCAATAAAATTTTTATCTCAGAGAGATAACTGCACTCCCAAGTTCATGGCAGCATTATTCACAATAGCCAGTACATGGAAACAACCCAAATGTCTATGAATGAATGAATGAATGAATACAGAAAATGTGGTATAGACATACAATGAAATTAATCAGACCTAAACAATAAGGAAATTCTTCCATTTGAGACAACATGGATGAATCTAGATGATATTATGCTAACTAAAACAAGACCAGTCAAAGAAGGACAAATACTGCATATTTCCTATTATATGAAGCATCTAAAATAGTCACACTCATAGAAGCAGAGAGTAGAATGCTGCTTGCCAGGAGCTGGGGAGAAGGGGAGATGAGGAGATGCTGTTCAATGGATCTAGTCTCTGTTATGCTAGATGAATAAGTTCTAGAGATCTCCTGTACAGTACAATGCTGTAGTTGACAATATTGTTTGTGCACATCAAAATTTGTTGGGAGAATGGATCTCATGTTATGTGTTCTTACAAAAACAAAACAAAAAAAAGGACATAGGGAAACTTTGGGAGATAGATGTTGGATGTGTCTATTACCTTGATTGTAGTTGATGGTATCAGGGATGTTTACATACATCTAAACTCATCAATTTTTTTTTTTTTTTTTTTGAGACAGAGCCTTGCTCTGTGGCCCAGGCTGGAGTGCAGTGGGGTGATTTTGGCTCACTGCAACCTCTGCCTCCAGGATTCAAGTGATTCTCTTGCCTCAGCCTCCTGAGTAGCTGGACTACAGGCATGCACCACCACATCCAGCTAATCTTTAGCCCGTCTCTCTTTTAATAGAGACAGGGTTTCGCCATGTTGTCTGCGCTGGTCTCAAACTCTTGACCTCAAGTGATCCACCTGCCTTGGCCTCCCAAACTGCTGGCATTACAGCCATGGGCTACCATGCCCAGCCTAAACTCATCAATTTTTATGTACACATTAAGTATGTGCATTTTTATGTACCAATTATACCTCAATAAAGCTGTTTTAAAAATTAAAAATAAACAAGTAAAAATTAATTACATTGCACCTAAAAAATGAAAAAAGACTTGAACACATAGTTCAGAAAAAAAAACACATATGAATTGACATGTAAGCAAGAAAAGAGGCTCAATTTTTCTCATAATAAAATAAATGCAAAGTACAACACCGAAATACCATGTCTCACTTACAGATTGACGAAAACCAAATGCTTGAGAAAACATGCTGCTGGCAAGGTCGTGAGGTAGCAGACACTATGGTCATTCCTGGTGAATGTACAAAATCGTACAAATCTAAGCTGGACAATTGGAAATATCTTACAAAATTATATGCATTTTTATCCTATGACCTAGCAATCCCATTTCTAGAAACCTATCTGAAACTATTTCCCACAAAAGGAAAAACATAGGCACAAGGTTATTCACGTAGGCATCATTGATAGCTGTAAAAGATTGAAAACCATCCAAATATTCAACAACTAGAGACCTATTGAATAAACTATGGTTCATCCTCACAATGGGGTACTTTGCAGCTATAAAAAAGAATGAGAAAGAGCTTCATGAATGGGTATGGAATGAATTTCAAAATTCCATATATATTGCAAAGTTATAAGCACAAGATGCAAAACAGTGCATATGGCATAATATGATACTTTTGTGTATATATATTTTAAAAACTGATAAAACAAATGAAAATTGTTACTAACAGGGCTGAGTAGCAACAGGGTCAGGGGAATAGGGATAGAAATGAGAATTCTATGAGTACACCTTTTGAATCATATATTCAAAAAGTAAAATTAAATCAAAAGGACAAAAAATTCATGTCAGACAAACGCAAAATATCAGCAAGTTGAATTTACCCACCTTTTCTGCAACCATTGACCTATGCAATTACATATAGTCTTAAGGACTTCCTTGGCTTTCTAAGGTGCATTCTGAGGCTGTGAATAGAAAATATGGCTTGGGGAAGGAGAATTAAGATTTAAAATTAGGTTAGGCTGATTGCATTCACCTTCATAAAGACTAATAGCCAGTTACATTATAATTAGCTGCTCAATTCCATTACCTTCACAATGCATAGAGAAATATTACTCACAAGTTTTTCATTCTGTCTTTTCATCTTTCTCCCAAAGTGATTTTGATCACATACCAAGTTCAAAAACTTATTATTCGGTTTCTAAGATTTCAGGAAACAAGGCCAACTTTATCCTCATTTCCATCATCTGACTCACACACCAAGCCCCTGAGGCAACAACGGCGAACATATTGGTAATCAGCAATTACAGGCTGACTCATCCAAGAACGTGCACAATTAACCTATTGAACATCTCTCCACCGGGCTTTTCATCCTCAGTAGGACCATCTGCACCACATTCACCCAGGGTAGGAGCCCAGCCAACCCAGTGTGCATCCCCACGCATTTCCGCTTTGATGCCAAGCCAGAAGCAATTCATAACCCCACAGTGCAGTGCCGCATCAGCAATGGATCTCAAGCTCAGAACATTCACTCTAAGCTGAACAGACCATTTCTGGGTTCTCTGCTCCTACCATGCTAACCCTGAAAGCACCCCAAAACTTAAGAAAGGGATTTCCTACTGTTGCAATGCTTCATCTAACAGTTAACAAAATATTAATACTATAGGGCTTAAGACTCCAAATTCCAAGTTTTATTTGGATATAGGTTTCACCACCTGGTTTGGTGAAGGGCCATATGAAAAATCACTTACTCTCACTAAATTTCAGTGTCCCTATTTGTTAGACACCCAGGTAACAATTTTTTTGGTAAAAATTTAAATGAGGTACTTGATAGGTACTAGAGTTGCAAATAAGTATTCTGGCCCCCTAGTCAATGTACTGAGAAAAATTAGTTCTTATTTCTAACTGATGACATCTTCTCCCTAAGAATTCCCACCCAACCCACCAAGAGTAGAAAAAAGAAACAACACGAACAACAAAACCCTAAACTCTGCCATTTAAGAGCTCTCAATTCCTTCCAGTTAAGAGTATCCTTAGGGTAACAGCGTATTTCATGTACACATTCACCTTGTCAAATCTTCCACCCTACTTCTCTTCTGCAAGGAGGATTACTAGGATGACTTAACGGTAGCAGGGAAAAGGGATACAACTCCAGGTGCCAACTCTGGTATTCACTGATCTCTACTGCAGAGTGGCTGGTCTGGTTCTGCCCTGGCCTGGGCTCTGTGAAGGTCCAAGTGACAGGGTTGTACCTGGTTGGGAGTGGTCATTCTATGCTGCCCACTGCTCAAGCCAGCAGCTGACACAATGATGATCTATTTATTTGGCTCGATCAAGACTTGCCTTGCCCACTGGGTCCCAATTCAGTGTGCAGGTGTGCCAGGACTCCTGTCCTTCCCTGTCCCTGGCAATTCTACCCCCAGAGAATTCTTAGCTACTCTCCTTTCTGCCACCAGAAAAGGCTTTTAGGAACTGCTGGGTCCCTTGATATCCCACTGGAGATAAGTGCAGCTCAACAGAGCTAGCATGTGTGGCCACCTCTCTACTCCCTTTTTATGCTATCACTCCCCTGAACACTGGAGCCAATAGCATTAGCAGTTGTCTCTCAGGGTTTCAAAGAGGGAATGGGATCAGAACCATTGTTTCCAATATACCTCGTTCTGCAATAACACTCTCCTTACTCTGGCCCTCCCTGGAACTTTGGTTCAAAAAGAGGTATCAAAACATTTGTTGTAATCATATGAAAAAAGCTCAGCATCACTGATCTTTAAAGAAATGCAAATCAAAACAACAATGAGATACCATTTCACACCAGCCAGAATGACTATTATTAAAAAGTCAAAAAATAACAGATGCTGGTGAGATGGTGGAGGAAAAAAAAGAATGCTTATACACTGTTGGTGGGAGTGTAAATTAGTTCATCCATTGTGGAAGACAGTGTGGCAATTCCTCAAAGACCTAAACACAGGAATACCATTCGACCCAGCAATCCCATTACTGGGTATATACCCAGAGGAATATAAATCATTATATTATAAAGATACATGCCCGTGTATGTTCATTGCAGCACTACTATTCACAATAGCAAAGACATGGAATCAACCTCAATGCCCATCAATAATAGACTGGATAAATAAAATGTGGTTCGTATACACCACGGAATACTATGCAGCCATAAAAAGGAATGAGATCATGTCCTTTGCAGGGTCATGGATGGAGCTGGAGGCCATTATCCCTAGCAAACTAACACAGAAACAGAAAACCAAATACCAACATGTTCTCACTTATAAGTGGGAGCTGAATGATAAGAACACATGGACACATGGTAGGGAACAAGACACACTGAGGCCATTTGGAAGGTGGAGGATGGGAGGAGGGAGAGGATCAGGAAAAAATAACTAATGTGTACTAGGCTTAATACCTGGGTGATGAAATAATCTGTACAACAAACCCCCGTAACACAAGTTTATCTAGGCAGCAAACTTGCATTAGACCCCAAACTTAAAATTAAAGTTTTTTAAAAATAAAAAAAAGATGCCCACACAAAACAAACAAATAAAAAAAAAAACACAAATGTTTGTTGTTTTCCAACAATGCTGTCTTCACACAGGCTCTTTTCTTTGTCTGGAAGGGACGTTGCAATGTCATATCCTTCTTCTGGTAGTGGCATCCAACAGGCCCACTTCTCTGAGGCCATAAAAGTGCATGGGGAACAAGAAAGGAACCAGTTTACTGATAAGGGAAGTTCCAAAGTAGAGTTTCTTTGTTATTTATGTACAGCATTTAGCATTGTGTCTGGCACAGAACATGCGCTCAATAATGGCAGCTAGTACTAATAATAATATTCTGTATTTGTTCCAGGAAGGCTCTCCTTCTCCACACTTTTTCAAACTAAGTCAAATTATGAAAAGTCTAAGTCTGGATGCAGTTGCTCATGCCTGTAAGCCCAGAACTTTGGGAGGTAGAGGCAGGTGGATCACCTGAGGTCAGGAGTTCAAGTCCAATATGGTGAAACCCCTGTCTCTACTAAAAATGCAAAAATTAGCCAGGTGTGGTGGTGTGCATCTGTATTCTCAGCTACTTGGGAGGCTGAGACAGGAGAATTGCTTGAACCTGGGAGGCAGAGGTTGAAGTGAGCCAAGATCGCACCACCGCACTACAGCCTGGGCAACAGAGAGAGACTCCATCTCAAAAAAAAAAAAAATCTATATGTTCATGTGTCAGTTGAATTTGCCTTTATTGATACTAAAGGCAACCAGAAGGTCCATGTTTGTCTTGTGAGTGTTGTAAATGATTATTGATTCAAATGTACATACAGGCTTTATCTCTATTTTCACATTGCCAATAGCCCTATTACCCTGGTTTTATGATGCCAATGAAGGAGAATTGTATGAAAGTCTCCCTGTGGAAAGATATTTCTAATACTTACTAATTTGTTCATTCATCTGTGCAGCATATATGTCTGGGAATACACGAATAAAATACAGTTTCCGTACCTTCTGGACATAAGACAAAGAGCTTATTCCTTAATATACAAAGAGCTTTTACAAATCAATAAGTGAAAAAACACAAAATTTGAGCAAGGATGTGATCCACACAAACACATACACATACACACACCCACACAAATCCTATCAGTATTTTTTAGTGCTCAATCCACTCATAATTAGAGAAATGCAAATTAAATTTCTAAGATATTACCTAAGAGGATGTTATAATGAGACCGTTTCTGTGTCAGTTTTAGCTGAGGCAGGAAAACATTAAATTCAAAGGAGACCACACTGTTAAACTTTCTAATTCAATGATCCAGATCAGCCATCTTTTAAACCTTTCATCCATAATAAGGAGGGAAAAAGGGCTAGAACACTGGAGATTGAGGGAGGATTTCAGACGAGTGTTGCTCGAAAGCTACTAATTTCCTGTGTCCCTCTCCATTAGGGAGCTGTAAGGGGAGTCTTTGTCTATCACCTTAAATCTAGAGAGAAGAGTTTCAGTGGGACTACCAAGAGCATTTGACACATGCCCCTGAAGTTGGGAAACACAGACAATTGATGTCAAACTCCAGCCTGGAAAACCTCCTTAACCTATTGGCTCATTCAGCACATATTGATTGCGTGCCTACTTTGTGCAAGTCACTACTGTACAAAGAGCCGGGGATACAGCAATGAAGAAGGCAAATGAGGCAACACCATCATAGAGCATACAATTTCATGAGAACCAATGACTTTGCGTTCTGCTATCCAAATTTAAATGGTGATCATTCATAAAGATTAGATTTGGGGGAATGCTCCAAGTGAATTGTGGATAAATCTATGCCATTGAGGCATATATTAGTTCACCCCATTGGGCAACTAGCTTCCAAAACTCCTGTAAAAAGAAGAGCTTCTAACTACTTGCTTTGGTGTTTTGTTTTGCTGTTTCTGCAAGTGATACGCATTCAACTGATCTTTTCCTTCTTCATTTAAAGTCCTGTTTATCAGACTGCTTTTGCTATAAAAAAAGAAAGCTCTTCATTGCTGATGGATAGTTTTCTGTTTTTTTTTTCTTTTAAAAAAAGGTCAAAATAAAACTCTCAACAGAACATCAGCATTTAGTCTGGCTTCAAACAATAAATAATTTTTTTCATGAAAGTTTTCACTTGGAGCCTGATTTTCCCTGGAAAGTAATCTTCTAACCAATATTCAGCCTGTGCCCTACCGTCAGTACTTTGTGAGCTTCAAAGGGGGAATTCAGTGAAATCTGATGGGCAAGCAACGTGCTCAGAGCTGGACTTGGCTCTATTCCTCTGGTTGTCTCCAGCTCAGCCCTCCAATTTAGGATGTGACAGAAGGAGTTGGAGGTTTGGGCTTAGCCTCAGAGAAGGGCAGCCCCTGCTTCTCTCCCAGGGACATTGAATTTCTACCTCACCCACATCCTCTTAGGAATCGTCATCACTTAACAGGTCTTCTTTCCCTTCACGTCGGTATTCAGCCGTCTCACTGAACCTAATCTTCCTCCCTGCCACCATGGTGTGCTGGTAAAAGTTTAACCACCAACTCTGGAGTGGGAGAGCCCTGATTTGTAACATTTACTGATTACTGTGGTGTAAATACCCTCACTGTGGTCGATTTCAAGCTACCAACCTGCCACCACTGAATGCAGAGTTGGAAAGAGATGCTAACAGGATACCACGTGCCAGTCCCACGTGTTTACTTTTCTCATTCCTCGTTTCTAGACTTCAGATAAGGTGACTGTGGAACCATGCCACCTCTGTTTTATGCTTTGTTTTGTTTTCAGAAGAAACCATCTTTTTCCTGCTATTTTGGATTGTGCCTCACTGTCCTGGTGTCTTTGCGTTATCCTTGTCACCACCTGGCATCCATCTGTTTTCTTTCCCTGGCATTCTTTCAGATATCATGTCGACCTCTGCCATCTTTTAGTTTTCTTTAGCCACCCTTTGCTTATAGCCCCAGGTAGCTGTCTTTGTTCCTCTGAGAACCATAGCTATGGTTGATTCATCTCATTTTTCCTTGCTGCTGGACCTCTAAGGATGGCGTGGTTGTGCCTGCTGTCCCTTCCCAGTGGCTTGATACTTGATCCATGGAACGGCTGCCATAGATAAGGCCACCTAGCAGCCAGTGACTTCTCATCCCCGTTTCCTTATTTTTGCACAAAGCCCTTTTGCAAGATTATTCTTCACATGTACACATCCACCCAGGCTATGGGTAGACACGTACGGCACATTTTGAGTGTGCTGGGAGATGTATACCTCCGCCTTCTCCTTGATATAGCTAAGAGTTCAGAAAAGATCCACTTCAAGTCTCCACCAACAGCTTTGTCTCTGAGGAAGCAATTGCTGCTGCAGCACTTCGTAGGAAGCCACTAGCTCTGGCACAGCTTCATCGCTTTGGAAATAGGAAGATTAAATGGGAAGAGTTGGGAATGTATTGTGATACCCAGGGAGTCTATAACACAAAAATAACAATATGTGGGAAAATATAATGCATTCTGTTATTTCAGATGATTCTCATTTCATCACAGAACCTCCTTTTACTGAAGGGAAATGCTTCTGAGGTCAGATAAAAAGGGAAGTGTTTTTACCAGGGAGTATTAACCTTGTTATTCTCAAGAAAGCTTTCTGTGTCTCCTGATCGCTTCCCTGGTGGTTGCACCTGGGAAGCCTGGGACCAACCTCTATCTTACCACATAACAACAGCTGGTAACACATTCCAGGAAGATGGGGATGAGTGGTGAGGAAGAAAAGCTCTTCCAGAATAACTGATATACTCAAGATTCTCTGTATGCATGCGCTTACACGATTTTTGTTTGCTTGTTTTTTAACTTTTTACTGAGATGTAATTTCAAATGAACAGAAAATTTGCAAGAATGTATAAAGAATACCTGTATACACTATACCCAAATTCTTTACCCATTTATATTTCTGTGTATTTGGTTTTGGTCTGTGTGTTTACTTACTGGCTTGGTTAGTTGTTTCTTTTCAAATAATGCAACCTTTTGGTGTCCTCATTCCCTAATTTGGGAATTTGGGGTTTTTTCTTTAATGATTAGAATAAAGCTATGTTGTTTCTGACCCAGGAATTAAAAAAAATAAAAATCAATAAAAATAACAGAATAATGCTTCGGGAAGTTCTGACCAATCAGTAACGTGAACTTTTCAGTTTGGAATCCAGATCTGATCACACTGTAAAGGGGCATGACATTTGAAGACATGGATGAAGAATGATGTGAGAAGTTGGGGGCAGAGGAAACTTACTGGACAACACTGAAAGTGAGGAGAGTCCTACTGCAAAGGAGTGAGAATAAGATCATCAAGAAAAGCTGAGACAATTAGGGGCTATAAAGAATTAAGTAATAATGAGTGTTAAACCTTTCAATGGAGTTACCTTTTTTGTATGTGACTATCTAAGAACTGTGGGGAGGGGAAAGAATAAACGAAAAAGAAAAGGCAAATACTGCTTGAGGGAAGAGTGTGTCATTATCCCTAGGCATTAATGCCACCTGAAGGAGCTCATGGTACTCCACCGCACACACGACGGAGTGATGTTCACAGATCGCCAGCTCAAGGTTGCTAACTAAATAAGTATTCTCTGTCCCAAATCCCATTACAATTCCAGAAGAAATATAAAAATACAGTCACTACAGCTCTAAAAATGCAGAAAAGTTGTCAAAGATGAAACAATCGATATTGATCTACAACTTTTACTCATCAACAAATATTAATGAGTGCACACTCTGTGTTAGGCAGGCAGAAGTTCCTGCTCTTAATGCATTTGCATTCTTGTGGAAAAGAGTTCCCATCCTCATGGGGTGGTTGACATTTGAAGAAACTCCATGCAGACCAACAAGGGAGTTTTTTCATCAGAATCCCAGAATAACAAAAGGTCTCAGGACTGTAACTGGAGACATGAGAGAGATTTCTTAAACTATAAGAGAATGCTCTGTACAGATGTATGCCAAAAATCTTGAAAATATACATGAAATGGATGCATTTTGCAGAAAGTTCAAAAATATGTGTATTTCACTCAATAAGCAGTAGAAGACATGGAAAGATGAATAGACACTGGCAAAAGTAACAATTTGGTCAAATGACTACTAAAATTTTTTAAAGACATCACACTTAGGGCACGGTGGCTCACGCCTGTAATCCCAGCACTTTGGGAAGCTGAGGTGGGCAGATGATGAGATCAAGAGATCGAGACCATCCTCGCCAACATGGTGAAAACTCATCTCTACTAAAAATATAAAAATTAGCTGGGTGTGGTGGCACGCGCCTGTAGTCCCAGCTACTCAGGAAGCTGAGGCAGGAGAATCACTTGAACCCGGGAGGCAGAGGTTGCAGTGAGCTGAGATCACACCATTGCACTCCAGCCTGGGTGACAGAGCGAGGTTCCATCTCAAAAAAAAAAAAAAAAAAAAAAAAAAAGACATCACACTTAGATTCCATAGGCAGATTTTTTCCAAATCTGAATAGATAATATACCTATGTTATATAAATTTCTATGTCCTGTTCCTGAATATAAAATAATTGATAGAATACTTTCCAACTCATTCAGTGAAACTAACTATAACCCTGGTACCAAAACCAGACAGAAAAAAGAAAACATAAAGAAGAAAACTATAAGCAATGAATTAAATTACAGTCAATTTATTAAACTATAGACAATCAATTAAATTACGTTCCTTAATAAGATAAAGGAGACACCCAAATAATTGTTTTAACAGATCTTAAGACATGTTACTTAGTATTTGATAAAATTCAACACCTGTTTCTATCTTTCAAAGGTATCAGTAAGTAAGAAATAAAAATAAATTTATTTTATAAATGTCACCTAATGGAAGTTGAGAGCAAACACTTTACCTAGGTAAAACATTTGAAGCATGTTCATAAAAATCAGTAAGGCGATAAAGATGGCCATTGTCAACTTTGCTCTTGGCAGTCCTGGCCAAAGAAAAAAATATGGAAAAATATAAAGGTATAAATCCATTTTGGGAACAATGAAATCAAAAACTAATTATCTTAGATATGATCCTCTACCTACAAGACCTAAGATAATCTAAAGAGGAAAAAAATGTAAGAAATAGTAAGAAGTACCTTAGGATTCAGCCATCCCACTTTTGCATATATATCCAAAGGAAATGAAATCAGTATGTTAAAGAGATGTCTTCATGCCCATATTCATTACAGCATTATTTAAAACAGTTCAAATCGGGCACAGTGACTCATACCTGTAATCCCAGCACTTTGGGAGGCCAAGGTAGGTGGATCACCTGAGGTCAGAAGTTCAAGACCAGCCTGGCCAACGTGGTGAAACCCCATCTCTACTAAAAATACAAAAATTAGCTAGGTGTGGTGACATGCACCTGTAGTCCCAGCTACTCGGGAGGCTGAGGCAGGAGAATCGCTTGAACCCCGGAGGCAGAGGTTGCAGTGAACCGAGATCATGCCACTGCACTCCAGCCTGGGTGACAGAGCAGAACTCCATCTCAAAAAAATAAAAATAAAACAGTTCACAGTTCACACAGGGAAACAACCCAAGTATACATCAATAGTTAAATGAATTTCTTTCTTTCTTTCTTTCTTTTTTTGAGGCAGGGTCTTGCTCTATAACCCAGGCTGGAGTGCAGTGGCCTGATCTCAACTCACTGCAATCTCCACCTCCCAGGTTTAAGTGATTCTAGCACCTCAGCCTCCCAAGTAGCTGGGACTACAGGCACGCCCAACTAATTTTTGTATTTTTAGTTGAGACAAGGTTTTGCTCCATTGTTGGCCAGGCTGGTCTTGAATTCTTGACCTCAAGTGATCCTCCTGCCTTGGCTCCCAAAGTGCTGGAATTACAGGCATGAGCCACCGCACCCAGCCAGATGAATGGATTTTTAAAATGTGATATAAACACATAATGGACTATTGTTCAGTTTAGTTTTGGTTTGGTTTTTTTTGAGACAGGTTCTTGCTCTGTGGTCCAGGCTAGGGTGTAGTGGCACAATGATGGCTCACTGCAGCCTCAGCTTCCCTGGCTCAAGCTATCCTCCCACTTCAGCTTTCCGAGTAGCTGAGACTACAGCTGCCTGCTACCACCCCTAGCTAATTTTTTGCGTTTTTGGTAGAGACGGGGTTTTGTCATCTTGCCCAAGCTGGTCTCTAACTCCTGGGTTCAAGTGAACTGCCCGCCTCGGCCTCCCAAAGTGCTGGAATTACAGATGTGAACCACTGTGCCCATTCTTGTTTAGTTTATAAAAAGAAGAAAATTCTGCCATTTGTGAAAACATGGATAAAGCTAGAGGACATTACGCTAAGTGAAATAAGCCACTCACAGAAGGGTGAATACTGCATGGTTCCACCTATATGAGGTATCTACAGTAGTCAAACTCATAGAAGCAGAGAATTGTTGCCAGAGGCTGGAGGGGGTGGGAAATGGGAAGCTGTTGTTTAATGAGTATAAAGTGTCAGCTACACTAAATGAATACATTCTAGAGATCTGTTGTACAATATAGTTCCTGTAGTTAATAACATGGTATTGTGCACTTTAAAAGTTATCAAGAGGGTAGATCTCATGTTGTGTTCTTACCGAAAATCAAAAATGAAAGCAAAAACAAAGAGACACAAGGAAACCTTGAGAGGTGTTGGACATGACTATTACCTTGATTGTGACAATGATATCATGGGTGTCTGCATATTTTCAAACTCATCAGATTGTACATATTAAATATGCACAGTCTTTGCTATCAATTATGCTTCAATAAAGCATAATTGGACAAAATACCAAGTCCAATTAGCATGTGAAAAGATACCTAACCTACAAAGTAATCAAGTAATCTCACAAGTTAAAACAACAATGGATGCCAAGTTTTGTCCATCAGACTGACAAAAATAGAAAATGCTGATAATAACCAGTGCAGGCATATATATAGGTAAATTGGAACTTGTAGGCTTGACAGAGAGTACAAATTAAACTTTGCAACTGTAACTTGGTGTCATATGACAAAATTACAACATACCTGTCTTTTAAATTAGAAATTCCAGCAAATCTATAAAACTGTCCAAGATACATGCAAACAGATATTTGTATACGGAAGTCAATAGTTAATATTATTTGCAATATAAAAAATTGTTGTAATCTAATTTTTTATAATAGTCTAAGCATTATACAGTGTATGGCAGATGTATTCTGTGAAATACTACTCAGTCATGGAAAACAATGAGGCAGCTATAATAGTCTGATATTAATCGCCAGTCATGATTTTTGTTAGAAGGTAATCAACATGCATTTCTTTCTTTTCCCTCCTGACTGAATTCCAATTCACTTAAAGTAGCAATGTGCCCAGATGAAGGTTTTCTTGAGAGATGGGTAGGTAATGTTGTGCAAACAGAAGTTGGTGGGTTTCTGGAAAAGCTAATGAAGAGGGACTGGCTGATTAAATTACATTCTCCCCATCAATTTCTTCCTCACTCTTGTCTGTATTAGTGATACAATGGCTAGCTCCTGTAGCTATCTTGAATTATGAGATGATCTGGAAGGTGAAAGCCATATGCTAAGAATGGCATATGGAAAGGGTAAAAACGGAAGGAGTGGAAAACAAAAAGCATTTTTCAGAACAATATGTATAAAATATCTGATCTGTGTTTTTAAAAACCATGTAAATGTGTTTGTATAGAAAGAAAGTCTTTAACAATATACTCAAATCGGTATGAGTGGCTTTTTTATGGAGAGAAGAGTGTATTGTTATAAGTTTAATGTTATGCATTATGGGGAACTTCCTTTTTTGATCTTACTTTTGAATGGTTTTAATTTTTAAAAGCTTATTGCGTGCTGTATTTGAAACTTTTAAAATAACTAAATATATGTAGCCTTGTGTTTTTAGTACAACTTTAATTCTGAATACTCATTTATATTTGATTATTTCAAATGCTGCAATTTTGATAAAAAGGCACTAAGGCCAAAAGAGACCTTATAGATTTTCCAATTCCATCTCAAAATTTGACAGGTATGTCCATCAGTCTAGAAAGGTGAATAACAGACCTCAAAGAAATGCAGCTACCTTACAGCATAGGTCTGGAGGAGCCAACTAATTAAAAACTTAATTTGGAAGCACTAAATTAATTAAAAACCTAATATAATTCAGGTGCTCTGTTATATATGTTATCATTTATTCTTCACTTAAACCTTATATGATACCTATAATATCTTTATTTTACAGATGAGGAAAGTAAATTTTGAATAGTTTAACATAATCAATTTCCCTGAGGATATACATCAATTAAGGAAGGAACCTGGATTTAAAATCTGATCTACTTGCTTCAGCCTCTTTCCACTTCACCACATTGCCGCCCACACAACCCCTTGTGCAAACATTGTAAACAACAGCGTGGCCTAGCAGCTCCCAAGTTAATTTCCCCCATTATTATTTATTTGCTAAGTGTTATACAACAGCCACCAGAGAACCCCATCCCCAGGGAACCTGTCACTCTAGACTGCGCACCTAGACTGCTCACATGGACTGCCTGATTTAAAATTGGTCCCACGTTGCCAAAGGAGGAATGTCAGTTGTTCCATTAATTGAAATGACATGACACAAAATATCAGTGATGCATGGCCAAAAGGCTCCCAGAAAACAAGGAAACATTGATGAGAGATAGGCCAGGGATTTCAAAGTTTCAAGAGACAGTATCCTCCACTGGGTTTCTGCCAATCAGTCAGCGCTTAGTCATCAAGAAAAGTAACAACAACTTCAGGACCACAGACACTGATTTTCTCCGTGAAAGCCAACCCAGTGGCAATGCAAAGGCATTACAGGACAAAGGACAAGCCTAATGGCAGAGAAGCAACACAAGCCCCAGAAGAGAGATCTCACAGCACAATGAAAAATTCAAGAAATTCTGAAATTCTTTGAACTTATTTTCTTTTGTCATAGTTATTTTTTCATTTATATCTGTGTTTAATAGTTTTTAAAGCTTTCTTTTCCCAAAACTTCACTCAAAATGCATACCCAGGAAGATTTGTCACATTCAATTTGGAGTTTCCATAGAATACCTGAAAATTATACAGAATTGAAAACAAAAGGTGAATTATCAGATTCAGAGTACAAGAAGTCTTAACCAGGGTAAATGAAAATGTTTCCACACTGATGCAACAAAAATAAACCATACATACTGTTTTAGGGTAAAGATTCTGACAGAGTATTAGAATATCATATCTTTCTGCATGAAGGGAGAAGAAATAAATTCCAAGAGTCCACTGGCTAACAAACCAAAGAAAAACTATTTAGCATATCTTCCAAAATTATCGACATTAATATGTATATTGTTATCTATAACAACCAATTTATATAACACAATTGACAAGCTTGATCTAACAGATATACATGAAACTCTGCATGGAATAATCAGAGAATGAAATTGATTAGGTCACAGAACAAGTCCCAATAAATGTCTAACAACTGTATTTTCACCACCAGGCCATAAAGTTTGAAATCTATTTTTTCAATGATAACTGTCTTTTAAAAAAATTATACATACTTAGAAATTTAAAAACACGTGTATAGATAATGTATGGCTCAAAGAAGGAATCATAAGGAAAAATCAGAAAATACCAGAAACTGAACTACAAATGTCCCAGAGCTCTATCTCACCTGCATTCCTGTCTCCTCTTTGAGAAGAATTTTGTATTAGTCATTTACCCCTCAACATGAATCTCAGGCAATGAGCTCTCTGCCTTGGGGAAATTTCCACTTAAAGTACATCATTGTCATAAGGGCCTAGACAATGAGCCAGTCTTGTGGGTTCAAATTTTGTTTCTGCTCTTTACTAACTATGTGACCACAGATAAGTGACTTGTCCTCTTTGTGCCTCGGTTGCCTCATCCATAAAGTAGAAATAACAATAGCTATATCAAAAACTGTAATGATGATTGAATATATCTAGCAGTGTGTGTGTGGTGTGTGTATACTGTTAGAATAGTGCCTGACAGGCTGGGCACGGTGGCTCACACCTGTAATCCCAGCACTTTGGGAGGCTGAGGAAGGCAGATCACGAGGTCAGGATATCGAGATCATCCTGGCTAACACGGTGAAACCCCGTCTCTACTAAAAATACAAAAAAAAGTAGCCAGGCGTGGTGGTGGGCGCCTGTAGTCCCAGCTACTCGGGAGGCTGAGGCAGGAGAATGGCGTGAACCCGGGAGGCGGAGTTTGCAGTGAGCCGAGATCGCGCCACTGCACTCCAGCCTGGGTGACAGAGCGAGACTGTGTCTCAAAAAAAAAAAAGAATAGTGCCTGACATGAAGTGAGCGCACAACAAAGTGAAATGTTTTTGCTCTATTCATTGCTAGCAGAATATCAGTGAACAGGTAGAGATGGTATTTAGGGAACAGGGACTTTGCAAAAGCCCCAAAATCCTGTTTTCAGGCAGCTTTCTCTCTACCTATCATTGAATCCAAACCTACATTTTAGTTCAACCAAATTAAAAATTGTCACTTTTCTCTCCATCTCATACTACCACGGTCTTTGTCTGGGACTTAGCAATGTTTCCTTGAATGATTAGCAGTTCTTCCACTCTGAAATTTTCATCTGCAAGCCCTCCTCAAGTCAGGGCCAGAGGAGACCGATAAAATTGGGGAATTCTAGGATCATCCCATTCAACAAACTCCCTCCACAATATACGGATGTAGCATGAAAGATTAATCCCATTAGAGAATAAAGAATTATGTTTCATTCAAATAAAATTTAAAATTGAGTTGGACAAAACTACCTTGGTAATACACATGGTATTTGTTTGTAGTAACCATCCTTTAAATTAGGAGCAAAACATCTCCTACGTGAGAAGGAGTTCAGATTGTTGCCTTTGCTTTGCCAAGCCTGCAAGAAGAAAATCTGCAGCATCTGGAGAGGTGAAATTTGTTCTTTATTCTCTTTACACGGGCCATGAAGGGCTAGACCTCTCATTTTAAAGGTGGTGGAGCTTTCTCTCTTCTCCCTGCAGGTGTCATGTTGTAGCGGACATTTCCATCATCTGTGTTTAGTGATTACTCACTGCTTCCCATGTGTGGGAGGAGGAATGACTCATTCGGTTGTTTAGAAAGAATCCAGGACAAAGGGACAGGTTCTGTGCCTTTCCATCTGCCTTCCAGGGACAGCCTGATATTCCTTCTCAATCTCTCTTTCTCTCTCTCTCTCTTTCTGTTTCTTTCTCTCTCTCATTTTCCCTCCCTCCCTCCCTCCTAGCTTCCAACTTCACTGCCTATAAACATATGAGGAAATCAGGCTGCCCCTGCTCCATTTGTCTGGTTGTCTTCAATTTGGGGTGAAAATCAGGGAAGGGACCTTTTTTAATATAGCCAGGGACCCTGCCTTTCACAGTAAAAAGCAACTTGATGGGCCATTATAAGGGCTCCTGTGAGGCTTTCAGTTCTTTGTGAGCATAAATTACTACCAAGAACTGTGAAGGAAAAGGGGTGAGTCTACACTTCTAATATATTCATACTTACCCCTAATTTAGAATTAGGAATATTAAGCAGTTTTTACTAACTGGGATTTTTTCTAATATATAATTATTTAACTTGTAATGTTGAAAAGATGAGTAATAAATAGCTTCACTATAATAGCCTTTCCTGGGATGGTCTCTTTTTGAACTCAAGATATCATTTGAATTATGTTCCTTGAATCTAGTAATTTCAGACCATTTACTATAACATGACTGAAAGAAACATTGTCATGAATCTGGCCTAATTAGATATTGACATTTCTTAAGGAAATGCCAAAAAAAAGAAAAAAAAAAACTGTACATGAAACAAACAAAAACAAAAAAACCGTAAGTGAAACAATGGGTAAATACACCAATGATAGGAAACCTGGGCACCCAGTGAAGGTAAGATGCGAATCACTAGAGTTTTAAACAAAACTTATTCATGCCTCAGGTCCTCCTCAAAAATAATAGATTAAAAAGAAAGTATGCAGTTGAATAAAAGCTTTATGGGAATGTCCTCTAATGGAACAATTTTTTTTTTCAGAGTAATTGCAAAGAAAGCAATTTGGTGGTTTTTACTGAATAGCACAGAATAATTTAAGGATGCAAGAGCACGTGCCCTCCATAAGGGATGACCCTCTTACTGGGAGGGCTGCCTTAGCATTGCAGTCATGGCCAGGTGCATTCCAGACGCCCACTATGGCTTTGATTAATTACTTTCCTTGTATTCTATCTTATTAGGTACATGCAGTGAGAAATGAAGGATAATTTGATCAGAAAATAGCTTCTGTTGAATCAAAGGCTTAAAAAATAGTATTGAAATGTGGTGAATCACAAGAAAAAGGGGCCGGGCATGGTGGCTCACTCCTGTAATCCTAGCACTTTGGGAGGCCGAGGCAGGTGGATTACCTGAGGTCAGGAGTTCGAGACCTGCCTGGCCAACATGGTGAAACCCCATCTCTACTAAACATACAAAAATTAGTCAGGCATGGTGGCACATGCCTGCAATCCCAGCTACTCGGGAGGCTGAGGAGGGAGAATGGCTTGAACCCAGGAGACGGAGGTTGCAGTGAGCCGAGATCGTGCCACTGCACTACAGCCTAGGGCGACAGAGTAAGACTCCATCTCAAAAACAAAAAGGATAAAAATGGTTGTAATGAGGATCTCAACAGCTGTTTTTACAACATGGGATCACCTAAAAACTTGTGTGCTTCACCCCAATTCTTAAGATAAGAGTTCAACCCACATTCAATTCTTCTTTAACTGCCTGATCTGTACGGCCCTCTGTGAGAGGGAAATGAGAACTTTAGAAAAGCAAACAGATGTTTAATAACTTCATGTAGTCCCTGCTAGTTAGACTAGTTAGAGAAAGTAGTTTTGTATAAGCAACTGTCACCATTGGAAAGGGACAGAGCTTTTATGGTGTTTTATATAGACTGGAAAAATGTGGAGGATACTTAACGCTTAGATTGGCTTGAAGAGCAGTAAACAGTAGGAATCCACATGGAAATTAATTAGGGTGTAACTCTCTACATGTAGCTGTCCCATCTCCTCTTTTGCCCTCACTGACCTCCCACTCTTTGGCTTCCATCCACAACACAACTCTTGGTGATCAGAACCCCCAGGCCGAGCATTTGGTTAATGCTGGTCATTCATTCATTCATTGACTAACTCAGAATATAAAGATGGAGGCTATGTACCAAGAATTGTTGGTTCCCAGCTTCTCACTAATTGTTTTGTTCCTGCTATCACCCCAGCTAACCTAAAGTTCTTCAGAGGCCACAGAACAAATTTTTCACTTTGTTATGATTTCCCACAGTGCCTGGGCAGTGCTGAGAACAAAAGAGGTGATCAGCACCAGTGCCCAGAACGTTGCTCCACAGTGTCCTCAGAAAAAAAGTCAAATCCCTTAGTCTGACTCAAAAAGGACCCTTTGCCCTACCCTGTCTTCTTTCAGCTTCATTTCTCATCTCTGACAGCACCCACCTTACCAACCATGTGTTCCCAGCATACTAAGTTTCTTGCAGCATCAGAATTTGGGTCACACTCTCAATTTGGAATTTTGCACATGCTATTCCCTCTTGCAGCAACACTCTTCCCATCTTCCCTGTCATCTGGATAACACTACTATTGACTTGACTCAAATATTCCTTATCTGGGAGGCTTACCCTGAGACCAAAAGATACAGTCAGCACTCCTCCTGGGCACCTCTATAATGGCCTACACCCACCACTGTGGTATCACTGCAAGATAAAGGCTTTATAAATGCCCATTCACTTAAACTGCCTGAAGTTATGGGCTATGCCTATGTCACAGTTGTATCCCTGAGAACCAACAGTTCTTGGTACCATAGCCAGCCTCCATATTTACTTTTTGAGTTAGTCAATGAATGAATGAATGGCCTAGCCTTGGTGGGTAGTTCTCAATGATCTCTGCTAACAGAAATTCTCATGCTTGAAATATTTTAAATATTTAATCTCTCATCCCAGATATCCTACTTTAGGAAGTAGGTTGCTCATTGTGACATATTGTGGCACCATCTAAAGGTTGTCCTGGCAGCTGAAAATTAGAATACAATTCTTTATACAATTGCAGGATGTGGTGTTAATGAAGCAATGTGCCTGCTACAGAAATAGATTTTTGCTTTGTTTTGTTTTTCTGAGACAGGGTCTTGCTCTGTCACCGAGGCTGGAGTGCAGCAACTCACTACAGCTTTAACCTCCCAGGCTCAAGTAATCCTTCAACCTCAGCCTCCCAAGTAGCTGGAACCAGAGGCATGTGCCACCACTCCCAGATAATTTGTTTTGAGAGGTGGGGTCTCACTATATTGTTCAGGCTGGTCTTGAACTCCTGGCCTCAAGCAATCCTCCCACCTCAGTCTCCCAAAGTGCTGGGACTACAGGCATGAGTCACCACACCCAACTTATATGAACCATTTTTTTAAAGTCCCTATATACCTTCACATGGAAGTCATCATAAAGCTTTCAATGCAATATCTTATACACAAAAGTTACTTAATAAATGCTTATTTTGAATGAATGAATGCCCAAAATAATTCTTGCTCAGGAAAACACTTTGCTAATAAAATTAGCAAACACCCATGAAGTCCTCACTTATAGATGAAGAAAGCTGAACAATTTGAGACAAACTTGGAGGTTTACATTGAAAATGACTTGCAAAATAGATATCCGAGTGCTTGATTTAAATGACTTATTTAGCTTAGCAACCAATTTAATGTGTTTTTTAATTTCTTATGTTTGTGTGTGTATTATAGTAAATATACAATAGTTAATTACAGTTGTCAATTGATTTTTTTTTTCTACTAGCCACTTTGTAGTCAGGTAGCCAGGTGGAGCATCTAGGCCCATGGCTCTGCCCAGCCTGATGAATTGCATGCTGATATTCCCCCTTCAGCCTTTTCTTTCTTTCTTTCTTTTTCTTTCTTTCTTTCTTCTTTTGTTTTGTTTTGTTTTGTTTTGTTTTTTGAGACGGAGTCTCCCTCTGTCACTCAGGCTAGAGTGCAGTGGCACCATCTTGGCTCACTGCAACCTCCACGTCCCGGGTTCAAGCGATTCTCCTCCCCTTCAGCATTTCAAAGGTTGGAGGAAATTGGAGGCACCAAATACCATTTTGTTCTTCTCTCTTCTTGAGGCTCTTCTGTAAACATCCCGGAGTGTTTACTCTACAAATAACATTTCTGGTATGGCCCTGATTTTCTGAAATCGGCAGGAAACATTGGTCTAATCAAAGCTTATTGAACTCTGTTCACATTCTGGAAATCACCACTCATGATTCAAGAATCCAAATGATGCCAAAGGGAGGACAGTAATCCAAGCAAACTCATCCTTTAAGGGCTTTGAATTAAATTTTCAAAATGTGAGAGATAGAATAGTGGAATTGTAAATACTTAACCCTAAATTACAAAGAGGACACTGACATTAATATCAATAGAAGCTTTACAAATAGATTTTCTTTCTTATCCAGAAGGCATGAGTCCTCTGGGATCCCTCAAGTCCAAGTTACCTTTATTTCTCAGTTACCTTCTGCCACGGCATTTTTTTTTTTTTTTTTTTTTTTTTTTTTGAGATGGAGTATCACTCTGTCGCCCAGGCTGGAGTGCAGTGGCATGATCTTGGCTCTCTGCAACCTCCGCCTCCCTGGTTCAAGTGATTCTCCTGCCTTAGTCTCCCAAGTAGCTGGGACTACCGGCGCAGGCCACCATGCCTGGCTAATTTTTGTATTTTTAGTAGAGACGAGGTTTTACCATGTTGGCCAGGCTGCTCTTGAACTCCTAACCTCAAGTGATCTGCCCACCTTGGCCTCCCAAAGTGCTGGGATTATAGGCATGAAACATCGCGCCCAGCCTATGCCACAGTCTTGAATTGAAATTTTTGAAACTCTTAAATTTAGAAGAATATGGAAGGCAGATAACTATGTCATGCACTACTAAAACTAAACAAAGAAAATCATAAAGAAATATAAAAGCCTCAGTAGTGGTATAGATGGAAACTAAACAATCTTTTCAATCCCCTGTAAAGCTCAAGAAGAAAAACTTCTTCATACCTGGTCAAATGAAGTGAAAAATGATCTCAATCAATGTTTTATGGAATTGATAGACTTCAAATATCAATATTTTGGAAAAGAATTTGAGAATTTAGCTTTAAATCACCTCAGTGATAATTGATAACAAACTGTATTTGTGTAACTCTTTTAACAAAGCCATATATTTCATAAACTCATGGACTAGTCTGAATATTTTTCCTGTTTCTCAGATAAAGAAACTTTGAGTTAGACAGGAAGGTGAAATGAGTGGCCAGAGTTGTATACATGCTTTGCCTCCTCCCACTCAGCCCAAAGAAAACAAATTTTCCTCTGGCTACCAGTGTAGTATAAAGCAAAATACATTATTTTTTTGCCAATGTCATTTTAATGCAGTTTAGTGATAAGCTAAAATCATTTTGCACTAGGGAATTGAGTTTCTATGAAAATAAAATAAATTGTCTTTCTTGCTCAGAGATGGGAAGACAGAGAGAATGAAGTGATAGATTCCTTTACCTCAGGCTCTGTGAGTGAGCTCGTCAGCCTCCCAGGCTCCACATGTGAATACAGGAAGCACCTGCACAGCCCAAAACATCCTGGCCACACCTAGTATGTCCTGGATTGATGCATCAAATCTTTAGATTATTCATTCTTATGTGAAATGAACATCTTCCAAATAGCTTTCTTCATTTCATCGCTTGATCAGCAGTAAGTAGCAAGTGCTTCTGATGTTCTGGTGGGAAGAGAAAATGTATTTATTATTATTTTAAAACTATTCAACTTAGGAAAGTCTGACCTTTAGAGATAGATTCAAAGCATAAATAACTATCTGAGAGGAACTTCTCTTCTCCATCTCTGGTTTCCATGAAGAGGAATTTTCCCTAAGCTCTTTAAGCTTCTGGACCAAAACTTCTGTCTCTCTGGAAATATATTAGGTTACCTGTAGGTGAGCAATGCCATTGGTCTTGGGTGGAATTAATCTATCAAAAGCTATACACATGGCATTTCATCTTCCTCCTCCTCCCTAGATCAGTGTGAGGCAATGATTTTTTTACAGATTAAAGCTTGCCCTGAACTGAGCCCCAGACGCTAAATTGGGTGTGCAGAGGAAGTAACAGCCCTTTTATTTCATCACTAAGCTACATTGCCATTAACTTTATCAGTAATAAAGATAAATTTTTTTCCTGCAAATGCTGCCTCCTTTGTTTACATTCTCAGTTTCATTTTTTAAAATTCACACAGGAGGGAAGGGTTCTATTTATTGGACTTTCCTCAAAAACTCCACCAGGAAGAGCACACTGTATTTAGGTATTCAAATAGGGGGAAAGTGGTTTAGAACACAAGCCGACTGTGCTGGGCAGAATTTTAGGATGGCCCCCACATTGGGTAGCCCCTTGGTGTTCCTGCAGGGTATCATCTCCTTCCCTTGAGAATGGGTGGCACTAGTGAATATTTTGGATTATTATTCCTGAAATTAGGTTACTAACAAGTTAGCTGGAGTTAATAAAAATGAAGTTTATCCTCGGTAGGTCTAACTAATCAGGTGTTCTCTCTGAAAGAACATGAAGCTTCAGAGAGATGTGCTGCTGCTGGCCTGGAAGAAAAGCAAACAGCCATGTTGCAAATTGCTGATGGAGGGGCCAAATAGCTAGAACCCAATGGAAATGCCTAGGAGCTGAGAGCAATCTCCACCCCAAAGCTGGCAAAAGAAAGAAAGAAAGAAGGAAGGAAGGAAGGAAGGAAGGAAGGAAGGAAGGAAGGAAGGAAGGAAGGAAGAAAGGAAGGGAAAGAAAGAAAGAGAGAGAAAGAAAAAAGAAAGAAAGAAAGCAACCAAGAAAGAAAGAAAGAAAGAAAGAAAGAAAGAGAGAGAGAAAACAAGGACTACAGTTCTGCAATTGCAAATAATTGAATTCTGCCAACAGCATAAAGGAGCTGGGAAGAGTACCTCAAACTCCAGGTGAGAATACAGCCTTAGCTGACACTCTGACATCTGCCTGTGAGACCCTAACAGAAAACCCAGCTGTGCCATGCCCGTATTTCTCACCCATGGAGAGTGTGACATAATAAACATGTGGTTTTATCCACTAAGTTTGTGGCACTTTGTTATGCAGCAATATAAAACTAACACAGCCATTGAATATTGACCATTCCCTTCAGATGGTTTTGTCTAAAAAGCTTGCAAGCCAATTGTTTTGAGTTGAAAAGCAACTTCTAGAGGAGCAAATTAATAACTCCTAAAAAGCATAGTTTGGTATTTTATATACATAGTGAGATTTAAAGAGGGACATCTGAGAGGAAAAGGGCAGAGCAGGGAACTGACGTACATGTTGTAGAGCTGTGTGCCACGAGTCCACATCAGAGGCCTTAGAGTGGCACGTAAGTGCATCATCAGCAAATAACAGAATGAAAGCCCCTTGGAGGCAGAGTGCTGTAGTATGGGAAGTATGACCTCTCTACTCAACATCTCAAGCCATCAGTAAAAATATTAAGAAACAAGGGGCAAAGCTTGGGAATGGAATTGTGCACCAATCTGACATAAGAGGAGAAACTCAATGGCTTGTAAGTAGAAAAGAGATCAAAAGAGCAAAAGATTCACCCAAGTTAAGACAGCGAAGATTTCAGCTAAATGTAACTTAATCTATTTTTTTCTTGTTTTTATTTATTTTTTTAAATACAGATGAGTGCTCACCATATCGCCCATATTGCCCAGGCTAGCCTTGAACTTCTGGGCTAAAGCAATCCTCCTACCTCGGCCTCCCAAAGTTTTGGGATTACAGGTGTGAGCCACCATGCCTGCCCCAAAATGTAACTTAACCTCTAAGGAGTAAAGAAGAATCTAGTTACAGTCATACAGCCAGGGCAGAGGAAGCGCTATGTACTTCAAATTCAAACATGACTCAAGTGTTTAGCCATCAAAACCCCAGATCGCTGAGTGCAAGGGGAACCCAAGTCAATTTGGTGTGACATTGCAAAGAGAAAAGATGAACTAGTTAACTAAAAAGGGATAAGTGAATAGCTACATGTAAAAGATAATATTAGGTCCCTGTCTGACACCACATTATTATAAAGAAAAATCCACATGAACTAAAAACCTATGCAAGATTTTTTAACTTTTGGGAGAAAATATAGGCGATTTCTGTAATGAGGACAGAAAAGGATTTAGTAAACAAGTATTAAATTGCACAAACTATAAAGAAAAAAATGAGATTAAACTACCTTAAAAATGAAAGAGCTTATGCACAACATAAGACATCATAAGGAAAGTTAAAAGACACACTGTCTGAAAGAAGAGATTTTAAAACCATGTAACTACCAAGACTGAAACATAAACAAACACAAAATCAGAACATACTAATAAGTAAAGAGATTGAATCAGTCAAAAACCTTCCGAAAAAGAAAAGGTCTGACCCCAGATGGCTTCACTGATGAATTCTACCAAACATTTAAAGAAAAATGAATGCCAATCATATTTAAACTCTTCCAAAAATTGAAGAGGAGAAAACATTTCCAAATTCATTTTATGGCGCTTGTATTACCTTTATACTAAAGCCAGACAAGAACACTACAAGAAAGGAAAATTCCAGGCCAAATCCCTCATGAACATAGATCCAAAACTCCTCAACAAAATACTAGCAAACCAAATTCAACAGCACATTAAAAGAATTATACACCACAATCAAGTGGGATTTATCTATGAGATGCAAGAATGGTTCAACATACACAAATCAATGAAGTGATATATCACATTAACAGAACGAAGGATAAAAACCATATGATCATCTCAGTAGATGCAGGAAAAAAAATTTGACAAAATTCAACATTCTTTCATGATTAAAACTCTCAATAAATTACGTATAGATGAAATGTACATCAACATAATAAAGGCCACATATATCAAGCCCACAGCTAATGTCATACTCAATAGTGAAAAGTTGAAAGCCTTTCCTCCAAGATTAGGAACAAGAAAAGGATACCCACCCTCACCACTTCTACTTGACACATTACTGGAAATCCTAGAGAAAGCAAGCAAGATAAAAGTCATCCTAATCAGCAAGAAAGAAGTAAAATTATCCCTGTTCACAGTTGATGTGATTTTGTATATAGAAAATCTTAGACTCCAACAAAAAAATTCTTAGAACTAATCAGTAAGTCCAGAAAAGTTGTAAGACAAAAAATCAACATACAAAATCAGTAGCATTTCTAGACTCTAAATAACTAGCTAACAGGAAAAAAAAATAAGAAAATAATCCCCATTTACAATAGCATCAAAAAGAATAACATATTTAGAAATAAATTTAACTAGAAGGTGGAACAGCTGTACATTGAAAACTATAAAACGTTGATGAAAGAAATTGAGGACACAAATAAATGCAAAAATACCCCCCAGTGCTCATGGATTGAAATAATTAATATTGTTAAAATGTCCATATTGCTCAAAGTGATCAACAGATTCAGTGCCTTCTCTGTCAAAATTTCCACGGCATTTGTGATGGTTAATTTTATGTTCAACTTGACCAGACGAAGGGATACTCAGAGCTGGCAAAACATTATTTCTAGACATGTCTGTGAGGGTATTTCCAGAACACATTAGCATTTGCATCAATAGACTGAGTAAAAACAATCACTCTAACCAGTGTGGGCAGGCATCACCCAATTCAGTGAGTATATAGCTACCAATACTGTACTGTATACTTGAAATTTGGCAAGAGGGTAGACCCTGAGTCCTTACCACCAAAAAAAAGGTAACTATTTGAGGTGATGGATATGCTGATTAGCCTGATTGTGTTGATTATTCCACAATGTATATATATATCTGACTATCACGAACACCTCAAATACATACAATAAAAAAAAATCTTACCAAACCAATATGAAAAAGACAAATACACATATAGAAAATTGGACAAAAATATAAACAGGAAATTCACAGAGAAGATGAATTGACTACCAGTAAACAATATTTTCAAGTCACCGATGACATTGGAGGAAAAAAAATCACTAGGGTATTGGTGGTGATGTGGGGAAATGGGAATCATACACTGCCAATGAGTGTAAATTGTCCCAAACACTTAGTAGAGCAAGTCCTAGAAGTTGACATTGCTCCTGTCCTTTAGCTCAGCAATTTGTTTGTAGCTGTCTAACAGAAACTCATATGAATAAAGAAGCATATTCAAAAATGTTCATGCAATTTTTGTGATACCAAAACAGTAAAAGCAACCTTACTATCCACCAGTCAACAAACAACACCGCTTCAGAAATGGACTAATACAATAGTCATTAAGACCAAAAATATTCAGATCAGGATCTCAAAGAGTAGGGAGACCCTCCAAATAACTGGAGAAGGGAATATTAATTAAAGGTACATTTAGGATCACCTGTGGTCCTAGCATATAATGAAATACTACAAAATAAATGAACTAAGTAGGATAAACAAGGAAAATCACAAAATGTAACTATAAGTAAAAAAAAAAGTTGGAAAAAGATATCCTGATGGTACACCATTTATGTCATTCAATATAATATATACTAAATTTATACATTAATAAAAGTATATAACCTTTAATTTATATAATATATACATAATATTTACTAATACATACATATATGATAAATGTATAAAACCACACCTTGATGTGATATACATCAACTTGGAGAATGGAGCTTACAACTACAATCTAGACTGGGCATTTCACGAAGAAGGAACTTATTTACAGCTATTCCTTACACCTAGAAGACTGCCCAAAAAATAGTAGATGCTTAATATTTATCTTTGAATAAATCAGTGAATGAATGAATGGTTTCATCTGGGAGGAGAATGAGATGAATAGAACAGAGGCGGGGAAAATTTTAGGTGTATTTTTAACATTTTCTTTGTAGAATAGTTATGATTCATATAAAACAAAGTCATATTATCAATTAAGCCTAAGTGATGGGCTTTCTATTTTTTAATATTATATCGTTTCAATTTAAAAATTTTAAACATGTCTGTAACAGTTTTTTCATATAGATAGAATTAGTGCCCCCTCCCCCTACCGAAGAACTCTTTAGACAGCCCATTTTTTTATCTCATAGGAAAAACCTTTCAATGCACAAATCAAAGAACTGACCTAAATTTTAAGTGTTGTAGAATAAAACTGGAACTAAAAAGTTGAGGTATTGCTATACTTACTACCACAAGTAATAATCTCCTTTGTTTAAAAATTGCATTATCACCTCCTTTGATAAATTTAAATCAATTTCTAGAAGTGATAGGTAATTACAAGGGAGAAAATAGATACACTTCAAAGCAGAGTTAATTTAAACTGTCTGCCTTTTGTGTAATTACATTTATTCTCTATGGAAAAAGATCACAACACAAATATACTACAGGCTACACGCTACTGTAAGATCTAGATAATCAGAAGTCCAAATATAGTTCCTCTACGACTTCGCAGCAAGTTAGAGAAGCAAAACGTTAATTGTGATACCTCATGGTAACTATTATGGAATTATTAAGAAGAGTATGTAAGCACATAGAAGAAAGCTCTCACAATCTGGAGCTGCAAGAAAGGCTTCCTGGAGGACATGACACATGAGCTAGACTTTGAAGGATAAGTGTTTGCCAAACAGGAAAGTTGATGGAATAAGGGATGGTAGGCAGTGAAGGATTTTTTTCCAGACAAAGATACAGTAGTTGTAAAGTTCCAGTCAAGTAAGAAATAATAGCATATTTGGAGAGCTACAAGTAGGACAATCGACTGTAGCCCGAATATGCATTTTGTAGCATGGTGGGAGAGAAGTCTAGAAACAGAGACAGATACAAGACCGTTGAGCACCTTACAATGCCATGATAAATGATTGCAGAGTCTTTCTCATATATCATAAGGAATTATTAAAAACTTTTAAGCAATGAAGTGACATACTCAGAATAGGAGTAACAGAGAGGATGTTTTGGAGTGGGGTCAAATTGGATGAAAGGAAAATAGGTAAGAGTCTATTAAGGTAAGGCTGGGCATGGTGACCCATCCCTGTAATCCCAGCACTTTGGGAGGCTGAGGCAGGTGGGTCACTTGAGGCCAGGAGTTCAAGACCAGCCTGGCCAACATGGTGGAAATGATAAAGCTTCCCTAACCTACAACAGTGTCATAGAATTGGGGAAGGGAATATTAATTAAAGGCACATTTAGGACACATAATCTATAGTATTTATAAGCATAATGTTCTTTGTTTTCCTTCCAGTAATGTGGAATGAGTATAATTTTCCAGGGGAAAGATGTATAGCTGATTGTTAAGATGGTCATAGTTGTCTTCCTCTTTATACCTAGGTATCTTTGCAATGTGACTTTGCAGCTCCTTCCATGAGAATATGGAGTCTCTTTCCCCACCTCTCGAATCTAGGCTAATTTTGTGCCTTGCTTTGATCCAGGTCATGAGAAAAGCTTTTATAAATGGGCTTAAACACCCAGGGGGATCAGGGGAAAAAAATATCAGAAATGGCAAAAATATTAAAATGAATTAATTAATTTTCTACAAAAATATCTAACAACACTGATATTAAACTGGCATATTTTGCTTGCAAAGTCCTTCTGCTTATGAAACCAACACATTAATGGCTATCATTTACAATTGAAAATGAGTTAAATTAATTTATAAACACAGTAATTTGATCTAAATAAAAAGTCATCATATGTAACTAAGCCTTCTACCACTACACATATTAAGTCATTGCCTTTGGGCACAGTTTCCACAAAATAATGACTGACTTTTGAAACTTTAGAAGATTTACGTCTTCTTATTTTCTTATGGTCAGCTTTATTACTGGAGTTCCCATAGTGGATGACAAATGTAGCCAACATCCACAATTAAGCCAAATTAAAAGTTCATCATCAACTTTCGTGAGAAAGAGAAAGTTAGCACATAATTTTTTATTAAGCATGCACTATTATCACTTTAGCTTATTTCTGTGCCAAAGGTTTATTGTAAAATTAAAAAAAACAATATCTTATGAGATAATAAAATAAATAATTAGCTATTGACTTGCAATGTACAACAAATGATAGAATCACCAGAGCAAGAATGTTTCGATAACTCTCTAAGCACTCTATGGCAAAATAGTTTAGTCCATATGCCACATACAGTCTATTTTCACCTAACCTGTAATTTCTGAAGTTTCCCACTGACTCCAGTCCCCGCCAACTGGCAGTCTGGCAAGTTTTCTTGTCTGTTTGTTTTTTGAGATGGGGTCTCACCCTGTCATCCAGGCTGTAGTGCAGTGGTGTGATTATGGCTCACTGTACCCTTGACCTCCCAGGCTCAATCGATCCTCCCACCTCCGCCTCCCAAGTAGCTGGGACTACAGGCACATGCCACTACATCCAGCTAATTTCTGTAGTTTTTGTAGAGACAGAGTCTCGCCATGTTGCCCAAGCCAGTCTCAAACATCTGGGCTCAAGTTATTCGCTTACGTGAGCCTCCCAAAGTGTTGGGATTACAGGCATGAGTCACTGCACTTGGCCTCTACAAATGTCCGAATCTCACAGGTCACAGTAAAAGTCAGGGCATAACTTGGTAACACAACAAAAGCTAGCAAAGGCAACAGCCTCAAATATTTCTCCCACCACCATCTGAAGCTGGGAAGAGTTGGGTTTTCCTAACCCCTTATGTCTGAGTGTCCTTGATTTTATTCTTCCTGCTGTCTTTGAGGAAAGTGTCTTTTACCATCCATCTTTAAGGAGCTGGGGAAAGAGAAGTTACTGCTAATTGTCTTTCAGATTTAACCCTATATTAAAGTAAGAACTCTGTTCTCTGCACAGGAATCTCAAAACCATGTGACCAAGGCAGAAGCTGGAAGTACACAGTCAAGGTCTATAAAACCCTTTCCAACTTATCTAAATGTAACTACTCATTATAAAAACATGTCACTAAAAAATGAAAAAAATCAAAAAAAAAAAATGTTAAGCAGATGGGACATCAGGACAATAGACTGAAACCTGCACTGCTCTTGGCAAACAGGCACATAGGTCTTCTGTTTACTTCCTTCCTATAGTCCACCCCATGTGTTGATCCATTGGCATAGACCAAGGACTCAGGCTCCAGTGGCAGGGAAGAAAATGAGGTGGAAAGTGCCATGCAAGTCAAGGGGAGGGGCATTACTCTTGGCTCTCTGAGGGCTCTACATCCTAGCTGCCTTCTCTTTGAAGACTAGCACTTTGGTTACATAGGATACAAGACCTCAGTATCAAGGTTCTCTGGTTAATGCTACATTCCATATAAAATGTTTGAGGACCTATGCCCGGGTAGGGTGGCTCATGCCTGTAATGCCAGCAATTTGGGAGGCTGAGGCTGGTGGATCACCTGAGGTCAGGAGTTCAAGACCAGCCTGGCCAACATGGTGAAACCCCATCTCTACTAAAAATACAAAAATTAGCTGGGCATGGTGGCAAGCAACTGTAATCCCAGCTACTTGGGAGGCTGAGGCAAGAGAATTGCTTGAACCCAAGAGGCGGAGGTTGCAGTGAGCCAAGATCACACCACTGCACTCCATCTTGGATGACAGAGTGAGACTCCATCTAAAAAAAAAAAAAGTTTGAGTACCTAATATGTTCGAAGACACGTATATGGAAATTATTGTCCTGGAGGCAACCCTGAGTCCTGTGTATGCACAAGGTGAGAAAGGAATTTTTAAAACCTCCTTGTTTATTTCCCTTTTAAATTAATGTCTCTTCACTCAGATAGAAGAGGTCCAGGTGTGGTGGCTTACACCTGTAATCCCAGCACTTTGGGAGGCCAAGGTGGGAGGATCGCTTGAGGCCAGGAGTTCAAGACCAGCCTGGGCAACATAGTGAGACCACCATCTCTACAAAATAGTAAATTAAAAAATTAGCTGGGCATGGTGGTGTGTGCTTGTAGTCCCAGCTGCTCAGGTAGCTGAGCTGGGAGGCTTGCTTGAGCCCAGGGGTTGGAGGTTGCTCTGAGCTATGAGAGCACCACTGCACTCCAGCCTGTGCAACAGAGTGAGACCCTGTCTCTAAAAAATAAAAATAAAAGAGGGAGGGTGGCAGAGAGCTGAGAGATGAGAAATTACCTCATGGGAACAAAAACATTATTAGGGTGATGGGTACACTAAAAGCCCAGACTTCACCACTGTGCAATATATCCATGTAACAAAACGGCAATCACACTCCCTAAATCTATATAAAAATTTTAAGAAGAAAAGAAAGTAATGCCTCTTCAAATTGGATAACCCCATATTCTTCTTACCTTTCCTATCGCTGGGAGAATTGTTCCCAGTGATCCAAGGAAGTTGCTCATCAGAATGAGGCAGAGAAGCCTAGAGACAGAGAGCATGTCAACTTGTAGAATGTTTGATTGGATGAATCAATTTCATTAACTTTGTAGCAGAAAATGCTGTGCTTCCTGATGCCCAATGACCTATTGAAGATTTCATGAGTCACCTGTTTGTTTCTTTTGCAATCAATGGATGTGATTACTGTAGAGCTAGGATGTTGCTCTGCATGCATGAATACATGCCCTTGGGACCTTTTCACCTTCCTACCGTGACCTCTGTATCACTCTCAAAAGGCTTAAGCTTGAATGATGCTATTTCTTGATAGACAAATGACTTGTTCCCTCTTCTTTTGTTCCCACTCAAAACCACATATGGCACCTTTTGGAGGAAGAGAAAGCTTTTATACTTAAAGTTCCTCACTTAAGCTTTTATACTTAAGTTATGAAGTGCAACCTTCCCTATTTGCCACCTATATGCTATTTAGGGTAGTCTATTATCAGGATCTAAACCTTTCATTCCACCATTTGAGTTAAGTATAAATCCAATACAATCCTCAGAGTGGAATCAATACCACCATAGAAAATGACAACAGTATCTTCATGAACAAGGCATTCCCAGGCTCGTAAATCCTACTGCTGCAGTGGATGAGTCCTGTAAATCATCTGGTCACTGACTATTTTTACAAATGAAGAAACTGGGACTGGAGCAATGTAATTATCTGACATATACAGTTAATTTTGGCCAATATATGGAGCCAGGTCTTCTGACCCCTCACCTGCTGTTCTTAGAGGAAGAAGATAATGATGAGTATATAAGGATACTAGGGTCCAGTGGAAGCCAGAAACAGGTCCCAGGAGGAGAAAACAGAAAATTCAGTGATGATAAAGAGAATCCATTTATGTTTCAATTGCTCCCAACTAAGTATAGTGTCTGGAGGAATAATAGAGTTACAGGAGTGTCACATCTGCTCTACCTAACCCTAGCCCTAGCCCCACTCAGAGACAATACATCCCTCAGCTTTGCTACTCAAAGTGTAGGGCTCAGACAGCCACATCAACCTCATCCAGGAGCTTGTTACACATGAACAATCTCAGCCCACCTCCCATGACCTATTGGACCAGAATCTGCATTTTTTTTTTTTTTTAGATGGAGTTGAGCTCTGTCTCCCAGGCTGGATGGAGTGCAGTGGCATGATCTCTGCTCAGCACAACCTCCGCCCCCTGAGTTCAAGCAATTTTCCTGTCTCAGCCTCCTGAGTAGCTGGGATTACAGGTGTGCACCACTGTGCCCGGCTAATTTTTGTATTTTTTTTAGTAGAGGTGGGCTTTCTCCATGTTGGCCAGGCTAGTCTTGAACTTCTGACGTCAGGTGATCCGCTCCCATTGGCCTCCCAAAGCGCTGGGATTGCAGGCATGAGCCACCACACCTGGCCCAGGATCTGCATTCTAACAAGATTTCCAGGTGACTCGTGTGCACAGTCAAGTGTGAGAAGCACTGGGCTAGGGCGCAAGTCCACAGGAAGTAAATCAGGCTCCTAGCCTCAAGCTCCTCTCCTGCCATCATCTTTCCAAAGCACCTGTAGAAATCAGAGCCAGCGTCGGGGCTGACACAGCACCTTGTGATTTCCAGATCCCTGTTCCCAGGATGTTTTAGATAGTTCCAAAATCCTCAAAGAAGATAAAGAGGATATCATGATGCATGAGGTGTGGGGAGGGGGGCACCAAAACGTGCCTGGATAGTTTGAATAGAAGCTACTGGGACTTCACAGGATGCCTGTAACCTAGTTCTGCTTTATGTGTTTTTTATTTTGTTTTGATTTGATTTGATGCATTTGTTTTGTTGTTTTGTTTGTCCATTTCAGGTATCTGGGTCTACTGTGCAAAGCAGGGAAATCCAAGCTGTTCCACAGACAATTCTCTAAATGTCTTACTCCTCATGCATCTCTAATAGCTTAGATGTAGCTTTATTTTATAGTTTTTTTCCCCCAAATAAGCATTTTTATAAGGCAGTTGCCCTAACTAGACTGTCACCAACTCAAAGGCAAAATTCAATGTTTATTTTTCTTTACCATGCTAACCATTAGTGCCCTGCATTTAATAAGCAACAAATAATGAGTGATTTAAAAAACAAAATGAAAGTGAAAGAATGAATGAATACATAAATGAATGAACGGGTTGAAATGGTATGAAATAGAATGAATTCAGTAGAAAACTAAGCTCCCGTTCTCCTGACTTCAGCTCCAATAGCCTGCTGTTATTTCTCTTGTAGCCTGGACGAGTCACATGACTCATGGCTTTGAGCTGTGTCTTCCATTACAGAGAAGTCAGCCAGACTGTCTGAGTGTTTGTGTCCTGCAGTGCAGAAAAAAATACATGAGCTACAATATGTAACATGCAACCAATAAACTGCATTCCTTTGAAATCCTCATATGAAAGTCACCATCCAACATACATTCACTGCGAGGATGCAATTTTCCTTACTCTCTACTCTTGATTTAAAATGTAAATGCAAGGGAAGAAACACATTATCAAAGGAAAGAAAAAAGAAGAAGCAACTGCTTTTCTTTCCAACAACTCTGCCCACCATCAAAAAAGGAAAAAATTACAAAATATATAAAATCTTAAAAATAACTATTTCCTGGAAGTACTTTGCTCAAACTCACAGCAAAAGTATTCTCTGTAGCTATTTGCTGGCACTACATTATGAATCCAACAGTAATAATAATACTGATGACAGTGCCACAAAATTCAACTACTACTTATCTATAAAGAGAAAAATATAGTATCTTTATTTTGCCTGTAATGAAAGCAGTTCTTCTCCTGCGCTTTCATCACTGGATTAGTAGAAAAACAAATTAAACCACAGAACAATATATTAAACAGTCTCTTTAGGAAATAGCTTTCCATTTGTTAAAAATACTAGGTCTCTTAATCTCCCATCTCCTCTGCTTTCCTCCTTAAAATAGGGTCAGGATAGGAGGAAGACTTATGTGTCCTCGTAACCCCAGGAAAGAGTGGGTGTTCCCTGATGAAATGTCACCATCTCACTCTGGTCTCTGGGTGTTTCAGACTTAAAAGTGCATCTCTCAAATCCCCCTTCAAGAAACAACCCCCTGCCCAACTGCAAGGGGTTGTCTGAGAGCCTCCACCTGTTAGTTCCTTCAGGGTCTGCCTCAACTTTCAAGCCGGGCTCACACTCTTCCTGTGCGGGGCCCTATCCAGTGTCTGAGCAAGGAAGTGATCACCCAGCCATATTCTTCCTGTGGTGGCGTATGCCATGCCTGAGCAAGTGGGATGGGGCCTGGCCATTTCCATGCACAGTAGGGCCATTCTTCCAGATGAAGAGAGCATCTGGAGCATCCCATGGGACTGCCAGTGACTTTCGTGTCTGTGTCTCTGTATCTCATCTCAGAGCTTGCCCCTTCCATCCTGCTTCCTCCCTTTTTCTTTCAGGGGTGTTCCTTTCCAAAGTACATTTCATATTCCCACCTTCATCTTGGGGTCTGCTTCCCAGAGCATCCTACTGGCACCCTGAGATGATGTCCCTTGTCCAACTGAGGGACCCTTGTCCTGCTGGCTTTTCAAGCTGAAGTCTGTGACTGACCTGACCCACAGTCCATTCCCTCTCAGCTTTGTCTGTGCTTGTTAGTGGATCCTGGCAAATCCAGCCTCACCTCAGTTTCCCCAGGAGCCCTTTACTCTAAGTACAGTCACGTGCCACATAACCACGTATGGACCACACCTAAAACAGTGGTCCCATAAGATTATAATAAAGTTGAAAAAGTCTCATCACCTAGTGACATTATACCTCATACCACAATACATTATTCATGCATTTGTGTTGATGCTGGTGTAAACCCACCTACTATTCTGACAGTCATGTAAAAGTATAGTACATACAATTACATACAGTACATGATTCTTAATGATAAGAAACAACAATGTAATCAGTTTATGTATTTATTATACAATATTTGTATCAGTATTTTAGAGTGTATTCCTACTTATTTAAAAAAATCAGCTGTAAAACAGCCTCAGGCAGGTCCTTCAGGGGGTATTCCAGAAGAAGACATTGTTATCATAGATGACAGTTCCATGCATGTTATTGCCCCTGAAGACCTTCCAGTGGTACAAAATATACAGGTGGAAGACAGTGATATTGATGATCTTAACCCTGTGTGGGCCTAGACTAAAGTGTGTGTTTGTGTCTTAGTTTTGTTGTTTTTGTTTTGAGATGGAGTCTCACTCTGTCACCCAGGCTGGAGTGCAGTGGCGTGACCTCGGCTGACTGCAACCTCTGCCTCCTGGGTTCAAGCAATTCTCCTGCCTCAGCCCCCTGAGTAGCTGGGATTACAGGTGCCTGCCACCACACCCAGCTAGTATTTTTAGTAGAGATGGGGTTTCACCATGTTGGCCAAGCTGGTCTTGAACTCTTGACCTCAGATGATCCGCCTGCCTTGGCCTCCCAAAGTGCTGGGATTATAGGTGTGAGCTACCTCGCCTGGCCAGGTTAATTTATTATTGAAGAAGGAAAAATCTTTTGATAAATATAGTATAGCCTAAATGTACAGTGTTCATAAAGTCTACAGTTGTGTACAGTCCTAGGCCTTCCCATTCACTCACCCTCACTCATTGACTCACCCAGAGCAGCTTCCAGCCCTGCAAGCTCTATTCATAGCAAACGCCCTATACAAGTGTACCATGTTTAATCTTTTATACCATATTTTACTCTATCTTTTTAATGCTTAGATATGTTTGGGTACACAAATACTTACCATTGTGCTACAACCACCTACAGCTATCAGCATAGATACATGCTGTATGGGTGTGTAGCCCAGGAGCAATAGGCTACAGCATATAGTCTACATGCGTAATAGACTATACATACAGGTTTGTGTAAGCACACTCTATGGTGTTCACACAATGATAAAATAGGCCAGGTGCAGTACCTCACACCTGTGATCCCAGCACTTTGGGAGGCTGAGGCGGGTGGATCACCTGAGATCAGGAACTGGAGATCAGCCTGGTCAATATGGTGAAACCCCATCTCTACTAAAAATATTAAAAAATTAGCCAGGCATGGTGGTGCGTGCCTGTAACCCAAGCTACTCGGGAAGCTGAGGTAGGAGAGGATCACTTCAACCCAGTGGGGCAGAGGCTGCAGTGAGCCGAGATCACACTGTGGCACTCCAGCCTGGGCAACAAGAGCAAAAACTCCATCTCAAAAAATAAAATAAAATAATATAAAGATAAAATCATCTAATGCTGCATTTCCCAGCACATGTCTCCCTCAGTAAGTGACACATGACTACATCTGCCATGCCCTTCATCAGCCTCAAGCCTGGCCATCCAACAAGGCAATAGATATATTCAGGCATAAAATATTCAAAGTCTCAAGACATTCTCTCTTATAACATTCATATTGATTAGCCCAGCTTGGGCCATATGACCATCCTTGAACCTTCCCTGTGGTTGAGAGGATGAGCTACCATGATTGATCAATCTAGAGGCTCCGTGTGGCATTGCGGGAGATGCTAAGTTTACCAGTCCTAATGTGCGTACATGAGAGAGGCAGGTTTCCAAAGCAAGGTGTGGTGATATGACCAGAAGAAAGGTGGAATGAGATGCTGAGCATGCCAAAACAAAACAAAAAGTTACTTAGTTCCTCACTACATGTTGCATGTTCTCAAAGAGCTCAATGTTTTATCCTAGAGTTACATATACACAGACAATTGCAATAGAATATGGTAAGTGCAGTTGGAGTAGTTACTGTAAAGAAGGAAAAGATTTCATTGTTTCTTTTTTTTTTTTCTATTAACTAGGCTGTAAAAGGCAGGGTGTTTGGAACAGGAAGCAATGTGGGAAAAGAGTTCACAAGTCATATCTTAAAAATGAACAAAAAAGCTTGGCAGAAAAATAAGAGTGGAGGATCATGCAGGTGGAAGGAATGAAATATGCCGAGTCATTGAGGCACAAAACATCCTGGTAGAACATGCTTCCTCCCCTGAGTTCCCCAATTGGAGCATCTCCTTGGAGATACATCAAGTTTCAGAATGGACTAGACCCTACACATCTCTAATCCTAATGCAGCCCAGTCCCAAGATGCTCCAAGTCATAGCAAATAAGAATAAACTGTGCACTTATGAAATCAGGCTGATCTATTGGCTTAGCTATTTTTCTTTAATTTTGTGGTTATAGCTGCATCCACAGAAAAGGTTAGGATTTCAATTGGGTAAAGGAGAGATAATAACTCTATATGGGAGAAAACAGGAAGGGTATATTAGACGGTATTAGCAATTATTAAACTTAGGACTTTAAATAGCGAGGCTAAATGATCATATATATTTACATAGGTGTATAAGTAATATTAATATATGTGGAGTACTGCATGACTTTGTTATATCAAAAATGCCTTTTAGTATACATATATTATGCACATGTGCATAATATATATTTATAATATCTTCACATATTATGTATCATATATTATGTATATGTGATATTTGCATATATATTACCTTATATTAGGAAGGCATTTTTCACATAATGAATAGATGCAAAAGTGAACATTTCATACTGAATTCTGTGTTCCAAGGGTTCTAGTTATAACACAGTTTCAGTGTGTCTGAACATACACATTTAAAAAAATTAAACCGTTAGCTTCTCTCTGACTGGAAATGAATAGAAACCTAGAACACATAATTAGAAACCCTTCTTGTTCATTTTTTGTTGCATGTAGCTTTTCTTTAATAATATGAGTCTTATTGGGATCAAGTCTTAAACTCAGTAAATAAAAAGCACAGATCACAGCTTACTGCACTTGGCACCCTGGAAAAGCTGCTAAATTATTAAAGAGGCTCAGGCTGTCATTGCCACCTTGTTATTTTTATTTTCTTAAAGATGCAGGGAGCCTGCAGTTTAAAGCACAAAATTGCTCTCACCACTGCCATGAATTTTGAAGCGCCTCCTGCACTGCACTGATGTCACATTGTAGAACGAATGGTTCAATGCTGTAACCCTGAGTCTCCTGCTACCATAGCAACCTGTTGGTTCAGAATGAATTGAATTATGAGATTATCACTAAAGAGGAAGGGTGGGGCTTCTGTTTTATTTACTTTTTCATCAGTTGACTGTGCAATGCCTACGAATGGGAAGAACAGAAAGGAATGATTTTTTTGTTTCTTTCAAAATATATGTTGTATTTTAAAACTATCAGGATTATTAAATATCCATGTTAAATGTATAGGGGTTAGTTTATCACCGTATCACCTAAGGGCAGTAGAGAACAAATAAAAAAAATCTTCATTATCTCATTGCAAATTCACTTCTTTTTAAAAAATAATGGAATTTGGGCAGTAGGTAGATAGGAAAATCATATCAAAATGAAACTTGATCTCATCTGTTTCCCCTGTCCATATGGGATAATTTTAGCATAAATTGGGATTTTTAAACTTAAAATAAACCTGAAGTGTTGGTTCATACCACCCACAGGCTTCTAAACATTCCAATTCCCGTGAAATGGCCCCAGTTAAATTGTACCCCATGACAGATGGAATCAGAACTTGTTGCTTCATTACAAACCACTTTCCCAAAATAGCTGCAGCATGAGAAATAATCCTGTTTGTAAATGGAACAAAAGTGCTTTCACAATGTGGTCTATTTATGGGGAAACCATTATATGCATCCCTTATAGCTCTCTCCCTATTTAATGCCTAATATTAAGATTTACATAGTGCAAATGATTAGTAGTAGTTGTTGGCTAATTGATTGGACAAATTTACCTTATATTTGACAACACTTTGTTCCAGGGACTGTAAAGCCACTTCACACACATTGTCAATAAATCCTTACAACAGCCCTGAAAGGTAAATATAATTCTCACCTTAGACCCAGCTAGAGCCCATGCCTGTCAGGTAAGTAGGAAAACCAGGATTTTACTCTTGCACTTTTTTATTATCCCCAAAATATATTCTTTAAAAGCTCCAATGCATCAGATCAGAGAAGTTTTTGGAATAAAAATCTGAATGCTTTTTGAGCTGGGATGCAGGAATTGACATGCCAATCAACATGAGAAAATTTAAATTGTTATGTAGTGGGCCGAACTCACCCAGTAAGACATGCGTGAAGACTTCATTGTTCAAAATAGAAAGCTCTTGAGTGTTTCTGGACCTAAGAATTAGAAAATTGCAGTTAAAAGGGGATGCCGTGTGGGACTCTAGGATAGGATTTTAACTTAAATTAAGCCACATATTGAATTAGATACCCTTTAAAGCATGGCACCATTCTGATATTTCGGATATTCTGAAAATGCCAAGGTCAAAAGGCCATGCAGACGACCATGTGGAATGCAAAGAGGAAGATATGCTTAATAATACCTGCTTATTTATTCAACACACGAGTTTTGAGCAGCTCACATGAAAGAAGCACAGTGCTGGACATTGTACAGGTTACTGAAAGGATATTGAGAACTGGTCCCTGACTTCAAAGAGCTTCTAATTTAATAGGTGAGACAGACAGGTCAACCTGCCTAGCCACAGCTGCGTAGCAAGACCAAGAAAAATAAATATTACAATGAAATTTTTAAAAAATACTGGGCAAGCCAAGGAGTACTCTCAGGGGAGGTAGCAGTGTGTGCACTAAACCTCAAAGGATGACTAAAATATTAACAGCAGATAAAGGAGGGAGGAACCAAAAGCAAGATATAAGTACGAACTGGAGCAGCAGGAGATACCACTGCGGCTATTACATCATTGTATTAGTCTGTTTTCACGCTGTTGATAAAGACATACCCAAGAGTGGGTAATTTATAAAGAAAAAGAGGTTTAATGAACTCACAGTTCCACATGGCTGGGGAAGCCTCACAATCATGGCAGAAGAGCAAGGGACATCTTACGTGGTGGCAGGCAAGAGAGAAATGAGAACCAAGCAAAAGAGGTTTCTCCTTATAAAACTATCAGATCTCGTGGGACTTATTCACTACCACGAGAACAGTATGGGGGAACCGCCCCCAGATTTAATTACCTCCCACCAGGTCCCTCCCACAACATGTGGGAATTATGGGAGCTACAATTCAAGATGAGATTTGGGTGGTGATACAACCAAACTATATCAATTATTAAGTCTTAGCATAGACACTGTAGTCTAGTATTTACCTAAGCCTTCCAGCCCCCAAACCCACTGACCCTCTATGATGTCCAGAAGTCACCTCAATGGTAATGCTGTAATAAAAGGGTATCAAGGGAAAAGAAAGACTCTGATAAAATAATAAACCTCGAGGTATCAACAACATATTTTGCAGCGAATATATCCTGAAAATAGAAAACAGGGTGAATGTAGGCACATGCAAATGACATGGAAATTAACTATAAATACGCATGTGGCTTCAGTTCTCCAGAAAAAAATTGCTGATGGTTGCTATAATAAACCATCTGGAAGGTAGATACTAAAGTCTGAACACTTGCAGACAAATTATTATCTTTGTTCCAAATCAAAAGGCTTAAAGTCGCCAAGAAAACTCCACTGGCTTTTCAGTCCCTAGTTCTTTTCAGCCTTTAGAAGTTCCTTGATCAAAGCCCATGGGGCTTCCCAGCCTTCCAACTGTGAGGAATAATAGTCAAAGCATAAATAGCATTCGTAGCTACGTATTCAGGCTGGCATAACTTTTATCAGCATGTGACTAATTTCCATAGCATTATAATAACAGTAATCTTTTTCTTCTGTAGGGCAAAATAACTATAATTCTCACCTATATTGATCAAAATACCAAAATAACTATAATTTTGTAATTCAAGAAAACTATGGCATCTTAGAGGACTGACTAATCATGATCTGAGTCCTTCTGATAATGCATAAGTTAAATTGCAAAAAATAGCTGGGCCCAGTTTTCACAAGCTTACAACTCCTACCTACCCTCTTCCTGCTAGGTTAGAGAGGTAATTGAACTCTAATGCTGCTGCTACATTTCCTTGGGGCAAAGCTAAAAGACTTGGTAAAGAAAGATACTGAAATCTGGATGAAGAATTTTATTTCCTCCACTAATTTCATTCTGTCAAAATTTAAAATGTCACCAAATCTATATTGATGTACTGTAATAAAATTGTTACTTGATATAACTGGTTTAAAAAATTAATATAATAATTTATATCATAAAATCATGTACTTATCAAGTTTATTCTTTTAGTAAGGCTTTACTTTGTTTCATTCTTCTAGATTCAAAGTTAATCTCTACTCTTCCTATTGCTATGGTCGGCATATCAATTTGGATCAATCATTCAAATCTCATGCTGAAATGTGATTCCCAGTGTTGGAGGTGGGGCCTGGTGGGAGATGCTTGCGTCACGGGGGCAGATCCCTTATGAATGGCTTGGTGCTGTCCTCGCAATAATGAGTGAAGTTCTCGCTCTGAGTTCACTTCAGATCTGGTTGTTTAAGAGTGTGGCACCTCCTCCCCATTTTGCACCCACACTCACCATGTGACACACCAGCTCCCCCTTTGCTTTCCGCCATGATTGTAAGCTTCCTCATGCCCTCACCAAGAGCAGATGCTGGGGCTATGCTTCCTGTACAGCCTACAGAATCATGAGACAATTAAATCTATTTTCTTTATAAATTACCCAGTCTCAGGTATTCCTTTATAGCAATGCAAGAACAGAACAACATACTATTTTCTCTCCTTTTTTCTACCCTCATTCCTTCATCCCCCATTCATTCATTAGGTTAATAACTATTTCCTATGCACTTTCTGTGTTTTGGTTACTGATCTAGAGAGCTGGAGATGCAACAATAAATAAAATAAACAATAACTACCCCCAGAAAGACTACATTCTGGTGATAAAGAAGTAGGTATTAACTTAGATATTATTGTAAGTTGAGAATGTTGGATGTAATAAATGCTAAGGAGAAAACAATTAAGCAAGAAAAGGGAATAGAAAAGGTGTATAGGAATTGAAGTTGACCAAGAAGTCAATATTTCAACTAAGACTTGAAGGAAATAAGGGAGAAAATCATGCAGCTATTTGGGGAGATAGCATTTCTGAAAGAGGAAACAGAAAATGCAGAAGTCTTCAGATGGGGATATGCTTGCCACTTTCAAGAACAGTGAGGAGGTCAGTGCACCTAGGAAGGAGGGTATAATGAAAAAAGTACAAGGAAATGAGTTCAGAGCTAGGTCATGTAGGCCATTGTAGAGCATGGCAATAACAATGGAAAGAGTACAAGGAAATGAGTTCAGAGCTAGGTTATGTAGAACATTGTAGAGCATGGGAATAACTTTCGCTCTCACTCTGTATCCTCTAATCTAGGTTATAATTGGATCACACTAGTTGCTATGTTTAACATATAGGAAAGGTAAGAGTGGAAGCAGGAAAACCAAAAGGAAGATATTTCAATAACTCAAGTGAGCGATGATTATCGTTTATTGCATGTTGGCAACAGTGGGGGTGGTGAGAAAATGAAATGAGGATGTATTTTAGATTGGCAAGACAAGATTTGATGCCGGGTCATGAATGTATTATAAGATAAAGAGCAGTGTTGGGATGAAATAAATGAGTAAGAAAATATGAGTTCCGTTCCGAACAACTGAGAGAGAAAAGTCTGCAAGAGGAGCTGGAATTTTGCCAAGGAATGGGAAATCAGGAATTCTTCTATGGTTATATGACATTTGAGACATCTATTGGACATCCAGGTGAGGTTGTCATCTAGACAGTTGAATATATGAGTTTGGAGTTAATGGAAACATTCTCAACTACACATACTGGACATTGTTGACCAATAGTTGGTGTAAAAGCTGTGAGGCTAGAACTGGATCACCTATGGAATAAGTGTGGATAGAAAAGAGAAGAGTTCCAAGGTCTGGACTCTGGTCTCCAGTGTTTGGCAACCAGGGAGATAAAGATGAACAGCAAAGGAGACTAGAAGAGTAGACACTGAGGTATGGAGAGAACCAGGCATATTTAGTGGCTGGACACCAGGCGCAGAAGGTGTTCAAAGGTAAAAAAGGTGACAATATAGTCTAATGCTGCTAAGTCAAATAAGACAGGAACTTGGAATTGGCCATCAGATTTGGCAATATGGAGGTCACCTTTTACCTTGGCAAGAGCCATTTCTGTGAAGAGGTGAGGTCAAAAGCCAGACTGAAGGGATTTAAGAATGGGAAGAGAGAATTTGGATGAGGACACACAACTCTTTACAGGAATTTTTCTGTAAGGGGAAGAGACATGGAGCAGTAGATGTAGGACATCATGGGGTCAGGAGAGGGTTTGTTTGTTTGTTCAGCTGGTTTTGCAGATGAAAGAAAGCAGCCTATTTGTATGCTCATAGGGATGAATCAGTAGAAAGGGGAAAGTTGATTCAACAAAAAGGGGGAACTTTACTGAAACAAGGTTCTAAAGTAAGCAAGAGGACAGATGTTAATAAGACAGGAGCACAGACCAGTCACCTCCCTTCTCCCCCAAAAAGGAATCAGGAAAGCAGAGAGTGTATTGCAGATGCAGGTAAGTGGTGCAAAGTGGAGATGGGCATCTGTACATCTCTTCCTTGGGGTTGCTTTATTTTTTTAGTGAAACATGAAGCCAGATAAGCATTTGAGAATATGGATTGTGCAGACAGTGCTGGATATTTTCAGACAGCAGGAAAAGTGTGATATTATTGCCTAAAGAGTGAGAGACTGAATAGATGAGGGGTGTATGAGGATTATGGGTCAGCATTATGGTCCACTTGAGGGCAGTGAGCAAGAATTTAAAGTGAAATCAGTCAGTGTTGTTATGTCTTGCTTCTGCTATGCTCAGTTGTAGGAGAGAAGGTAAGATGGGTTGGAGAATTGGACTTAACTAGAGTAGTTTAGTAAAGAGAATGCAATGGAACATGAGAGACAGAAGAGAGTTAAAACGTTTACAAGGTAGTGATTATAATGACTCATGATGAAATTTATGCTTGACAAAGTGGGTGATGAAGAATAAAAGAGATGACAGAGAGTGGAAATATGGCAGGATGCCTGGATTCAATTTTGGGGGTGGAGGGATTATTAAAACTGAAGTACCAGAGGAAGCACACTGACAATAAAGAAGGTGATTGATAGAGTGAAATATTTGGAATTGACATTTAGGATAGTTATTGGTAAGGAAAAGATCAGGGGCATAACCATGTAAGTGAAGACCTGATAGAAAAATGGAGGCTGGGCTAGAAAAACGGAGGCTGGGCTGGAAAAATCATCTTATGCATATTGAAATCAACAAACGTTAAGACAGAAGCAGTGCTAGAAAAAGCCACAGTGAGCAGGCATTGCTACCTTCAGGAATGAGGTGAAGTGACCTGGGACAGCAGATGACTGCATCCGCCAGTAGTAATGGTTGATGGCAAGAGATTCAGCATTGGATATTTTTTCTCTTTTATTTTATTTTTTTATTATACTTTAAGTTTTAGGGTACATGTGCACAACATGCAGCTTAGTTACATATGTATACATGTGCCATGTTCGTGTGCTGCACCCATTAACTCGTCATTTAACATTAGGTGTATCTCCTAATGCTATCCCTCCCCCCTCCCCCCACCCCACAACAGGCCCCAGTGTGTGATGTTCCCCTTCCTGTGTCCATGTGTTCTCATTGTTCAATTGCCACCTATGAGTGAGAACATGCAGTGTTTGGTTTTTTGTCTAGAATGGCAATCATTAAAAAGTCAGTAAACAACAGGTGCTGGAGAGGATGTGAAGAAATAGGAACGCTTTTACACTGTTGGTGGGACTGTCAACTAGTTCAAACATTGTGGAAGTCAGTGTGGCGATTCCTCAGGGATCTAGAACTAGAAATACCATTTGACCCAGCCATCCCATTACTGGGTATATACCCAAAGGATTATAAATCATGCTGCTATAAAGACACATGCACATGTAGGTTTATTGTGGCACTATTCATAATAGCAAAGACTTGGAACCAAGCCAAATGTCCAACAATGATAGACTGGATTAAGAAAATGTGGCATATATACACCATGGAATACTATGCAGCCATAAAAAAGGATGAGTTCATGTCCTTTTTAGGGACATGGATGAAGCTGGAAACCATCATTCTCAGAAAACTATTGCAAGGACAAAAAGCATTGGATATTTTTATGGAAGAGAGAAAGAAACTGTACTTTAAGCAGAAGAAAGGAGCAAGAAAGGGGGATGCAGGGAAAGCAGCAACCTTAGAGGAGAGGTAGGTTTCCCTTAGAGCAAGAAGTTGAAGAGAGTATTCATAGAAGAGGTTGAGGATGCAGGGTGTCATGCTTATGACTAACCTTGAGTATCAAAGGGCATGTTGAGAAAGGTTATAGCATAAGGGAAGAAGGAGAAGTTTGGGTCCATGTAGTTCTCTAGAGGGACAGAACTGATAGGACATATATATACATATATGAATTTATGAAGTATTAACTCTCACAACCACAATAGGCTATCTGCAGGCTAAGGCACAAGGAGAGCCAGTCCAAGTCCCAAAACTGAAGAACTTGGAGTCTGATGTTCAAGGGCAGGAAGCATCCAGCATGGGAGAAAGATCTAGGCTGGGAAGGTAGGCCAGTCTAGTTTTCACGTTTTTCTGCCTGCTTTATATTCTAGCTGCACTGGCAGCTGATTAGATTATGCCTACCTAGATTAAGGGTGGGTCTGCCTTTCCCAGTTAAAATGACTCAAATGTTAATCTCCTTTGGCAACACCCTCACAGACACACTTTGCATCCTTCAATCCAATCAAGTTGACACTCAGTATTAACCATCACAGTCCATGAAGGTGATATAGAAAGTTTAGGGAGGTTTGAGTGTGAGAGAAGAGAGTAACTTAAAAGTCTTGGTATAAGGCCAGGTGAGGTGGCTCACACCTGTAATCCCAGCACTTTGGGAGACCGAGGCGAGCGGATCACGAGGTCAGGAAATCGAGACCATCCTAGCTAACAAGGTGAAACCCCGTCTCTACTAAAAATAAAAAATAAAAATAAAAATAAAATTAGCCAGGCGTGGTGACCGGCGCCTGTAATCCCAGCTACTCTGACAGGAGAATGGCGTGAATCCGCGAGGCGGAGCTTGCAGTGAGCCGAGGTCGCACCACTGCACTCCAGCCTGGGCGACAGAGCAAGACTCCGTCTCAAAAAAACAAAACAAAACAAAACAAAAAGTCTTGATTTAAGGCCAGGCGCGGTGACTCACGCCTGTAATCCCAGCACTTTGGGAGGCCGAGGCAGGCGGATCACGAGGCCAAGAGATTGAGACTATCCTGGCCAACATGGTGAAACCCTGTCTCTACTAAAAATACAAAAATTAGCTGGGCGTGGTGACATGCTCCTGTAGTCCTAGCTACTTGGGAGGCTGAGGCAGGAGAATCGCTTGAACCCAGGAGGTGGAGGTTGCAGTGAGCCAAGATTGCACCACTGCACTCCAGCCTGGCAACAAAACTCCATCTCAAAAAAACTCAGCAAAACTCCATCTCAAAAAAAAAAAAAGTCTTGTTATAAAGGATACAATCAGATTAGTCCTAATTATCCCCAAGCGGATGGGAGGACACGCTGTGAGTGAAAAGGGGAAGGAAGGGTCAGTAGGTGGGGGCTTGCCAAGAACATAAAGTACCAGGCTCCTATCTGATTCCTACTGATGGAAACAAGGACTCTTGCAAGGGGGCCTGTTTTAATGAACATGCAGTTTCCTTCTCTTCCCACAAGTAGCCTGCAGTGGGTGTCTGCTTGGAGGTCTGAGCTACTCCTGACTTCTAATGAAGGAGGGTTCTGGGCAGGGACAGGGACAGTGTTGCCCTAATTGCAACTAATTTGTCATCTACATCTTTGAATTATACTTAGAGCTTAATTTCTTACGCTAGGGAATTACATACTAAAGTACTTATGAAAAAAAAATTTTGGATCAGAAGTAAGTAAGCCTGATGAGTCAATAGTTGAAGATACGGTAGTACTGCAAAAAGGCAAAGGTGCTTGCTGACTGATGCCTAACGGAGGTCGGGGAAGAATATGTATCTCAAATTAATACATCTTCTCAACTGCCAATCCTGATGCCTGAAATGTCTCCATTAGAGAATCCTGGAATTTCAGACCTAACTGAGGTTTTAAGAACAAAGCAGCATGGTGTAGCCAAGAGTGCAGGCTTTGGCATACTCCTGGTTTGTGTATAAATCTCAGATAGGAGCCTCATCTGCTGTGTCGTGTCAGTTTTACTGCTTTCCTTGCCTGACCTCTCAGTAAACTGTTTAAACATCACAGTGAAGGCAAATTTCTTTTTGGTAGAGATGCGTATGTCAAGTTCTTATTTCTGCTTAGGGCTACCATGGAAATATTCACACAGTTGAGTTAGGATCTGAGGAACGAGTTATATAGCATGACATAGAAGACTGGACAGAGTATACAATGGGTGGAAGGTGTGTGGATGCCTGCAAAGCATGGCATATAAATACGTTCTCTAAACTTTAAGCAACATAAGTATCCTAGATCTCTCCACTGGAAGGAGCCCCACTTTGTTCCCCGGCCTCCCCCCATACCTAACTCCATGTATGATAAAGCATCAGACCCACATGGAAGGGTGCATGCCTGAGAGTTATGGTTAGTTGTGGGTTAAAGTCCACCTCACCACTAACCTGCTGTACAAATGAAGCAACTTATTTTACCTGTCTGAGCTTCCAAAGCTACAAATAACATCAATCTCAGAAGGCTATGTAGAAAGTGAATTGTAATAACCTGTGAGAAAGCTCCTTCTGCAGAGCAGCCACTCCGTAGTGTCCAATTTATAACACTAAATTGTCAGGGAGAAACCCCCTATCTCAAGAGTATTTGAGAGTAAAGTCTACATATTAGAAACACCGTAGAGATAATTGCTTCTAAGTTCTCGCTCACTTGCAGATTCTAGAATACCACAAAATTGCATGATCAATGGACAGAAAAGAATCTGGGCAAAATTATAAATTACAAAACCTACATTCAATGTTTTCCCCCAAAGCATCCAGGCTCTGGGACTGCCTTATGACAGTTTAGCCTTTTGATAGTTCAGGGATGGTCCCCCAGACACACGCACACACACGCACATGATGCACATACACACATACACACACATGTCCTTTTTTGGAAGTGACCCATACTAAAACCTTGGGAGCTTCTCACGATTCAACCCCGATGTCCATTCCTCGGTTGAAAGGGCACTTCCCAGAGTGGCAGTGTAGTGAAGTGGTTGAGAACACAGATTTGAAAACTCATAATGCTAAGTGACTTTGGGAAAATTATTTAATCTTTCTAAGTTTTATTTTTCCTATTGTAAAAGGGAGGGGGAAGTTATAGAGTAAACAAATTATAGTTTATAATTACAAATTATAGACTAAACAAGGCAAAGTTTGTACAGTGTTTAGTATAGAGCCTGTAGCACAATAAGCATTCAAAAAATAAAAGCTATTGTTTATTTCCTTGTTTATGACCATTATTGTTTTGTTGCTCTGTGCATTTTCTTGCTGATGTTGTGTTGATTCTCTGTTGATGTGTTAGGTGGCTGACATTGCACTAAAGTGATGTGTGCTGTAATAACCATGCACTTCTTTGCCCATTAGGGCAGAAGATGGGGCTGGTCGTTCCCACTGCTACTGTGCTTCTTCACTTACCTAATGGTCAGTTTGGGGGTCCTTTGGCCCCTCTCAAGTCACATAAGGGAGGCAACAGCCTTGTCTTCTGGAGACCAACATGACCTGGGAATAGACAAGTTCCTTTCAAGTCTGTAGTCATTTTTGATTGCCATCTATGCAGCCTTTTCCTTTTCTTTCTGTTTTTGTTTTGATGGCTGCCTATGGGTATTGGAGACTTAAATTTCTTTTACTTATATAAATCAAGAGTAAAAAAATACCTAAAACAAAGACTCTATCGATTATATATTTGAGGAAAACCATGGGCAAGCATAAGGAAAACCATGGGCAAGCATAAGAATGCAGCATTCTGCAAGCAGGTGCCATGAACACATGTATAAAATTCATTACTTCTTACCTGAATTGTCTGGTGAAGATGATTTTCTCTTTTGGCTTCATACTGCTTGCTTCATAGACATTGTCTCTGGTTTTCCATAATTAAGAGTCCAAAGTTGTCCAGAAATAACATTTATTAATCAACAGTAAAACACACAATAGAAAAGGCCTTATAAATAAAACTATATATTTATAATGCTTTATTTTTTTGGTCCAGTACTCCACAAAACACTACAGACAGTAACAAAATAATTCAATAAATATTAAAAACTTTCAATAGAATTATAGGACACTTTTTATCATATGTGAGCATCAACAATGCCACAGCCATTAGATACACTATTAAACACAGTCATAGATATCTTTCTTGAATAATGGACATAATAAATTTTTTATCAAGGAGTCATAACATTTACACGTATCCATACACAAGATAACAGCTCAGAGGAAATGAAGCAGACTCCCCAGTGACCTGGTTTCATCTGCCTGTACATCATTTAAAGATATTACAGTGTTAACAGGATAGAAGTCAACACACTAAAGAGAAATGTTGGGATTTGCTTGGGGTGGGAGGAATGAAAGTAGGGTAATTAATGAAAGCAGCTTACATATTTTCCATTGCTCTCTTAGCAATATGCTCCCTTCCCTTTTCTGCCTTTTCTTGGTTGAGGTATTCCAGCACTTTCATTAACAGATCTTCATCCAAGTACTGCCTATTTGGGGTATCATCATTCTTCGGGGGCCCCACAGGGAACCTTTTGCTCACCGGGGCCAGCTTGTCAGTCTCCTGAGAGCTGCCTTGATTCAAATGCTCTTTGATGGCCTGCTCAATTTGTTCCTCTTCCTGTAGGTCATCTTCAGATGAGCCTTGACCAGGAACTCGCTTCACTTGGTTTGAATTAATGATCTCAGGGTATTTAACTAGCATCCTGGCCAAGTACTCACCTAATTCTTGATCCTTGTCGTTCAGGTTTTCATATGCCATCTGTCTGTTTTCAACATATGGAATCCAGGCAGCTTTGGGAAGCTGGTTCGATCTAGATCTTCCAGGACCATAAGGGAGCCTTGGCAGAACTTTCTCCTGGTTATATGGATTGGGAAAATACGAAGTTTTCTGATTTGCTGCACTCTCCATCCCTAAAAGATTTAAAATATCCTCAACACTGAGCCCGTCTGGTAGGGCCTCAGTCCCAGCACGACCAGGTGTTTTAGGGTAGCCACTCTTGGAGAGCATCTTATTTTGGAACAGGTCTGGATGGTCTAAGTCAGCCTCTGAGATGTCATCTAGGTCAACAGGAAGGTCAAGCTCCCGCTCCGGTTCCACTGATCCATTCGGCTTCTCCCCAGTTTTGAGCATCTCAATTAAGTCTTCTGGGGGTATCTGTAAATTCCTTGAGATTTCAATCAGCTGATAAATAGACTGAGAATCAAGAGGTTTCTCAAAAAGCCTGGTGGCCCTTTCCCCATTTTGCCCATTCTGTAACCTCCCACTTCCTGCAGCATTTACTAACCTTTTCAAATAGGCAATTACTTTGGAGACATCATCTGAGAGTTGGTCTTTACTCTCTTTCCGAAGATCTTCTTCCTGGATGCCAAGCTGCCCTGAGCGTTTCATCTCATCATTGATTTGTTCATTTTTTTCTATATTCTCTTTGCTGTCTCTCACCTCTTCCTGGGTTTGACTCTCTATTTTCTCCTCTACTGGGTTCCAATCTTCTCCCCCCACCACATCTTCATAGGCAATGTTATTAGCCTTGTAGATATCATCATCATCCGTATAAAGTTTTTGCTCCTCATCCATCCTCTCACGTTTCTGGTTGTTTGGTCCTGTCAGTTTCCCCAGCTCTTGGAAGACAGATTCCAATGTAGCAAGGCTTTGAGGAGTATATTGTTCCTCCACTATTTCATTTGTGCGTTTAAAGGGGTTATCCCTGGAATTCTCTTCATACATAGGAGGGAATTGCATGTGCTTAAGCTTTCTTTCTGGCCACTGCTGTGTCTCATAATCATCACTCATGTCCATTGGAAAGTTCTTTTCTGAATTCAAGGCATAGGGCTTATTTTCTTTTGGTGCAGACTGAGGCTCATTTTCAGCCTGTCTCAAAGCTTCGAGTATTATTCTCATCCAGTCTTCTTCACTCAGTGAATCCCTCTCGGGCAAGTGACTTTCATCGCCATTTTCTTTTTGCTGAAGGGGGACAGAGACACCTTGGTAGGGATTATAATCTGGGCTGCTTTCTTCCTTATGAGCCTGTTGTCGGAGCTTTTCTATGTACTCCAAAGCCCTGATCATTTCAGGACTGGGAAACTTTTGGACATTTTCCAACCTGAGGTCTGGTTCTTTCTGAAGCAGCTGGTTTCTCTGAAATGAAGCTGCTTCAGCCCCAGAGATGAGGAAAATTAAAGGGATAAGAGACAGGGCTGCTCCAAGCCAGTGGGTCTTTGCTTCAGCCATGTCTGAAAGATTTCCTTAAAACATAAAAAATATGAGTTAACACAAATGAAACAAACTAGAAGACACTATAGCAAAACAAATAATTGATCATTGAGGTGAGGAAAAAACATAGTAGATATTATTTCACATTAAGCTTAGGATAACTCTTTTTAAAAATTCATGAATATTTTCCACATGATTCCCACAAGCAAACCACAGGAATCTTTAACAAAATTATTACTCATTCACCAAAAACTTGCATAGCATTCTCTTAGTTAAAACAACAGCAAAAACACTGATATGAGATTTCTCAAATTTTATTTTTTCATTTACAGAACTTGTAGTTTGATGTTTAGTACATGTTGTTTCTTTATAATAAAGCAGCAAATACTTCCCAAGATGTTTTAATTATTTTATATATTGAAGTCTATTGGCAAAATAATGTGTTGGCTTAATTTAAAACATGCATGTAAACATACACACCCACAAATTATGTCCTTAAAGTTGTGTCAAAAAACATGTGGTTTATTTCCTGAAATGTCCATCTAATTTTGTTGCTGAAACACAGCTGCAGTTACATGACCATATATGACAAAGTAATACTGTTATATGTCAATCATACCGAATTACCTTCTGGGGAGTCCTATCCAGATATATTTTTCAGAAATAACTTGTTCTCAATCTGATACCAAATCCAATGATCCATAAATAACCTCCAGAACACGGGTCTTCTCAGATTCCAGCCAGTAGACTAAAGCAATGAAGTTTCTTTTTGTGTGAACGTGCTAAACCAATAAAGTGTTCTAAAATCTCTTTGCTTCATATTTCTTCTAATAATTTATATTATGACTGTTTGCAAAATGCAATTGTGGTTATACTTTTCATCAGCCTTCAAGAGTGTATAGTAAATAATAACAGATGCTATAGAGAGAACATAAGTTTTTTTAGCTAGTCTATTTCTGAACTTGTGAGTGTTCAGATTCAGTTTGTCTTCTGTCTGTGTCTATTTTGGTATGGACCTGTGAAATCTTAAATCACTCACACTGTTTAGAAAAATCTTAAAATAACCACTATGTAAATCCCAATTCAAATAAACACAGATGATGTGCTGAATTCTTCCTACTTAAAAATCTCCATTCATTTTTTTCTCCAATGCCTTAAAATCTTACATAGGAATTATGAAGAGGATTAGTTTTTATGTGTTTTACATTTAATATTGCTAACATTGAAAAAACTATTTTAATATTGGCTATTTTGTTGTAAACAAAATGAATGTAAGAGGAGTTTACAAGTTTGTTCATATCTTTACCAGATCATGGTTTTGTGATAGATAAGCTAAGTTATATGTATACAATTTTCTGTTAGCTTAGACATCAATTGTAGAAAATACCATTGTTCACAAGATCATATTGATGATTTTGTTTCCAGTTTTTTAGAGCCCGATAATGGCTTAGTTATGAAAACATTTTAGCATACGTATATACCTATTTAAATGATTCACGTTTACCAGAGTACTTAATTTATTGAAAGAAACATCTTGAAAGGCATTTGAGAGGATACTTCCAAAATATTTATTATAAATACATGTTTACTATAAGTAATTTTATTCATAAAATAATGAGGTTCAAATAAAAATACATTATGCACTCTTGTTTATATTATTTCAGGATTAATGTAGCTTTGGTAATCAACTTTCAACATTGGCATTTGAAATAATAATCTTAAAAACCTTATTGAACTTATTTTTTTTGAAGCCACAATACTGAAATAGTCTTAACATGTGGATTATATGCTCATCTTTAAAATCATTATCTTGGAACTGCACTTTGCTGTAAAGTTGAAGCAGAATACTCATTGCAGTTGTTTAAACCACAGCCTAACAAGTGCTACCCTTTGCTTAACTATTCAGCTTCAGTTTGAATGACATAGTTATTGCCTTTGAGTGAGACCCAAAGGATTCTTTTCCCAGGTAGCAGCTCTTTCAAGTAGTAAAGATGTTTCAACAGCTCTACTATTCTATATAGGGTTTGATTTAAAATTGAATTTTCTGAAATCCAAATAATTAGAACATTATTTTTCCCCTGATAGCTATCATTAAAATCTCTCAAGTTAAAATGTCTTTTCTGTTGAATTCAGACTAGAGCATTGACACATGCAGGTGACTATATGTAATTTAAGCAATTCAACTAGTTGGGATACAGAAAAAATGAAATACTTGTCCCAGACAAAATCTTTAGCAACATATTGAACATCCTCTTTAAATCAAATTATAGTAATAACAATAACAATTTACAAAGTTATGAGTATTTTCATCATGTATTCAAAATGATCATTTCTCTGTAATTCATGGTCACAGCCAAATTATAACCCAAGATAATATTTTGCCCTGGAAAAACGAAGAATCCAGTGTTCAGGAAAATCCTAAGTTAACATCTTAGAACAAAAATTAGGAGATAATAATGTAAGCTCTTTCAAATATACAAGTTCAGAAAAGAATGTTATGTGGTTAGTTAATTCAGAGCTCTTGTAAGATAAATATCAAAGAAAAAAAACCTAGTTCCAAAATGGGTTGCCTTTATGACTAACATGCTTGACAGCCTTTGCATCATTGGAAACCTACTGTTAAGAATATTAAACATATAAATTATACCCCTGGCTTCGTATCTGGCTCTTAGTGGCAGAAATAATAAATTTTGGAAAGAAACAAGATATTGGGCTTGGTTAACTTTACATTAATCTGTGTGTTGACACTAAAATCCTTAACTTTTTCACTCTTTTTTATATGATTATCTAAGTAACATTCTGGTTAGTAAATATCCAACATCAAGTAGTATAAAGCATAGACCCGATCATGTATATACACATATGTAGTGTCCTTACATTGGCTGATGAGCAGCAGGTTGCTATTCAGTTATCCTATCGACATAAGCTTGCCAAACAGTCTTTTTCTTCTCAGCTAGGAATTAAAAGAAGAGCATGCAATTTGGAACTTTCCAATAAATCAAAGAGAAAAGCAGCCTTACCTCTTTTTGTTTATATGGCAGAGGAGCTCCACAGCATATTCCTCCCCGTTCTCCGGGCGAGCTTCTCGGGCCGTTTCAGCACACGGACAGCTCCTCTGCTTATAGGGAGCCGCTGCGCCTGACTCCGCACTGCCACACTGACGTCACCGGGTTCAGCCACAAACCCCAGCACAAGCGAGGTTTTTCAAAGAACCAAGAGAAAATAATCACTTTATATTTTAAAAAAAAAAAAAAAAAGAAAGAAAGAAAAGAAAAGAAAAAAAAGTTGCATGCTTACGCCACCTGTCTTTTTGTGGCAAAAATTGCAGTTTTCCTTTTTCTTTTATCAAAATCTTTGAGACGGAATAAACTGCTCTGCACGATTTCTCTTACAAAGAAAGAAATGTGTGTCAGACAGACGTGGCTAATTGCAAGACAATCTCATCTATGTTCTAGCAACTTGTTATAATAGTTTCTTGGTGTCACTGTTGTAATTGTTGTCGTCATTGTTGTAAGAAAGTTTTACAGACAAGGATTATTTTTTCATCTTTGCCCACAAAGAAATTACATTACCATTTCCTGTTATAACCAAGATGAATGGAGGACACATTATAAATATGAAAGGCCATATTTCTTATCATGACCACAGCCATCATTCTTTTAAAATCATATTTATTTGAATAAAACAGAGAGTTATCTCTCTTTTATATGAGAGCCAACTTTAATAGCTTATATAGTTTTTTAAATGGGTATTTATAAGACTTCAAGCTTAGTAGTTAATAATTCTTTATATCTCTGTTACTGTCTTTCACAATATCTGATCTCAGAAAGGGAAGCTCAGAAGTTGAGTGCTGATGAAAATACTTTCATCTACTTAAAAAAAAAAAGTCTTTTCACTGTTTGGGAAAAATGTGACACATACGTAACTAGAATTCATTTGCAATCGAAAGGAAGTTGTACTATAAATATTTCCCTTCTCCTGTTGAATCAGATGAGTTGAATACCTTCCATGAATGTGAACAATCCAGGGAACAATACAGCAATTAACTTTCAACCTCTCAGATTTATAATTCATAATCATTCCTCTGCCTTACCAGATAACCTGATTATATATTTCAATAATTTATATGGATATAAATTTTAAACTTTATTTTATTAAAGATATGAGTTTCTAAAAACTGTATATGTTGACATATACTTTAAGAATGCAACAGAATCTTGCCATATAAGAGATCCCATGTGTTTCTGCTAAATGAACAATCAGCCACTGACTCAATAAATTGTAATACCTACTAGGTGCCAGATACATTGCTAAATGCACAATTGTTAACTAATACAAAAATAAGTGATTTTTTTGCCTTTGATGAGCCTTTCAGCTAATGGGGATGACATGCAAATAAACACATAATTTTCATATAAATTGGAAAGCATCAATAGAGAGGTTAGCTAGCAGTGTTTGGGACCATTTGGATAGCCAATGGGTTCAACCTAGAAATTCAGGGGGAAACAATGTCCTGGAATAAAAGGCCTATGCTGAGATTTCTCACTATCAGGTTTTCTTACAAGGATTTCTGACTATGTTAGTACTTTTGAATTCCTCGAAAAAATAGGAAATGGCTTAAAGTCTTACAGAAAAAATCTTGGAAAAATGTGCCTCTTAATTCTCCCTATTTGGTTTTCCTAAACGACTAGGAGATCATCATTTGTGGATTGATATGAATTCATATACACTCAGACTGGGGTTATATGGCCAATTCATCCAACAAATTTTGCCTCATAGTGGTTTTTTAGGGCATGATCAAATGCTGGGTTGAAGAGACCTAAATATGACCCATTTCTCAAGCATCATCTCAATGACACCAGCTCATTCACTGACATCCTTAGCTAAGATTGCCTTAAATCTTGACAAAGCCCTGGCTAGCTGCTCCAAGTTTGACCTAATTTTCTGTCCAGCAGTTCTGTGTGACCAGTTCAACTAACCAGTATCAACGCAGCTTTAGAAAACTCTGCAATTATTCTTAAAATGTTGAGTTTGTTCAGCATAGGTCTCAAAAGCCCTCCAGAAAGTCATCCTGGCTAGGCTAATTCATTTATGTGGAACTAAACTTTTTGGCAAGAGCCAGAAGCTACGGTTCTTCTAAAGCCCCAGAGTCAACATCTTGCCTGGAAATATCTTCAACCATCCAAAAGACATGCAAAACCTCATTCAAAATCTCCAAGTAGATGTGAGATGCCAGGAGGCTGTTGCTGGGATGGATTGGCTCCACTAGGCTCAAGATGTGGGTAGAACAATAAGCCATTGTGGGCTATTGAATTTCTGCCTATCTTATGAGACTATGATAAATACCTCTCACTTACTGAGTTCTGTTATGATCCAAGCACTGTACTTGGAACCTAATTTAATCCTCCTGACAACCATAACAAGTAGGTATTTTTATCTCCATTTTACAGATGAAGAAACTAAAGCTCAGAAATAAGTAAGTTGCCCACTATTTTCTGACTTATAATTGGTAGAGCGAGAATTTGAATTTAAGTCCATTCTATGATATTTCTACAATAAAAACTATGATTCAGACACTGCTAGAGATGGAAATACAGAAATAAATATGGGATGGATTTAATCATTAAAGACCCAAGTCCAGAATTTAGTTTCTTTGACAAAAACCCCCAGTTGTCCAGTTGCTTTTCCTGGTCTAAGAAAAGCAAAGGCATAGGCCGGGACTTCTATTTGGGGCAGCACCAATGGAAAGCAAGAATAAACATTAGATCACAGCCCTTGATGCTATGGGGCATACATCTTCCAAATAAGAGAGCAGTTGCTGAATTAGGAAAATTCTATTCACCAGCCTGTTTTTTCAAAATCAAACTCCCCAAACATATTTTTTAACTTTCAAGTTCAGGGGTACATGTGCAGGTTTGTTACATAGGTAAACTTCTGTCATGGGAGTTTGTTGTACAGATTATTTCATCACCCAGGTATTAAGCCTACTACCCATTAGTTATTTTTCCTGATCCTCTCCCTCCTCCCACCATCCACACTCTGATAGGCTGTGTCATTCCCCTCTTTGTGTTCATGTATTCTCATCATTTAGCTCCCACTTACAAGTGAGAACATATGGTATTTGGTTTTCTGTTCCTGCATTAGTTTGCTAAAGATAATGGCCTCCACCTCTATCCATGTCCCTGCAAAGGACATGATCTCATTCTTTTTATGGCTGCGTAGTATTCTATGATATATATGTGCCACATTTTCTTTATCCAGTCTGTAATTGATGGGCATTTAGGTTGATTCCACACCTTTGCTATTGTGAATAGTGCTGCAATGAACATACACATGCATGTGTCTTTATAATAGAACAATTTGTATTCCTTTGGGTATATAACCAATAATGGAATTGCTGGGTTGAATGGTAGTTTACATCTTTGAGGAATCGCCACACTGTCTTCCACAATGGCTGAACTAATTTACACTCCCACCAACAGTGTATAAGCATTCCTTTTTCTCCATAACATTGCCAACATCAATTTTTTTTGTTTTTATAGATTTTTCTATGTGTTATATTTAACATATTTCTAAAAGTCATTAATTTTTTGCCAGTAGTTATTTGTTCTAAAGGGAGCTATTTCTCAAATAGAAATGTATTTGGAGAAGAATTTAAAATGATATATATATACACACACATATATGTACACACACATATATATATATCAATAGTTTGTTGATGTAAAATATTTTAGAGCATGTATAAAACATTAAAATAACCTATAAATCTTTGTATCACTGAACCTGTTTCAAGGAATGATTTAAACATGCCTTACAAAATTTTAATTTTCTTGTTAGGTCTAAATTGCCAACTATCATCACCACCAAGAAACGAATCTCTATATTGTGAAGGTTTTCAAAATAATTATGTACTATGTATGATAATGGATTTTTAGAAAATTAGCTTGCATCCTCACCAGGGTGCTGTTAATTTCAAGTTAATCATTCACAATTTAACGCTAAGTAATTAGAACAGATGAGTTTGTTTTTATGACCGGATTTTCTTAAATCTTGGTCATTTTATTCTTTGTTATTCAATTTTATATTTTATCTAGACAAGATTTTGATTTCTATCATTCATACAAGCAATCCTCTACCTTAGTAATCTTTTCATTTGAAACTTCTCGCTCTTACACTCCATTACACTTCTCATTTTGTTTCAATTTATATGGAAGCAATTGAGATCCAGAAGGCCAATGTATCTTGTTTCTCCTTTTTCTCTTGTCTGCTTCTTCCCTGTCTCTGCCTCCCTGCCTGCCCTTCCCTCCCATGGAAGATCAGATTCTCACGGAGGAGTCCAGGTGCAGCACGCTTCAGCTGAGGTCCTCCAGCGTTCACCTGACTGTGCCAGCAAGGAGGGTATAGTGTCTACCCCGGCCCCTCAGGGCCTTGGCTACTTGTCCTTGCTCAGTCCTCACCTGCCTGCCTGCCTTCTCTTCTTTCTACTTTTTTTTCTTTACACTCCTTGTTTACTCTTTACCACCTTTATCTTTTGCTTCCAAAATTTAAATTCCGTTCTCTTAGTTGTAGTGCGCTTTATTAACAAATGACTGTTTTTTAACTCAGTGTCAAAGAAGAGTGAAATATTTTTCCACTTCCCTTGCAAAGGCAGGGCCTGCCAAATTGCTGTTTGGAGAACACACAAGTCAGAAACAGGGTATACTTTATTTAATAATGTGACCGCACAGTTTCCCAGACAAAATCCACTAGGTTCTAGGAGGTAGAAACTCTGCTTTCTATTATTGTACCCTCATGCCAAAAATATGTTTGTGAATCGAGTTGGATTAAAGTTTTCTCATTCCTGCTACCAAAGCTTCACACATTTCCTCTTGGAATTTTTTAATCCTCTTACAGTAGCATCCTTATGCAAATGCACTGACTTTATTCATTTGCATTGCATGCACTGCTAGCAAATTCAGTTTAGTTTTTTTTAAGGAACATTTTCCTCCACTACAGGAGCATTCTATATTTTTCTAACTTTTGCTTCATTTTGTAAAATATTTTCCAATTATTTGAGTAAAAATATGAAATTGCACTTAGAAAGAAAATTGAGCTATTCTTAATTCCAGTATTTGTTTATTCTTTGTAATATTTTTGCTCTGCATATCAAGGTACCACATTACTGACAGCCCTAGGTGGACTAGACAACATTTAAGGCTCTTTCTACCCCTTGACCTCTTTACTCCGTGAAATGACAGTCTGCTGTGAAATTTTTTTAATTTATCTAGTAGGTATTAAAATACGATTTTTCTCATAAACCCTCAATAAGAATTGTATAAACCAAATAAACACAGGCTCTTCTCTTCATTGACTTTGGATTCTTGGAACCATCTGGTACTTGGAAGAAAAGCAAGTACCATTTTCTTAATCCAATACCATGAATGTTTGGGCATCTGCTCCCTCGATGGATTTCGGGAGAAGGAAGTTTGTGCACTGGAAGTTAATTACTTTGCTTAAAACAATGATGAATGTCTCAATCTTTCAGATTCTCCTGGCATAATTGTTTTGTGAATCAATCTTTTCAGCATTTACATGCCAATATTTTAATAACGATTTTTTTTTTTTTGGCTTGGAAATTTCCCACCTACACTCTCTCACCCCTCCTTTTAATCAGAAGCCCAGAGAGATGTAAGAAAGTCTTCAAGGTTAAAGTGCAGCATCTTTATGGTTAAGTTTAGCATTTTGTGTCCAGGGCTCCCACGGATTCACCAGATGACTTTTCACAGTTCACTTAGCCTTTGTAGGAATTTTGGAGTGCTTTCTATATCGGCAAAATGAATATATCACTTCTGGAGGTAGGGCACTTGCATATATAATATGATGTGGGGAGCTGAGAAAAGCCTCCTTAACCCAGAACTTTCTCCCCCAAATCCAGCCAGCCTGTCTGTATTCTACATCATAGGTGGTTTGGGGTTTTTTAGAATTTTTGGTACATGGTCCTTAGGAGCTCCATTGTAAGGGATAATTCATTAATCAGTTATTACCTCCTTAGCAGGAATTAGCGCACAAATCAAATCATCTCACTACTTTGACACTGAAGAAAGGACACAGGCCCTGTATACTACAGGGGCATGATTAAAAGCATGTATTGAAGTCATGATTCTCAAAGGGTGGTCCCAGGTTAGCAATATCATCACCACTCGGCAATCTGTTAGCAACACACATTCTCAGACCCCACCCAGAAGGGTTCATTTAGCATAAAACCAAATATAAATGTAAATACACTTGACCTTTTCAGACAGCCTTCCTAGAGACTGGCTCACCAGCCCATTATTTGCTCCCGATATGGAAACGCTACTGATGTTTGCAAATAACATCTCTTCCTGGCTTTATAGAGGTTTCAAATTGATTCTTGCATAAATACAGATGGGTTTATCTGAGTACAAATTAACTCATAGATTGCTATGATTGGAAAGATATATAAAATGTCATCCACTCTAACCTGGCTCATTGCTTGCATCTGCTCTGTCAAATTCCTAACAAACAGACTTCCAGCATATAATATTAAGGTTCCTTAAATACCTCCAAAAAAATAGCAACTCATTACCTCCCAATGCTCCCTATTCCATCTTTGGGCAAATTTATTCTCAAGTTTTGTGGGTATTTCCCCCCTTGTATTTGGCTGAAATATGACCCCCCGTGGCTTCACCATGGATCTGAGTTCTGCCCTGGAAGGCTATGTGGAGCAAGTCTTGGTCCTCTTTTCTGTCACCAGAATCAGGCCTCACCAGCCAGTTTGCTTTTTCTAAATGAAACTGTTCTGTTAAATTTTCTTCGTAATTCATAGTGCTGGACCTCAGCTCCAAAGCACAGTCTTTGGCCTAATTCAATGTAAGACTTGAAAACAGCATCTAGCTCAGAGTGGATATCCTTCATCCCAGTCCCCTTGCCTAGAAAGTTCTCCCCAACCCCTCCAAGCTGCCCGCTTTTGCCCAGTCAACATCTTGCTTCTGAGGAAGCTCATTTCCTTAAGGGAACTTTCTCTGAGTTTCCTGACTCGGCCAATTCTCTCTAGAATATTCTCTCATGGAAGCAAATATTTCTCTTGGTTAGTACTTAGTATAGTTGTAATGTATTATAGCATTTTTATTTGTGGGATTCTTAGATTACTCTCTTCCCAAATGACTTTAATGTATTTCAGGACATAAAGAAGTCTGGGACATAAGTCCATTGTACCCAAAACCCAGCCAAACCAATGCTTAAAAATAGTAACATGTACAGGCCTGAATTTCAGCACACATACACACACACACAAATAATAATAATAATAATATCTAAAAATAAGCATATCAAGATCCAAACTGACCACATTTCCTTCCAATCCCTTACCTCCTTCTCAAAGTTCTCTCTTAACTAATTCTAATCTTGTCCCTGCAGTTCAGTCATGGAACTATTATCTCCTTGGCTTATTCTTGTACTTTCTCCCTCTCCACTGCCTCACCCCTTTATTTCCCCAGCCTTTGCCAATTCTTCCCAGTTGCCCCTTTCCAGTTTATCCATTTTCATAGCCTGTTAGCATTCTCTTATGTTTGGCCATTCAAAATCTCTCCCCAGCCTTTCAAGTGTCTATCACTAATCTTTCATACATGCCTTTCTATTCCAGGAAGTTAGGTGTTGGCACCTTAAGGGAAATAATATCTACTTCTAATTTGAACTAGCACTCAGGAACTACTGCTGACTGAATAACTAATGGGAAATGACAATGGGAAAAAATGAATGACAATGGGAAAAAAAAGCAGTCAATATCTATTAAATGCCTAAGTACAAGCCAAGGGGCTCCATCCTTTAAACACCATAGCAAATTATCTTTCAACATTTTTCCATCGTGAGCCTCCCCTGCTCAACTAGTGCCAGCTGGATTAACTTTCCATAGTTCAAGGTCTTCCACCGATTTTTTTTATGCTCCCTCATACTTCTGCATTCCCACCCTCCCTAGATTTTTGGCTGGTCCTATAATCTTCTCAACCAGAAGATATACTTAATCTTCTCAGCCCATCTTCATCTCCATCATTCTCCTTGCCTTGAAAATGTTCTTCTCCTCTTCCCCACCATTTTGATTCTTTTAAAAAGTTTTACTTGAGACTGGGTATGGTGGCCTATACCTGTGATCCCAATGTTTTGGGAGGCTAAAGTGGGAGGATTGTTTGAGGCCAGGAGTTCAAGAACAGCCTGGGCAACATAGTAATACTCCATTCCTCCATCTCTACAAATTTTTTTTTAATTAGCTGGGTGTAGTGCGGCATGCCTGTGGGCCCATGTACCACCACCTGAGAGGCTGAGGCAGCAGGATCACTTGAGCCCAAGAGTTCAAGATAGCAGTGAGCCATGATCATGCCACTGCCACTGCACTCCAGCCTCTCTCCAAAAAAAAGAAAAAAAAGAAAGAAAAGAAAAGAAAAACAAAGTTTTATTTGATGTATCTTCTCAGTAAAACTTTCCTTAATTAACCCGCACCCCTTGCATGCAGTTACCCCATTATTAGAGCACAGATTTTTAACCTGAAGTCCATTGAAACCTATGAGATTAAATGCAAGTGTTTATGTACATGTGATCATGTGCTTTTTGTTGCAGGAAGCTCCAGGACTGTAAAGAGGTTCTCAAGTGAATCTATGACCTTGAGATTTTGTTGTAGCTCTTAGTAATGGTTACCAAATAGTTCTGGCTCTCCTTCCTCCTGGGCTTATGATAGAATTGCACCACCTGAACTCTTGTGATTGGGTGGCACCATGTGACAAGTTCTAGCCAATAAGATTAGAGTCGAATGACATGTCCCAGAGCGCTTTCCCTCACCATAGAGGCAGGCAAGTTTTGAGGTGGTGGTTGCTCACATAGCTTGCTCTGTGATTGGCTGCAATGTGCAGAGTTACCTTCCAGACCTTTCATGAACAGGTAAAGTGAGAAAATCAAGAAATAAAGTTGTTTAAGCAATTGATTTTGAGAAATTGTTATCACACATAACCTAGCCCAGCTTGACTGATATAACTATTGAACACGACTGGTTTGGAATATTGACATAGCATGAATGTTGACAGATTTTTAGTTATAATCTTACCCAAAGAAAGGAGATAAGACCAGTTGACAGTGAGAAGCTTGTCCTGCTTTCTCCTGGGTGCTCCTGTACTCCAAGGGGCCAATCAGATGCATGTTTCCCAGCGTATGAAAAGCATATCCATAACACTATTGGAATGTTTTTGCCAGGCATAGATATGGCATTAAGTAGCATTAAGTTCTATAGTTGTCTGAAATGTATTCCTTGTGCAATTCTCCTAGTTACACAAAAAAGAAACTATCAGTTGGAGGCTAGCGTGAACACCTTTCTGATGCTTGAAAATTCTCCTTTTTGGCCTTAGACTCTGAGCTTTCTGCAGGCTGCAAGATCTAACCAGAAATTCATTAACATCTTTATGGTTGTATTGAACTTAGGGTTTGAATTTCTTTCCATTTATATAGGCAATAAAATTTTCAAGTTGATGCAGTGATATAAACCTTCTTTGATTTAGGCTTAACAAGAGGTTCAATATTGAAAAAAATTAAGTAAATAGTAGCACAAATAATGCTTAGAGATAACAAAGTAATACTTCAAATGACTAATTTTTTGGTGGGGGGAGAAATTTTGTATTATCTTGTAGTTCAATCTTGGGTGAGGCCTAATTCCCATTTTGGAGTCCAAAACTCTTGATCGTGTATTCTCACCTCTCTCTTCTTCCTGTCTCCAAGGGTTCTCAAGATACATTGAGCAGGCAGGGCACTGTGGCTCACACCTATAATCCTAGCAGTTTGGGAGGCCGAGACAGGAGATCACTTGAGCTTAGGAGTTGAAGACCAGCCCAGGCAACATAGAGAGACCCCATTTCTACAAAAAATTTTTAAAAATTAGCCAGATATGATGGCACACAACTGTAGTCCCAGCTACTCGGGAGGCTGAAGTGGGAGGACCATTTGAGCCAGGAAGTTGAGGCTGCAGTAAACTGTGATTATGCCACTGAACTCCAGCCTGGGCAACAGAGTGAGACCCTGTCTCAAAAAAAAAAAAAATTTTCAGTGACCAGAAACGTTGTGCGTGTGTACGTGTTTTAACACTTTAGTTCCACAGCAAAACTTGCCTCAGAACATATTCAATAGGCAGGAGTTATGTACAGCAGAAGGTAGAAAACTGGGCTTGGGTCTGCTGTGTGACCTTAGGCAAATTACTTAACCTCCCTGGGCTTCGGTTTGTTCATTTGTCAAATGAGGGTAACATTACCTAGGCTGAGGCCTCAGAGAGTTGCTGCAAGGATTCAATTATATAATAGTTGTAGAAACGCATTGGAAGGTCTGAGGCACTCTGCAGTTGCCTTCCCTGATTATTATTCAGCTCCCAGCCCCTGAGAATTCACTGAAACAGGGCTTGCCATGCCTGAATTTTAACATTGTAACCAACCTTAAAACATAATAATTTCCTTTATACTGATGTGATTAGAATTGATTGCTGGACGCCATCGCAAACCGAGTCATTTGCAGCCTCTCCTCCACTAGACTGAAAAAGAAAAGAAACGCAAGTGTTTGCGTAACTGCTAGAAGCCTGTTTCTCTGTCAAGCCGGCGGAGGTGGAGTTTCTTCGGGGAGGCTGCTTCTGGCTCCCTTGACTTCAGCAGGGCTTGGCGTCAGACGGAAGGATTTTAAGTCAAAACACACACGGCTATAGGGAATACGATGAGTCATGTTCCGCCGGGGCTGAGCCGCTCCTGGGAATCAGCAGCAGAAATGAATGAGAGTGAACGCCTCCTCCAGGCCTGAGCCACCGCCTCCTCAGCCCAAGGCCAGGTTCACGGTTTTAATCATCAGTGTCTCCGCACAGCCCCGCATGGAGGGGCACGGCGGGAGCAGTTTGCACATTACACATTCACAGAGGCGCAGCCGTTCATTACAGTCATCCTCGGGCTCTGCCCTAATGAGACTCAGGAACAAGGCTTTAAATGTCATGATGCTTTTGTGTCTTTTCCTGATGGGAGAACTACACGATGCTGGTGATGCAGCCGGTTTCGGAGGAACCAGGGCCGGGGCCTCAGACGCAAACCCCGAAATGACGACTATCTCCAAGGCCCCCAGACCTCTTGGCTACTAAGCCAGTTAGAGGGTTCTGAGTGAATGTGCCCCTTCAGATTCCCTTTGGGGTATTTATTTCCGGACCTAAACCCTAACATCTCTAAACTGTCTGCGTCTGTCTGGCTAGCATCCACCAGCTGAAGTAGGACTTGGGTCTTTTAACAACAACAAGGAGATTAAAATCCTGTGGTTTTTTTCCTGCAATGGTGAATCCCCTTCTTCTAAACTCGGTTTCATTACTCTTTATCTTAGCCAAAAGTCAAGAATCATCCACGTATTAAAAGAGACAGAGAGTCAGTTAATGGGCACATTCTGGTGCCAAACCAGGTGCCTGGGTTTGCACCTGCCTCTTCCTCTTCCTCTTCCTAGCTGTGGAGCCTCAAGCTATTTATTTATTGTCTTTGTTCTTCTGCTCTCTCTCCTCTATAAAATGGAAATCATAATAGCAGTTACCTCATAGGGTTTTGTGTGACTTCAATCAGAACAATAAGCATTCGATAAATATAGTGCTATTATCACTAAGACATATTTATTGACCTTTTATTTTCACCAAGACTTGCATCAGGCACTGACAATACAAAGCAAATAAAATTCAAGGGCTGTTCATGTGGAGCCTGGTGAGGAAAATATCTATACACATTGCATAGGCTGTTTTGCATTACTATAAAGGAAGACCTGAGACTGTGTAATTTATAAAGAAAAGAGGTTTAATTGTCTCCCGGTTCTGCAGGCTGTGCAAGCATGGCACCAACATCTGCTTAGCTTCTGGTGAGGACCTCAGGAAGCTTACAGTCCCAGTGGAAGGTGAAATAAGAGCAGGCATGTCACACGGCAGGAGTGGCAGCAGGTTTGTGTGGGCAGACTTTTAAATAACCGGATCTCACATGAACTGAGGGAGAACTCACTTATTACCAAGGGGCTGGTGCTAAACCATTCATAAGGGATCCATCTCTATGATCCAATCCTCCTGGTCTCACTTCCAACATTGGGGATTACATCACAACATGAGATTTGGAGGGGACAAACATCTAAACCATATCACACATCATAGCAGGCTGTGATAAATGGGAAGACAAGGGACCAGTGGCTGGAGAGAGACCATGATTAGTGTTGCATAGGAGGGCTGGAGATTTTAGATAGCAGGGAACCTTTGAACTTGAGTGTCTAAAATGGACGGAAGCTGGCCAGGAAAAGATTGGAAGCAGCTGAGTGTGGTGGCTCATGCCTGTAATTCCAGCACTTTTGGAGACCGAGGCAAGAAGATTCCTTGAGCTGAGGAGTTCAAAACCAGCCTGGGCATCATGTAGAGACCCCATCTCTACAAAAATTAATAATAATAAAAATTAACCAGACATGGCAGCATGCACCTCTAGTCTCTGCTACTCAGGAGGCTGAGGCAGGAGGATCACTTGAACCCAGAAGATTGAGGCTGCAGTGAGCCATGTTCACAGCACTGCACTCCAGCCTGCAGCCTGGGCAATGGAGTGAGATCCTGTCTCAAAGAAAAACAAAGAAAGAATAGAAGCATTTGCTTCATCTCAATCTCTCAGCAAGTCTGCAGCTTTACGCAGAGCTTTCTTCAGTTGTCCAAAGAGAAGAGCAGGCTGCTCCCGGACCCTGAACGTGACCCACAGGGTATGTGGGTGTTTTAGAGCCTTATCTCTGTGTCTGGAGCCTGTCCCCACATCTGTGCTGCTCTAGAAGACACTACATGCTCCAGGGGTTTACTATGTCTCTTGCACCCAAAGATAACAAATCAAGTCAAAGAAGGGGTCTTCTTTTTTTTTAAGACAGAGACAGATAGAGAAAGGGACCAAACAGATACTTGCCAGAGGCCAAGACATTCTATGTTTTTAGGATATTCCTGATCTTGGGGCTTTGGAATTAAGTTCACATAGCTCTCATCAAGTAGTCACAATAGGACACTCAGCTAATGACTTTTCAGGATTTCTTGGATGCAGAAAGATAAAGTGGCAAAACGAAGAGTATGTGATCATGAGAATAGCTAATGTTTATTAAGTTGACTGTATGTCACACCATTTACAATTACTATATCTTTACACTCAACCTATTGGGAATATTACATGTTGAACTATGTTAACTTGTCATTTTTAGATTTAGAAAATGATCAAATATAGCAAGTTCATGTGGTTCAAGCTAATATCATTACCATTCTGTTGATGAGGAAACTGAAGCTTAGAGAGGGTCATGAATAGATGCAAGTGACCTGTGGTCAGATGATCTAGATTTGATTTCTGGTGACACCATTTAATAATAGTTTCTACCCTCATAAGGATGTTGGGGGGTGGTGGCTGTTAAATAGGATACTTTAATAAATAAGGGCCTAGCACATTTTGAGATTGCAACATTCTTTTTTCTATACCAACTAACCCTTGATCAAAGGAGAGGAAAAAATAAGTAGACTAATCCCCATTCCTAGGCAGTCAGAGGGTTAGGGGTGGACGCTGGACCTCCTGGTATCCTGCATTGACTACCAGGCCTGGTCCTGTTGTCCCCAGTTCCCAAGATCTAGTAAGAGAGAAGCATTTAAATGATCACTCTGAAAAGGAGGATTCAGTGATGAGTAGAACATACAGCAGTGACTGGGTTTGAAATCAGGAAACTGGGGACAGAGGTCCTTTGTTGAGTTTCTGGAGACTTGGGATGACACTCTCAGTTTTGCTTAAAGGGACCACTAAGAAGGCAACAAAAACTACTGGGGTGGAGCATAAGAAAAACAGAGACAAAAGAGAAACTTGTCAAGAGTACCCATTGGTTATATCACTGATCACCATTTCCCAGGAGCCATGAAATGGGAAGGCTTTCCAAGAGGCCCTCAAAAAGCTTCCTCTACTGCTGCCTTCTCTTTGCTACCCTGGGGCTAGCTATAAAGGAGAGCCAGGCACCAGGTTAGCGGTGCTACACAGTTACAGGAAATCTCAACCCCTCATCGGTATTAAGATTACAGCTTCCCCTCATAGTCTCACTCTTTTATTCTACTCAAAACCATGATTAGTTGAGTGAAATAAATTTAAACTTGAGAATTTGGCAATCATTTTTTAAATAAGTGGCATCTCCACTGAACAAAACTAAATCCAACTGGGTATTGCTGAAACCAATTCTGTATAGTTGGGTCTTACATAGAGTGCATGGTAAATGTGTTCTCCCTTCCAGCCTCCTACCATAGCACCACGAATCTTCCATGGAAACAATTATCTCCTTCAAGAACCAGCATGACTGGCCGGGCCCAGTGGCTCACACCTGTAATCCCTGCACTTTGTGAGGCCGAGGTGGGCGGATCACGAGGTCGGGAGATCGAGATCATCCTGGCCAATATGGTGAAACCCTGTCTCTACTAAAAATACAAAAATTAGCTGGGCGTGGCAGCGCGTGCCTGTAATCCCAGCTACCTGGGAGGCTTAGGCAGGAGAATCACTTGAACCCAGGACGTGGAGGTTGCAGTGAGCTGAGATCATGCCACTACACTCCAACCTGGTGACAGAGCTAGACTCCATCAAAAAAGAAAGAAAGAAAGAAAGAAAGAAAGAAAGAAAGAAAGAAAGAAAGAAAGAAAGAAAGAAAAAAGAACCACCGTGACTGATGGAAGTTTGAACTACAGGTGCAAAACCCAGTAAGATGGGTATGGGCCTTGCTACATTCAGATTTGCCTCATTTTGTGCTTATCATTACTCATGTAATTACTTGTCACCATCAACTCAAACCAAAACCACAGAGCTTTTTTAAAAGGGGTTGACAAGGAAAAGGTACTTGTTTAGGGAACACTTTACCTCATCTTGTCCCCACATAGACCTGTCCCTCCATAGTTGCATCTCAAACCTCAGACCTTAGCCTACCATGAGCACCAACCACATTGAAATCTCAGTTTCTTGAAGCCCTGTTCTCTGACAGAATCAATCTGTAATAATGACAGAACACGCTATTTGGATAACCTTCCACTCATGCATTTATTCATTCATTTGCTCATTCATCAAATGTTTATTGAACTGATTGAATTATTCAGAAAGTAATGGTGCTGTGCTCTCTGCCCTCTTTGAGCTCAGAGACTAGTGGCTGGGACTGAGGGTGGGTGCACTGAGAGGGGCGGGGGCGGGCAAGTGAAGGAGGCATACACATACATCCTTGATGGATAAAACAGAATAAAACATGTTCTCGAGAGAGGCACAAGGAAAAGGCCAAGAGGGAATAGGAGCAATTAATTCTCCAAAAAGTTCAAGAGAGCCTTCATGGATATAGTGACATTTGAACAAGACCTTGAAGAAGCATTCAGGAGGAAGAAAAGTGAGGTAAGAACTTGCTCTCCTGAGGGAAAGGACTGAGCAAGATACAGACTGGGGAGGAAGGAGGTTTGCTGGGGGACTTTGGTTTGCCACAAGGAAAGCAGCCAACCTTTAATGAAGGTTCACCTTGTTCCAAGCACAGGGCTAAGTGCTTTACATTAATTAAAACATGCAATCCCTATAATAACGAGACAGGTACCTTCATTGTTCGCACTTTACAGAGTGGGAAACTGAAGGCCCCAAAGATCTAACAACTTTCCCAAGCTTGGATGTTTATTAAAGTGAGGAGCAGAGACCCCCGCAGGCAGTCTGCCTTCCTGACCACACCCCGCATTGCCCACGAGGATTGTGTAGAGAAAGTCAAGCAAGGCTGGAGTCTTGACAGACACTGTCTCAAATGCAGATGAGGGGATTTGGGCTTCATTGTCAAATTTTCTAAGGAGAGAAAGGAAATAAATGACAACATGAGGGAAACAACTGGGGCAGCTGTGTGGAGAATGCATTTGCATCTTAATGAGAACATTTAATGCCTCAAGCCAGAGCTTCTAAAGAAGGGAAATTCAGACTTTCAGGTCGTCTAAAGAGGTTAGAGACTCACACATAAACGGAGGGCAGGCCCAGATCAGCTTAAAGACCCTTCACACATCCTGGGCAGGTGGCTTTCTACTGGATAGGAACCCACCTCACCCCCCGCTGCCAAAGAAGTTATCTGGATCAGTCTTCTCGTTCTACAGATAAGAACAGAGAAAACTGCATTGTTTTGCCCCAAATCCCACAGCTGGAATGTGGCTGAACAGAGGTCCAAGTACACTTCTCTATCTCCGAGTCTTGCGTTTCTTCCACGGCATGGCCCAGGTTTACACGCCCCAGTATTTAAACCAGCAGGAGCGCACCAGCGGACTACTCCACAGCCACACCTCCAACCTCTCCCGTCTACTTCAGCCCAAGGAGCACAGCCAGCCCTGGAGGAGCTGCAGCCCACGATGTTGATGCTGCAAACAGGGAGATGCTGTGGTCGACCTTGACTGTCCTCACAAACTAGTGAAGGTGCACTCCCTCACAGTCTGGCCCTACCTCACACTCTCACTGGCCCTTTTTCTTTTTCTTTTCTTTTTTTCTTTTTTTTTTTTTTTCTTGTCTGCAAAGCTTAGACCAAAGTAAGTAATCTAGAAATATCCAGAAAAGAGTTAATTAAAACAACTCAGGTTGAGAAGGCAGATGCAGAAAATCAAGGTGCTTCTGAAGTTTTGACACAGGACTCTAAGAGGGAGAAATGAATCTCAAGACCGCTGTGGGACACGTGCTCCCACAACTTCACAATTGAACACATAGAGCTATTGCCTTACACCTAATTCCTCCAAATTAGGTGTGCATGTAATTGCATTAAAGCCTTGCTAACTTGTTATTCGTGCATTTTTAAGGGGGGAAAAAGCCCGCCTGATTTCAGCTCTGTGCTCCTCTCCATGCCAATCTCTCATTCATTAGCTGCATTGTCTTGAGAGGAGAGTAAGGAGTCCTTCCAGCAGAGCATCACTTTTCCTGGAGTCATTCAACTTTCTGCAGATTTGATGAGAGTAAATCCCACTAGAATTTCCCTCCCTTAGCTGAGACCATGGCTACCTGAGCTGAGAGAGGAAGACTGGGGCTGGCGGATGGGAGTAAGGGATAGTCCTGGCCGCCAGCACATAGGCAGTCAGGAGAGGCAAATGCAGTCATACCTGGGTGGCAGCCTGTCTAGTGACACTTGAAACCAGGAATGTGGCAAAACTGGTGGTGTTCCTCATGGCTAGAGAGATAGTAACAGGACGCATTTTTCCAGAGGATGGTTCTGTTCATATCTAAGTCAGGCGTGAGAATCCAAAAAAGTCCAACCAAGTAGGATTTTGACCACTACCTGTTTAGAACCCTTCAAAGGCCAGCTGCTGCCCTAGATTAACTCCCAGTCCTGATCGCTGCCCCCGCCCCCTCCCACTGCCAGTCCCTGCAGGGCCAGCCTTTGCTTGTCTCCCAAGCCCTGCTCTCTTTCACTCTCATCTCTGCCTTCTGTTCCTCAATTATGTGGGGCTTTCTACTGCTCCAGAACCTTTGCACATTCCACTGACTCTGCATGCAGTGTGGCTTCTTGCCCCTTCCACTTAGCTTCCATTCACAGTCTGTAGTCCTTACTTTACTCATCATTTCCTAATAGAAATTATCCCTGACACGCCAGGTTAAAGCAGGTTCCTTTTTCATAAACTCTCAAAGAAAATAATTTCTTACTGTATTGACTATAAATTCTTATTTTTTGCATTCTTGATGCTCTGACATTAGGAGCCTTGATCCTGGTGAGACTGCCCCTCCCAAGGCCAGCTGATCTCTACTTCCCTGCGAGCAGGCCTTTAATACACAAACCAAGAAATGCACAGCCCACACCTGTAACTATCTCCTTTACCAAACTGTCACAAGCCATGCCAACATTACCCTACCCTAAATCATCCCAGGGCCAACTATGGGACAACCAGAGACCCCCTGTAGAGCTCACATCCCCCAGATTATTCCAACTATCCAATCCCAAGCTTACTCAGTGTGCCTATTCTGCCTCACCCATTCCCTCCTATTAAACCCAATAAAGGCTCAGGGGCTTGCTCTGCCCTTCCCCATCTCTGCCTCTTGACCCATCCTGGCCCTACCCCATGTGGCCCTGCATGGCATGGCATGGCATGGTGTGCTGTGCTTCCTATTTCCAGGAATCAGTGAGTATAAACTTCTTCCTTCATAACAATCATTTCTGTGTCTGCACATCTTACCATACTCATTTAAAACAAATACTGGGTGCACCTTAATACATGTACTCTCACAGGGCTTTCCTGGGTTTTTCCTATGATTTTTTTTTATGTCTGGCCCTCTAGCTTGTAAGCTTCCTGAAAGAAGTTTCCACATCTGTCAGTGCTGAAGTGTGTGTGTGTGTGTGTGTGTGTGTACTGTGTGTGTATGTGTGTGATGCAGTCTCCCTCTATCACCCAGGCTGGAGTGCAGTGGCGCAATCTCAGCTCACTGCAGCTGCCACCTCCAGAGCTCAAGCAATTCTCTGGCCTTAGCCTCCCAAGTAGCTGAGACTACAGGTGTGTGCCACCACACCCAGCTGATTTTTTTTTTTTTTTTGTAATTTTAGTAGAGATGGGGTTTCACCATGTTGGCCAGGCTGGTCTCGAACTCCTGACCTCAGGTGATCCGCTTGCCTTGACCTCCCAAAGTGCTAGAATTACAGGCATGAGCCACTGCACCCAGCCTATGCTGACTTTTTAATCCCAGTACCCAGCACTGGAGTGATGCTCTATTAAACAAACAAAAAAAAAAATCCCAGTCCCCTGAGGGGAACAAGCAGCACTGTATGGGAAAGAGGAGGCCATGGCCTGCAGTCACAGACCAAATGACACAACTTGCATGGGAACAGACCTGGCACACAGGTGGATGGGTATCCAGCACTCCTCTAAGATAGGGGAGAGGCCAGGTGAGTGACGGTCAGACCAGCTCTGGACTTGATAGGCTGGAGAGATAAGCCTAGTGCCAATGAGGTCTGGCTCACTGGTAGGCAGGTTAAAGGCATCTGTGACTGGTTGAGAGGGTCAGTGGGGAGCTTGGAGAGGCAGGTCTAGTCAAACTGACTGGTGAATCGGTTAGCATTTTAGCACACCCATCCTGAGAGAGCCTCAACAGGCCACTCACTTTACTTGAGGATCTCTACCATGTAGACAACATGAGGATCATAAAATAATACATGAGGGAGGGGGCAAAAAATAGGGGCTCCACCTTGCCAAGGAGAAAGTCACGAGTGCTCAGGACCTTACTTTGACTACTTGTCTGGAAGAAGCAGTCTGTGTTCTCAGCACACCCTTAGGATACTGCAGAGTACATCCATTGAAGCCCAAGGGCACTTAGAAACACATTCTGCGCGATGGTTGACATGGCTGTAACTGTAAAATAACAGCAGTGATAAACAACCCCCAGGGCTTAATCACAGGATGCCCGAGTGTCACTGTTCCTTCTCGCTTTCTCTTTAAAATGCGTCACAGAAGCTAATCATATATGCTGAGCATTGTGCTGGAAGCCCCTGCTCTGCTCTCTGACACAAGTATGTCCAATTAGAAGCCTAGCATCCAGCACCTCTGACCCTATCCGTGGGAGGCAGACTCCTGAGCCCTGGATTCTATTTCCAGCCTCTGCAATGCTGAGCCGGGTGAGGTGACGCATCACCTCGCCTGGTGTTTTCTAATTGACAGCCTGAGAGCATCGCATCAAGTGTTCCTTTCTCCAAGCCCAATTAAGTAGTTTCCTTCTCCCAGAAGGCAAATTTTTAAAAAGTCTCTTTTAACTCCACTCTCCATTCCCATTCTCCAACTCCTAACCATGTCCCCATGGGCAAACACACTCATGTGTTTAATGTGTATCTTTTTGCTTGTTTATATTCTTGCAAAATGGGCTTTGTTGTTCTGTGTGTGTGTATCTTTAATTTATGTACATTGTATTGTGTTAAATGTCTCCTTCCATTTCTTGTATTTTTATAACTCATCACTATGCCGCTATGGTTTATCCAAGTTGCCAGGTGTGAATCTAATCAGCACGGTGTAGGTATGAATGCCCCGTACCGTACTGGCCACTGACCCAGTGATGGCTGCTGCATTTGCTTCCAAAGCTGCCTCACTGCAAACAGTATTGTAGAAGGTATCCCTGTGTGTATCCATTAACATCTGTGCATATTCTTATTTTTCTAACGCCAGATTGTTCTCCAAAGGCTCTTGAGGGCTTCTCTATCCTCACATGCCCATCCCTGCCAACTGGTGGCATTTTCCGGCCTCCTACTTTTTGACAAACTTATATGTGTAAAGTGATATCTTGTTATTTTATTTTGCATTTATTTGATTACTAATGAGTTTGAACAAGACTCCATATGCTTGAAGGTCTTTGGACTTCCTCTTCTGGTTAGTCTATTTGTATCCTTTGACTGTTTTTGTTTTGTGGCTGATATCTTGTAGAGTCTAGATTTAAATCCCTTTTCAGTTTTAAATATTTCAACCATTTTATCCCATTATGCCATCTATTAACTTTGCTTATGGTGCCTTTTGTTGAACAGAAATTTATAATTTGGATATTATCAAAATAATCATTTTTTATTCTAAAATATTCATTCGAGGTTTTGTATTTTAAAAGATTTCCTCTACCACTGTGTCACAAAAAATATTCTATATTCTTTTTCTACATATGAGGTTTATAGTTTTACTATCTTTATTTAGGTCTTCAATCCCTTTAAAGGTCTACCTTTGGTTGTGGTATTATTAGAAATCCAGTTTTATTTTTCTCCTTAGAGTAAGCCACTTTTCCCAATCTCAACTACTAAGCTATCTGTCAATTCCCTATTGATCTGTGGTGTTAAATTTATTGTACACGAAGTTCTGTATATTCATGGGCTCTCTCTCTCTGCTCTCCATTGTATCCCATTGGTCTCTATATCTGCTAATGAACATATGCTGTACTTTTTATTATAATGACTTTGTAGGTTAATTTCTGTAAAGGTCAGTATATACTCAATATTTTTAAGGTTAACTTGGATGCCTTGGATCTTCCTTCTCTCCAAATAAGTTTAGCAAGTTCTTTTTAAAGTTCAATGGGATTGATCAATGCTATTCCATTGAATGTAAAATTAATTTCATGAGAATTGATACCTTTACAATATCGTCATTATATCCAGTAAATATCTCCATTTATTTATATAACTTTCAATGTCTTTAATTAAAGCTTGAAAGTTTGTCTTCTTGCATAAGATAATTTCTAAATACCTTATGGATTTTGTTGCTGTTGTAAAAGGTATCGTAATTTTGATGATATTATATTAGGTACTAGTATAGAACAATTATAGTGCTATTTGGAGCTTAATCTCATATCCTTAAACTTAATCCCTTTGCCAGTTCAAATAGTTTATATGTTGTGATTGTTGGATTGTTTTATGTAGGTAGTTATATCACCTGAAAGCAACCACAGTTTTATTTGTCTTCCTAAATCCGTATACTGTATCACTTTTACCTGGGCCAGGAGCCCCAGTACTCTGAAAACAGAAGTGCTAATATAGGGAATCCTTGTTTTTTTTCCAACCTTAGACATAATACGTATGTAGCTTCTCTATTAGGTATAATATTTGCCACAGATTTTTGGAATATTATTTTAATTAGGTTAAGAAAATTCTTTTCTAATTCCAGTTTGTGAAGAGTTCTTATCACAAATAAGTTTTAAATCTATGAAATGCTTTTGATACAGGGATTACAATATTCATAAGATTTTTCTTCATTAGTCAAATAATGTGGGTTATTTCACTGTTAGATTTTTATGTTAAATAATATTTACATTCTTAGAGAAAACCCTACTTGATCGTTTTTTAAAATACAATATTATATTTGATCAGTCTATATTTTATTTAAAAATTTTTCTAACCTGCTTTTGTAGTCAAGATTATATTAACCTCAAATAGGCTGGACTGTATTTGTCTTACTATTTTCTGGAAAAACTTAACATAATCTAGGGATCTAGTGTTCCCTATAGATTTATTGGAGTTCCATTAAGCCATCCATGCCTGAGATGGGGACAGAGAATGAGTGGGGGCAGCAGGGGAGTTTCTCTGATACTTATTGGTACATCAGTTTCTCTATTACTTTTTTTTAACCTAAATGTTTTTTATTTTTCCATAAGTTATTGGGGTACAGGTGATATTTGGTTACATGAGTAAATTCTTCACTGGTAATTTGTGAGATTTTGGTGCACCCATCACCCAAGCAGTAGACACTGCACCATATTTGTAGTCTTTTATCCCTCGCCCTCCTCCCACTCTTCCCCCCAAGTCCCCAAAGTCCATTGTATCATTCTTATGCCTTTGCATCCTCATTGCTTAGCTCCCACATCTCATTGAGAACATACAATGTTTGGTTTTCCAGTCCTGAGTTACTTCACTTAGAATACTAGTCTCCAGGCTCATCCAGGTAACTACAAATGCTGTTAATTTATTCCTTTTTATGGCTCTGTAGTATTCCATTATATATATATATATGAATATGATATATATATTATATATATGAATATTATATATATATTATATATAATATAATTATAGGTTTATTTACTACTTAGATATTCCTTGGCCAGTTGCAGTGACTCATGCCTGTAATCCCAGCACTTTGGGAGGCCGAGACAGGAGGACCGCTTGAGTGCAGGAGTTTGAGACCAGCCTGGGCAACATGGTGAAACAGGTCTCTACAAAAAATGCAAAAATCAGTCAAGTGTGGTGGTGTGTGCCTGTGGTCCTAGCTACTTGGGAGGCTGAGGTGAAAGGATCCCTTGAGCCCAGGAGCTCCAGGCTGCAGTGAGCTATGATCATGCCACTACACTCTAGCCTGGGTGACAGAGTGAGATTCTGCCAAAAAAAAAAAAAAAAAACCCACAAAAAAAAAGAAAAGAAGAGATAGTCCTTACTATGTACTCTGTCTTCTTACATATGAGTTTTATCATTTCTTTAATCACTTAATATTTATTATTAATTTCTAATTTGTTGCATTATAGTTGGAGTGCATGATCTGTTACATATTGATCATGTAGACTTTTCTCAAAGACACCACAGTAGCTACCGCAGTCATGTTTCCTCAACCAAGATATCTGGGGGAAAGGTCAGAATTTTGACCAAAAACCTCCTTCCAATCAAGGATCTGTTGAGGGTTGATTTTGCTCACTATAGCTGAAATCAAGGGAGATTCAAGATGTGAGTATAAGGTCACCTCTCTTTTTGACCAAAGAATGTATAAGCTTTTGTAGTGTCATAGCTGAAGCACTTGAAAAAGTAGCAGACATTAGCCCACAACACAGCTGAGACATTTGGAAGTTTAGAATGCCACTTACAATTCAAAGGGAAAATCAACCAACAGTAACTTAAAGGAAGAAGAAAGTCTGCATGTGTTTAAACAGAGGAAGGAAATGAGACTGAACAGCCAGGGCAATCATTAGTATTCAGCAGAAGGTCCCTAACTGGAGCAGAAAATAGTTGAGGAGAAGGAAATAAGGTTAAATGGGCTTAGTGAGGCCAGAAGACAAAGGGCCTTGAACATCAGCAGAGCAACTTTATCTTAAAATTAAAAAAGAAGAAAGAAGAAGAAGAAGAAGAGGAGGAGGAGGAGGAAGAAGAAGAAGAAGAAGAAGAAGAAGAAGAAGAAGAAGAAGAAGAAGAAGAAGAAGAAGAAGAAAAACAGAGGGTGAAAATGAAGGTGTTTGAATAGATTGACATAACAGAGGAATATTTTTTAAATTACAAATTTCTAATTCTGTGAGGATTACATACATGCACCCTTTGTGGCAGTAAGTTTTGGTGAAAGTAGGCGCTGGTAGAGTAGAAGGTCTAGTCTTCAGCTGAGTGTTGTTTGGCCAATAGACAGAACGCTCCTAAGAGGCATTTAGATTTATCCTGGCTTTTCGCTCCCCTGCTTGTTTGTTGATTTGCTTGCTTAAAACTTTACATTAGCGTGTCCATTTACAATAAGTGGCTTAGATCTTAACCAAGGAGTTTTAATTTGGCCATGCCTTCAATAATGTAGAACTTTCCATTCCTGCTGACCAGAAAACAGGCTTACTTGTTCCTTTACCTTGTTTGAACTCTTTCTGTGCCTAATTTTTTTCGAACAAGAAAAATTGTATATATTTGACTGGTAGGTGAGTTGGTTAGTTGGTTGATATGGGTTGAATTCTGTCCTCCCCATCCCCAGATTCATATTTTGAAGTCCCCAATACCTCAGAATGAGACCTTATTTGGAAATAGGGTCATTGCAGATAAAATTAGTTAAATTAATATGAAATCATACTGAAGTAGGGTGCTCCTAATCTAATGTGTGTGCCTCTAAAAAGAGAAAGGAAATTTGACCACAGATATGCACACAGGGAGAATGCCGTGGGAACAGGAAGGCAGAGATTAGGGTGATGCAGCAGGAGCTGAGCAATAGCAAACACCACCAGCAAACCACAAAAAGCAGGGGAGAGGCCGGGAGCACTTTTCTCCCTGACAGCTACAGCCCTCAGAAGGAGCTGGTCCTGCTGACACCTTGATCTTGAGCTCGTATCCTCCAGAGCTGTGAGACAAATTCCTGCTGTTTAACTTCACCACTTTATAATACATTTTTACAGCAGCAAGAGGAAGGGGAAGGAGTGGCACCATCTGGCACCTCTGTAGAGCTTTGCAGAATTTGTTCAGGTTAAGGAATTCATTCTGGAATTTTGGTTAGAGGGTTCTAAATATCTGGGTATGACAATGTACCATAAAGGATATGTTTCCTGTCAGCACTTCTAGACAGTAGTGGAGGTTGGTTCAAGGTATGTCCCAAGAAGTTGGGTGCATACATGTGTACTCCTCCCTGTGCAGTCAGCCCGGATACCTCATGGCTGAAGGACAACGTGTTTGGCTAGAGGAGGGTGCTGCTGAAGATGCTGGTCACCCAGCAACCAAATATCCTTCCTATGTGAAGAAATCCCCAAATAGGTAGGAGGCAAGCTTGGGAAGGAGCCGCACTTTGCAAAAAAAAAAAAAGGTAAGAGATATTTCTCAACTTTGCGCCCTGACATCTGGGATTGGGCCATGTAACTGAGGCTTAGCCAATCAGGTGCTCCCACTCAGCACTTTGACTCTTGGTGAGTGTTTCCATGAAGGAGGAACAAAGGCTGTCAAAGATGTGGAGCAGGGTCCAGTGGCATGGTGACAAGCGTCTCTCTGGGAAGATGCCAATGATAACTACCCACACCAACTAGTATAATGAGGTAACTTTGCCTTGACCTTATCTTCCAAACTCCCCTACTGTTGCCTATTTGTCAAGTCTGCCCCTTTAGCCTTTTATTGTTGGAAAGAGCTGCCTTCCACCAATTGCTGCCAAAGTTATCCCATTGGTATGTGTTGCTTGAAACTAAGGACATTGACTGGTACAGTGACTTCTCAATTCCACCCATGTGAGACCTCAACACTGGGAACCATGAGTCTCTCCAGCTTCTGGGTATTCAGCCATCTGGACCCTAAGAGAGCTCCGTCCCTCTGCTATGCATCCTGGGCACCTTGTGCATGACTACTGCATCTGCTGTTTTGCTTTTCCAGCATGACTATGAGCTCTTTATGAGACAAGAACAAGCTACTGTTTGACTTTGGAACCACAGACCCAATCATCTCAGTAGTACATGATAAATGGTGTCTGTTTGTTTGGTTTTTTTCAACATGCTTAGTAATGGAGTGGTCTCTCATCTACCCCAAACCTCTTTCTCCCATTTGAGGACTTGAGAATACGAAAATGGTTTAGAGAAAATCTAGGAGCAGCAGACAAAATAGAACAACCAGGGAGCCTCAGGGTTTCCCCAGTGCTCAGACACCACACTCAAGATGATGCCAGTTGTACCTTCCTTAGACTGGTTTTCCTGCCCCTGGGTCAGTATTTTTTTTAAACTTTTGATTACTTACACATTAGCATCCACCATTCCTGTCACTTTTCCAGTAACTGAAAGCTGAATGTATCATATCGTTCTAAATTCTCTTTTTTTGACCTAATTAACTAGACTCTCCAAAGGCAGTGGTAGGCCTTCAGGGGACTCTTGCTTGAAGATCCCTCAAGCATTCCAAAATCATGTGGGTACACTAAAGTACCTTCACACACATGGGTTTTTTGTTTATTTGTTTTTTACCCCTCTTGGACTTCCACTTCTCCAGTTCTTCTTTGGTTCCCAGAAACTCCATCTCCAGCAGGCAATATGACTTAATTAAGGATATTTGTCTACAAGCTTTAAGTAAGCTTTTCTAATTGCAACAGTTTCGCATTACTTTTGTTCGCATTGATAAGTTATTTAAACACCATGAATAATTCAGTATCAGGTTCTGAATTGTTAATCAGAATAATGAGAGCAGCAGTTCAGCACTCTTTAATAATTTGATTTGCAGTGGGTATGAAAAAGGCCTTAAACTTGAGGCTTTGCTCTCAGAGCAAAACAGTAAATATCCAAAATAGAAGCTTTGCTGCTCCACAAAGACAGCCTTTTCCCTCCTAATCAGTAGTGTCTATGTATGTGTTGATTGCTTTGGATGCAGTGACACAGTGGGGACCTGTGTCACTCCATGGGTATATTTCACAACTGCAAATATCTTTGCATGCCCCCTCACTTTGATTTGCAATCTGTCGGTTAGAAACCTGCCACTAAGAGACAATGTAAAAGCTCCTTTCTGCCTAAGGACTGTCAAATAGGCAGAATTTAATAAGTGTCCCATTCAAGGAAAAATTAAGGTTTGCTCTTTATGCAAGCTATCCTTTGCTTCACCTGTGTGTCTTGGTAGATGACACTTATGAATCTGTAACTCCAGCTACCATCTCTCAAAACAATCTCTGCTTTTGCAAGCCCAAAGGGCCACACGGATGTCCATCATCACCACACGTCCACAGTATAACTGATTCCCTGTAGCTCAGTTTCCTTTCCAAATGCCTTGCTTGATGCCAAGGATGCAGCCTAGCACAGTGGTTAAAAGCACATCAGTGGTGTCTACCTCCCCAGGTATAAATCATGGTTTTCTACTTCCAGCTGTGTGACCTCAACAGGCTACTTAGCCTCTCTGTGCTTCATCTGTAAAAATGGACATGATAACACTAGTGCCTACTTCACAGAGTTACCACGAGGATTAACTGAGTTTGCATTTTGAAAGCACTAAGACCAGTTCCTGACACATAACAAGCCTTCTAAAAGTGCTTGTTGAAGAAAATGCTGTTCCACCCCTGGTTGGCATCCGGTAACTATCCTCTCTCCATCTTTCTTTGCCTGGTTCATGCTCTGCTTCCCCCACGAACCTCTTCTTTATGACATCAGTACACAGTGATCTCTCTCTTTCTTGGTTGCAAATAACACATGGAGTGGATGGAGTTCTGTTTCCTAATTGGCACATATCCCCTATATTTATTTTGTGTCCCAATGATTTATGGGCTTTTTAATTGTTTTTTAAATTTAAGATGTACAACATGATATTTTGATATGCATATACATAGTGAAATGATTACTACCAATGAGCAATTTAACATGCCCATCATCTTCCATAGTTACCTCATGTGTGTGTGTGTGTTTGTGTGTGTGTGTGTGTGTGTGTATGTGGCAACAGTACTTCAAATCTACTCTCTTAGCAAATTATATATATAAGTATGAATTTATATACATAATATATATAATTTATATAATATATATCTACTGTATATACTGTATATATATTTTAAACAGGGTCCTGCCCTGTCTCAGGCTGGAGTGCAGTGGTGCCATCTCTACTCACTGCAGCCTTTGACCACCTAAGCTCAAGGGATCCTCCCAACTCAGCCCCACTAGTAGCCAGGACTACAGGTGCATGCCACATTGCCAGGCTAATTTTTTTGTGTTTTCTGTAGAGATGGGGTTTCACCATGTTGCCCAGGCTGGTCTTGAACTCCTGGGCTCAAGCTATCCTCCTTCCTTGGCCTCCCAAAATGCTAGAACTACAGGTGTGAGCCACCACACCCAGCCTATACAATATTATTAGCTATCGTTTTCCCGCTGTACATTAGACCTTTAGACTGATTCATCCTACATAACTGCCAGTTTGTCCCATTTGAATTACATCTCCACATTCCCTCTCAATTATTTGTAATTTTCCCTAGCATAGGCATTCCTGGGTATTGATGGGCTTTGTCTTTATTAATCATCAAGGATCCGAGTATGAATAATTCCAACCAGCCCAGTGCTACACACACAGCAGGCATTGGTAAGTTGTAATTAATCAGTCTGGATAGTTTTGTGATTAAAAAACAAAAAGATGATGATGGAAAAACATAAGAAGTGCTGGGCCTGAGAGAGCGGGGGTCATGACATTCCACAGAATTTTAATTACTTGTGTAATGTTTGTGTCATCTTCTAGAATGTAACCCCCATAAAGGTGGGGATCATGTCTAAAATTACATGGAAAACAATGTTATAAGGAATGAGTTTCCATTGCTTCTATCATTATTGATGGACAGTATGTGGCTGTGACTCTGGAATGCCTTTGATTATAGGTAGTGTTGATGTTCATGAGCTGGCAAAAAACAGCCCAGGTGTGAGAGGAGTTAATTTATTATTAACCACTAAAAGTGACTGCAGTTAGAATTGTGCAGAGAAAAAAAGATGATTTACCATGCTGCTATAAAGACACATGCACACGTATGTTTATTGCGGCACTATTCACAATAGCAAAGACTTGTAACCAACGCAAATGTCCAACAACGATAGACTGGATTAAGAAAATGTGGCACATATACACCATGGAATACTATGCAGCCAAAAAAAATGATGAGTTCATGTCCTTTGTGGGGACATGGATGAAACTGGAAATCATCATTCTCAGCAAACTATTGCAAGGACAAAAAACCAAACACCGCATGTTCTCACTCATAGGTGGGAATTGAACAACGAGAACACATGGACACAGGAAGGGGAACATCACACTCCGGGGACTGTTGTGGGGTGGGGGGAGGGGGAAGGGATAGCATTAGGAGATATACCTAATGCTAAATGACGAGTTAATGGGTGCAGTACACCAACATGGCACATGTATACATATGTAACAAACCTGCTTATTGTGCATATGTACCCTAAAACTTAAAGTATAATAATAATAATAAAAAGATGATTTACAAAGGATTAATAAGTTACCCTCTGTCAGTAGTTTAACTCCAGAGACTTTTCAATAATCTGAAATTCAGCATTAATGAATTGGCTCTTCCACCTTAATTTCATAAATATGTTTCTTTTCTGATGCACAGGAGAAATCTATATACTCAGTCAAGTGTTGAAACAAGAATGATGGGGAAAAAAAACCTAAATCATCATAATTTACTATGTCACCGAGCACTATTTGTCTATAATTTATCCTGGTATACATCCCACAGTTTGGCTGGGGTGGAATAAGGTATCAAGGGTGGCTGACATTTGATTTGTTTCCATTAATTTGTGTAACTACAGAAATCAAAAATTTAACAACCACAAATTACTCTGGTGACATTTTATCCATTTTAAACATTTTAGCAGAATGGTAGCAAATAGAATGTCCTATTTCAGTACACTGAATCTAAAGCAGCTCATTTGCCCTGGAAAGAAAGACAGCAATTGGTGAAAAAGTTATTTTTCAAAAGTAAAAAACAACTGATCCATAGCATTGCCCATTACAGAATATGCCTTAATGACCCAGATCTTCATTATGTGCTCCTCAAAAAAAAGAATCTGCAGAATGGCTTCAAAGGTACATGAAAGACACTGAAATATAACCTAGAAGGGCAGACACTATTCAGAAAGGAATTTTGAATGTTACAAGTGCTCTTTCTTATAATGTTGATCAATGAGGCAACACACTTCACCCAGAGATTTAGTGTTCTCTAAACACTAACTCATTACTGCTTCTATTAAAGTCTAATTTTCAGAACGTTCAAACATGATTCTCATATAAATACAAAATGAATGCGTCAAATATTCCATTCAACTCATTAATTAACGAGGAAACCAGTAAGACATTGACCCTGATTTAGAGGGGAGTTGAGTCAGACAGTCAATAGAAAGCTGAAATAAATTTGCTAACAGTTATAAAACTGACAAACGTCCTAGTAGGTAATAAACTGTAACTTTTGAAGTGATTTATCTTATAGATAGGAATTATTTGCTTTGCCCTCCAACAAACACAAATTGCATTGCTGTCAGTTTTCTACAAGCTAATTTCTACCTTTACAGATTTGTGAAATTGCCTAATCATTAATCAGTAGAAGGACAAACAACTGTATACCCACTAGAAAATTAGATCATCCCAAGGAGGAATGGGACTGACTACTAGCAACAGGCAACGCTACCCTGAAAGGATACTCAGTAACACCGTCAGAGCTAGCTTAGGCTGCTGTAACAACATACCATAGACTGGGCAGCTTAAACAACAGAAATGTCATTCTGTCTGGAGGCTGGAAGTCCAAGGTCAAAGTGCCGGCAAGTTCAATTTTATTCTGAGGCCCTTCTCTTTGCTTACATGTGGCTGCCATCTCACTGTGTGCTCCCATGACCCCTTTGTGCAAGCTTTCTGATGTTTCTTCGTATAAGGGCACTAATCCCATTATCAGGGTCTCATCCTCATGACTTCATCTAACCCTAATCACCTCCCAAAGGGCCTACCTCCAAATACAATCACATTGAGGGCTCAGGAATTCAACATGTGAATTTTGAGGGGGGATGAGGGGGGTGGGACAAAAATATTCAGTCCATAATGATTGCCTTTTGTCTATTTCCAAGTTTTGGACCATTTTCTTAACTCTCCAAACATTTCAGCCTGACAAGTGGAAAATATTATCGTTCAACTTCAAAGGTGAGGATTTGAGACTCTGGAAAAAGTTCTGAGAGAATGCATGGGAGGAAAGATGCTCTAAGCAAACACAGAATTAAGTGCAATGTGAGAAATTCAAGATCAGAGATGGGAAGTTTGTGATTAAGGAAAAGAAAACGGAGAAGAGTTCTCACTTCCTGACCAGCTGGCCTGTCCTGGAGATTCCCGACCTTTTATCTGAATGACTCTGGCCATTAATATAATAGTAATAACAAATATGAGAGCATCATCTGTGTGTGCCTACTATGTGTCAGTCACTTCATGTATATTATCTTGGATACATCATGTCATCCTGCAGTAGTATTATTCCCATTAGACAGGAAAATGATTTAGCCATGAAGGTCTGGAGACTTGCCCAAGGCCGCTGCCAGCAAGTGACAAAGCTGGGATGGAGTCTAGTTCTGCGTGGCTGCACTGCACGGATTCACTCTGCCAGATGGCCTCCAGCTCCACATTTCATAGGCTAACACTGTAGCCATGGTGAGGCACCACATGTCTGTTTATTCACTTGCTGAGACCCTTGTGACATGGTCTCGCTTCATCACCCAGGCTGGAGTGCAGTGGCGTGATCTTGGCTTACTGCAACCTCTGCCTCCCGGGTTTTCAAGTGATTCTCATGCCTCAGCCTCCTGAGTAGCTGGGACTACAGGCACATGCCACCACACCTGGCTACTTATTGTATTTTTAGTAGAGACTGGTTTTCACCATGCTAGCCAGGCTGGTCTGGAACTCCTGGGCTCAAGCTATCCACCCGCCTCGGCCTCCCAAAGTGCTGGGATTATAGGTGTGAGCCACCATGCCCGGCCTTGAGCCCCTTTTACATGAAGAGAGAGGCACACAGGGAATGCACCAGGGCCCTGGTACCATTAATTGAGGAAGAAAGAGGAGGAGGCACAGGACCTCTGTGGAGGAGATCAAGAATTCTGCTTTGGAAATGTTCGGTCAGATATGCCCATATGACAGCCAAGTGGAGATGTCAAGCAGGCAGTGGTGCAGAAGAGGGCAGAAAATATAAATTTGTGAGTCATCAGCATAGAGAAGCTATGTAATGTGATGCATTCATGCCTCCAGAATAATGCTCCTTTGCAAGAATAATCATCAGAATAACAGCCAGGCCTGAGACTTGGGAGTGGTCATGCAAGTTATTAAAATATTGAAATACTTCCATACCAGCTGGTTAATAGCAGCTGCCTCAAGTCTCCCAAAAGCTATCTGCCTTCCTGCCTACCCCCAGGGCCTGCCCACCATCCAGTTACCAAAAGTATAATCTTAGGCACAGAAGACACCTCCAGGGAGTGACAATTTAGACTGGTCTCTATTCATGCCCTATTACTTAGTAAACAATTCAATATCACTCTTGATTCACAACTAATATTTCTTGAGCACTTAACCCATGTCAGGCATTATGTGAAGCCCTTTTTTGATTGCCTCGCTCGATCCTCATTACCACCTTTTGTGATAAATAGTAATATCATCCCCACTGTACAGTTGAGAAAACTGAGGCTCAGAGAGGTCAGTAAGTAGTCCTAGGCCACAGAGATGGTGAGTGATGGAGCCAGGATGAGTCCAAGCTGAGTCTAACTTTAGAGCCTCTAAACCATTCTGCTTCCCCAGATTTGTAGACAGATCCCATGTCCTTGGCTGGGTGGCATGACCACCCTCATCAGAGCACAGGAATATACTCAGCCTATAGCCTTAATTTCCAGTGAGTGAACAAAGTTCTTTCCTGGGCCTGAGCTCAGAGCTGCTGTTTGTGTTCAATACTGAATGGTTATTTACTTCCTTCAAACTCTCCTATAAGGTATGACAAGAATGGGAAATTGCTACATCAGCTCTTTCATGCCAAACTGTCTACATGATTCGCATTGCCTATCTGATTTCACCAGAGGATCATTCTGTTTCACTTGTCACTCTTGGTAGCACTTAACTGATATGAGTGTCTAAGTATCCTCATTCATATGTCAAAAATAATGTTCAAAGACACAAACAGCATGGTCTTGAGGGTAACTTTCCTTTATTTCAAAGTCATAATAATTCAATGATGATAATGATGATGCTGCTGAAAACATGAAACTTGAAAGTAGAAAAGCTCTTTAGAAGAAAGAGGCTATCTCATACCCACGCCCATATTAGAGAAGTTTGGACATGCTACAACATGGATAAACCTTGAAGACATTATGCTAAGTGAAATAAGCCAGACACAAAAGAGCAAGTATTATATAATTCCACTTACATGAATAGATAGAATAGATAAATTCATAGAATAGATAAATTCATAGAGTTAGGAAGTAGAATAAAGTTTGCCAAGGACTAGGGAGAGGGGAGAATGGGGAATTATTGCCTAATAGGTACAGAGTTTCTGTCTGAGATCATGAAAAAGTTCCAGAAATGGATAGCAGTTATAGTTGCACAACAGAGCAAATATACTTAATGCCACTGAATTGTACACTTAAAATAGTACGTTCTTGCTGGGCACAGTGGCTCATGCCGATAATCCCAGCACTTCGGGAGGCCAAAGCAGGTGGATCACCTGAGGTCAGCAGTTTGAGACCAGCCTGGTCAACATGGCGAAATCCAATCTCTACTAAAAAATACAAAAATTAGCCAAGCATGGTGGTGCATGCCTGTAGTCCCAGCTAGTTGGAAGGCTGAGGCAGGAGAATCGCTTGAACCCAGAAGGCAGAGATTGCAGTAAACTGATATTGCACCACTGCACTCCAGCCTGGGCAACAGAGTGAGACTCCATCTCAAGGAAAAAAAATAGTATATTCTTGCCTTGGGAGGTCAAGGTGGGAAGATCTCTTGAGGCCAGGAATCCAAGATCAGACTGGGCAACATAGCAAGATCCTGTCTCTACAAAAAAATTTAAAAATTAGCTGGGCACAATGGTGCATGCCTGTAGTCCCAGCTATTCAGGAAGCTGAGGCAGGAGGATCACTTCAGCCCAGAAGTTTCAGTTATAATCGCACCACTGCACTCCAGCCTGGGCAACAGAACAAGACTCCATCTCAAAAAAAAAAAAAAAAGAGTAAAATATACATATGTATAATTTACAACACACACACACACACACACACACACACACACATAAAATCAAACAGTTTACACCACAGTAACTGACAAAACTTGGCCACTTAAAAAAAAATAACAGGCCAGGCGTGGTGGCTCACGCTTGTAATCCCAGCACTTTGGGAGGCCGAGGCAGGTAGATCATGAGGTCAGGAGATCGAGACCATCCTGGCTAACATGATGAAACCCTGTCTCTACTAAAAATACAAAAAAATTAGCCAGGCGTGGTGGTGGGCACCTGTAGTCCCAGCTACTCGGGAGGCTGAGGCAGGAAAATGGCATGAATCCGGGAGGCGGAGCTTGCACTGAGCCGAGATCGCACCACTGCACTCCAGCCTGAGCGACAGAGCAAGACTCCATCTCAAAAAAAAAGGAGTAAAATATACATATGTATAATTTACAAAACACATACACACACACACACACACATCAAACAGTTTACACCAGAGTAACTGACAAAACTTGGTCACTTAAAAAAAATAACAAATGCTAAGAGGGTATATCTTATGCTAAGTGTTCTTATCACCAAAAAATAATGAAAGCAAGAAAGGAAGAGGAAGAGGAAGAGGAAGGGAAGGGAGGAGAGAGGAAGGGAGAAGGAAAGGAAGGAAACTTTTGGAGCTAATGGATATGTTTATGGCACTGTTGGACTGTTGGCTCTCTGGGGGAAAAAAGATCTGATTTGCAGTGTTTGTTAATTTCTGTGCTGTGAATATCCCCACAATGGCCAATCTCAAACTGCCAACATGACATCACTGAATGCTGACTTGGGAAGACGTGGACACAATTGGCTCCTAAGAGCCCATGCAAGTGGCTGTGGTACACCATTGCACTCTCTTCCTCTTCACTCTGTTTTTATTTTATTCTGCAGTGATTATATGATCTATTACATCTTTCTTATTAATTTATTCATGGTATGTACACCTCCAACTACAATACCAGCTCCATGAAGACAGGAATTTTGTTTTGTTCACTTATATGTCTTCAGGGCCTAGAACTGTTGCTGGCATAGAGTAGACTCTTAATATATATTTGTTGAATGAATAAATGTGGGGACAACAGTGGTACTTGGAGGTGAGAAATTAAGATTACCCCAAAGGGATATTCTGTGTGGATAAAAGTCACAAATTATTATATGGAAAGTTTAGTGGTAAGCCAGCAAAGTTTGTCCTCTAAGCCATGGGTTTCTAAAGATGGGTGGACACATCCCAGAGTGTACACGAGTCAATCAATGAAGGGTTGAAAGAAAACATTAGAGCTCTATATATTATAAATATTTCACATATTTCTTTTGTTTTATTTAAAGATAAAAACAGCATGGCCCTGTGGATGAATTTCCTTTATTGCAAAGTCATAATAATTCAGTGATGATGACAAAGATGATGGTGATAATGAAAACATAAAACTTGAAAGTAGAAAGTCTCCTTAGAAGAGAGAAGATAGTTTATTTAAAACATAAGAAATACATTAATCTTTACTAATATTTAATGTGAGAATCAACTGTGAAACTCAACTTTGGTCAACCCAAATGTTGGCTGCTGTTAGCAAAGATGAAATTTCAAAAATGAAACATATTTTATCTCTCCTTCAAATTAAAGGTGATATTTTGCCAGTAAGGTGATATTTTGCTGCTTAAAAACAACAGCAAAGCAAAACAGAACAAAATTTGCACAACGGAAACTATGAAGACAGCATTTTGAAAACCAATGTTTAGAAATGTTTGTCAAAGAAATCCAACAAATATCCCAGCCATATTCTCTTTTTCAATCCCTTAGCTCAACGTCAAGGATGCTATTTAGTGCCCTCTGTTCTACATTCATTCTTACCAGCAGATTGGTGATTAAAGGGAACATATTAATTAAGTCCAAGTTTCTTTTTTTTTTAAAGTTTGGTTTGTGGACCACCTGCATCAGAATCTCCTGGAGGTGCTCATCCGAAATGTAAGCTATTATTATTATTATCACAGTTGTAATACTTGCTCATCGGGTCTTGCCAGGAGATTATAAGCTTTGCAAGGTCAAGGACTATTATATTGTTCATGATCGCATTCCCAACCCTTAGTATAACACTTGACAAAGTGAAGACAAACAATAAATATTTGTGGAGTGAATGAAAGTCAAGGATAAAGGGTACAAGTAGCATCAGTTCCAGACAGGGCATTCTCAATGAATTTCATAAATAACTGTCTTATATATTCTTTGTGGTATTTTCAGTGGTGAGGCAAGAGACATCCAAGTAAAGATTCCAAGACAGGAATCATAAATTAAGAATACTGCATTGAATTGTACACAGGTTAGACATATGACTTAACACTTATTATCAGGCAGTACTCAATGCAAAAGAAAGAAATTACTCTCGGTAAAACAGAAGATTAAGTGCTTACAAAATCAGTTTAAGGGACAAAGGCACTCGCCTCCAAATTCTCACCACTGTAGCTCTGATGCAAGGTCAGGAAGTTAATATAGCTATCGCCACTGCTGCTAATTTCAAAGCCGCTTCCTCCCACAAAGCCAGTAACCTGGGTGGAAAGTGGAATCCAGCCACTGCTAAAATTCATTCCTGTTAGAGCCTAATTGTCCATCTAAACTCTATTGAGCAATCACATCCTGCATCCTTCTGCCTTTCAAACCCCAAGAAAGTTCATCAATTGACTGAATCTAATCTGTATTCAGGACCCTAGCTGCAAGAGAATCAGGGTAACATCACGTTTTTAGCTTTCCAACTTCTCTAAATAGAAGGATGATGAACTGAAGATTGAGAGAGCCAATCCAAGCAACCAGTCAATTTGGTTAAAAAAAATTTACTGCATATCAGAAATATTATTAACAAGAAAATCATATTATCTATTCCCATTTACTGAATACATTCACAGTTTATAAACAGATAGCTCTTTAAAAATAAACTTGGATTTAAAAGCCTAATACAAAAACCTAATTACAAACACATTTATTTATTTTTGTGTACTTTATAAAAAGAGTACAAATCAGTATGCTGCACAAACAAGTAGTCAATCTTATTAGATGCTTTTTAATACTATTGTACCTGTTGAATCTTGTTTGCTTTGTCTATAATAAACAACACTGTTGAAAATAGCTTCAGGTTGCTTTTCATGATCACCCATGCTTTGTTCCCTTTCAGTAGCTAAAATGAAAATAGGATTTGACATCAACAAAGAATAAAGACATGGGTAAAGAGAAAGATAAGTGAGCCTAACTATAAATGCCAGATCTTGGAATAAATTTAAATGTGAAATCACGTTGGGAAAGTGCATATGGTCGTGAAAGCATCAACTTATTTCCTAAGTCACAATAAGAAGAATTAAGCCAAAAAACGAACAAAAAAAATCAACCCCCCCCAAAAAAACTCAACTTTTTAAAAAAGAACATATTAAAATATTCTTGTCAAACATGCTTTCAGCATTGACTCTATTATTACTTTTGAGCCAAATCAGGTCACCAAGACTGGCCTAGGGGAAAGAGTATCAGTCTCAACTGAGGTTTATTTCACTGTGTCCTGTTCACGAATCAGCAAACAAACTTGCAAAAGGGATGCCTACAATACTGAAAGCACGGAGGTGTGAGTTGATGGGGCTCTTGAATCCTGCTTTGTTCCTCATAGAGACATCCCAAAATTCAGTGGTCTGAACAACCCAGGGAGACTGAAGGGGGAGTGAATCACATAGAACTGAGTTCACTGCTTTGCATTCTATCAGAGGCCAAATGATGTCAAGTTGGGGAGAAGATATGTCAGCACTCAAAGGGCTGGTTTATTGCCACATGTATTAGTCCATTTTCATGCTGCTGATAGACATTCCTAAGACTGGGCAATTTAGAAAAGAAAGGAGTTTAATGGACTCACAGTTCCACTTGGCTGGGGAGGCCTCACAATCATGGCAGATGGTGAAAGGCACATCTTACATGGCAGCAGACAAGAGAAAAGTACTTTTACACAGAAACTCCCCTTTATAAAACCATCAGATCTCGTGAGACTTATTCACTATCACGAGAATAGCACAGAAAAGACCCGCCCCCATGATTCAATTACCTCCCACTGGGTCCCTCCCACAACATGTGTGAATTGTGGGAATCATCAATTCAAGATGAGAATTTAGGTGGGGACACAGCCAAACCATATCACCATATATATTCATAATTTTAAAAAATTATATGGCATCTATTATGCATTTCACAAATGTGGTTTGTAAAAAACATCCAATGAGAAAACTGAGGCACACAGCAATGAAATAACTGGCCCAAGGTCTCACAGCTAGAAAGTGGCAGAGCAGGATTCACACCAAGCCAGTCTGTCTCCAGAGTCCATTATGCTGCTTCCATAAAAGGATATCTTGTAATGCCTGTCTTTATACTTCCAAGTTTAATTTCTTGCTGTACCTTCAGGACTACTCCAGGTTTGGGTGCAGTAGACCCGAATTTGACCTATTATAACATGCACCTGGAAACAGTCTTATTTACTTTCCTTACCTCAAGTCAAAGATGAGAGTTCAAATTACTATCTGGGTAGTGCAGAGCTCACACAGCTGTTTGCAAGTAAGTCTGACTGACTGCAAATGGACAGGTTTCTATATTCAGGCCGCTACATGTTTACTTTAAAAACATTTGTTTAAAACCTGTGAAGCTCAGGGAATCTGCCAAAGTTGGTTATAAAGATGTCAAACCCAAGCCTCACAAGCTTACAGAAAGAGAATGTGTTGACTCACAGGCCATTAACAGGACAGAAGTTTCAAGTGGGGCTTAATATAAGTTCAGAGCATGCCACCAGGATCTATCTTGCAGCTTGACGTCCTTGTAATAACACAAACCAGTTTCTAGGATTAAATCCCATTACCCCTGATTGGCCTGCCTGGAGTCATGTGACCAGCTTGGATCACGCATCATGGTGGGGGCTGGGGAGCACACTCTCTGCCAAAAGGAGTAACAAGGGCCTCAGACTCTAAGAACTTGATGAGCATCTCCTCCACCCCACATTTCCTAGCTTAATATGACAACCAAGAATAAAGAGCATTTCTGCTCTGCAGTAAAGAAAGGATACATGTTTTTTTAAAAAGAAAAATGCATACACTATCCATCATGTTTGCACATGAGAAATAGGCCATGTCCCTAGGAATAGGAGGCTTATCAAGTCAATATGTGCACTGAGTCTTCAGGTGATTCTCTCAAAAGACTTCAGTTTCAACTATCAGACACACAGAAAAATATATTTCATCACCAAAATAAACAAGCTTACCAATTTTACTGTCCTCTTTACAATCTTTTTTTTTAAGAAATGACACCTAGGCCAGGAGCGGTGGCTTATGCCTATATTCCCAGCACTTTGGGAAGCCGAGGCGGGCGGATCACTTGAGGTCAGGAGTTCAAGACCAGCCTGGCCAACATGGTGAAACCCCATCTCTAATTTTAAAAAATACAAAATCAGTTTGGTTTGGTGGCACACACCTGTAATCCCAGCTACTCAGGAGGTTGAAGCAGGAGAATCGCTCCCGGGAGCTGGAGGTTGCAGTGAACCGAGATGGCCCCAAAGCACTCCAGCCTGGGTGACAAAATCAAAACTCTGTCAAAAAAAAAAAAAAAAGAAATGCCACCTAATGTGAAGATGTAAGGCTCCCATTCCATGCTGATACATGATACATGATTCCATGTATTGGCAGGTTCTATTTCTAACAGTTTGCATTTTCAAAGGAGTGGAGAATGCCTCACTTCTAGCATGAGTACAATAATAAAAACAGACAGAAAGATCGTTAGTGATATGACCCAGCAACATTCCTCTTTTCCCATCTGAGCTCTGTTTTATGAACAAGGTTAAAGATGAAGTATGACCCCGTTCAAGTCACCAGGGTAGGGGTAGGGCGTTAGTGGAAAAAGTCCCCAAGTGACAACAGGAAACCTAGCTTCTGTTCTGACCTTCCTTCCCAACTCCTCCTCTAAGGCCAACTATGCAATATTGGACACACATTTGTCTATGGGCCTCAGTTTGCTCTATTGTGCAGTGAGGGTACTGGGCTACATCTCTCACATACCTTCCTCTAAGTCCATCGAAACTGGTCTGTGACCAGGACAAAGTCAGCAAATAAAAGGGTTGGAGTTTAGAGCTGAATACAGTCCAATCTCTTTATTTTGCAGAACCTGAGTAATCCCTACTAGAAGCACCATGTCAGCAGTCAGAGAATGGAGCAATGAATTCTACTCAGAAGGAAGGTAAGGCTACAGTAATGAGGCACAGGAATAGCTGAAACAAACTCTTCCAGTTGCACAATGATGGCCATCCCTGAGAAGGCCCATTAATGACCAGAGTACCAGAAGACAGCTTGGGCTCAGATTACCCCACCCTACTAGATTGTTAGTTCCTTGAAAAATGTCACTAAGTTTTGTTCACAGTTGAATATTCAGGACCTACCACAGTGCCTAGAACATAGAAAATGTTCCTTTAATGCATGGTAAATGAATGAATAGATAATAATTGCCAATATTTGGTACTTACCAAGTGTGAGAAACAATTCTAAAGGTTTTATATTTGTTAACTGAGTCAGACCTTGCAAAATGCATATGAGGCAGATACAGCTATGATCCTGTTTGTGAGATCAGGAAGCTTACACATATAGTACATGATGGGAACAGGCCACCTTGTTCAAGAACCCACGCTCTTCACCACTACAATGTTCTACCTCTTAAATGGATGAATGAATGAATGATGGAATACATGAATGAATAAATCAAGTGAGCAAATTGGAAGACCATCCACCGTGATACTGACACTTGAGTTCATTTGGTAATGGTTATATGGACAGTTCTAGGAATGGAAACTGCACGGGGGGCAATGAGGGTCTTCACTGAGAAATCTAAGTTTCTAAACAGCTCTGGTGTTAATTTGCATAATCTCTGTGGGGCTCATTTCCCTTTACCAGATTCCCCCACATATCCCTACATACTAGTCCCTCTAACAACATCCCTTTCACCTTTAATATTCCATATATTCTACATTTTAGTATGTGCTGGAAATACTGTATCTCACGCTGGGGGAATGAGGACAGGGGTTTCAAACTCAGAGGGCTCTGAGTTCTCTCAGATAAAGGAGTTTTGAGAACCATGGTCTAGTGGCAATGGCCTTTCCTGCCTAAGGGCATTCAAATTCAAAATATTTACATTTCAGCAGTAGCCAAACAAAATAGTTCAGACGGCTGCGTGGGGGCCAGCAGTTTTCAGCTCCAGTGCTATGGTTGGATGCTTGGTCTAAGAATTCCACTGAGATCACTTCCAAGTGATCTCAGAAGAAATTCCTAAAATAAAAATGGGAACAGGACTACTGAAGACAAACCAAGTGGAGTGGTCCAAATTATCTGCAGTACAGAATGAGGGCTCTCAGAGTTGACCTTGGTTATTTAATTTTACTCCAGCTTTTCAAACAAGTTATACCCTAAAAACCTTGTATCAATCTTTATCAATGTTACTTCACCTTTTACACAAGTGATGTATTTAACAAAGATTGTTGGCCTCTTTCTTTCTTTTTTGAAAGTGACGGAGTCTCACTTTGTCACCCAGGTTGGAGTGCAATGGTGTGATCTCAGCTCACTGCAACCTCCACCTCCCTGGTTCAAGTGATTCTCCTGCCTCAGCCTCCTGAGTAGCTGGGATTACAGGCACCTGCCACCACATCTGGCTAATTTTTGTATTTTTAGTAGAGATGGGGTTTCACCATGTTGGCCAGGCTGGTCTCGAACTCCTGACCTCAGGTGATCCGCCTGCCTCGACCTCCCCAAGTGCTGGTATTACAGGCGTGAGCCACCACGCCCAGCCTGGTCTCTTTCTTAGTTTTAAGAAATGCAAAGGATTTGAAGTTGAAAGTAAACTTTCCTATTTTCATCATTTTGCAATCTGTTAAATATTAATAGAGTCAGAGCTTCTCCTTGACAAGGATAACATCTGTCATTTCCTTGGGTCCTGTTGTTCCTTTGTAAGAGCTCCACAAGCAACCTCCAAAGGAAAATTTCCTGAATGTAAAACAATGGGAGCTTACCACGGGGAGACGTAACACTTGCTGCATTGAAATTGAACAGCCCTGCATGTGTCCAAAGGAAATGGATAGAAGGGCAAGCACAATAATAACAGAAAAGAAGTTCACCGAAACTTGTAGTTCTATGAAAGCAGGCTTACCAAACATCTGCAGTTGGAAAGTTAAAAATAAATCTGCATTTTTTAAAAAAAATATGTATATATTTTTTAAAAAGTTGCCTCCAGTCAGCTTCATTTGGGGAATTTTTTTTTTCATTTTATATCCCAAGTCATCTAAAGACATGTAACTTAGAATGCTCACATTTATTTATTTACTTATATAATTTTTGGTATATATTTAAGGTATACAACATGATATTTTTATACAATAGAATGCTTTATTTATTATTTATTTATTTATTTATTTATTTATTTATTTTTGAGATGCCCAGGCTAGAATGCAATGCTGCCATCTTGGCTCTGCAACCTCTGCCTCCCAAGTTCAAGCAATTCTCCTGCCTCAGCCTCCAGAGTAGCTGGGATTACAGGCACCCACCCTCATGTTCAGCTAATTTTTGTATTTTTGTATAGATGGGGTTTCACCATGTTAACCAGGCTGTTCTTGAACTCCTGACTTCAGCTGATCTGCCCGCCTCAGCCTCCCAAAGTGTAGGGATTACAGGCATGAGCACCTGTACTTGATTTTAATCTGTTCAGTAAAACATCAATTTACTAAACTGCAACTAATTAGAAGTTTTCATTAAGGAAGTTTTGTTTTGCTTCAAATGATTGCTTTGAGATAAGGCTCTGAATTGTCAGAGACATTTAATTTGAATCATTTACACTATATTAAAACTCAAGCAGAAAAGTGGGTTCATAATTTTATCCACATGTACTTAGAAAAATTTTAGTGACAAATTAAAGGAAATAGAATACTAAATGCCCTGAGTATTCCAGTTAAGAGATTTTAAAATAAAAGTCTGTATTTTATTTTCGAAGGTTTTCTTTTATTTTGCTTTTGTTTTGTTTTGTTTTTTAGAGACAGAGTCTCACTCTGTTGCCCAGACTGGAGTGCAATGGTGTGTTCACAGTTCACTGTGGTTTTGGATTCCTGGGCTCAAGCAATCCTGCTGCCTCAATCTCATTTTTTTTAATTGAAAATTTTTTTTAATTGATGCATAATTGGTGTACCTAGTTCTGGGATATATGTGATAATTTAATATGCTCATATAGGTTGTAAAGATCAAATCAGTAGACCAGACATACTGGCTCACGCATGTAATCCTAACACTTTGGGAGGCCAAGGAGGGAGGACTGCTTGCAGCGAGGACTTTGAGACCAGATTGGGCAACATAGCAAGAACTTGTTGCTATGAAAAAAATTTTTTTTTATTATCTGGATAGGATGGCATGCACCTGTAGTCCCAGCTACTCAGGAGGCTGAGACAGGAAGATCACATGAGCCCAGGACTTCAAGGCTGCAGGGAGCTGTGATTGCACTATTGTGCTTCAGCCTGGGCAACAGAGCAAGCCCCCGTCTCTAAAAATAAAAAATAAGAAAAACTAAATAAAAAGATCAAATTGGGGTACTTGGGTTATCCATCACCTTAAATATTTGAAGATTTGATTTTGGAACCAGGGAATGTCACCTCTTTCAGGGCCCCATTGATGAGATTTTGACTCTAACACATTTTCTTCTGGAAAAAAGTTCTCACATCAAAAAAAAGAAAAATAAGGTCAATCCTGTTGGACAGAGGCTCTTTTACTCCTAACAGTGCTTTCTGAATTGGCTTTAAAATAAAAAATACAACTGGTGGCAGGCAGGAGATAGACAGCAGAAAAGAAGGGGGAAAGGCCAGTTTGCTGAGAGGGTAAGGAACTGATAAAATCAGTTCCCTCAAAATAAACAGGGAGCTGGAGGCCCAACGGAGCCCCACTCAGCATGTCATCTGCATCCACTGGGCAACACATTGAGGTAGACTCAACTGAACCTTGAACACCCCCCAGGGAGATTTGTGCTTTGCCTGGCACTCTGGTAGTATATTTCCATGTCTGTATAGATTTCTTGTCTGGGTTTCTTTTATCCGACTGCAGCTTCTGTCAAAAAATCAGACTGGAGAAATGAGCTGCTTGCAGTCAGACAGTTAGGGAGTGACCTTGGGCAACTCGTTTCATCTCAAGGTTCATTTCCACACCAGGATATGAGAATCACATGAAAAAAAAAAATAATAACTCAGTGCAGGGCACATATCAGATGCTCCCCATATAAGTTCATTTCTTTTCCAAAGCTCTAAGTAGGAAATATCTGGTATTGGGAGGCAACATGTGTTCTTCCGTGAACCCAGAAAATCTGAGACAGGTCTCAGTTAATTTAGAAAGCTTATTTTGCCAAGGTTGAGAACGCACCAGTGACACAGCCTCAGGAAGTCCTGACATGTGCTCAAAGTGGTCGGGACACAGCTTGGTTTTATATACTTTAGGGATACATGAGACATCAATCAATATATGTAAGAACTACTTTGACTTGGTCTAGAACAGCGAGACAACTTGCAGCAAAGGCAGAAAGACTCAAGCAAGGAGGGAGCTTCCAGGTCACAGATAAGTGAGACACAAACCGTTGCATTCTTTTGAGTTTCCAATTAGCCTTTTCAAAGAAGGCAATCAGATATGCATCCACCTCAGTGAGCAGAGGGATAACTGAATAGAATGGGAGGCAAGTTGGCCCTCTGCAGTTTCCAGCTTGAGTTTTCCTTAGTGATTTTGGGGGCCCAAGATATTTTCCTTTCACACTTCCCTTCTACTTTCTATAGAAGGAAGTTGACTTAGGTTGGGATCCCTGGGACCAGACTTTGGAATGGAGAAATGCATGCAGAAGCTTCAGTGAGACTAAGGAAATGAAGAAGGCAGGAACGGGCAGAGAGAGAGGCTGGCTGGAAACCTGATGGCCCCCTGCAGCCTCTGTCTTTCCTGTGGTGAGCTCTGGAGCTAAGAGCACCTTTCAGAGTTTTCGCAAAGGAAGACAAGGGGGGCAGGACTTTGTATCCCCACCCTATCCAGTCATTGGCCATAGACCATCTGCGCAGAAAGGGGATGACTTTGGGTGAGGCAGTTGTCCGTGGCTGAGAACAGTGTCCACGGAGGAGCACAGCTATGAGCTGTAAGCAGTCGGTATTCTCAGCAGCCAGGGAATGGGTATATTCACCCTAAAGTAGGGAACTGGGTGGCGCACCTCGATATTCACTGCAGTCCACCCCTTGGGCCACTCAGACTTATCTGTGTCATATCATAAATTTGATCCATCTGGGAACAGTTTCTTCAGGATTCTGGTTGGTCTTGGTTTCTGGGGAACTTAAGAGTTCGTGAGACAAACTCTAGCTCCTGCTACTGCATTTGACCTTGAGGTCATAACTGAAACTCTCATTTCCTGTCCACCACCCATTTGAGATTCTGCTCACCCTCAGCTGATGCCTCTGCCAAGCTGGGTGGCTCAGCTGGTGGGGTGTTACAAACTCTCATATCTGAGGATTGGAGCAGCACAGTATTCAGTATAGAATTTCTGTTTTGCCCCCACAAAGGGAACAACATGGACTTAACACTTTCCCTCTCTTCCTCACCACCTCCTGACTTTCTCTTGCCCATTGTGAGGAGTAACTCATATAATTGGAAAGTCTAGGGAGAGGCTGACATTCATTGGACCATCTTAACCATAACCTCTGCCTTGAAAGTCACTCGATGCTGGACCATCTCTGTCTTTTTAACCCTATCACCATCCTGGACTTGTCTACAGTCCCAGAACCATAGATGTTACCACTTCTAGTCTGATGCACGTTGCAGTTAGGCTAAGCCTTGATATGCTGGAGTAAAAGCACCAAAATTTCAGCAGCTTAAAAAAAGTTTATTTCTCCCTCTCCAAAGGCTGCTTTGTGTCTGGGAATCTCTCCGACATTACTGCTCCAGATCCCAGGCTGCTTCATTCTTGTGACATCTCCACCAGGCACAAGACTCAAAGGTTCACTCAAAGAGAGTGGTAGAGAGCTGCCAGGTGTCAGGTGGTCAATTAAGACAATGCACCAAACTGAAAGTAACAATACTATGCAGCCATAAAAAATGATGAGTTCATGTCCTTTGTAGGGACATGGATGAAGCTGGAAACCATCATTCTCAGCTAACTATCGCAAGGACAAAAAACCAAACACCGCATGTTCTCACTCATAGGTGGGAATTGAACAATGAGAACACATGGACACAGGAAGCGGAACATCACTCACTGGGACCTGTTGTGGGGTGGGGGGAGGGGAGAGGGATAGCATTAGGAAATATACCTAATGTTAAATGACGAGTTAATGGGTGCAGCAAACCATCATAGCACATATATACATATGTAACTAACCTGCACGTTGTGCACATGTACCCTAAAACTTAAAGTATAATAAAAAAATAAAAATAAAAAAAATAAAGATGCCAATTCTCCTCCAAAAAAAAAAAAAAAAAACAATTAAGCCTTTATTTACTTGCTGTGATATGACTCTTGTGTGCAGCAAAAGGTGCCTGATCCCACAGCCTTCCATTTTGCCCCAGGGAACAGGGTCAGATGACATGCAAGCCAGATTGAGGGGAAGTGGAGAGCCTCTCTGGACAAAAGCCTCCTGTCATTTTTGGGTCTTGGGGGCTGGGAGGAGAAGGAGGAGAGGCTAGAAGTGGGAAAATACTGAGTCAGAGTAAACTGCTTTTAATCCCCCACCCCTTTTTGGAGGCCTCCAAATGGGAGGCTCCTAGACTACAAATGCAAACATGCATAACAGCTCTAATTGGGGGTTGAGGAACCTTAGTCTTTTTTTTTTTTTTTTTTTTGAGACAGTTTTGCTCTTAGTGCCCAGGTTGGGGTGCAGTGGTGCAGTCTTGGCTCACTGCAACCTCCACCTCCCAGGTTCAAGCGATTCTCCTGCCTCAGCCTCCCAAGTAGCTGGGATTACAGGCATGCACCACCACACTCAGCTAATTTTTTGTATTTAGTAGAGACAGAGTTTCACCATGTTGGTCAGGCTGGTCTTGAACTCCTGACCTCAGGTGATCCACCCACCTCGGCCTCCCAAAGTGCTGGGATTACAGGCATGAGCCACTGTGCCTAGCTGGGAGCCTTATTCCTTAAATACAACTTCCTCCAGAGACTGCAATGCACCGGCCATGCACTATGCCTGGTGTGAGGAGGACAGCCTCACCTACCTTCAATAAGGCCTACCAGGTAAAGCTTTTGTAGTTGCCTGTGGTTCAGCCTATCTATCACACTTAGGATTTTGGCCTCAGCCCAGAAGTGACCATTTCAATTCCTGCTACAGCCTATTGGCCAGAGCTAGTCTCATGGTTCCGCCTGACTTCAAAGAGGGCTGAGAAATGTGGTCTTCCATGTGTTAAGGAGGAGATGGAAAATGGAAATATTGATGAACACTAGTAATGTCTGCCCCAGTGCAGGAAGCAGACTTTTTGGGCCTGGCCAGCAATCCATATTTGCTATTCTAATTTCTCCTTTGTCAACTGAGCCAGGAGGTCAGAGTCCTATGAGTCTAGAACCCTAGATTTAAGACAGGGGAGGTGCTGTGGAATTCTTCAGACAAAGGTTTATTATTTTAACAAACAGAACCTGCATTTTAATCCCCACTTGGCTCTTTATGTTGAGCTTCATTTGGTTAGAACTCATAAGAGAGGCAGGCAAGCAGCTGCCTCCTCCAAACCACTGACACCTGGCAAAATGTAGTGTTCGCCACCATTGAAGGGGGAAAGGCGTCCACCCTGCCCAAGGGAAGCGTGTGCTTTGTGTTTAAGGATTAGCAGGTCACAGAAGTAACCCGCAGAATTCTGAAAAGAAACTGAAGCTGCTTAATAGCAAACTGTCATCCTCGCAGCTCACCGTGTCCCCATTATGCCTCCTGCACAGGAAGAGCAGAAGTGTTGACACTGAACTCATCCAACAACCTCGAGACATATAATCCCTTTGACAAATTCCTGAAAGACGCTCTGGAGAAATAACTCAGCTTCCAATGTAATTAGACATGAAGGAGGAAATCAGGAGACATTGATGTGGAGGGGATTGAGTTGATTGCAAAACCCCTTTGCTGAGAGAAATACCTACGTAAATCACTTGAATGGGAATGATTTTGCCCTTGTTACACATACCGGGGACAAAAGCATCATTTGAGTTCTTATGGAGCCATATTTTCTTTCTTCATCCTTTTCTATTTTTATCTTTTGCTTTGAATTCTTCGTTTTTTTCCTTTTGGCAGCAGGATACAGCCATACTTCCTTTGCAGGAAAACTTGCTTTTTATGATTCAAAATATTAGGGTAGCAACTATATTAAAAAAAAATCTATATGTAGACAAATTCCTTGAGGCACTATTACTAACATTAATCAATTTTGTCTCTGGATGACGAGATTTCAAGTGATTTTCTTGCCAATTGTACCAGGTTCCTTAAAGAGTGATTATACTTTATTCTGTTGGGGACCTGGGGATTCTCTTAAGATTAAATCCAGTTTGTTTGTTTGTTTGTTTGTTTGCTTGTGTTTGTTTGTTTGAGACGGAGTCTCGCTCTGTCGCCCAGGCTGGAGTGCAGTGGCGCGATCTCGGCTCACTGCAAGTTCCGCCTCCCAGGTTCACACCATTCTCCTGCCTCAGCCTCCCAAGTAGCTGGAACTACAGGCGTGCACCACTACGCCCAGCTGAGTTTTCTATTTTTAGTAGAGATGGGGTTTCACCGTGTTAGCCAGGATAGTCTCGATCTCCTGACCTCGTGATCCGCCCACCTCAGCCTCCCAAAGTGCTGGAATTACAGGCGTGAGCCACCGCGCCCAGCCTAAATCCAGTTTTTATGTTAATTTCTTTCCCTAGAACCCTGAATTAAGTGGGTGGTCATATCAGACCATGCAGCAGCCCTATGGAACAGAATTAGAGTTTCAATTTGTCACAGGATACTGTTTCTTCCCCAGGTAGACAGTTCATTTTCTTGTCACTTCTCCAATCTGATGTGCAAAGATTTTCTGTCCTCTTTTCACAGATGGACTGTATCACAGCTCCATCTTGGAGCCTTTTTCCCTGCTCCCCAGTGGGCATTAAATCCCCAGTCCCTAGAATCTACATCCAGAGAGGGTCCCTGGAAAATCAGCTTCCCCTAACGCTTCCCCTTTGGCTTTGCATTTCTTCTTAATCTCTGAAAAGTCATTTCTTTCAAACTCAAATAAGTATTTATTGTAATTGAACCGGTATTTCAATTACTTGTAGTGAGAAGAGTTTCTACGCCCATTCAGTCTTCCTTCTTACTGAAATTGCAACTGTAGGTAACATTTGTGTTGTGGATTGAATGTTTACATTCCTCAAAATTCGTATGTTAAAGCTGTAATCTTCAATTTGACTATATTTGAAGATAAGGCCTTTAGAAAGTAATTAAAGTTTAATATGGTAATTACAGTGAGGGGCCCAATTCTGACAGGATTAGTGTCCTTATAAGAGGAGAGACCAAAAAGCTCACTCTCTCTCTCTCTCTCCACACCCACGCATGGAGGCAAGGACATGTGAGGACATAGTGAGAGGTGGCCATCTGGAAGCCAGAAACTAAATCGTTTCATATGCTGATCTCGAACTTCCCAGTCTCCAGAACTGTGAGAAAATAAATTGGTTATTTAAGCCACCCAGTGTTTTGTTATGGCTGCCTAAATAGACTAAGACCAATTATTTTGACCGCTTTTCTACCCTCTCAAATTTTCTTTAATGAGAATGCATTGCTTCTGTGAAGGTTCTAAGTTCTGTTCAGTAAATATTTCTGGCTCTCTGCCTTCTGAGCACACTTGGAGTTGCACTCCACTATCTTGAAGTTAGGGCATGGCCAGGAGACCATCTGGCCAATGAAAAGAACCAGGTCATAATTCATCTCATTCCTTTCCTCCAGTGGGGCAATCCTGAAAGCACATGATGTTGACACAAAGTTTCCATCATCCAGGGTCTTTGAGTGACTGCCCATTAGCAGAGACTTCCTGCCTGACAGACATTGATTGAAAAATAGATATATGATTGCTGCAGTTATTTGTTACCATAGCATGGCCTGGCCTACCCTGACTAATATACCTTCTAAATCACAAAGAAATAAATTTGTAAACCTTTTAAAATTTAAATAACATCTGCTTTTAGATAGAATTAGACTGTACTTAGAACAAATTAAGCCATATTTGTTATCATCTACCTCGTGAGGAAAAAGTGCAATAAAATATACCCCCGCCCAAACATGCATTATGCTGCTTTGTCTTCCATTATTGATAATATTCTTCTGAGCTCAAGTATCTCTATTTCTATCCACACTCTTCCTAAATGATCATAAGGATAACTCATTAAGAAATTTTTAATCAAGAGTAGCTTAACATGAATACTGCATGAGCTCCATTATTGCTAGATTACTGAATTGCTGAAGGACAAGGACACAGGAAAAGCCACTGAGTAAGTTGCCATAGTAGAGGGTTTGGGACAATTAAGTAATGAATCTTCTAGGAATAAAAAATGAAAGGTGATTTAAAAAGAAGGTCAAAATGTCTTCACAACATTAATCAAGGAAGACTCCAAGACTGTTCAAAAAGAATGTAGTGAATTTTTTTTTCTATGGGAAATTACTTGTCCTATTTATGCATCTTACAAATCAGAGAATTCTAGAGGAAGAAATAGAGTGTAAGATGTGCCACTTAGAAGCAGGCAGCCAAGCAGCAGTGGGAAGATGCAAATACTTGCTGTATGTCATAAGGAACAATTACAGGCCCCTCATCAGAAATGCAACACAACTTCCCTCTGAACTCAGTAGTCCTAATTTTACATAAAGTATGAATAAAACATTGGGCCCTATTTCCAGAACAACCTGTTATAAAAATGGCATCAGTGAAAGAAATGGGGAAGGCAGGAGCAGTCAGGCAGTTATGCTATGAATGTCATAGCACAAATTTTTCCATTAAAAGTAAATGCCCCACATAAAAATGCTCCACTTCACAGTAACTATTCTGTGTTGTAGCTCCTGTGAATCAAGCTTGGGCTATAAATGCATAAGAGTGGACAACAGTGTGACTTGCTAATTGCCACCTTCTCCAATTGGCATGGAGCCTGGTAGAAAAAAAATACTATTTGCAGCTCCCTATTAAAAGCAAATCTCCCCGTAGATGTTCTCTGGAATATACCATTTTTCTTCTTTATTTCCAAAACATATGGAAGGTGACAAGATACTCTTGCCTCACCCACTTCTGCTGACAGGATTCTATATTAATTCCTTGGTAGGGATACTCACAGAAATAGAGAGCACATGGAGCCACAAAAATGACAATATTAGGAAAATGCTGAAGCATCTGAATAAGTTTAGGTCGGCCCCTTTCTTCAGGCTTTTCATTTTTCTCACTCAGCTGCTTCTAAGACATTGTTTCGTTGACTTCTTTGTGACCTCCAGACCCAATGTCCTCTGCTTTCCTGCAGGGTCCAGCCGGCTCCTGTCATCAAGCTTGGGCTATTTCCTTCCCTCTCCAACTTAGACCACAGGATCCACCCCGCAAGCAAGAGCCAGCCAATATCCTCAAGTAGAATTGACACATTCGATGAGGACATTGGAAAGATAGTGGCACAAAGAGCACGGAGGACGTTGATACATCGACTCAAAAGGCATAAACAGTAAGGAAAGGAGATTTTCTCATGTAACAAGAAGGGCACTGAGTCAATCAATGATATTATCAAGGGCAGACTTCCCTTTCATTCCTGAATCCTTCTGTGTCACCTTGTCTTTAGGCTAGTTCACCAAGCATTGCTTGCAGACAGGACAGCCTCCCAAGGTAGAAAATAAACCATCTTTTTTTTTTTTTTTTTTTTTTGAGACAAGAGTTTCCCTCTATCACCCAGACTGGAGTGCAGTGGCATGATCTTGGCTCACTGCAACCTCCACCTCCTGGGTTCAAGCGATTCTCCTGCCTCTGACTCCCAAGTAGCTAGGATTACAGGTGTGTGCAACCATGCCCAGCTGATTTTTTTTTTTTTTTGTATTTTTAGTGAAGACAAGGTTTCACTATGTTGACCAGGCTGGTCTGGAACTCCTGACCTCAAGTGATGTAACCACCTCGGCCTCCTGAATTGCTGTGATTACAGGCATGAGCCACCACACTTGGCCAAACTATATCTTTCTTAAATATTTTTTAGAAGTAAGAAAATAATTCCCTCTTTGTGGAATCCCCCTCATTGCCTGGAATTACATCACATGCTCATGCTCTTGCCCAAATTAGTCACTGGTAAAAGAAACATCATGATTGGCTTAGACTGATAAGTATCAGGGCCATCCTCCCCTGAAGTAGGTGTCTAATCTGAGAAGAGTAGTTACTAAACAAAAACCGCGTTCCATTAGGAGAGAGGAAGGGACAAGAGTGGTGTGTGGTGTAAGTAATCAATCATGCAATTCTAGTTCAGTCCAACCATCTGCCTTTCCTCCAGGCTGGCCATCAGCCTCTGCTGGCAAAATCTTGGAGCATGTGTGACGGGTGCTCACTAATGACGGTCTGACACACAGGACCTTATCACCTCCTAGTCCTGTATCCTACTCGGTTCCCCAGAGGGGATGTTTTAAACTTCCGTGTTGCTTCATCTCCTTTCATTCACATCCACTCCCTGAAAATTGTCTCACCTCCCACCTCACAAGGAAAATGGGTGATATCAGACAAGAGCTCCATTGATTTTCTAAAGCAGCTCTACAAATGTACCCACTCGAACCCAGCCTGCTCCTTCTTCCCAGTCACAATGGAAAAGCTGTTTCTTATCCTAAATCCACAGTAAATCCATTTACCTCTAATACGGACCCTATTCTTTCTCCCTTTTCTGGCGCCCTTCTGTCAGTAGGTGCCCTCTATACACTATTTTCAATCTCTCATTCACTGCCTGTTTAATTCTAACAGCATGGGATTCCATCAACATGCTTAACTCCAGGCAATTTTTTTTAAAGAATAAATCCCTCCTTTATTCCATATCCCTACCAACTCTCACACTATCTCTGTTCTCCCCTTCACAGGCAAACTTCTTGAAAGAGTAGTCTCCACTTCCTGTCTCTTCTTCTTTGCTTCCACTCACACCCTAAACCATTGCAATCTGGCATCTATGCCCATCTTTTCACAAAAGCACCCTCACAGTGCTCCTAATGACCCCCTCACCCTTAACCCAAGCTCACTCTGTGGCTGGTCTGAATGTCTGTGTCCCCCACCAAGATCCATATGCTGAAACTTCAATCCTCAATGAGACCAGAGGTGTGGCCTTTGGGAAGCAATTAGGTGACCAGGCCTCCAACCTCACCAATGGGGTTAATGTTTTTATCAAAGAGGCCTGAGGGAGCTTGTTTGCTCCTTCAGCCATTTGAGGACACAGAGAAGGGGCCATCTAGGAGGCACAGGCCTTCACCAGACACCAAATCTGCTGGCCCCTTGATCTTGGACTTCCCAGCCTGTGGAACTGAGCAATAAATTCTGTGGCTTATAAATTACTCAGTCTAAGGTATTTTGTCGTAGCAGCTGAATGGACTAAGACAACCTCTTAGAGGCACTGGGCATGTTATTGTTCACCTCTCCTCAGGGAAATACTACCTTTGTATTTTTTTTTTTTTTTTTTTTTTTTTTCTGAGACAGAGTTTCGCTCTTGTTGCCCAGGCTGCTGGAGTGCAATAGCACAATCTCAGCTCACCTCAACCTCCGCCTCCTATTTTTTTGTATTTTTAGTAGAGACAGGGTTTCTCCATGGTGGTCAGGGTGGTCTCGAACTCCCAACCTCAGATGATCTGCCCGCCTTGGCCTCCCAAAGTGCTGGGATTACAGGCGTGAGCCACTGCACCCAGCCCACTTTTGTATTTTACAACACCACACACCTTCACTTCCTTCCTGCTTCTCAGATTCTTTCTTTATCCTCTGCCCATTCTTTTAGTATTGGAAGGTCGCAAGCTCTGTGCAGTACCCTCTTTTCATTATTCATGCAAACTTCCTGAGAGATATAAGTTTTTCCCATGCCTTCAGTGATTGTTTGGGTGGCAGGGAAATGGGTGCACTGTGGAATAAAACCATCTGGGCTCAATCCCAGATTTTACCACTAACCACTAACTATGTACCTTGGGCAAGTGACTTAATTTCTGTAAGCCTCAATTTCCACATCTGTATTGAGGAATAATAATATCTGCCTCACAGGACTGTTGTGAGGAAACAGATAATGAATATAAAGCAATTAATGCCTGTATGTAGTAAGCCTTCAAATGTTAATTTTTATTAATAATTTTATTATACTAATGACTTTCAAACCTGTTTGGTCAAAATCCCTTCGAGATTCAGGAGCCTCTATCCAACTGGATATTCAGTAACTCACCTTGATGTCACATGGACCACTCAAACTCAAGAAATTAATAATTAAAAGGATCATTCCTCCTCCCTTTGCCAAGCGTGTTCCTCTCTCTGAGTTCCCTGTCTGTAAGAATGGCAACCCCATCCATGTGACTGTCCAAGCTAGAGGCAAAGGATGCATCCCTGTGCCCCGCTTCTCTATGACCAGTTCCAAATACTCTGCAATCTACCTCCTGACTCCCCCCAAACACATCCAATCATCACGCCACCACTCTGGTTCAGACCATTCTCTCTTGCCTGTATGACTGCTGCAGAGTCAGTGACCCTGAATGACTGTTCGTTGTTCCATCTTGCTCTGAGCAGTTCTTACCTCCCCTTCCTTCCTTCCCTCTCCATGTCCTCCCCTCACCTTCCAACTTTTATAGAGTGTTTTCTTTCTCAAGTGTATGGTGCTTTTTATGGCCCCCTCATCTGGCCTGCCACTCTTCGCCTTCCCCACACCCTGTCTCATGCCGAGTCTTACTTCAAACCTCCCCTTGCATCTCATGACCTTAGCTGTGGTTCCTCACTCCCACCCCCTGCACACACACTGCAGAGATGACCTGCCTTGTGCTGTCAAACCGCCCTGTGCTCCTCCCCTTTCTAGGGCTTGGATCTCTTCCTCACTGGGAAACAGCAGCGAAGACAAAGTCTTTCTTCACCTTGCAATTTCCAGCATCTCCCACCAGGCTGGGCAATTCAGGGTAATTATTCAATGGGTGAGTGGATTTCTTTTCACCTTTTCTTTGGTTTTCCTTCTGCCTCCTTTCCATCCCTCCCACCTAACATACTCTGTTTCTTATATTGGTCCTACCTGTGTACTTCTCAGAAGTTTCTTTCATCAAATCTTGCATCTGAGGCCAGGTGTGGTAGCTCACCCCTGTAATCCCAGCACTTTGGGAGGCCAAGGCGGGAGGATCACCTGGGTTCGGGAGTTTGAGACCAGCCTGGCTAACATGGCGAAACCCCGTCTCTACTAAAAATACAAAATTATCTGGGCGTGGTGGTGCGTACCTGTAATCCCAGCTATTCAGGAAGCTGAGGCAGGAGAATCGCTTGAACCCGGGAGGCAGAGATTGCAGTGAGCCGGGATCATGCCACTGCACTCCAGCCTGGGTTACAGCATGAGACTCCATCTCAAAAAAATAAATAAATAAAAAAGAAAAAACTATATTGCATCTGTTTAGTCAGGCTGCACTAGAAACATCAGGGAAGGCTTTTAAAATTGTATGTGTATGCGTGTGTGTGTGTGTGTGTGTGTGTGTGTACAGACGGGGTCTCCCTACATTGCCCAGGCTGGTCTCAAACTCCAACCTCAAGTGATCCTCCAGCCTTAGCTTGGAAAAGTGCTGGGATTATAGGTATGAGCCACCTTCCTGGCCACCAGGGAAGCTTTTACAAACATGGTTTCCTGGTTTTGTTTATAAACCTACCAAATCAGAACCTACAGGAAGTTAGATTTTTTTTAAAACATCCCAGGTGATTTTGATAATCAGCTTGTTCTGAGAACCCCTGCTGTCTATAATCCCCAAAAATTACGGCTTACAGATAAATGTTTCTAGATGAAGAATTGCTTAATCAGACTGACTAATCCCGCGTGATGTACTAATGAATTACTATGACATCCTTCCCAGGGAATCTAAGACAACATGGTGACTTATTCTAATTAAAGCCACTGTCTCTAAAAGCCCCTTTAGATCTGAATTTACTGGAGAGGGTTTTAGGCAGATTGGTGGGAGACGTTTCACCTAATAACTTTATCTAAGTAATTGTGATGTCCTCATTCCTGGGCCAGCCAGTCAGAAATAGAGATACACAAGGTGTGGAGTTTACAACCTAGTGAAACAAGTACTTACATACATGGGTATTATGCTGTAAGGTGAAAAGGCCAAAAGAGGCATAAAACAGCAGCGAAACATAGAAGAAGTGCTATTGAAGCTAAGCCTTGAAAGGTAGGCACCACTTAGAATGTGGATTTGGCTGGGGTAAGGAGGATTCCAGGCAATAAGAAGGGCATGAGCAAAGGTCAGGGCAATGAGAAAACATGTCCAAACCTAAAAATATTTGGTGTTCCTGAAGAAGAAGAAAAATCTAAAAGTTTGAAAAACATATTTGAGGGAATAATTGAGGAAAACTACCAGCCTTGGTAGAGATATAGACATTCAAATACAAGAAGCTCAAAGAACACCTCAGAAATTCATTGCAAAAAGATCATCACCTAGGCACGTAGTCATCAGGTTATCTAAAGTCAAGACAAAGGAAAGAATCTTAAGAGCTGTGAGGCAAAAGCATCAGATAACTTATAAAGGAAAACCTATCAGATTAACAGTAGATTTCTAAGCAGAAACCCTACAAGATAGAAGGGAATAGGATCCTATTTTTATCCTCCCTAAACAAAACAATTATCAGCCAAAAATTTTGTATCCAGCAAAACTAAGCTTCATAAATGAAGGAAAGACACAGTCCTTTCCAGACAAACAAATGCTAAGAGAATTTGCCGCTACCAAGCTAGCACTACAAGGACTGCTAAAAGGAGCTCTAAATCTTGAAATAAATCCTTGAAATACACCAAAAGAACCTCCTTAAAGCGTAAATCTCATGGGACCTACATAACAATAACACAATGATAAAAAAAGGAACTAGGTATTTGGGCAACAAATAGCATGATGAATAGAATAGTACCTCACATCTGAATACTAATGTTGAATGTAAATGGCCTAAATGGTCCACTTAAAAGATACAGAATGGCAGAATGGAAAAGAATTCACCAACCAAGTTTTTGCTGTCTTCAGGAGACTCACCTAACACATAAGGACTCACATAAACTTAAGGTAAAGGAGTAGAAAAAGATATTCCATGCAAATGGACATCAAAAGTGAGCAGGAGCAGCTATTCTTTTATCAGACAGAAAAAACTTTAAAGTAACAGCAGTTAAAAAATACAAACTAGTCCAACAGGAAAATATCACAATCCTAAATATATGTGCACCTAACACTGGAGCTCCCAAATTTATAAAACAATTACTACTAGACATAAGACATAAGTCTTATGGAAACACAGTGATAGTGGGGGACTTTAATACTCCACTTACAACACTAGACAAGTCATCAAGACAGAAAGTCAACAAAGAAACAATGGACTTAAACTGTACAAATGGATAAAATGATTAAAAAAACAAATGGATTTAACAGATATTTACAGAACATTCTACCTAACAACTGCAGAATATACATTCTGTTCATCAGCACATGGAACATTCTCCAAGATAGACCATATTATAGATCACAAAAAAAGTCTCAGTAAATTTAAGAAAATCAAAATTATATCAAGTACTCTCTCAGACCACAGTGGAATAAAATTAGAAATCAACTCTAAAATGAACCCTCAAAACCAGGCAAATACATGGAAATTAAATAAGCTGCTCCTGAATGATGGTTGAGTCTACAATGAAATCAAGATGGAAATTAAAAAATTCTTTGAACTGAGTGATAATAGTGACGCAACCTGTCAAAACCTCTTGGATACACCAAAAGCAATGCTAAGAGGAGAGTTCATAGCATTAAATGCCTACATCAAAAAGTCTGAAAGAGCACAAATAGACAATCTGAGGTCACACCTTACAAAACCGGAGAAACAAGAACAATTCAAACCCAAAGCCAGCAGAAGAAAATAAATACGGAAGACTAGAGCAGAACTAAATGAAACTGAGACAAACAAACAAAAAAATACAAAAGATAAATGAAACAAAAAGCTGGTTATTTGAAAAGATAAATAAAATTGATAGACGAGGGCCTGGCATGGTGGCTCACACCTGTAATCCCAGCACTTTGGGAGGCCAAGACAGGAGGACAGCTTGAGCCCAGGAGTTCATGATCAGCCTGGACAACATAGTGAGACCCCACCTCAAAAAAAAAAGTTGATAGACCATTAGTGAGATTGACCAAGAAAAGAAGAAAGAAGATCCAAATAAGCTCAATTAGAAATAAAATGGGAGATATTACAACTGATACCACAGAAATATAAAAGATCATTCAAGGCTCCAATAGGCACCTTTATATGCATAAATTAGAAAACCTAGAGAAGGTGGTTTGCCTTGAAATACACAGCCCTCCTTGATTAAACCAAGAAGATATAGAATTTCTGAACAGACCAATAACAGGCAGTGAGATTAAAATGATAATAAAAAAATTACCAGCTGGGCATGGTGGCTCACGCCTATAATCCCAACATTTTGGGAGGCTGAGACAGGTGGATCACCTGAGGCCAGGAATTCGAGACCAGCCTGGCCAACACAGTGAAACCCAGTCTCTAGTAAAAATACAAAAAAAAATTAGCTGGGCGTGGTGGCGGGCACCTGTAATCCCAGCTACTGCAGAGGCTGTGGCAGGAGAAATGCTTGAACCCAGGAGGCAGGGGTTGCAGTGAGCTGAGATCCACCATTGCACTCCAGCTTGGGCAACAAGAGCGAAACTCCATCAAACAAAAAAAAAAAAATTGCCAACAACAACAAAAATAAAACTCCAGGACGAGATGAATTCACAGCTGAATTCTATCAGACATTCAAAGAAGAATTGATATCAATCCTATTGATACTATTCTGCAAGACAGAGAAAGAGGAAATTCTCCCTAAGTCATTCTATGAAGTCAGTATCACCCTATTACCAAAACCAGGAAAGGACATTAAGAAAAAAAAAAAAAAAAAACAATATCCCTGATGAACATAGATGAAAAAAATCTTCAACAAAATACTAGTGAACTGAATCCAACAGCATATCAAAAATATAATCCACCATGATCAAGTGGGTTTTATACCAGGGATGCAGGGATGGTTTAACATATAATAAGTCAATAAATGTGATACACCACATAAACCAAATTAAAAACGGTCATCTCAATAGATGCAGAAAAAACATTTGACAAAACCCAGCATGGCTTTATGATTAAAACCCTCAGCAAAATCAGCATAAAGGGACATATCTTAAAGTAATAAAAGCCATCTATGACAAACCAGCAGCCAACATTATACTGAATGGGGAAAACTTGAAAGCATTCCCCCTAAGAACTGGAACCAGACGAGGATGCTCACTTTCACTATTTCTATTCAACATTATACTGGAAGTCCTAGCCAGAGCAATCAGACAAGAGAAAGAAATAAAGGGCATCCAAATTGGTAAAGAAGAAGTCAAACTGTTGATGTTTGCTAATGTTATGATCATTTACCTAGAAAACCCTGAATACCCCTCCAAAACGCTTCTAGAACTGGTAAATGAGGTCAACAAAGCTTCAGATACAAAATTAATGTACACAAATAGGTAGCTCTGCTACACAACAACAGCAACCAAGCTGAGAATCAAATCAAGAACTCAACCCCTTTTACAATAGCTGCAAAAATAAAATAAAATACTTAGGAATACACCTAACCAAGGAAGTGAAAGACCTCTACAAGGAAAACTAAAAAACACTGCTGAAAGAAATCACAGAGGACACAAACTAATGAAAACACCTCTCGTGCTCATGGGTGAGTGGAATCAATATTGTGAAAATGATCATACTGCTAAAAGCAATCTACAAATTCAATGCAATTCCCATCAAAATACCACCATCATTCTTCACAGAACTAGAAAAAACAATCCTAAAATTTATATGGAACCAAAAAAGAGCTTGCATGGCCAAAGCAAGACTAAGCAAAAAGAACAAATCTGAAGGCATCAAATTACCGGATTTCAAACTATACCATAAGGCCATAGTCTCTAAAACAGCATGGTACTGGTATAAAAATAGGTACATTGACCAATGGAATAGAATAGAGAACCCAGAAATAAAACCAAATACTTGCAGCCAACTGATCTTTGACAAAGCAAACAAAAACATAATGTGGGGAAAGGACACCCTATTCAACAAATGGTGCTGGTATAATTGGCAAGCCACATGTAGGAGAATGAAACTGGATCCTCATCTCTCACTTTATACAAAAATCAACTCAAGATGGATCAAAGACTTAAATCTAACACCTGAAACCATAAAAATTCTGTAAGATAACATTGAAAAACCCCTTCTAGACACTGGCTTAGGCAAAGACTTCATGACCAAGAACCCAAAAGCAAATGCAACAGAAACAAAGATAAGTAGATGGGACCTAATTAAAGTAAAAAGCTTCTGCAGACCAAAATAAATAATCAGCAGAGTTAACAGACAACCTACAGAGTAGGAGAAAATCTTCACAATCTACAGATATGGCAAAGGACTAATATACAGAATCTACAAAGAACTCAAACAAACCAGCAAGAAAAAAGCAAACAATCCCATCAAAAAGTGGGCTAACGACATGAATAGACAATTCTCAAAAGAAGATATACTAATGGCCAACAAGCACATGGAAAAATGCTCAAAATCACTAATGATCAGGGAAATGCAAATCAAAACCATAATGCAATAGATACCACCTTACTCCTGCAAGAATATCCATAATCAAAAAATAATAGATGTTCGTGTGGATGTGGTGTAAAGGGAACACTTTTACACTGTTGGTGGGAATGTAAACTAGTACAACCACTATGGAAAACAGTGTGGATATTCCTTAAATAACTAAAAGTAGATCTACCATTTGATCCAGCAATCTCACTAGCAGGTATCTACCCAGAAGAAAAGAAGTCATTATATGAAAGGGATACTTGCACATACATGTTTATAGCAGCACAATTTTCAATTGCAAAAATATGGAACCAGCCCAAATGCCCATCAATTGACAAGTGGATAAATAAATTGTGGTATATACACACACACACACACACACGTGTGCGCACACGATGGAATACTACTCAGCTATAAAAAAGGAACAAAATAATGGCATTTGCAGCAACCTCAATGGAATTGGAGACTATTTTTCTAAGCAAAGTAACTCAGGGATGGAAATCCAAACATCATATGTTCTCACTCATAAGTGGGAGCTAAGCTATGAGGATGCAAAGTCATAAGAATAATATATTGGACTTTGGGGACTCAGGGGAAAGAGTGGGAGGGGGTGAGGGATAAAAGACTACATATTGTGTACAGTGTACACTGCTCAGGTGATGGGTGCACCAAAATCTCAGAAATCACCACTAAAGAAATTATTCATGTAACTAAACACCACCTTCTCCCTAAAAACCTATTGAAATAAAAAATAAATTTAAAAAGAACTTTTAAAAATGCAAATGAAGAAGTGTACAGGGTTTCCTAGACATAAATGAGAGTCATCTCAGAAACCCTTTGTATGGCTGGTATAAGACCCAAATACATGCTGGGCACAGTGGCTCACACCTGTAATCCCAGCACTTTGGGAAGCCAAGGAGGGTGGATCACCTGAGGTCAGGAGTTCAAGACCAGCCTGACCAACATAGTGAAACCCCATCTCTACAAAAAAATACAAAATTAGCCAGACGTGGTGGTACATGCCTGTAATCCCAGCTACTCAGGAGGCTGAGGCAGGAGAATTCCTTGAACCAGGAGGCCAAGGTTGCAGTGAGGTGGGATCATGCCGTTGCACTCCAGCATGGGCAACAAGAGCAAAACTCTGTCTCAAAACAAAACAAAACAAAAAAACCCAAATACGGATCCATCATGTAATCCACCCATGCTGAGTAATTAATAGGTATACAGCCCTGGGCTAGCTAGACTCTCATCCAACAAGTTCTCTACAATGAGCAGTGAAGCCAGTAATTCTCCATGAAGGCTTCTCTTTAGTTCTTTATACATCTGTTAAGTGTCTTCTATGCTCAAACATAAAATGCTCCTTCCAACCATTTTAATAAAAAAATCTATTCTGGGATTGATTAAATGTTCTAGTTACTCTCCTGAAGAAAATTACCATGACTCAATATTATTCCAAACAGTCATTTTATAAGCTTTTATTATTGTTGTTATTATTTTATTATTGTTTCAAACAAGCTGGTTAGGAATAGGGGCATATCTATTTTAATACAAGATAATCCAACATGATCTAACCGCTCTTTCCAAAGAACTACAGCTTAATAAGATGACCTTAAAAGACAAATTCTCTAATATTTTCAGGACAGTGTGAGCAAATCCCGTAGAAGAATCAGGATTTTTTAGATAGACGTGGTTGTTTTGGGTTCAATGATCATATGAGATAGGTACCATTATTATTCCTCATATTACTGATAAGGAAATTGAGACAAAGAAGATTAAGTATTTTTCCTGAGGTCACAACTTGCTTATGTTACACAAGATATGGCCCCTTGAGCAACTGGAGAAGCCCACCTCATCTGTTGGTGCATCATCTGTTAAAAATGTGACAGCCTTAATTGTATATGGAACCAAGAAAGTAAAAGTCTTCAAAGAAAAGTGAACACCTCTTCTCCCTCTCATTCAAGTACATGCAGATAATTCAGAGACCCATGGGAGAAAAGAGCACAACTTGGAAAAAACATCTAACTAATTTTTCTATAGCCTTTGAATAACATCAACAGCCTTTCATGCCGGTTACTCTACAACTGGTCAAGATTGACTCAGAGTTCTTGGCTATATCTGTTGTGGGAATGGAGTTGTATTTTCTTAAACAGAAAGTTGAGTGGCTTTGAAAGAGAGATGCAATCCAACTTCTAATTAGCAAAGGAAGACTTGACTACATTTCCAGGCATTGGAAGAACAAACAATAAATTTGAATATTGATGGGATGAACACAACTCTACCAAGTGGTAAGCAAAAAATTTCAAAAGAGGAATTATGCAGGAAGAGGGCAAAAATCATGTTTTTAAAAATCACTGAAGTCCAGTGCATGGCTATGGTAGATGCTAACAAGTTCTTGAGACCCAGGATCACAAACTATAGATGCGAAGAAGTAGGCACCGGAAGTGGTCAAACAACCAACATAAGAACATCACAGTTTTTCAAGAAATGGAGCCTGAGACAATGACAAGAGATGAAGAAGATAATGCCAATTCTGGGGGAGGCAAAAAAAAAAAGTACCACTGAGCCTTTCCTTTTCCAATGTACGGAAGACATCAGGAGACATATTATCTTCAAATAGTCACACAACAACAACAAAATGAAATGTACGAGGGAAATGTATTTTGAAGAGTTTTTATGTAAAGTACTTGCTGCTATGGGAAGAAAAAGAGCAGAGAGTGACGTGAAGGGGGAAATGGGCTGATAAAACAAAGACAAGTGATCGTGAGTGATGTACCATGGGGATTTTCTAGTTCATGAAATGCCTCTCAGTATTAGAAAAGATATCCTAAATAAATAGTTGATTTCATAGCACACACCCTTTGCTCTATATGCCTTTTGTCCCTTCTTTTGCTTGGAAACCTCCCTCCCTTTCTTCAAGACTCAACTCTGATCTTATTTCCCTAGCAAACTTTCTGTTAGCAAACTCTCCTAGCAGTCTAAGGGCATCCAGTTGTCTGTGCTCCCTCTATTATCCTCCTTATAGAGTTGTTTTGTTGATGTTTGTTTGGGGCTGTCTGCCCCAATTGGCAAATTTTGCCATCTTGGTACATATATATCATATTTTTTTCACACAGTTTGAGCTCTACTATCGTTTGTGGATTATGGTGGTAATTTCCATCAAAAACACATTTATTACAAGAAATGAATAAAATCAGAGTCCTATTTTCCTCACTGTTGAGAGTAGGATCACATAGGAGACAGGGGGAGTTGTTTTTATAAGAAATGGAGGAAAAATGAGAGTTTCTGCATCTAACATTTTAGTTCAGAAATATGACAGTATCCAAGGTAGCCCACAGTATACTTGCAAAAAAAAATGGGTAAAAGTGCTGAACAAGGCACCTGAAATTGCAATGAAATTAGAAATCCTGTTTTTAAAAAACAGGCTGGAATAATGAAAATCTGCTTAAGGAAAATTTGATATGGTCCTGTAATGAGAAAGAGCCCTGTAATTGCCTTCTTAACCACCACTGAATTTTAAATAGCTCAAGCATTAACTCTTTGCTGCAGGGGGTCTCAAAAGCAAGAGATTTTGTAACGTTAATTGCTCAAATACTCCTAATTTGTTTCCAAGGGGTTGAAACAGCTCTTAATTGTTCTTTCGTCTTTGATCAAGGCAAAGGAAAAAAAATCATTAATGTCAAATTCATTCAACATACATTCAAGTCATATATGTTAAAATTTTTCAAGTATAGCCCAAAATGAAAAACTGCAAAGTTCTCAGAACTTTAGTTGACAATGAATGTGAAGATGTACTTGTCTCTTCCACCTGTGACTCCTAGAGTTATGAGGGCTCTCAGTCTGGCATATGGATATCATCACTCACTTTAATTTTAATTTTAATTTTGTGAGGAGTCATTTTTTTTCTTTTTTTTTTTTTTTTTTTTTTGACAGAGTCTCGCTCTGTCACCCAGGCCTCCTACCTCAGCCTCCTGAGTAGCTGGGACTACAGGTGCCTGCCACCACACCCAGCTAATTTTTTGTATTTTTAGTAAAGACAGGGTTTCACTGTGTTAGCCAGGTTGGTCTCTATCTCCTGATCTCGTGATCCACCTGCCTCGGCCTCCCAAAGTGCTGGGATTACAGGCATGAGCCACCGCACCCAGCCAAAAGGAGTCATTTTTTAAAAAAACACCAAGTTGAGTGGTTTCAAAGAATAATTTTTTCAATGTTTTTTGCCCTCTTCCTACATAATTCCTCTTTGGGGATTTTTTTTTTTTTCTCCATTTCATGGAGTTTTGCTCATCTTTTAAACCTCTGTGAACTTTAATTTTTAATTTATAAAACCATCCTTTAAATCTCTGTAAAGTTTAATTTTATAGAGATTAAAAGATTACATTTTTTACTCACTCAAATATCAAAAGTATTTCACTTTTTATTAACTTAGATATGCTCATTCAGGTCATTTAAAAACCACAAAGACTACATCAGGATTTTCTGAAATTTTTCCAAAATAAAAATGGTGTGAGTTTCATCAAAAACTGTTGATTACTTTTACCACAATTCATCATTTAAGGTCAGGAAAATATTTTTAAAATATATTCAAACTAGCAGATTAATGCATCAGAAAAATAAATAAATAAAAATGAAGGAAAATGGCACACTAAGACAGTGCATTAGATTGTATCACAAATTCACTAGAAGTCAGAAGAGCTTTAAGAAAAATAAGGATGAAAACAGCAGAGTTGTGTCTGTTAGCAGTGAGAACTAAAAGGCCATAACTTTTTTTATGTAAAAGGACCCCACTATTCTGTACAAATATACAATAATATCATGCAATCCCAACAAATAACAATATAATATTAACGCTTTTGTAGTAGACATGGTTGCCCCTGTAACATCCGTCCTCCCTTTCTTTTTTGCTGGGTGTCCACCTTCTTCTATGCAATATGCTCAGGGAAGGTGGCCCAATCCCCAATCCAAGGGTATATTTGGACAGATTTTTGACTTTCTCAGCAATCCTGTTTTCCTTGTGTATTAGTCTGTTCTCTTGCTGCTAATAAAGACATACCTGAGGCTGGGTTAATTTATAAAGGAAAGAGGTTTAATAGACTCACAGTTCCACATGGCTGGGGAGACCTCACAATCATGGTGGAAGACGAAGGAAGAGCAAAAAGATGTCTAACATGGTGGCAGGCAAGAGAGTGTGTGCAGGGGAACTCCCCTTTAAAAAAACCATCAGATCTCAGGAGACTTACTCACTATCACAAGAAAAAGCACAGGAAAGACCCACCCCCATGATTCAATTACATCCCACCAGGTCCCTCTCACGACACGTGAGAATTATGGGAGCTACAATTCAAGATGAGATTTCGGTGGGGACACAGCCAAACCATATCACTTTGCTAGTGATTCTTTTAAGGCTAGGTATATATTCATCACACGATCAAGGAAAGCCAGTCCCTCTTTTCTCACAGTTGTGTCAGGATCTGTGCACGGAACTGTGACAGCCATCTTGCTACCCTGAGGTGGACGGACTTCCACTCTGTAGATGACAGGATAGACACATGAAAGGGACCTGGATTCTCAAAGATATTATGGAGCTCTTCAGTTAACACACCTTGGAGTCAACCTAACTTGAACTCTGTGGGATGATAAATTCCTTTAGTGTTTAAGGCATCTGGAGCTGAGGTTTTCTGATACTAGCAGCTAGAGACATACCAACTGATATGATATGTTGAAAGAGGTTGTAGACCATCACATGACCCCATCAGGCTTACCTTGTTCACCAAAAAGGAAAAGTTTCCTCAGACTTTCACTTGCTTTCAAAACTGATGTCCTCAGAGTTGCTCAATGAGCCCACTACAAAAATAAGACACAGAAATCACAAGCTGTCAGGACTGAGAATTTTGGAGGAGGTTAAGAGGGAGCTGCTCTTCCCCATGCTTCTGATTTCCACCACCTTCCCTACACTTCTGACCCTCTTCCAGTTTTTCCTCACTTCTGTTTGACTTATGGGAATTTTCAGTATTTGCAACACACACCCAGAAACTCTGCCACTTACAAGCTTTGTAATTGTGGACAAATTATGTAGTTTCTTTTGACTTTGATTTCCGAATCTCAAAAATGAAAGAAATAGTAGTATCTAAGTCATGGAGCTGTTAAGAGTATTGAATAATTTAATATATGGAAAGGTATTATACTTCTTAGAATAACACCTGGTACCTAGTGTGAATGATGACTATTTTTATAGATCCAAATTTCCCCTTGACCAGGATGGCATTGTTTACCTCCATATTAGCATCAGCATCAAGGAATGTGATAAGAATATATTTGTCAAGACCAAGGAAGATTATCATGATCAGAAAGATACTGTATTTCTTATTTTAATGCATTGAAAAGTGTACTCAGAATGGCAATGCTCACACTTTAGACTATGAATATACTTTTGAATGCTTCTCACAGGAGCATATGTTTAGAAACAGTAAGCAGAAAAATTAATTTGGAGAAATATCTTAAGCATTTTCTCAAGTAGGTTCTTGAGAAAACTAATTCCACAGTCTGACTAAAGTATGTATACACACACACACGCACACACCCATGCACACACACACATGAAATATTTCTGTGGCCAAATAAGTATGGCAAAACACCAGGTTAAATAGCACTAAACAGCTTTTATCTCACTTTAAGATATTTTTAAATTTCTTTTCTTTTTTTTTTTTTTCTGTGACAGAGTCTTGCTCTGTTGCCCAGGCTGGAGTGCAGTGGCATCTCGGCTCACTGCAACCTCTGTTTCCCAGGTTCAGGCAATTCTCCTGCCTCAGCCTCCTGAGTAGCTGGGATTACAGGTGCACATCACCATGCCCAGCTAATTTTTGTATTTTTAGTAGATATGGGGTTTCACCATGTTGGCCAGGCTGGTCTGAACTCCTGACCTCATGATTCACATACTTCTGCTTCCCACAGTGCTGAGATTACAGGCTTGAGCCATCGCGCCTGGCCCAAAACATTTTTTTAGCAACTTGCAATAACCTTCTAGCTAGTCTTTTACTCACCTTCTTGCCCCCTCCAACCCATTCACCAAACCACAGTCAGAGTGATCTTTAAAATCACAATTATTCAGTCATGGGACCACCACCGCTGCTGCCACCACCACCACCACTTAAAATCCTTCGGTAGGTGTCAATCACACCTGGAATAAATTGCAAACTCCTTACCATTACCCCAAAGCCCCTGTTTAATCTGTTCACACCTCCCTCCATCTCTTCCCTGGTTCACTACACTCAACCTCACTCACTTATGAGGCTTCTAGAACCCAGTAGACCCCCTTCTTACTTCAGGGGCTTGGCACTTCCTGCTCTATATGATAAGAATGCTCTTTGAAGAACTTTCAGCATAAGTGTTCCTTTTCAGAGGGGCCATCCCTAAATACCACCTCTAAAGTACTTCCTCGCCTTCAAGAAAAATATCTTTTTTTTTTTTTTTTGGAGACAAGGTCTTGCTCTGTTGGCCAGGCTGGAGTGTAGTGGCACAATCATAGCTCACTGCACCTCCAACTCCTGGGCTCAAGCAATCCTCCAGCCTCAGCCTCCCCAGAGTACTGGGATTCCAGGCATGAGCCACTGCACCCAGCTGGCAAACTTTTAATCTACATAGCAGTTGGTTTCTAGCTCTTTCCACAATCAGTAATTTTGTTCATTTGTCTGCGTATTTTCTGGCTCCTCATAGATCTCTAAGTTTCATGAGGGCATGACCTTCTAGTACACAATTATATTCTCAGATCCTAGGACAGGGCCTGGGGCGTAGGCACTCCATAAATGTTTGGTGAATAATTGAATGACCATTTGAAAATTTTGTAGGGCCTCATTCTTCCCTTTTTGAAAATATTATAATTTGCTTATCCATCCAAAACAAAACAAACAAAAAAAATACAGAATCTCTCAAAAAGTCTACTTTTCAGGAAGTAATCAGGTTTGCAGATCCATTAAACCAAGCCTGTATTTGTAGCAACACATTCACCTCTTCTGTCCAGATGCTGTTCAATTTGAAATAAGGCAGATAATGGGGTATTTGAATCTATAGTCAATAGATATGTCTTAAAATATATGCATATATATGGGGAAATTTTTTAAATTCATTTCAAAAGTCAACTCTTCAAATGTCAAGACAGCAAAGTTCAGGAAATTCAGATGCATATAATGGCTTAAATGTTAGTTTCCTCTTAAACTATACTGTTTGGAGCTTCCCAAATCCATATTAAGAGGTAGAATGTATTAAATGTTATTTGGAGCCACTAAAGTTCAAGAAATTTTGGTCAATATCCTGAGATAATTCTCAAATAAGCAAGACCAGAAACCCAGATCTTAAGAGCCAGAGTGTTACTCTATATTTGAAAATTGCCATAAAATTAACTAGGCATAGTCCATAATGATATAAATAAATTATTGAATAATTAATAAGTGGACAAAAAATAAACCGTCTGATATGGTTTGCCTGTGTCCCCACCCAAATCTCAACTTGCATTGTATCTCCCAGAATCTTCACATGTTGTGGGAGGGACCCAGGGGGAGGTAATTGAATCATGGGGACCTGTCTTTCCCGTGCTATTCCCATGATAGTGGATAAGTCTCATGAAATCTGATGGTTTTATCAGGGGTTTCTGCTTTTGCTTCTTTCTCATTTTCTCTTGCTGCCACAATGTAAGAATTGCCTTCCACCTCCCACCATGATTCTGGGGCCTCCCCAGCCATGTGGAACTGTAAGTCCAATTAAACCTCTTTTTCTTCCCAGTCTTGTTTATGTCTTTATCAGCAGCATGAAAATGGACTAATACACCCTCCTTACAGAAGAATTCCAAATATATATGAGCATACTCTCCCCTCTCTTAATTTCTCTCCCGTGAGTATGGTCTGGACTTAGTGATTCTCTTCGAAAGAATATTCTGATCTAATGTGATGATAATTCATTTCTGTGATACCCTTCCCCGAAACCTATAACCCCAAGTTGATCATGAGAAAAACAGCAGACAAATCCAAATTGATAGACGTTCTACAAACTATATGACCAGTACTCCTCAAAACTGTTGAGGTCATTAAAAGCAAGGAAAGATTGAAAAACTGTCACAGATTGAAGGGGATTAAGAAGACATGATGACCAAATGTAATATGGTAACCTGGATTGGTTTCTGAAACAGAAAAAGGGTGTTAGTGAAAAAACTGCGAAATTCAAATAAAGTCAAGAATTTAGTGAATACTGTTGTACCAATTTTAACTTCTCCATTTTGACAATGTACTATTATGTGTTAGTCCATTTGCATTGCTATAAAGGAATACCTGAGAGTGGGTAATTTATAAAGAAAAGTTTATCTTGGCTCATGGTTCCACGAGCTGTTACAGGAAGCATGATGCCAGCATCTGCTTCTGGTGAGGGCCTCAGGAGCTTACAATCATAGTGGAAAGTGAAGGGGAAATGGGGATATCACATGGCAAGAGAGGGGGCAAGTGTATCATATGGCAAGAGAGAAGCTAGCTTGTTTGTTTTTGTTTATTTGTTTGTTTTGAGACAGGGTCTCACTGTGTCACTCAGGCTGGGTGGCACAATCATGGCTCACTGAAGTCAACCTCCCAGGCTCAATCAATCCCCCTGCCTCAGCCTTCCAAGAAGCTGGGACTACAGGTGCATGCCACCATGCCCAGCTAATTTTGTATGTGTTTTTTGTAGATATGGGGCCTCCCTATGTTGCCCAGGCTGGTCTCAAACTCCTGGGCTCAAGCGAGCCTCCTGCCTCAGCCTCCTAAGATGCCCGAATTACAGGTATAAGCCACCATGCCTGGCTGAGCAGGCTCTTTTTAAATAACCAGTTCTCTCATGAACTCATTACCATGGGGAGGGCACCAAGCCATCCATGAGGGATCTGCCTCCATGACCCAAACACCTCCCACCAGGCCCCACCTCCAGCACTGGTGATCACATTTCAACATGAGATTTGGAGGGGACAAATATTCAAACCATATCACATGGTTATATGAGATGTTACTATCAGAAGAAACCGGGTGAATAATACATAGGAAATTCCTGTATTATTTTTGCAACTTTTTGGTAAGTCTAAATTTTTCCAAAATAAAAAGCTCGTTTTTAAAAATTGACCAAGGGACAACATACCCTAACTGAACTGTCCTAGAAGCTAAACATATAGGTTCCTGTTAATATCCCCATTTCATAGATGAGAATTCAGGGGAAAAACCGATTATATAAACCACCTAAGATTATAAAGGGAATAAAAGGAATAGAACCTAAATTGGAATATAGGTCATTTGACTTCAGAGTTCTAACTTTTAATCTTATCCTTAAACTATTCAGAATTTCTTTTTTATTCCTTCTTTTCTCTTTTGATATTAAAGATTAAGGGGCTTTAATATCAGGCTCATGGATCAGGTTATTTAAATATAGAGGCTTCCTGAGACGCAATTGTTATTACTTGTTGTCTTTAATTGTACCTTTAGGATCATAATCCATCCCAAATTTATACTGGTATGTTCCTAGATTAAACTAGAACTATCGGCTGGGCGCAGTGACTCATGCCTCTAATCCCAGCACTTTAGCAGGCCGAGGTGGGCAGATCACCTGAGGTCAGGAATTCGAGATCAGCCTCGCCAACATGGTGAAACCCTGTCTCTACTAAAAATACAAAAAATTAGCTGGGCGTGGTGGTGGGCGCCTGTAGTCCTAGCTACTAGGGAGGCTGAGACAGAAGAATTGCTGGAACCCGGGAGGCAGAGGCTGCAATGAGCCGAGATCATGCCACTGCACTCCAGCCTGGGCGACAAGAGTGAAACTCTGTCAAAAAAAAAAAAGAAAAAAAAAAAAACCTAGAACTATTGTATCTACTATCTTCATAGTTTTCGTGAGGATTAAATAGGTTCACAAATACAAATAGTTATAATGACTGGTACAAAGTATACAGGCAATTGATATGAATACGATTATTATTTTTCTTTTTTTTTTTTTTGAGACGGGGTCTCTCTCTGTCACCCAGGCTGGAGTGCAAGGGTGTGATCTCAGCTCACTGCAGTCTCTGTCTCCTGGGCTCAAGTGATCCTCCTGTCTTGGCCCCCAGAGTAGCTGGGACCACAACATGCACCACCACAACTGGCTAATTTTTTGTGGTTTTTTTTGTTGTTGTTGAAATTGCATCTCCCTGTGTTGCCCAGGCTGGTCTTGAACTCCTGGGCTCAACCAATTCTCCGGCCTTGGCCTCTCAAAGTGCTGGGATTACAGATGTGAGCCTCCATGCCTGGCCATGATTATTATTTTTTATTGGTAATTTTCTCAGTTCTGATTCCAATTCATTAACATTCCCTTTAGCCATGCCTGCTCTGCCTTTTAATCTGCCCATTGAGTTTTTTATTTTAACATCTGTACTTTTTCCTTCATAATTTGTCTTTGTTTTTCTAACCTATTTTTATAGTATATTGCTTTATATTTCCACATATATTTTATAATTTTTTTTCTCTACCGCATTTTATATATACTTTATGGCCCCTCTCATTTCGTAGTCTTTCCGGTTCCTGGAAGGGAGAATTTTTCCACTTTTGTTTCCTGTTTAAAAAATAAATAAACTGTTTTTGCATAGTTTCTAATATTTTATTGTCATCTCATTTTAGGTGACAGAAGTCTTTCTCTGTAGTGTCACGGTTATTGAAATGTATCTCTGGAGAGGTTTTAATTTTCTTTTTACCACTTGCTTCAGTAGAATTTCTGCTATGTGTCTAATTTTTATGTTAATTTTTGTCCTGGGATTTCCTCAACACAAGGACAGCTAAAATTCAGACTTCAAACTTATGACTTCATGGCTTTTATTTCTTGAGGGAGACATTTTTTTCCACCCTGACCTGGGGTTGAGAATAACTTCCTTGTTGCCCTCCTGAGTCAATAGATGGCTTTTCTTTTTCAAATTTCTCTTCCCCTAGAATTGCTTTCTGCAGGAGCCCCAGTTTCAACACTTAATCCATATCCAGTAATGATATTATTTCTTTGCCACTGCACAGCCTATGCCATAACCAGGTCCAGTAATGTCCAGTAGGTGGCTCCTGGAATGTGGTTATCAGCATTTTCTACAATTCTAGTGCATATACATTTTCTTTTTTTTTTTTTCTTGTGAAATTAGCCATTGTGATGGTTAAAGTTACGTGCCAATTTGGCTAGACTATGGTACCCAGATATTTGGTCAAATACTAGTCTAGATGTTGCTGCGAAGGTATTTTTTAGATAAGATGAACATTTCAATCAGTTGAGTAAAGCAGATTAACCTCTATATGTGAGTGGGCCTCATCAATCAGCTGAAGACCTTAATAGAAAAAGGTGCACCATCCCTATGGCAGAGGGAATTCTGCTTGTAAACTAACATCAGCTCTTCCGTGGGTCATCAGACTGCCAGCACACCTTGACAATTTTGGACTTGCCAGCTTCCACAATCTCCTGAGCCAATATCTTTTTCAAAAAAAGCATTCGTGTGTGTGTTTATATGTGTGTATTACACACACACATATATACATACATACACACACACATAGAGGTATGTATTTTTATACACACACACACAGACACATACACACACTATACCTTATTGGTTCGTGTCTCTGGACAATCCTAATACAGTCATGTGGGTTTTTTTTTTAAGTTACTTATTTTTATTTTGTCCAAAAACTTTAGATTTTTACAGAAGGGTTTCTCTATTAACCTGATGTTTTTCTTAAATCAAGGAACCACCCATACGCTTCTTAATATTTTTAAAAAGATTGTGTTTTATCCATAAAACAAAGGTTTTATGGTTTATTTCCTTGTTAAAAAGCTATTACATAAAGGTTAAAATGTATAAATAATAATTAACACTAGGCCAGGCACAGTGGTTCTTGCTTGTAATCTTAGCACTTTGGGAGGCTGAGGTGCATGTACATTTTCTTTTTTTTCTTGTGAAATTCGCCATTGTGATGGTTAAAGTTACGTGCCAATTTGGCTAGACTATGGTACCCAGATATTTGGTCAAATACTAGTCTAGATGTTGCTGCGAAGGTATCTTTTAGATAAGATGAACATTTCAATCATTTGAGCTTAGGATCATTTGAGCTTAGGAGTTTGAGATCAGCCTGGGCAACATAGCAAAACTGTCTCTACAAAAAATACAAAAATAGCCAGGCATGGTGGTGCACACCTATAGTACCCACTACTCAGAGGCTAAGGTGGGAGGATCACCTGCACCCAGGAGGTCAAGGCTGCATGAGTGGTGATGGCGCCACTACATTCCAGCTTGTGTGACAAAGGAGAGCCTATCTCAATAAATAAATAAATAAATAAATAAATAAATAAATAAATAAATAAAAACTTGCATGAGAGAAAACTTTCCTGAGGTAACTCTATGACAAAACAAACAAATCAAACTCAATCAACTGAGATTATTACACAGCACATCTTAATTAGTAGAGGAGGAAGTTTAGCTTTAATGAAATGATGGGCTGCTTTAATTTCTAATTAATCCAAAAATTATCACTTCAAAAGACCAATCAACCATTCAGCCATGTTAGAGTTGGATGTTCCAGATTTAATTGTCAGTAGTCAATAGTTCAGAGCTTCCTAATAAGAAGTGGAAGAAGAAAAGCTTTCTATGGAGATCTACCGGGATTTAAACAACTGTCATGGTTAAGAGATTGATTGTTTTTTGTTTTTTGTTTTTTTTGAGATGCGGTTTTGCTCTTGCTGTCCAGGCTGGAGTGCAATGGCGTCATCTCGGCTCACAGCAACCTCCGCCCCCCAGGTTCCAGCGATTCTCCTGCCTCAGCCTCCTGAGTAGCTGGGATTAAAGACATATGCCACCACGCCCAGCTAATCTTTTTGTATTATTAGTAGAGATGGGGTTTTACCATGTTGGCCAAGCTAGTCTCAAACTCCTGACCTCAGGTGATCCACCCGCCTCGGCCTCCCAAAGTGCTGGGATTATAGGCGTGAGCCACCATGCCCGGCCAGGAGATTGATCTTTGGTAAGTATCCATAGGTTCCTCTGAATATTAATAAAAGGAAAGGTTCTCTATTGACTTCACAGCATCCCAGCTACTGACAACCTGGTAGGCCACATATCTAATTAAACGGACCATCCTGACTGGCTTGATCATGCCATGGTTTATCTGCTTGTCCCCAATAGGCCGGTACCTGATATTCTGAGTGTCTTTGTCAGTTTGGGCTGCCCTAACAAAGTACTGAGTGACTTATCAACAATGCATTTCTCACAGTTTTGGAGGCTGGAAATCCTAGATTGGGGGCCAGCATGGTGGGTTCTGCTGACGACCCTCTTCCAGTTTGCAGATGGCCAACTTCTTGTTGCATCTTCATGTGGCAGAAAGAAAGGGAGAGATCTCTCTAGGGTCCTTTTTATAAGGGCACTAATCCCATTCACAAGGGCTCTATACTGATGACCTAGTTACCTCCCAAAGGCCTCACCTCCACATACCATCACATCGGGGATTACATGTCAACTATGAATTTTGGGGGAGCACAAACCTTCAGTCCATAACATTGAGTGTATGTGGACAAGCGCGTAGATACACATTTATAAATGACATCTTTAATAGTAGTAATAATTACGTCCTTAGTAACCACACACACATTGTGAGTTTCCATTAAATGGCAGTCACTGTGCTAAGTATTTCATGTGACTTGTCTCATTTAACAATTATTACAACTCTTCTGGTAGCTACTTTTCTTCTTCTTGTGTTCCAAATGAGGATGCTAAGGCTGCCAAGGTTAAGAAATTTATCCAATGTTTTATAGTCAAAAACTGACAGAAATAGGACCCAAATCTCAGCCTAGGAATTCATTCACTAAACCTCAATTCCTCAATGTAGGAAGAGGTCCATTAATAATAATAATAATAATGGTTATTGCAGATAAAAATGTTTACACCTTTCCAGGCCCTGTTTGATATGTTTTGGATATTTTAACTGATTTAATCCTCACTACTATAACCCCCACTTTACAGATAAAGGAATGTATGGTAAAAAGTACAAAATAACTTGCCCAAGATCACACAGCAAGCAAATGGTAAAGATGGAATTCAAACCTAAGCATTTTGGCAGGGCGTGGTGGCTCAGGCCTGTAATCCCAGCACTTTGGGAAGCCGAGGCGGGTGGATCACCTGAAGTCACAAGTTCGAGACCAGCCTGGCCAACACGGTGAAACCCCGTCTCTACTAAAAGTACAAAAAAAAAAAAAATTAGCCAGGCGTGGTGGCAGGTGCCTGTAATCCCAGGTACTTGGGAGGCTGAAGCAGGAAAATCACTTGAATTCGGGAGGTGGAGGTTGCAGTGAGCCAAGATTGTGCCACTATACTCCAGCCTGGGCAACAGAGCAAGATTCTGTCTCAAAAAACAAACAAACAAACAAAAAAGCAAACCGAAGCATCCTGCTCCAGTGTCAGCCTCAGTCCTCTTCTCCACTGTACTATACTTCACAGTTCTTTAGAGAAACCCAAGAACCTTTTAGAGATTCTGGAAGGTCAAACTATTTTAATAACAATACTAAAGGACTATTTGCCTTTCTTACTGTCTCTCTCACGAGCACTATATTTGGAGTTTTCCAGAGGTTATATGATGTAAGATATTGCTACAAATGTAGAAGAAAACATGAGAATCCTGCAGTCATCTGTTAAGCTAATTATTAAAGAGACATTGCTAACTGAAAAAAAAAACTACTCTTTGGGAAAATACAGCTATTTTTCACTTTAAAAGTGTTTTTATGTTGACAAATAATGGGTTCATTATTGTTCTTCTAAAGGAAACAACAAATAAAGTGTTCTTAATTTTCATTTGCAATATGGTAGTGATAGATATAAATCATAAAGAAAAAACTCTTTGGTTTTTCAATAAGTTTGAAAGTGTAAAGATTGGTCAGAAACCCAAAAGTTTTCTAATGGCCGCTAGGCTTATATACTATGTCTTTCCATGATAGCAACTAGTCATAGGGTTTTTTTGTGTGTTAAGATTAAATGAGGCCAGGCGTGGTGGTTCACGCCTGTAATCCCAACACTTTGAGAGGCCGAAGTGGGTGGATCACCTGAGGTAAGGAGTTCGAGACCATCCTAGCCTACATGGTAAAACCTCATCCCTACTAAAAATACAAAAATTATCTGGGCATGTTGGTGTGCACCTATAATCCCAGCTACTCGGGAGGCTGAGGCAGGAGAATTGCTTGAACCTGGGAGGCAGAGGTTGCAGTGAGCCCAGATTGCACCATTGCACTCTAGCCTGGGTGACAGAGTGAGACTCCATCTCAAAAACAAAACAAAACAAAAAACAAAAGAAACAAACAAAAAACTCTTTGGGTTTTCAATAAGTTTGAAAGTGTAAAGATTGGTCAGAAACCCAAAAGTGTTCAAATGGCTGCTAGGCTTATATACTACACCTTTCCGTGATAGTATCTGGTCATAGCGTTTTTTGTGTGTAAAGATTAAATGAGATAACCCATGTGAAAAGCTGAACATGGCCCCGGCACATGGACAGTGTCAACATACGTTAGCTATTATTGTCATAGTTATTAGAGATGAAATAACCTGCCTGAGGCCACACTGTTAGTGACAAACTAGGGACATAAAAAAGTTGAAATTCTCCGCAATAATATAATAAGCTGCATTTAATAATAATTTAACAAACTAGATGATCAAATTCCCTTTCAGTGAGTAACGTTAAGTACCACAAAGAAGAGAACTGTCCATAACTAATGCCATTGAAGAGAAAGATGATGGGTCATAGAGACTCCAGGCAGATGAACAAAGACCTGGATTCCAGGTGTGATACCTACAGTACCTAAATGTATTACCACAGGCAAATCATTTGAAATCTCTGAATTATTGTGTTCATATGTATAAAATGTAAAAAATTATGTATCTCTCTCATCTACATTACAAGTATGAAATAACTTATCTGAAAGTGCTCTGAAGTATAAAATAGGGAAAGTGTGTTCTACTCCAATTCTCATACCCAAATAAATCCCAGAGGGATTAAAATGTTACTGTAAAAAACACAAGCAAAAATTACTAGAAAGATATATAGGCCGGGCGCGGTGGCTCACGCCTGTAATCCCAGCACTTTAGGAGGCCGAGGAGTGCAGATCACGAGGTCAGGAGATTGAGACCATCCTGGCCAACATGGTGAAATCCTGTCTCTACTAAAAATACAAAAATTAGCTGGGCATGGTGGCACATGCCTGTAATCCCAGCTACTCGGGAGGCTGAGGCAGGAGAATCGCTTGAACCAGGAAGTCGGAGGTTGCAGTGAGCCAAGATCATGCCACTGCACTCCAGCCTGGGTGACAGAGTGAGACTCTGTCAAAAAAAAAAAATTATATATATATATATATATACATTTTAATATGAGAAAATTTATACAATTCTGGGATGAGGAGAATTTGTCAATGTGATGACAAAGAGAAAACATTTTACAAAAGTACTGAAGTTACCTCAAAAAAAGAGAAAATAGACTGAGCATGGTGGCTCATGCCTTTAATCTCAGCACCTTGGGAGGCCAAGTCAAGAGGATGACTTGAGCCCAGGAATTCAAGATCAGCCTGGGCAACATGGCAAGATCCTGTCTCTCCAAAAAAATACAAAAATTAGCTCTGGGTGTGGTGGTGGGTGCCTGTGATCCCAGCTACTTAGGAGGCTGAGGTGGGAGGATCGCTCGAGCCCAGGAGTTCTAGGCTGCAGTGAGCTGTGTTTGTATCATTGCACTCCAACCTGAGCAGCAGGGCAAGACCCTATCTCAAAAAAAAAAAAAAAAAAAAAAAAGGTTTGGCAGGGAGGAGAAAATCGCAGTGAATCTTTGTGAACTTGAGTTACACAATGGTCTCTTAGATATGACACCAAAAGCCAAAAGCACATGTGGAAAAAAGAAAAATTGGACCTTACCAAAATGACAAACTTTGTGCTTCAAAAGGTACCATGAAGAAAGTGAGAAAGACAACTAAAACATGGAAGAAAACATTTGCAAATTATAAGTTTGATAAGAGTCTGGTGTCCAGAATATATAAAGAACTTTTACAACTTGACAATAAAAAGACAAATAACCCACTTAGAAATGGGCGAAGGGCTTGAATAGACATTAATCCAAATAAGGTGTACCAATGGTCAATATGTGCTCCCAAAAATATGTTCAGCCTTATTAGTCATCAGGGAAATGCAAATAAAAACCACAATGAAATACCAACTCACACCCACTGGCATAGCTAAAATTAAAAAGCCAACTAATAACAGGTGTTGGCAAAAATGTAGAGAAATCGGAGCCCTTATCAACGCTGGTGGAATTGTAAAATAGAGCAGCCACTTTGGAAAACAGTTTGAACATTCTCAAAATGTTAAAACAAAGTTACCACATGATCCAGCAATTCTGCTCCTAGATATATACCTAAGAGAACTGAAATCGTATGTTCAAACAAAAACCTTTATTAAAACATTCATAGTAGGCCAGGCATGGTGGATCATGCCTGTAATCCCATCACTTTGGGAGGCCGAGGCAGGTGGATCACCTGAGGTCAGGAGTTCAAGACCAGCCTGGCCAACATGGCAAAACCCCATCTCTACTAAAAGTACAAAAAATTAGCCAGGCGTGGTGGTGTGCACCTGTAATCCCAGCTACTTGGGAGGCTGAGGCAGGAGAATTGCTTGAACCTGGGAGTTGGAGGCTGCAGTGAGCCAAGATTGTGCCACTGGTACTCCAGCCTAGGCAACAGAACAAGACTTTGTCTCAAAAAAAAAAAAAAAAAAAAAAGATATAGAAAAAGAAAAAAAGAAAAGAAAACATTCAGAACAGATTATTCACAATAGCCATAAGGTAGAAAAGCCCACACATCCATCTACTGATGAATGCATAAACAAAATATACATCTATACTGTAGAATATTATTTGGCAATAAAAAAGACTAAAGTACTTATACATGTTGCAACACGGGTGAAACTTGAAAACATTATGCTAAGTGAAAGATGCCAGTCACAAAAGGCCACATTTTGTAGGATTCCTTTTATATAAAATGTCCAGAATAGGCAAATCCATAAAGACAGAAAGTAGACTAACACTTCCAGAGGGTACATGGAAGGAGAAACAGAGTTTCTCTCCTCTGCTAAGCAGAGGAGTTTCATTTGGTGTGATGAAAAAGTTCTAAAATTAGATAGTAGTAATGGCTGCACAACTCTGTGAATACACCAAAAACCACAGAATGGAATGTAAATTATAACCCAATAAAGCTGCTGTAAAAAATGTACTGGAGTTTGTCCCTGGAAAAACATAGCTTCAGAAAGGCAGAAGTCATTTTAAAAGTAAAATATTTTTTAAATGGTGGGAAAAAAATTGTGTAATTGACTTTAATGTAGTGTTAATGTCTTCAATATATAAAGCACATTTATAAGCCAATAAGAATGTATTAGTCAGTTCTCATGTGCGAATAAAGACACACCTGAGCCTGGGTAATTTATGAAGGAAAGAGGTTTAATAGGCTCACAGTTCCACATGGCTGGGGAGGCCTCACAATCTGGTGGAAGGCAAAGGAGAAGCAAAGTCATGGCTTACATGGCAGCAGGCAAGAGACCTTGTATGGGAAACTCCCATTTATAAAATCATCAGAACTTATAAGAGTTATTCACTACCATGAGAACAGTATGGGGGAAACCGCCCCCACGATTCAATTATCTCCATCTCCACCTTGCCCCACGATTGACACATGGGGATTATTACAGTTGAATGTGAGATTTGGGTGGGGACACAGCCAGACCAAATCAAAGAGAAAAAGGTAACATCTGAAATGAAAATGGGCTGAAGATATTAATATAAAGTTCATAAAAGAGGAAATATGAATGATATAAACACATTAAAATGCTCATCTTGACTTATAATAAAAGGACAAATTAAAGTGACATGTTTTTTGCTTAACAGATTGACCAAGATTACAAATACTAGTGACCCTGTAGGCTGGTACATGGGGCTGGATGTATTCTCATGCAATGTAATTGAGAGTTTACACTGATATAGTTGTCTGAAGGCCAATTTAGCCATACATTTAGCCATACAATTTAGCCAAACACTCATACATTTTGATCTTATAGTTCTAATTCTATAATTTCATGCTAAGGAAATACTTGGGTGTATTAGCAAAGGTAAATGTGTAAAAATATTTGTCAAAGTAAATGATAGAAAAATACTAGGAAAATCCTACATGTTAAATAATTGGAATAGGGATATATAGTTTTACCTGTACAGTGAAATTCTTAGCATCCAGTTAGAATAAAGATGTATTTACTGATATTTATTGATATAGAGGTGTGGTCATAGTATATTGTTAGCCAAGAAAAGTAGGTAAAAAATTATATACAATCTGATATTAAGTTTGTAATATATATTTTTATTGATATTAGATATGTATGTATAGTATAATTGTGTATTTATAAATATATTACTGTAAATTATATATTCATTATAGTCTTACAATTATATTTATATTCTAACATTTATATTATTATTTATAGTTATATGTTATATATTTATATGTATGTGGAGAAAAGTATTAAAGGAGTTTCATAAAAATATTAACAGCAGTTGTCTTTGAATGATAAGATTTGGGGTGAGGCCAGGCACAGTAGCTCACGTCTGTAATTACAGCACTTTTGGAAGCCAAGTGAGAGGATCGCTTGAACCCGGGAGTTCAGGACCAGCCAGGCCAGCATAGTGAGGCCTTGACTCTACTAAAAAATAAAAAAATAAAAAATAGGTGGCATGGTGGCACACACCTGCAGTCCCAGCTACATGGGAGGCTGAGGTAGGAGGATCACTTGAGCCTGGGAGGTCAAGGCTATAATGAGCTATGATTGTGCCACAGCTCTTCAGCCTGGGCAACAGAGCAAGACTCTGTCTTGAAAAAACAACAACAACAGAAAGATCTGGAATTTTTTTTCCTAAATTCTTATTTCACTTACCATTTTTGCACAGAATAGACAATTTGAATATTTTATATTTTTAATAGAACTGTAAGCAGATTTTAGAGCCCTTTGGAGAAGCACTTAGGCTTTTGACAGAGTCAGGCTGTATTAAAATCTGCTCAATGACTCTGGACAAGTCACTAACCTCCCCAAGTCTTAATTATCTCAGTAGCCACCTCATAAAGTTGTCATTAGTGAGACAAAGTATTTTAAGGTCTTAATACAGTGCCTATGTATAATAAGCACTTAGTGGCTGTTATTCTTGTTTTTATAATTATCATTATTAATATTAAGGAAGATTTTCCATTGTTTATAAATACAGAACTTTTAATTATCTACACATACACATGGCAGGACCATGCCACATGGGGGATCCCTTAGTCCAAAGAGCTAAACATCTGCCCACTCCCCTCGAGAGGAAGAAATTTTTCTCAAGCAACTACATTCTGTTGTCACTACAGGACATTTTTCATTATAACCACATAATAACTATTAGTTATGTATCTCAATGATAACATCAAAGCATATTTAGCTTGTAGCTTAACTGTGCTACCAGGTAGAAGAAATGAAAAATGATAGAAAATGCTGTTGCCAAATATCAACTATTTCAGAAACATAAATGAAAAACCAATAGCTATGTGGACTAACCATGGAGTTAACTATCTTTTGTAATATCAGGAGACAATGATATAATAATAGATTATGACAAGTTAAATATTGCTATATAACAAAATACAATATCATAGGATAGTATTCTTATAATATAAAGTATATATATTATAATACAATAATAAATATAATATAATAATATAAGAAATAAGGCGTTTTTCCAAGTTCCAAGTAACTGCATTTCAAATCAATCTGTGAACTCTAACAGATTTCTAATCTGGGGGCAGGACAGTGTCATATTATATAAAAATTGTGCTGTATTTTATGTTAACATTTTATATTTCATTATATATCGTACTATCTATATTACATGTAGAATTTCTAGGTTCTAGCAATATAACCCATTGTTAGGCATTCTAACACTCATTTAATTATTTCTCTGTTGCAAACTTTTAAAGAATATTAAAACACGTACATCTGGCCACATCTTAGAGGAAGTGACTTACTGTGCTTCTGAAATATTAAATCAGCAGTAAAATAGCCTCCTCTGATGGCCCTCAAAGGGCTAGGGAAATTATGAGTATGCACTGCTTCTGATTTCCCACACACGGGATTATGTATGTCTCATCTCTCAAATGTGGAAAAATACTAAAAAGGCAGAAACCAGTGATTTTGCTAACAAGTCTGAGATAAAAAGGGCAAAGCTAAATTTCTGGGCAGGTTATGTCCTCCTTTCTCAAGTCCCAGTCCACTCATTGTAGACACCAAGTAAGGTTTGTATCTTCTGGATGAAAGTCTCATTTCCCATTTTCCATCATTAATCTCTTTGGTCTGCTGTACACAGAAATATATTCGCTCTTTTAAACCCAGAAAAGTGACTGAGTTGTACCTATTAGGTCACAATGGATCACTGCTACTGGAAAAGCAAAATTAGAATTTTTGGGATACCAAATAAATTAACTAATTGAAAGCTGTAAACTTTGTTGTGATGAAGAGTCGGTTTAAGGCTGGACAGAATCTGGCTAACACAAAGCTTCCAGGTAAACACTGCATGACCTAATGGGTGTTATTGGCAAGTGTTTGGGAGTCATTAACTCAGAGGGAAGTGGTAGGCTGTGAGGGGGCACTAAATTGCTTCCATAAAAAATAAACCAGGGGCCAGGCGCGGTGGCTCACACTTGTAATCCCAGCATTTTGGGAGGCCGAGGCAGGCAGATCACCTGAGGTCAGGAGTTCGAGACCTGCCTGGCCAACATGGTGAGACCACATCTCTACTAAAAATACAAAAATTAGCAGGGCATGGTGCATGTGCCTGTAATTTCAGCTACTCAGGAGGCTGAGGCAGGAGAATCACTTGAACCAGGGAGGTGGTGGTTGCAGTGAGCTGAGATCACACCACTGCACTCCAACCTGGGTGACAAAGTGATACTCCATCACTTTTCAAAAAAGAAAGAGGCCAACAATCTTTGTTAAATACATCACTTGAACCCGAGAAGCAGAGGTTTCAGTGAGCTGAGATCGCACCACTGCACTCCAGCCTAGACAACAGAGTGGGACTCCACCTCAAAAAAAAAAAAAAAAAAAAAAAGAACCAGGGAGTAGATTAAAATGCAGATTCCTAGGGTGGGCCAAACAATCTGCATGTTTTAAAAGTTCCCTGCTTTTAAAAGCTGATTTAGAAACTCTGACTTAGGAAGTAAAAATGACACAATCCAATGATCTTTTGGTAAATTAATCCACAACCATCCAATGACATTGCAGAAAAAATCAAAATATATAACTTTTGCTTTAAAGCAACCTTGCCCTTGCCACGGTGCTGAAACAGCCATATTTGAAATAAAAATGATTTAAATAACCCATAGGATTTTTCTTTTATATATATATATAGCATTTATATTTTATTAGGTATTATAAGTAATCTAGAAATGATTTAAAATACACAGAAGTGAATAGGTTATATGCAAATAACTGTGGCTATATTATATAAAGGGCTTGAGCATCTGTGATTTTAGTATCTGTGGAGATCTTAGAACTTAATCCCTGGCAGATACCATGGGATCACTGTACAAAATAGGCCCCGGACATAGATATTTTTTAGTACATAGATACATAGATAATTTTTTTTAATGAGCCCCTATCTTCAGGGATTAGATCAATATTGTTTTAGACCTAAGACGTATCCCAGTGGTGGAGGAAAAATCTCAAATAACTAGTTCAACATTATTTCAGTCCCCTATCCCACCTAACTGAGCTGTTGTTTTGAGTTATTCTCTAAAGACACCACTTTCTTCTCAATATCAAATGACACATTTAGTTAGGAAACAGAAGTAAACTGGCATTGTGGACTCTATGATATTTTAAAGGTTAATATTATTCATTACTAAACTAATTAGGCTAATTGTCTTCTCAGAAATGTAGATTTGAATATGCTGTAGATGTTGACAGTTTATTCCCACATAGCTGATGCTGCAATTGGAGTTTAATCAGCAATTCTATGATGCTTTCACAGTCAACCTTCAAATTCAGGCATTCTTTCTGGGCAAAAGCATCAGCGATGTTACTGAGTTTCAACCTTGCCCTCCCCAAGGGGTTTTCAGCTGACAGCAGGGCCTAGTGGCAACAGTCCTGAGATAGGAGTTGAAGGCCCAGGTCAGTGATTCCCAAAGTGCCCTTCTTTTAATAGCAGAATGAGAATCCCCCAGGCCCAATTCAGGGAGCCTTGGAATCTGCATTTCCACAAGGTGATTCTGATGTAAAAGCACTGATCAAGATTTTATCTTCTTTATCATGGGTCAGCCAAGATAAAGTATATAATCTCTTACACCTTGATTTGCAAGTCTCTATGGTGGAATAATGATATTTGTATCTCCTTTTCTCCTAGGAATATTAAAGAGACAACATTAGTGAATATATATTTAAAAGTAAAAATCTCAGAGTTTGAGAGAACAGCGTAACGTGGTAGTAAAATAACAGGTTAGCATTAGAAAAACTTGGTTCTAGAACCCGGTCTGCCACCTACTCACTGAACTTGAGTCTCGATTTTCACATCTTCAAAAAAGAGATTAATACCTACTTCCTAGAGTTAGGTTAAAGGAGATAGTATGTGTATAAAATTTGTCTTATGATTACCACACTGTAGATATTCAATAAAAAGTAGATATTACTAAGAATGAGAGGAGCTATAAATTTACTGGATTTATGTCAACTGAAAGTGATAAAACCATGTGGTCAGGTGCCGTGGCTCACGCTTGTAATCCTGGCACTTTAGGAGGCTGAGGCAGATGGATCGCCTGAGGCCAGGAGTTTGAGAACAGCCTGGCCAACATGGCAAAACCCCATCTCTACTAAAAATACAAAAAATTAGCTGGGCGTGGTGGTAGGCGCCTATAATCCTAGCTACTCAGGAGGCTGAGGCAAGAGAATCGCTTGAACCGGGTGGCAGCGGCTCGGGGACAGAGGTTGCAGTGAGCCGAGATCGCACCACTTCACTCCAGCCTGGGCAAAAGGGCAAAACTCTGTCTCAAAAAACAAATGAAAAACAAAAACAAAACAAAATATTGTAAGAGCCACTAATATGGGAATGCTTGCTATTGCTGTATAACCTAGCTTTTCCTGACTGATAAAGATTTCAATTGATGATAGAGTGTTTTGTTTTTAAATAATGGAACTACCAGGTACAGCTTTCTCTATGAACTTTGGTCACAGTGGATATGAAACTCTTTAAGCAATCAACTGTCTGTAAGGATGCCAAGCACAGATCCTCCTACTTAGAAATGTCACTTGCAGAGGCCAACTTAAAGAGCCTCTGGCAGGAATACACCTCTTGCCAGGTGTTAAGTTTCATTTTTAACCAGTTCTGTTGCTATTATTTTCAAGCCATAATTTGTGTTGAGGATGAGATCTTCTTGAGACACCTAAGAGAAAGCCTCTCTCATCCACTTGCACAGATAGGCTGTCTGCAGCGATGTGCAATCCCCTGACTGCATGCAAGCATTTGCCACTTCCCAGGGATACCAGCCTCTCTAGAGAGCAGTCTGCTCAGCTCAGACCCATCACTGTTGCGATTGTGTGAGATACCAGCTGCCCGCCCTGTCAGCCCACCTCCTGCTTGTTTACTGCACTGGAAGCTCTCAACTGCTCCTCTCTGAGGCCGGGAGGATCCCTTGAGTGTTGTCAATGTCTGTCACAAATGAGGGGTTTGCATGGAAAGCTGCTGCTGAACATGTGTCAAGAGAGAAAAGCAATGATAATGAGAGAAGCAAAAAGCCCATAATTGTTACAGATCAGCACCACTTATAGAGGCAGGGTGGAGGGGTAGAAAAAACACAAAATTTGGAGCATAAGAAATAGGGATTTGGATCCCAGCTCCACTTGTTTTACCAGTGATAATAATACCTGATATTTATTGAGCACGCTCTAAGTGCTCAATATGAGATATGAAATACAGCAAACATATGAGATAGTGTGACGGTTAACTTGATGTGTCAACTTGACTGGGCCCAGGGGTGCCCAGATTAAACAGTGTTTCTTGGTGTGTCTGGGACGGTGTTTCCAGATGAGATGAGCATTCGAATCAGTGGACTCGGTAAAGTCAATGGCCCTCTCCAACATAGGGGGCATCATCCAACCTGTTGAGGTCCTGAATAGAACACAAAGACAGAGGAAAAAGGAATGTGCCTCTTTTTTGTCCCACTGGCCTGCCTGAGTTGGAACATTGGTCTTCTCCTACCCTTAGACTAGATTCCCACCATTGGCCCCCTTGTTTCTTGGACCTTCGGGTTTAGACTGGGATTTCTACCACTGGCTTTCCTGGGTCTCCAGCTGGCAGATTGTGGGACTTCTCAGCCTCCATAATCACATGAGCCAATTCCTCATAAGAAATCTCTTCATCTATGTACATGAGTATATATATTTGCTCTGTTCCTCTGGAGAACACTGACTAACACATCTATGTCCTACTGTACCATTACCCTGGTTTTATAGATTAGGAGAACTGAAGAACAATGCGATGTACCACAGGCAAAAATGTTTCTTTCAGTCCTTCAAATGATTACTCTCCTTTTAAACTCTTATGATGGCCAACCCTTCTATACATCTGCAAACTATATGCAGGAAGCTAGGAGTCTGAGATGTTTGAGTGATTCATTTATGGTACAGTCAAGGGACAGTGGGTCTGCTAGAAAACACCTACAAAGCAGCATAGTGACATTTGCTAAAGGTGAGATGTAAGACAACAGTTTTCCACGTAATTGCACAGGATTGGACAGAAAGAAGGCTCCCTCATTTACAGGCCAAAGCGAATTTGTCAGTTTCCTCACCGGGTTACATGAACATTTTCTCAGATATTTTCCTCCAAAAGTGTTTTGTGTAGATAAAAATAACTTAGATGTGACCGGGTGTGGCGGCTCACACCTGTAATCCCAGCACTTTGGGAGGCCCAGGCAGGTGGATCACTTGAGGTCAGGAGTTTGAGACCAGACTGGCCAACGTGATGAAACCTTGTCTCCACTAAAAATACCAAAAAAAAAAAAAAAAAAATTAGCTGGGGGTGGTGGTGGGCCTCTGTAATCCCAGCTACTCAGGAGGCTGATGTAGAAGAACTGCTTGAACCTGGGAGGCAGAGGTTGCAGTGAGCCGAGATCGAGCCACTGCACTCCAGACTGGGTGACAGAGAAAGACTCCATCTCAAAAAAAAAAAAAAAAAGCAACTTAGATGAGTCTAAATATCCCACCCCACCCGCTACTGGAATCCTTCAACAGTTCCTCAATACCCAAAGAAAAAAGAGCCATAACCTTTAACAAAAAATCGAAGGCTCTTCACAATCTTCCCCAAACCTACTTTTCTGGCCACTCTTAACCTTCCCCCCTTGAACATATGTTAACCCTCTGTCATGCTACCTCACACCTGTTACCAGACCATACCTTTACCCCCATGTCTTTGTTCATGCTGTTCTCTCCATCAGGTGTACCTTTTCTACTAATTGTTGTCTGTCCAAACAATACCCATGTGTACTGATTCCCTGTGGCTGCTGTAACACCGTACCACACACCGGATGGCATAAACAACAGAAACGCATTGTCCCACAGTTCTGGAGGCTGGACATCTGAGATCAAGATGTCAGCAGGATTGATTCCTTCTGGGGGCTTGAGGGAAAGACCTGTTCCCTGCCTCTCACCCAGCTTCTGATGGTTTGCTGGTAACCTTTGGCATTCGTAGGCTTCTAGATGTATCCCTGATTCCTGCCTTCGTGTTCACATGAAATTCTCCCTGTGTGTGTGTCTCCAAAATTTCCTTTTTCTTTTCTTTTTTTTTTTTTTTTTTTGAGATGGAGTTTCACTCTTGTCGCCCAGGCTAGAGTGCAGTGGCGCAATCTCGGTTCACTGCAACCTCCGCCTCCCAGGTTCAAGCAATTCTCCTGCCCCAGCCTCCTGAGTAACTGGGATAAACAGGCACCTGCCACCACGCCCAGTGAATTTTTTTTTTAATAATTTTAGAGAGACAGGGTTTCACCATGTTGGTCAGGCCAGTCTCAAACTCCTGACTTCAAGTGATCTACCCGCCTCGGCCTCCCAAAATGCTGAGATTACAGGCGTGAGCCACCACACCTGGCCCAAATTTTCCTTTTTCATAAAACACCAGTGCTATTGGATTAGGAGCCCACTCTACTACAGTACGACTTCTTGACCAATTACATCTGCCACCACCCTGTTTCCAAATAGGTTCACATTTTGAGGTACTGAGGTTCACGGCTTCAGCATATGAGTTGGGAGCTGGGACACAATTCAGCGCATAACTTCATGCCTCAGTTCTCACATCCAAGACTACTACTTTATTTAAAATGACTTCCAAATTCTTGGCCAGGTGCGGTGGCTCATGCCTGTAATCCCAGCACTTTGGGAGGCCGAGGCGGGCAGATCAATTGAGGTCAGCAGTTCAAGACCAGCCTGACCAATGTGGTGAAACCCTGTCTCTACTAAAAATACAAAAATTAGCCGGGTGTGGTGGCGTGTGCCTGTAATCCCAGCTACTCAGGAGGCTGAGTCATGAGAATCACTTGAACCCGGGAGATGGAGGTTGCAGTGAGCTGAGATCATGCCACTACACTCCAGCCTGGGTGACAGAGTAAGACTCTGTCTCAAAAATGAATAAATAAATAAAATTATCTCCAAATTCCAAGATGAAATATGAATTTTTCTCCTCTGAATTTGCAAGTCATTTACCTAGAATGACTTTCAAATGCCTTATGATATCTAAAACTCTTCTGTTTTCCCTAATTATTCACCATGTGTGTTTTTCTACTGAAGGTGGGATGTATTTCTTATTCATCTTCACATTCTCCTCAAGGATCATTACCTTGCACACAGTTGGCGCCTTCACTGTGTTTGTGGAATAGAATTGTAATCACTTCTTTTAATTTCTTCCTGCATAGTCACTTTTTCATGCTTTTTTTTCTTGCCAACAAGCTGCAACCTGCAACACCCCAAAGTGTGTTCCTGCCCTAGCAATGTGCATCCCCACAGAGCGGGGCCAGTAGCAGGCATAAACAAATGCCTTCCTGAACACTAAAACTTAGCAGGCACAAGCTAATTCATTTCTCAACACTTTGGCTGACATTTTGGAAGCTTCAGCTTATCAGTGCAGACAACATTTATCTCACACACACAAAAAGCCACTTGTTCCCGAATACCAGGCAGGTGTCTTATATAGATAGTTACACATATATTTTTAAATGCTCAATCTGCCAGCAGAAGGACACTAGATTTACTGTTGAGAATCTGACATTCTCCTCTTTAATCTGCTCAACCTGCCCCTGAAGGCGAGAGGCTCTTCGCATCCCTCCAAGCCAGTGTTATGCAGCATAATCCAGTCTACACTAGGTGGCATCACAGCCAACTGGGAAGTTTCTCTCTAGAGAGACGGGAACCGCAGAGGATTCCAGAGACTCTCACTTTTAACGATATTTCAGTATTCCTGAGCAAAGTAAGCACTTAATCAGAACATATACATAAATATTAACAAATGTATGCTCTATGAACAAATTACAGCACATGGCATAATACCTTGAAAGCAATATTTAAATGCCTGCTAAAACTAGCATTTTTCAAATGATGTGATTTTTTAAATTATTATTATTATTATTTTGAGACAGAGTCTCATTCTGTCACCCAGGCTGGAGTGTAGTGGCGCGATCTTGGCTCACTGCAACCTCTGCCCCCTGGATTCAAGCAATTCTCGTGCCTCACTGTCCCGAGTAGCTTGGGATTACAGGTGCACACCATCACACCTGGCTCATTTTTTTGTATTTTTAGTAGAGACAGGGTTTCACCATGTTGGCCAGGCTAGTTTCGAACTCCTAACCTCAAATGATCTACCCACCTCGGCCTCCCAAAGTGCTGGGATTACAGGTGTGAGCCACCGCACCCGGCTTCAAAATTATTATTGAAATGAGGATAATTAGCATGTCTATCAACACAATCTGTATACGTATCGAAACATCACACTGTACCCCAGTCACAATTCCTATGTGTCAACTAAAAACAAAATAAAACATTTTACAATGAAAAATCCGTACAGGAAAGAAACTGGACAACACCTTAACCAAGTCATCAAAATGCAAGAAAACGTTGACCTAAGAGCAGGCAGAATAGTTCTTCGCAAGGAAAGGTATCCCTTGTGTTTCCCCTAAGGGGCAGACAGGCATGGTACATCTCCTATTGTAATACTCGAAAATAATATGACAGCTCTCACATAGCATTCCTGCCCAAAATGCATAACGTGAAGCAAATTAGAAGGAAACAGCACATGTGTCTAAAGTAATTGACATTCTATAAAATAAATTGGCCCTTATTCTTTCTTAAAAAATGTAAATGTCTTGATAGATAAAGAAAGGCTTAGGCACTGTTTCATATTAAAGGGAAGTAACTACAAACACAAGATGACTAAATCTAATACATGGTCCTGGACTGAAGCTGTGCTAGGAAAAGCACATTCGTACCAAGGGCATTGAGACAGCAAAACTGGAAGCTGAACTGTAGTTCAGATAAATACAAACTGAAGACATAGGGGAAAAAGGGGTCTGATATATGCCATCTACTCTCAAATGGTTCAGAAAAAAATATGTACATGGAAAATATACATAGAAGGGGATGAGAGACAGGATAAAGTTGATGTAAAATATTTAGTATTGACGATCTAGGTAAAGGGTACATGGGTTCTTTGTACTATTCTTGCAACTTTTCTGTAAGTTTGAAATTACTTTGGAATGAAAAGAAAAAATATTTTAATAAATAAAAAAATTGGGTTTGGGGTTTTTTTTGTTTTGTTTTGTTTTTGTGTGGTTTTTTTTTTTTTTTTTTTTTTTTTGAGACAGAATTTTGCTTTTTCGCCCAGGCTGGAGTGAAGTGGCACAATCTCATCTCACTGCAACCTCCACCCCCCAGGTTCAAGCTATTCTCCTGCCTCAGCCTCCCAAGTAGCGGGGATTACATGTGCCCATCACCACGCCTGGTTAATTTTTTGTAATTTTAGTAGAGACAGGGTTTCACCATGTTGGCCAGGCTGGTCTCAAACTCCTGACCTCAGGTGATCCACCCTCCTCGGCCTCCCAAAGTGCTAGGATTACAGGCATGAGCCACTGCGCCCAGCAAAAGATTAGTATTTAAACATATGAAAGACTGAGCCACTTTGAGATGCCTCACCCTTCGCCATTTGTTTCTTGCACATCAGTTGCTACGTACCTTATCCAAGCTTGCGAGTGTGTTCGACTCTCTCCTCTCTATCCACTCTTCTCAAAGATGTCCAAGAGCCAGCATGGAGAATTTGGTGCCTTCTTCCTGCTACCCCAGCTGTCCCTGGCTGCTCTGTTTGTGCAAGAAGCTTGTTAGTCAATAGAATCTGTCTGTCAATGATTCTCATCCCGCACTGCATATTAAAATCACCTTGGGAGGCCTTAAATGATGCTGACCTCTCAACCTCGGATTTTCTCATTTAATTAGTTGGGAAAAGGGCCCATTGATATTTTTAAAACCTCCTGGTGATTCTAATATTCAGCAAGTTTGAGAACCACTGAACTAATGTGTTCCCAGTTTTATGAATGAGTGTGCCACAGACCTGCTGCATCAGAATCATCTAAGAGGATTACTAAAAAGGTAAAATGCCTGGCCATGGTGGCTCACACCTGTAATCCCAACACTTTGGGAGGCAGAGGCAGAAATGGGAGGATCACTTGAGCCCAGGAGTTCGCGACCAGCCCGGGCAACATAGTGAGAACCCCATCTCTACAAAAAATTAGCCAGGTATGGTGGCACATGCCCATAGTTTCAGCTACTTGGGAGACTGAGATGGGAGGATTACCTGAGCCCAGGAGTTTGAGGCTGCAGTGAGCTGTGATCACTCCACTGCACTCCAGCCTGGGCAACAGAGCAAGACCCTGTCTCTAATGATCAATCAATCAATGTAAACCTCCAGGTGTTACTCCAAACCTACTAAATCAAACTCTGTGGGATGGAGGCCCAGACATCTTTCTATACATTCCAAGTAATACTGAAAACTTAAAAATCACTATTCTGTTTGTTTTTTTGTTTTTATTTTTCTTTTTTTTTGGAGGGGGAGTCTGTCACTCTGTCACCCAGACTGGAGTGCAGTGGCATGATCACAGCTCGCTGCAACCTCTACCTTCCAGGTTCAAGCAATTCTTGTGCCTCAGCCTCCCAAGTAGCTGGGATTACAGGTGTGTGCCACAAGTCAGGCTAATTTTTGTATTTTTAGTAGAGACAGGTTTTTGCCATGTTGGCCAGGCTGGTCTCGAACTCCTGGCCTCAAGTGATCCTCCCGCCTCAGCTTCCCAAAGTGCTGAGATTATAGGCATGAGCTACCATGCCTGGCCCAAAAATCACTGTTCTAAAACAGTAGTTTCCACGTTTCTTTTGATGGGGCTCACTTTCTGTCACTCCAGGGCAAGGCCGTGAAGATGTGACATCCCAGCCTAGCCCCTGATAGCATGCACTGTTGGTTAGCTTACCCAACAGGCAATTCTAGCCCTTCTCCCCTTCCTTCCTTCCTTCTTTCCTTCCTTCCTTTCTTCCTTCCTTCCACTATAGCTGCTGGAAAAGCTCAACACTCCCTCTTGCAGGCTCCCTCACAGCTGGTAAGGGCAACAGGACCCAATTTGGCCAGTCTTCAAAGGGGTAGTCTGCCAATGGGATTGAGAATCTCTTGTTTCTTCATAAAAGGACTTTGCAAGTTCCATGTTCCTGGCTACCCTTTTCCTCTTCTTCCTGCCTTGAAACTGGCTGTGATGCCTTCTTCTGACCGTGTGAGGGCAAGGATAGAGATAAAAGGCCAACACGCTAAGGCTGATGGAGTAAAAGAGTGGAAAAACCTGGATCTTTGATATTGTTAAGAAGCCCACACATGCTTTCAGCATTTCTAACTGATAAAGCATCCCACCTTCCTCATTACCCATTCCAGAAGAAATCACATTTAAAGAAGCATGACTCTGAAGTCTCCATTTTTCTTCCTTTTCAAATATTTAATATTGTCCAAGGATTAGTCTACAAAGCCTAATGCATGAACTGTTGTACCCAAGTCTCTACCTCCACCTCCACTTCACTCTGTCTAATCGTGGAAGCCTTTCATTCCGCACCCCACATTCTGCAGCCCCCAGACCCCCATCCCAGAAAGAACTGTCTCACCCAGGTCCTCCTGCTCCACCATCTAGGTTCCTCGAGTCCTTCTTTCCTCTCCCCAGTGCTCTCCCTTCCCTCCAGAGAGAATGCACTCTCCCCCTTCTCTTCTAAGAAGAGAACGAAGCAGGAAGAAGCTAAGCAGAGAACAGGGGAGTGGGAAAGCTGTGGACCCTTAACATGAAGGATTTTTAACTGTTCACAGAGAAAACCCAGTGTTTCAGAACACATAGACTCAGATGTCCTAGGACTGAAGGCTAAGGGGAGAGAGCAGTAGGCCGCTGCCCACACTCATCCACAAAAGTTTAGCACATCCGTTCTAAAGTCAGGCTACCCTTCCTAATAACCACTGGAGCTTTCCAAATTACAGATTAAACTCTGATTCAATAGATCTAGAATCCAGAAATTCTGATTCAATAGATCTAGGTGAGGCTCAGACATCTGTTTTTAAAAGCTTCCGAGATGACTGATGAGCAGCCAAGGTCAATAACCCCAGGCAGTAGACGACAGCTGGAGAAACAACTCTCCATTGTCAACAGCAACTCTCAATTAAACAAGGAAATCTTGTCCTTTCCTCTCCTCTCCACTTAAAGTCATTCAAACCATGACTAAGGTAGTACTCAGCCCTCTGTTCACTGAGATTTCATTTTACCTAATCAGAAAGAACTCTCAACTTGACAGAAAATGTGGATTCCATCCTTGGTTCCCCTAGAATCTTTCTCACATAAATACTTTAGCACCAAGCAAGCATGGCCTAGTCTTCTGGTGTTTCTATATCAAATCATATTACTTTATTCACAAATTACTTCTGATAAATGACCCTGGCTAGCAGTCAAACTGAATTTTTATAGTGAACAAATACTTCTTGAAGAGACTGAAACTCTTCAGACTCATTCAAACATTTTCAGAACTTGACAAACATATAGACACTATAATTATGCATAGTAGTTCTGATTGTATCTTTGGACCACATTTTAGTTAGTATTGTAAGCTGATCTGTTTCCAAGAGAGAAAGAAAGAAATATCTTAGTCTGTTTCTTATTATGAAATTTAATTATTAATGAAACTCCTTTACCTTTTAGAACTATTCTTAGGATCTCCAGATGCAAGATGAAATTATTGGTGAATGCCATCATGAGGTAATGGCAACGTGTCAAATGGAAAGAATGTGTTATTTTTAAAGGCTCTGAAAGAATTTGGTGAATTTTAATTATAAAGTCACAGACCTAATATTTTATCACTTTCCATCCCATGTATGTCATCCCTAGATAATATTTTCCAACTTTTCTTTTTCTCAGGCTCCTGCTCTCTAGAACAAGGGTGATTATCCACATGGCTGCTAACCTTATGAGCACTTTGAGACACTGGATACGTTAGAGAGTGTAGCACACTGGAAAAAAACTACTAAATGGAAAGTATAATTTCCATAGCTAAAAGATGTTTATCATTAGTACCGGTTATTAGCTCATCTATTTAAAGGAAATGACTCTCCATAGAAACTGATCTTCCTTCATTGAATATGTTGGCCTTAATGAGATTGAGGCCTTGTAATTACCAGGAGAAGGAAAGATCATTTGAATTGGTACTATTCCATAAGGCTGTCCTTTTCATTTATTTCTCATGAATCATGTGAACTACTGGGAGGTCTCATACCCATGCTTTTCATTAAGGAACAGGTAACGCATTTAACTTTGATTTTATGACTCAGTCTCGAGAACGCTATGATCTGACCTCTGGGGTTTAGAAATAAACCACTTTCTCACCAATACTGGAATCATTCAGGAGGAGCTGGGAGACTGGTTTTATCCAGCACACACACAAAAGTGCATTTTACAAAAGCAGAGAAAATAGTCACAGGAGGACGATGGGAGTTGTCCGACAAAGAACAAAGCAGAGCACCCACTTGGGTCTGGGGCCTGGAAGGTCATTCTTTTTGACATAGCAGCTTCCAGGGGTGATTCACCACCTGCATTTGGGAGCAGAGATTTCCACTGGTCTGATACGAGCAGTAGATCATCTATGACCTTGTGCAACCATGTTGTCATTTAAAGCACAACTAGATTCTAACTTTAGGGGGAGCTATTCTTGGGGCCAGGCTGGGCTGAGGGCAAGCGATCTGTGTCCTTGGTAGGTAGAACAACATAAGTATATCCCCTCACCCCCATGACTACCTTCTCTCCATCTCGCAGTCTTGCTTTTTCTAACATGTTCTCAGCATGGCCTTACCTATTCACATGTTACTCTTCAGAAATGTGTTGTTGAAAAAGAATCCACATTTGAACAATGTGCTAAGGAGAACAACTACGTATCCTCCCTCATCTTCCCCTGGCTATGCTTCTGATTGTCATTCAAGGATTTTACAGGTTCACAAAATAATGTCATCCCTGTCCTAAAGAAAGAGAAACTCTGGGATGTATTCTCCAAAATGATTTTGTAGAGACTCTTGGAACAAGCCAAGGCTGAAGCTATTTTGGCCCAGAGCTTATCCTTTCCCAGAGGTTATTTCTTACCTCCAAATGGATTCGTTCTGATGAAGGGGCAGTTTTTGCTCATGACAAACAAGCACAAGCACAGAGGAGAAAATTATTATTTTGATTTGGAAACTGAATTTGGGAAGCAGGTGAAGTAATTGTCAGGTAGGTAAAGGAAAGTAACCATTGAGAGGCAGTATATTTTTGACCCCATTTTAAAACTTGATCTCAGGCATAGGCAAAACTGGTTCCAACCAAGATTTGTTTACTTGGGTTTTACTGGAGGCAGAAAAGTTAATGTGAAGGCTAGAAAGAGTTTGAAGGAGAAAGAGTTTATAAGAAAGGAAAGTGAGAAAAAAGAGAAGTTGTACCACCCAAACTATCTAGTCAACATTTAATGGTATTTTACGGGCTGCCCATCAAAGTTACTTAATATATATTTAAAAGAAAATGGGGGCTGGGCATTGTGGCTCACGCCTGTAATCCCAACACTCTGGGAGGCCAAGGCGGGCAGATCACGAGCTCAAGAGATCGAGACCATCCTGGCCAACATGGTGAAACCCCATCTCTACTAAAAACACAAAAATTAGCTGGGCATGGTGGCACATGCCTGTAATACCAGCTACTTGGGAGGCTGAGGCAGAAGAATCACTTGAACCCGGGAGGCGGAGGTTGCAGTGAGCCGAGATCGGGCCACTGCGCTCCAGCCTGGCGACAGAGTGAGACTCCATCTCTAAAAAAAAAAGAAAAGAATAAAGAAAATGGGAATGTCATTATATACCTTCCTACCTAGTCACAAAGAACATAAGGTACTTTGGAGTTTATTGAGATCTTTTGCGTAGAACTGAATGAACAAAGACGTGTTATGACTCAGTGACTCACTAAAGGAAATGAGTCATAAGATGGTGTATTTAGCTGTTTGAGCTTCAGCATCACACTCAGCCAATCTGACATTGTTTATTGAAAATCGAGAAGTGAAGTTAGTGAATGCTATTTCTATTATTAAGATCTTTATTTTCCAACATAAAATACATTTCTCAACTCCATGACTTTGAATTCAAACTTATAGTGAAATTCATTCTCAAAAGCATTTTCTTGGTTTTAGATTTTATTATTCTTCTTCTTCTTTTGAGTAAACATCTGAATTGACAATGGAACTTGCTAAAATTACAGGAAACTCATAAATACAATGAAATAATCTACAATCTCTTGCCATGGGTCACGTAAATCCATATGTATTAAAAAGAAATCAAATTAACAATTTGAAAAACCAATCATGGCCACTCCACAGCAGCCAACATCATAAAATCTACAACTACAGGGTCTAGAACATGTTTAGTAATTTTATCTAATAAACTGGAAAATGTAAAATGTTTCATCTCAGAGGAAAAAATGATATTAAATTTCTGTTACATTTGGTCCATTCAGACCCTTGGATTCATATTCATGATGGATAAACACCTCTTTCTAAGGCCAAGTGAGCCCATGAGATGATAACATGCTCTCTAATCCTACTATTATTTTCTCTTTGTTTTTTTATGGTTCTTTTCATCTGTTTATCTACATGACAAGCAAGTAGTAGAAATATGTCGAATTTCTGAGTTCTTATAGTATTCTTTTACGACTAGGTATGACCTAGCTAATCTTGTTAGCTAGTCAGAACAGTTGGTGAGACAACTGTTTGGCAGCCTCTATTCATTTGTTCACTTGCTTCTTTTACCATCAAAACATAGGATGAAATTTTCTACTGGTTTTAACTTAATTTTCATCCCAAGTTAGTGCAACTGGTGTATGTACGAAGCCGTAGCTGCATAGCCCGGGTAGGACTGAAGCCAGGAACATCAGTGCCCAATCTTAGCTGCCCTGCAGAACCCAGCTGAGGGGAATGTGCCCGGGTGATTTGATCGTTTAGTCTGCTGAATTATCTGTCAGAATTTTTCAGAATGGAGCTACAAGTGAGGGGTACTGTTTATAAAGAGGAAACAGCCTCCATGAGCAAGTATTAATTCCATGATGAGGAAGCAACCCCAAAAGGTAGAAATATTGGCTGGGCGCGGTGGCTTACGCCTGTAATCCCAGCACTTTAGGGGGCCGAGGTGGGTGGATCACCTGAGATCAGGAGTTCAAGACCAGCCTGGCCAACATGGCAAAACCTCATCTCTACTAAAAATACAGAAATAAGCCGGATGTGATGGCGGGCGCCTGTAGTACCAGCTACTCGAGAGGCTGAGGCAGGAGAATTGCTTGAACCCAAGAGGCAGAGGTTGCAGTGAGCTGAGATCATGCCACTGCACTCCAGCCTGGGTGACATAGCAAGACTCTGTCTCAAAAAAAAATAAAATAAAATAAAATAAAACGAAAGAGGTAGAAATATTTAATTAAGGTGCCTATTTCTAGTAGTAAGTACTTATAGAACATTTACCATGTGCCAGATACATTGTCATTTAAGGTACCTTACATATATGGACTCAATCTTCAACCACATAAGAGTGCCATTGTTTTATTTATTTATTTATCTATTTATTTTTATTTATTTTGAGACAGGGTCTCACTCTGTCGCCCAGGCTGGAGTGCAGTGGCACCAAGCAATTCTGCCTCAGCCTCCCAAGTAACTAGGGTTACAGGTCCGTGCCACCATGCCAGGCTAATTTTTGTATTATTAGTGGAGACAGGGTTTCACCATGTTGGCCAGGCTGGTCCCAAACTCCTAACCTCAGGTGATCCTCCCCCCTCCACCTCCCAAAGAGCTGGGATTATAGGCGTGAGCCACTGCACCCGGCCTGAGGATACCATTATTATTATCTCCATATTAAGAATGAAGAGATTAAAAGTCAGAGGTTAAGTAAATTGCCAATGTCACACAGCTGGAAAGTGGCGCTGCCAGTATTTCAAGTCTAGTTCAGAGTCTGTGCTCTTAACCAGTATGTTGTACTGCCATTTATAGACAATAAAGGAAAGTTCTACTTATTGATGAAGTGTATTTCTAGAAATGGGATCAGAAAACCTTACACTTAAAAGCACCACTTTTTTCTATAATCTCCGTGTAGTCAGCAGTTACTCTAGGTGGTGATCTTAATTGGAAAGGAACAATACAGACTTAAATTTAAACCAGAAGAAACTGACGAGTCAGCTGCTCAAGCAGACAAATGGAATGAGACTATATGGGCAGCATCAGATATATCAGCCAGAGAAATTCAGGGTAGCAAGAATTAGAGACTGCCTGTCACAGAAACAAGTATATACTGGGCTCCCTACTCTGGATTGCTATGGCAACAAGCTATATACACCAGATGATTTAGCAATTGGTATAAATTGTCTCAGGTTGTTCAAAACATTTCATCTTCTCTTCCCAATAACATAGTAACTTATCCAAAGTTTGAACTTGTATTGTCCTTGGGTATCTCCCAACATATTCCATCCATTGTTAAAATCAAAATGGTATTTAACACATTTGTTCTTTATGAATTTCGTTTTCCATAATATTCTTTTATTATATAACAATTAATATACATAATCACAAAAGCGAGATGCATTTTTTTTTTTTTTTGAGACAGAGTCTCGGTCTATCACCCAGGCTGGAGTACGGGGGTGTGACCTTGGCTCACTGCAACCTCCGCCTCCTAGGTTCAAGCTATTCTCCTGCCTCAGCTTCCTGTGTAACTGGGATTACAAGCACCTGCCACCACACCCGGCTAATAACAATATGCATTCTTGATAGCAATTTAAGAAATAAAGTATGCACACACAAAAATTGCTTATTTTATCACTATACTTATGCTTTGGTTTGTCTTCTGTCTCCCTCTCAGTGTCTCTCAAGATTGTCATGAGATTTGAATGAGATAGCATGCAAAGTACACAGTACCGCGACTCGCATCAAGTGTTCAAGAAATGGAAGTTATTATTAAGGTAGTGATTACTATTTTTATTTTATGTGAGTATTTCTGAAGGGAAGATTTCTAAAAGTAAAATTGTTCCTTAGGCAGGGTGCGGTGGCTCACGCCTGTAATCTCAGCACTTTGGGAGGCCGAGGCAGGCAGATCATGAGGTCAAGAGATTGAGACCATCCTGGCTAACACAGTGAAACCCTGTCTCTACTAAAAAACACAAAACAATTAGCCTGGCGTGGTGGCAGGTGCCTGTAGTCCCAGCTACTCGGGAGGCTGAGGCAGGAGAATGGTGTGAACCCAGGAGGCCAAGCTTGCAGTAAGCCAAGATCACACCACTGCACTCCAGCCTGGGCAACAGAGCAAGACTCCATCTCAAAGAAAAAAAAAATTGTTCTTTAGAGAGCATGCACATTTTAAATTTTACCAGCAACTGACAAAGTTCCCTCAATTTACCATTTGGGAAATTTACCAATTTCCCATACCAACTCACATTCCCACACAGTATAAGACCTTTCCCCACATCTAAATACTAAATACTATCAACGCTTATGTTTTCTCTAGTTTGGGTGAAACATGATAATTCAGTTTAATTTGTATTTCTATTTGTGAGTGAATTAAGCATCTTTTTATGATCATTATTATTAGACATTTGATGCAGTGGGATTCTGTTCAAATCCTTTCTTCATTTTTTGTATTGGGTTATTTTTCTTCTCTCACTGATTTTTAATAGCACCTTCTATTTCGTGGGTGTTCATTCTCTGTCTCCATCTGCAAATATTTTCTCCAGTTTTCTCAAAGTCTTTTAACTATGTTCATGGTATATTTTATGATTCTAAAATTTAAAAATTGTATGTATTCAAATACATCAATATTTCCCTTTATGGTTTCTGTGTTTGAGGCTTTTCCTGGGAAGGTCTTCCCCGTTTCAATATTTATAAAAATATTTCCCTACTGTTTTATTATTTTAGCATACTAATACAATTGTTTAATATATCTGGAGTGGATGTGTATGTGCCTGTGAGATAAAGCTCTGCGTTTTTAATTTTGTGGCTCTCCATTCGTACCTATTAACACTGGTCAAATTTTAGAGTTCTTCCTTTTATTACAATACAAAATGTTATATGTAATCCAAGAAATAATACTAGAAGCCAAAATCTGTATAAGATTCTACAAACAGGCTGGGTGCAGTGGCTCATGCCTGTAATCCCAACACTTTGGGAGATCAAGGCAGGCAGATCACTTGAGGTCAGGAGTTCAAGACCAGCCTGGCCAACATGGCGAAATCCTGTCTCTACTAAAAATACAAAAATTAGCTAGGCGTGGTGAGAGGCACCTGTAGTCCCAGCTACTGGGGAGGCCGAGGCATGAAAATCACTTGAACTTGGGAGGCAGAGGTTGCAGTGACCTGAGATCGCGCCACTGCACTTCAGGGGGATAGAGCAAGACTGTCTCTAAAAAAAAAAACTAAATAAATAAATAAATAAAATAAAAAAGATTCCACAAACATACCATCTTACCCAGCACTTCTTTGTACAAACTACGATTCAATGTTTTTAGTCTCAATCTCACTGATGGAGAAATTGAGGATCAGAGAGTTTAAGCAACTTGATCAAGGTCATAAATTTAATGAGAGACATATTTAAACCTGGTACGTAGATATTTTGACCCATGTCACTCATACTTTCTACCATCAACTATTGTCTTATGTATAATTAGAAAGTATAATTAGAAAAAGAGAGAAGAATTAGTTTCAATATGCAAGATCAAACATTGAATATATTTATGTTTATTTACAATATTTGATCAACCATCATCACCTGGAGGTGTTAGCAAAATGTATAGTTCTTTTCGGCAGGTAGAAAATAAAATAGGGCTTGTTTCTGGTCCAGTAGGTCCAAGACGATGGAGCCAGGTGCCTCTCCCAAAGACCCCTGGGTAAAGGTGGAGTACATCTACAGCTACAAAAGCTCAGACCTCAAGTATTTTATAGAAAGCACCCACAATGGGACAGTAGTGTCTAGAGCTAATAGCATCGGTTCCACCAGTGCCTCTTCCATCCCCAACACAGATGAGGAGGACAGTGATTACCACCAAGAGTCCTACAAGGACCAGTAGTGGTGAGCACACACTGAGGCTGAGCAGAAGAGGAAGGATGTCATCAAGAGAGGCTGTGATGACCTTCAGACCATCATCCCCACATGCCAGCAGCAGGACTCCTGCATTGGCTCCCGAAAGCTCAGCAAAGCCATCGTTCTACAAAAGACCATTGACTACACTCAGTTTTTGCACAAGGAGAAGAAAATGCAGGAGGAGGAGGTGTCCACACTATGCAAGGACCTCACAGCCCTAAAGATCATGAAAGGGAACTATAAGCAGATTGTGAAGGCACACCAGGACAACCCCCATGAGGGGAGGACCAGGCCTCTGACCAAGTCAAGGTCAGTGTGTTTCGAGGTATCATGGACTCCCTGTTCCAGTCCTTCAATGCCTTCATCTCTGTGACCAGCTTCTAGGAGCTGTCAGCCTGTGTCTTCAGCTAGATTGAGGAGCACTGCAAGCCACAGGCCATGGGAGATCATGATTGGCATCCAGCACCAATTGAAAAACCAGCTTTACTGACCAGTTCTTGTAAACCTGCAGAACAGCAAACAAGAGGCCCTTGAGTCTCTATTTGGCCACTGAGCAGCTGGACCCATGAGACTGAACTGCAACAGCTCACCTTGGTCAGTTTCGCTTGGTGTTTGTGTTTTTTCAGCCCCATTGTATCTTCAGAAGGGCTGGGGTGTTTGTTTTGTGAAAGCTTTTGATTAATTTACTATATTGACCATAAAACTCGAACTTACCCAGTCCTTCCCCTCCCCATGGAAGTCCTTGGGATGGGAGTCTGCCCTTGACACCTCAAAGAGCTCATGGCTTCTCAGCCCTTTCTCCAAGCCTCAGATTTCTGCTCATGATCTACATATATTTGGAGACTGTTTGCCTCTGTTTTGGTCTCTTGGGCAACATTTGGCCTAAGTTTGGCCATTTTGGCAGTAGCTGGAGAAAAAGAGTAAGAAGAAATATTGCCACAGCCATGAAGAGTGAAAGACTGACTACCTTGTGCTTAAACTAGGGCTGCCCGGTCAGTCCAAGGTGAGGCCAAGGGTTTTCTGGCCATCTCAGGGCAAGGCTACCAGGTTCTTCTCCTAGCCTCATATTCCATCACCTCCTTCCTCCTCTGCTCTGTTGGTGTTGGGAAAGCAGCCTCCCTCTCAATTCCTGCCTTCTCAGTTCCCACAGGCTGCGGTGCTGCGTGGCAGAGGCAGGCGTGCCACAGCACCACATACTTGAAATTTTTTATTTTTCTCAACACCAATACAATTTTGCTAAAGTTACTACTTTGGAATATTAACTGGGCCTCAAAGCCACCCCTAGCCTTTCTGTCAAGCATATCTGGTCCTGTCCCATGTCTCAATGTGGCCCGTTTCTCCCAGGACTTAGGGGTGGGGTTAAAGGGTGCAGAAGATACTCAAAAGGTCTCCAGGGATACACAGGCTCAGGAGAGTCCTGGGGGAAGCCTTGGGCTCCCCAGATGCTGGTGGATAGTAACCTCTCTCCATCCTAGTCCTCCAAGCTCACTTCTGCCTTCCGCAGGTTTCATATCTGGGAGATTTGGCCATCCAGAGGAAATTAAATATTTTATATCCAACACAATTATAATAATATTGTCAAATGCTTTCCTTTAAAAAAAGAAAAGACAGCTGGGCATGGTAGCTCACTCCTGTAATCCCAGCACTTTGGGAGGCTGAGGTGGGCAGATCACCTGAGGTCAGGAGTTCGAGACCAACCTGGCCAACATGGTGAAACTTCCTCTCTACTAAAAATACAAAAATTAGCTGGCTGTTATTACAGCGTGCACCTGTAGTCCCAGCTACTTGGGAGGCTGAGGTAGGGGAATCACTTGAGGCAGAGGTTGCAGTGAGCCGAGATCGTGCCACTGCACTCCAGCCTGGGCGACAGAGCGAGACTCCAACAAAAAAAGAGAAAATAGATGTTCATCTCTTATTTTCCATTCATGATTCTCATGCCTTGATATCCCCTGAGAAGTATAAGCTGATCTGGTGTAGAAAAAAGAAATGATAATGACCCAAACATTCACTAATTTAATTTTTACACTACAGCTTCATATTTTTAAAGTATTATCACATTTATTCAAATCAAGAATTGGCAAATTGGCCTTGTCTATGAAAAATCAAATAGTATGGATTTCAGGCAAGGTGGATGATACAACCTCTGTCACAACTCACCAACTCTGCTGTTGTAACAGGAAAACAACCTGTTACCACATGTAAAAGAACAGGCTTTCCTGTGCTCTAATAAAACTTTATTTACTACGGCCATAGCTTTCTGACCAGATTCTGATCTAAATTATCACAAGGCATCTTACAGTTCCTATACTTCATTAATGCAGATAATAATGAAGGAGTGAACAATATAAAACAGCAAACTTAAGGCATGAGAATAATTTTTAAGACTCCAATTTCCCAGAAAACAACGTGATGAACATTTTCCCTCCATCTTTATAATTGATATTAGTATCTTGGACTGATAGATGAGTTCAAGATATGTTTTGAAAGAGAAACGACAGCAAACAGGACCCACTAATAGATTAGATATAAGTGGGGAATCAGTGTCAACTCCATGTTTTCCAGCATGAGAAAATGCTGATGCCACTTATTGCAATGAGAAAGACTGGGTAAGAATATATTTGATGAAAGATACAATTAAAAATTCTGGATTGAAATGTTACTTTTGAAATGTCTATGAAACATAAAAGTAGAACTGCCTGGCCAGACATGATGACTCATGCCTGTAATCCCAGCATTTTGGGAGGCCAAGGCAGGTGGATCACCTGAGGTCAGGAGTTTGAGATCAGCCTGGCCAATATAGAGAAACAGTGTCTCTACTGAAAATATAAAAATTAGCTGGGCATGATGGTGCATGCCTATAATCCCAGCTACTCGGGAGGACGAAATTGGAGAATTGCTTGAACCCAGGAGGCGGAGATTGCAGTGAGCCAAGCTCGCACCACTGCACCCCAGCCTGGGCAACAGAGTGAGACTCCATCTCAAAAAAAAAAAGTAGAACTGCCTTATAGACTGTTGCACTCAGAGAAGAGGTTTACACCAAAGAGATAAATTTGGGAGACATCAGCTTATAGATGCCATTTAAAGCATGGAAATAGATGAAAATATCTAACCACAGAATGTAGAAAGAGAAACCAAGACTCAAAAGGATCTCAACGTGACTTCTGAATCATCCAAGAAAGAATAAGCATGTTCAGCATAGTTTACCAGTGCTAACAGGACTGTATTGTTTTCCTAATCTTGGTAAATCTATAATTTGTATGCAGCAATAATCTATATTTCTATTCCCCAAACGTTTTTTCAAATTTATTAAACCACATGGCACTTTTTCTTTACTTTTCTTTCTTTTTTTTTTTTTTAGGGGGGAAGCAGAGTCTCACTCTGTTGCCCAGGCTGGAGTGCAGTGGCATCATCTCGGCTCACTGCAGCCTCCACCTCTCGGGTTCAAGCGATTCTCATGCCTCAGCCTCCCAAATAGCTGGGATTACAGGTGCACACCTCCATGCCCAACTAATTTTTGTACTTTTAGTAGAGATGAGGTTTCACCATGTTGGCCAGGCTGGTCTCGAACTCCTGGCCTCAAGTGATCCTCCTGCCTCAGCCTCTGAAAGTGCTGAGATTACAGGCATGAACCACCATGCCCAGCCACATGTCCCTTTTTCTAAGAAATTTCTTGGAGTACATGTTCATCTAAACACAATTTAACTATGCTCACTGCCTGGGTAACAAGAGCGTCGGAACCCCAAGCCTCAGCATCACACAATTTATCCATGTAACAAACTTGCACGTTTACCTTTTAATCTATAATAAAAGTGGAAATTTAAAAAAATAAAAAGTAAAAATGAAAATGCTCTACATATACCAATTTAATTTAATATTTTTTATAAATTTATTTTCTTATACTCGTCACCTTTGGTTGTCCAATAAAAGAGTTAATGTTAGTCTTCCTGGCATAAGGGGAAGCAGCAGATTTCAAAGAATCTCTGCAATTCAAACTCCAGCTGTATTTCACATCTATATACATAATATGCTCAACCCACTCCCTCTTGTGTAGTGTTACCTGCCCAGGGATATGGGCAAATTCCCTGCAGTTTAATAATTTGGAAAGAACAGAGACTCAGAATGGAGACTTTCTTGTCATCTGCTCAAACATTTTATCCTACACTTACACAAAATCACTCTCTACTTCAGGAAAGCAACAGAGAAAAAAAGGGGAACATTAGATAAAAGAAGAGTGAGAGTGCTCAAGATGATGGATTTAATGAGAACAACCATTCCTTTTTCTGGGGAATGAGGAAAGGGGCAGTACAGTTCATCTTTCAGTATCATTGACTAGCTCCTATCAGACCAACCCTCCAGTAATTAACAACTATAAACTCTGAACATGGTACAAAAAAACAACCAACTGAGAGCACTGGAGGGGGAGAAAAGCAGGGGAAAAAAATGAAGTGGAACGTCATTTTGACTCCGCGATCTCAAGTGATCCTCGGCCTACCAAAGTGCTGAGATTACAGGCGTGAGCCACCACACCTGGCCAAAAAGAGAAAATCTTAACAGCAGACAAAGAAAATAGCACACTCTGCATACAAAGGAACGAGAATCAAACCACCGACTTCTCATCAGAAACACTGGAGGCCAGAGGACAATGTATGGCTAAAATGCTGAAACAATTTTTTTAATTCAACGCAAAATTTTATCTTCAGCAAAAATATCCTTAAAAAATCAAGGTCAAATAAAGACATTTTCAGATAAGAGGAAAAAATATCTCTTTTGGATGAAACTATTGTCTTTCAGATAAGAGAAAAGATTTCATAACCTACAGACCTGCACTGTCAAAAATGCTAAAAGGATTTCTTTAGGTGGAAGGAAAATGAAACCAGATGAAAATCTAAATCTTTAGGAAATAATAAAGAGCATCAGAGTTACTAAATGTATGCAAATATATAAAAGATGACTTTTCCTCTTTTTTTAAAAAAGTATATGACTATTTTAAAGAACACATTGATCCTAATATTTAAAATTGACTGATTTTTTTTTACTTTTTATCTAAATGTCAAGATTAGATCTTAAAAGGTCATCAAATATTTGCTGGCATAAAACTGACTTTTGAATAGAATGTGATTATTATTTCCTGAAGTTAAATATACATTTTCTATCAACAATTTACTTGTCATTCACTCCATTTGGATTTTTTTCCTTTGTAGAAATATGTGTTTAGAGTTGTAAGTTAGCAGGCTTCTAGCCTAATAGGATTATTCTCAGAACATCTCTTTTAAAAGGGGCAGATTTTCCTAATGGACTTCCATTTTGGGAGATTTCTGAGTTGCTAATCAATGAAGCAATAAGAAATGAACACACTGCTTCGTAGTCAGAATGCCCAGGTGCCAAGAAAATGTAAACTCTGCTATTTAAGTTAAAATAAAGATCAAAACATATTTAGATAAGGGTAAAATTCTTAGGGGAACACAACAAAATGTATCCCTTGCCAAAATTATAATGTAAAGTTCCTCCAAAATCATAATTTAAAAGTTTAGTTTAAAATGCCTTCAAATGCTGGTGGGCAAAATTAAAGAAATTATACACTACTCCAAATCCAGAGAAAAGTATCTAAAAATGAAGTCAATAAAGTTATATTAAGTTTCTTTTAGTAATTTCTAGAAGTAAACAAAAAAATGCATTTTCCCAATTTCTGCATTTGCCCACTTGTTATTTTGAGCTAGATGCCCCATCAATGCACCAATGTCAACATATCAGCAATTAAACTCCGTATGTTTATCTCAAAACATTTTTCTCTCTGCACTGTGCACTCTATAGTATGACCATCTTCTTTGTCTCTGAAGTTCCAAACCTAAAAATTATCTTTGATTCCACCCTCACCCCTCATCAAAGGATTTACCTTACCCTGACTATTTTTTTCTTTGCAAAGTCTCTGTGAGCTTGCTTTTTCTTTCCCTCACCCCTTCCTCCAATCTAATGTAGGCTATAAAATATTTAACTTGGAGCCCCAAGAAGCTTAGATCCAAGGATGAGGAGTACAGAGGTAAAGAAGGTTTGTCTGTGCCTTAATAATAACTGATGTGTATTGAACATTTAAATTACTTCATCTGCCAGTTGCAGTGGCTCACGCCTGTAATCCCAACACTTTGGGAGGCCAAGGCAGGTGGATCACTTGAGGTCAGGAGTTCAAGACCAGCCTGGCCAATATAATGACATCCCTATCTCTACTAACAATACAAAAAGTAGCCGGAGGTAGTGGTGGGCACCTGTAATCCCAGCTACTGGGGAGGCTGAGGCAGGAGAATCGCTTGAACCCAGGAAGCAGAGGTTGCAGTGAGCCGAGATTGTGCCACTGCACTCCAGCCTGGGCGTCTGAGGCCCTGTCTCAAAATAAATAAATAAATAAATAATCCTGATCATAACTCTGTGAGGTAGATACTATTGGGGATGGGATTTTTGGTGTTTTTTAAAATACAGATTTAAGGGGTACAGGTGCAGTTTGGTTACATGGATATATTGCGTGGTCATAAAGTGTGGGCTTTTAGCGTAAACATTACCTGCCTAGTGTACACTGTACCCATTAGAGAATTTCTTATCCCTCACCCCGCCTCCTACTTTTCCAAGTCTCCAATATCTATTTTTCCACTCTCTGTGTTCATGTGTACACACTTTTTAGCTCCCACTTACAAGTGAGAACATACAGTGGGAAGACTAAGGTATAGAGAAATTAAGTACCTGTCCTAGGTAACACATATATGTATAATAAGTGGGGTCTCAATAAAAACAGAGTCTGAGTCTACAGCTTAAGTCTTAACCAGTTCAATATTGCCTTCCAGAGCCAGGTACTACCTACTTCCAGGCCAGTAGGTAGTTTGATGGCATTACCATGCCTCTATTCCTTGCCAAGGCCTTTTCAAATCGATTAAGTTCAATGTTCAAAAACACGGCAGTTACAGAAATGCGTTCCGTGAATCAATACCTGGTCTATTCTGGTATGCTGTCCTTCACCCACAGCTTTAGAGAAAAGATAAAAATGAATCTACCTAGCTAGTTGGAGATATTTTCTAGTGCAAGGGCAAAAGCTATTTGGAACCCCAGTGGGATCTGCTTCTACTGGGTTGACCCGAATTATTTGTAGTTTCCCTGTCCTCAGTCCTCAAGGCCATTCCTTGCTCATAAAATGCAAAAACTTAAAAGCTGCTAGAGTTAAAAAAGGAATGGCCCTGCCTCTTAGGAGGGAAGATAAAAGAGCAGTTGCTGCTGAGAACACGAGCACCACCAACAGAAAGCTGATCCCCACTTGATCCTGAAGATGCAGGAAGGGTCAGAGAGGAGAGGGGACATGACGGGGCTGCCAAGGCTGCATCTGTGATAGAAAGATTTTGCTTTACCTTTTGGAATGAAACTATTTAGTATAAAATCTGTCCTCAGGTCAGGCGCAGTGGGTCATGGGGAGGCCTAGGTGGGCAGATCACCTGAGGCCAGGAGTTCGAGACCAGCCTGGCCAACATGGCAAAACCCCATCTCTACTAAAAATACAAAAATGAGCCAGGTGTGGCGGCATATGCCTGTAGTCCCAGCTACACAGGAGGCTGAGGCAGGAGAATCACTTGAATCTGGGAGGCAGAGGTTGTGGTGAGCCAAGATCACACCACTGCACTCCAGTCTGGGTGACAGAGTGAACCCTGTCTCAAAACAAAACAAAACTTGTTTTTACCTCTGCGTAAGTTCCAAGGTAGAGAAACACTGATGCCCCCTAAATCTGTTTACCCTTTCATTATAGATTGGGAAGAGGATCCCAGAGTCAGGGCTGGTACAGCCTGAAGAACAAGCAGGATTTGCTCAACATGGGAGCCCAGGAACCTCTCTTTGCACCATGGATTCTTCATCTCAGCAACCAACATCTGTGGGCAACTTCTCAGCCAGAGTCATGACTTAAGGAGCTGTACTCCTGTGTGAAATTGGCAGGATCTGAGCTCTTCTGCCTATCAAGATCCATGCTGGCTGGCACAAGCACAGAAATTCCTTTTAAAATTGAACATGTCAGCCAAATTAATCCCGTTAAACTCTAAGTGACCTTCCACTGAGGAAAGCTCATTAAGAAGGATATTGCTGTGTTACTATTCCTACTCTACCATAGAAATTTTCTTAGGGAAACGAAGGTTTTTTTTAATGTCATAGAATATCAGAGGTAGAGGTAATCTTAAAGATCATAGTCGGCTGTGGAGCTCAGCCCATCCAATCATTTTATTTCACAAATACTTGGCATTTGTGAAATAAAATTCACATCAGAATATGTGAATAGGCCGGGCGTGATGGCTCACGTCTGAATCCCAGCACTTCAGAAGACCAAGACGGGCGGATCACTTGAGGTCAGGAGTTCAAGACCAGCCTGGCCAACATGGTGAAACCTCGCCTCTACTAAAAATACAAAAATTAGCTGAGCATGGTGTCACGTGCCTGTAATCCCAGCTACTCGGGAGGCTGAAGTAAGAGAATTGCTTGAACCTGGGAGGTGGAGGTTGCAGTGAGCCAAGATCCTGCCACTGCTCTCCAGCCTGGGCAATAGAGTGAGACTCCGTCTGAAAAAAAAAAAATGTGAATAAAATGAAATAAAATTCACATCAGAATATGTGAATTACCTAAGGATTTTTCCTTAGCTGAAACATAAAATACATGTACTACACTACATCCGTAATTTGATTTATGAAATGAAATAAAGCAACCAATACATTTTGATGTTTTCTTTTAGTCCCTTAAAATAAATCTCAATATAATCTAATTTAGTGCCTTGTTTAAGGATAACTTGAAATAGTTCTTCATGTAATTTTCTAATCTATGCTAATCCTATGTTGATTCCAATGTCTCTTCTGGCCTGATTGATCTCTGCAAACATAAAAATAAACCTTCTTTTTTTTTTTTTGAGACGGAGTCTCGCTCTGTCGCCCGGGCTGGAGTGCAGTGGCGCGATCTCGGCTCACTGCAAGCTCCGCCTCCCAAAAATAAACCTTATTCTTATTCTTCAGTGTTTTTCTAAGCTCTAACCCATTTTTGACATTTTTCACAGGTTTGAGTCCACTGCCTCCTCCCCTATATCACTACGTAAATCTTGATTTTTTCTGTGTACAGTCCTTCCTCAGTATGGGAGGGGATTGGTTCCAGGACCCCCAAGGATACTAAACTCCATGGATGCTCAACTACCTTATATAAAAAATGTAGTATTTGCATATAACTTACACACATCCTCCCATACACTTTAAATCATCTCTAGATTACTTATAATATGTAATGCAATGTAAATGCTATGCCTATAGTTGTCATACTATATGTTTCAATTTATATTATTATCACACTGTAATTTTTAATTTATATTATTTTTATTGTCGTATTGTTCTTTTAGTCTTAATATTTTCAGTCCATGATTAGTTGAATCTACAGTTGCAGAATCCACAGATATCCTGAGCCAAATGTGCTAATCTCTAGGTTGAACTTTAACATGGTAGTAAGTTCTTGTACTTCAGATTTGGGGCTTCCAATGTCAATTAGAGTTTAGGAAAAAACAAGCAAAGTCCAACATGAGATTCACTATTACTATTACTGTTACTAACAACAACAATGGCTAATCTGTAGAGTATTTACTATGTGTAGGACAACTTCCTAAGTGGATTACCTTGTTTTATCATAGCGCCTGATTTTATCAAGAGGATGGTGATATTATAATCTCCTGTGGATCAGGAAACAGGCTCAGAGTTAGGTAGTTCGCCTACAGTCACACAACTAGAAATAGTAGAACCAAGACTTTAGTCCCAGCAGTCTGATATCAGAGCCCTTTCTCAACTACTATGCCATTCTGCCTATAAACTTGTGATAGAGTACAGTAAGAGACTAGGCTGGAAAATAATTTTTGATCAGATTTATTAGGAAGCTTTGAATGTCATACAAAGAGATGGTATAAAGAAGGGCACTTTAAAAGATTATGCATGTAAAATGAAAATAAGAAAAAAGGCCAGGCCTGGTGGCTCACGCCTGTTATCCCAACATCTTGGGAGATCAAGGTGGGTGGATCACCTGAGGTCAGGAGTTTGAGACCAGCCTGGCCAACATGGTGAACCCCTGTCTCTACTAAAAATACAAAAAATTAGCTGGGCATGGTGGTGCACTCCTGTAATCCCAGCTACTTGGGAGGCTGAGACAGGAGAATTGCTTAAACCCAGCAGGCAGAGGTTGCAGTGAGCCTAGATCGCACCATTGCACTCCAGCCTGGGCGACAAGAAGCAAAACTCCATCTCAAAAAAATAAAGAAATAATAAAGAAAAAAAATTTAAGTAAAAAAAGAGATAGGGAGGCACCTAACCCAGCCTGGGAGGAGGGAAGTCAAGAAAAAATTCACAGATGAGTTGCCCTCTCAGCTGATTTTTGAACAAAAAGTAGCAGTTAGCCAGCGAGTCAGAGGGGTGCTCCAATCAGTGGGAAGAGCGTGTAGAAAAGAACAGAAATAACACAAAAGGGTGTGGTGTGTTTAGGTACCGCATAAGATTTAATAATCATAGTATGGATAGATAAATGAATGGTAGAATTAATTGGTGTATGAATGGTTGAATTTCCATGGAAATTGATACTAGAAGAAGATGAAAGTACAGAAAAATCTAAAAGTTGTTAGTAATTCTTTTCCAAGCTCCAGCCACAATTATCTAAAACTGATGGCTCCAACTTAATATTGAATGTTAAGGCACGGTGGCTCACACTTGTAATCCCAGCACTTTGGGAGGCTGAGGCAGGCGGATCACTTGAGCTCAGGAGTTCAAGACCGGCCTGGCCAACATGGTGAAACTCCATCTCTACAAAAATACAAAAATTAGCCAGCCGTGGTGGCAGGAGCCTGTAATCCCAGCTACTCGGGAGGCTGAGGCAGGAGAATCACTTGAACCCGGGAGGCAGAAGCTGCAGTGAGCCGAGATCGCGCCATTGCACTCCAGCCTAAGCAACAAGAGCGAAATTCTGTCTCAAAAAAAAAGCTAAAAGGCCCTTCTTTTGGGACATTAAAAAATCATTTAACTGTCACAGACCAGAGGAGACTAAAGATACTTGACAATTAAATGCGATTTGGCACCCTGGATTAGATCCCAGAACAGAAAGAGAACATTAATGGGAAAATTAAATCCAAATAAAGTCTTGAGAATAGTCCACAGTAATGTACCAATGTTGATTCTTAGTTTTGACAGATGTACCATGATAACATAAGATAGTCTCCTATAAACAATAGGAGAAACTGGCTGAAGCGTATATGAAAACTCTCTGTACTATCACTGCAACTTTTTTATAAAAATAAAAATAATTTCAAAATAAATGGAGACATGTTGGTCAAAGAGTACAAGTTTCAGTTATAAGATGAATAAAAGTTCTAGAGTACAGTATAACATGACAAACATAGTTAATAATAAATATAATACTTGAAATTTATTAAGGGAGTAGATTTTAAGTGTTCTTACCACACATACACACAAAAATATATAACTATGCGAGGTGATGAATGTATTAATTAGTTTGATTGTGGGAATCATTACATAATGTATACTTATATGAAAATGCCATGTTGTATAACTTAAATATACACAATTTCTAATTTGTAAGTCACATCTCAATAAAATTTTTAAAAAATAAAATAAAAACTTTAAACTGAAAAATACTTCTAAACAGCTATTAGTTAAAAAGGAAATTTGCAACTGAGATAATTACGTTTCGTTATTATTGATAATGAAAATTATACATTTTATGATAATTTATGATAATGAAAATTAATAATAATGAAAATGCTGCATTTCAGAATCTATGGGCTATATTTAAAGCTGTTATCAGAGGAAAATCATAGCCTCAAATGCTTTATCAATATAAAGGAAAGAATTTGTTTTAAAACTAAATTCCCAACTCATAAAAGCTAAACAATAACAGCAACAACAACAACAAAGTAAACTAAAATATAGCACAAGTCAGTGGCTCCAGTGGTGCAACTGGTTAGCACACAGTACTTATAAAAAAGTCAACCTAAATAATAGAGATTCTCCTGTGATACCCTACCTTGTTTTAACCTGATTGTCTCCCTTAGCTGAGAGAGCTGGACAGACTCCATTTTAGTTTTGTCACTTGCAGCCCCCCTTACCCCCCTCCCTTAAGGGCATAACTAGTGCAAGCTAACTCCAAGCACATCCAGGATGCACTTACTGATAAGATATTGAGGCAAGCTGTACCAGCAGCTCCTGGGGATGTGCTCGGTGGATGGTACCCAAAGCACCTGCATTATCTCTTTGTGACAGTTAAAGCCCCTGCACCTGGAACTGTTTATTTTTCTGTAACTATCTCTGTAACCATTAATTTTTTTTTAACTTTTTGCCTGTTCTGCTTCTGTAAAAATTGCTTCAGCTAGGCTCCCCGCTCCCCTTTTAGACCAAGGTATAAAAGAAAATCTAGCCCCTTCTTCGGGGCCAAGAGAATTTTGAGCTCTAGCCGTCTCTCGGTCACCAGCAATAAAGGACTCCTGAATTAGTCTCAGAGTGTGGCGTTTCTCTATAACTCGCTTGGTTACAATACTCCAAAGATAAGTTTGGCTGGACGCAGTGGTTCATGCCTGTAATCCCAGCACTTTGGGAGGCCGAGATGGGAGGATCACCTGAGCCTGGGAGGTCAAGGCTGCAGTAAGCCATGATCACATCACTGCACTCCAGCCTGGGTGTAAGAGTGAGACCTTGTGTTTATTTTATTTTATTTTATTTTTTATTTTATTTTTAAAAAGGCATAAGTTTATTTGGGAGTAGGCATTTTAATGTGGAACACTGTGCCATAGTAAACTATGAACGTATTCACAGAGGTAAAGGAAGAGAAGGGTTTTTAAATCAAAAACACTTACATCTGTGTCTCTGAAACAATTATCCTTGGCTACAAGGATCGATAACAAGGGTAGTGTTGGTCCGAGGTGGGACAAGCAGTTGCTGGGAAGATGTTCTCACAAAAATATTTTTTGTGTAAGGTTCCAATGGCCTTCGTGCAAAGTGTGGTTTTTGCAGTGTTTTGTGAAAGTCTTCATATCAGGCACAAGAACCCTCCCTTCATGGCCTTCCCTGGCTCCATTTTGTCAGGGTCTGACATAAGTGGCTTGATTTTAATTCTAACTTCTTTCATAAAAATAATAAATATGAAAACAGAAATCGATGAGCGAGACAACAGAAAACAGTGGATCTAATTAGGAAAACAAAATATTGTTTGTTTCAAGTATCAACAAAATAGACAAAGCACTGAAACCACCTTTGCAAAATTATGACTGAGACAGTGAAAGAGAGCTAACCTCACCAACTCCACCTTGGTTCTAACTTTTAAGCTGTCCTTGTTCCTTCCTGGGTGTAGGCTGAACAAACTTTGGGAGGAACTTAGCTTATAGTTTAAAACAAAGACAATAACAGCCCTTTCCCAAAACAAACCTCCTTCTTGCCTGGAGACTAGACTGCCTTTGTAGGACTAACAAATTAGCCACAAGATTAGAAATTATGGTTTAGGCCTCATGCAGCTGGAGATTACAAGATTCTGACCCCCCCCAAACTGCTCCTAAGATCAGTGCTTGAGGTATTTTGCAGACCCTGCACTTGATGGATCAGCTGGCACCACCCAGATTGATTAACTGGCTCATCTGATCTTGAGGCCCTAACACAGAAACTCACTCAGCACAAGTGGACAGCTTCAGCTTCTCATGATTTCATCTCTCACCTGACCAATCAGCATTCCCGGCTCACTGGCTTCCCCTGACCCACCAAGTTGTCCTTAAAAGCTCTGATCCCCAAATGCTCAGGGAGACTGATTTGAGTAATAATAAAACTCCAGTCTCCCACACAGCCGACTCTGTGTGAATTACTCTTTCTCTATTGCAATTCCCCTGTCTTGATAAATTGGCTACCTGCAGGCAAAGTGAATCCATTGGATGGTTACAGCACTAGCTAACCTAACTGAGGGAAAAAAAAAAGCCAAGTACAAATATATAAAATTAATGACATAGCAGAAATAATAATTCAAATAGAAAAAATTTTTAATGAGACTACTTTTCAGACCTCTGTACAAATACCTTTGAAAAACTAGATGAAATGGAGAATTTTCTAGGAAAATATAGTTTACCAAAACTGACTGCTTTGGATACAGAATTCAAAAAGATGCTTTTCTGTAAAAGAAATAAAGTTATTAAGTTACATATGTAAATTAAAATGTTAAAGACATAAAAAGAACAAAAGAGGAAACTTTAAAAAAATTTAAAGGATGGAGGCCGGATGTGGTGTTTTACACTTGTAATCCCAACACTTTGGGAGGCTGAGGCAAGCAGATCACTTGAGGTCAGGAGTTCGAGACCAACCTGGCCAACATGGTGAAACCCCATCTCTACTAAAAATACAAAAATTAGCCGGGCACAGTGGAGGGCGCCTGTAATCCCAGCTACTTGGGAGGCTGAGGCACCAGAATTGCTTGAACCTGGGAGGCGGAGGTTGCAGTGAGCTGAGATCATGCCAGTGCACTCCAGCCTGGGTGATAGAGTGAGACTCAGTCCCAAAAAAAAAAAAAAAAAAAAAAATTGAAAGGATGGAGATGTTAAAATACACTTCCCTTTTATTCTAAAGTTCTTTTTTTGTTTCATTTTTATTCTCATGTGTTACTCTCTTCTTCCATTTTCAGCCCTTCAGATAAGCTCATATTTTTCAAGCTGAACATTGGTTCACAAGATTTCTCTTTTGCAAACTTTCCTGTATGACTCAATTCATATTAAAAGATCTTGCAGTAACTTTATCAATAATGTAATTTCAGTTTATTCTTCTTACATCTAATCTCAAATGGTAAATATACCTTTCATACACACTTATGAAAAATCTTATCCCTCCTTGAAATATTCATTTGTTAAAGGTAGGAAAAAATCAAATTCCAGACAAGAGATTTGGCATTACTTTCTATTTGAAATAGGTCTCTTCACAATTGGACTTAATAAGTGTCTTACAATTTGTCCTTGAATTCAAACTTCTCATTGATTATTCTGATCTCTCCCATCAGAAGTGTAACTGCCCAAGGGATTCACCTTGCCTGCTGCCTACACAGAGCCGATTTATCAAGACAGGAGAATTGCAATAGAGAAAGAGTAATTGATGCAGAGCCAGCTGTGCGGGAGACTGGAGGGTTTTTTTGTTGGTGGTAGATTGTTTCGTTTTGTTTTTGTTTTTGTTTTTGTTTTTTTCTTTGGAGTTTTATTATTACTCAAATCAGTCTCCCCAACATTTGGGAAGCAGGGTATTTAAGGACAACTTGATGGGTGGGGGAACCCAGTGAGCCAGGAGTGCTGATTGGTCAGGTCAGCAATGAAATCACAGGGAGTCAAAGCTGTCTTCCTGTGCTCTGTCAGTTCCTGGGTGGGGGCCACAAGATCAGATGAGCCAGTTAATCAATCTGGGTGGTGCCAGCTGATCCATCAAGTGCAGGGTCTGCAAAATATCTCAAGCACTGATCTTAGGAGCAGTTTAGTGGAGGTCAGAATCTTGTAGCCTCCAGTTGCATGACTCCTAAACCTTAATTTCTAATCTTGTGGCTAATTTGTTAGTCCTACAAAGGCAGTCTAGTCCCCAGGCAAGAAGGCGGTCTGCTTTGGGAAAGGGCTGTTATCATCTTTGTTTTAAACTATAAACTATAAACTGAGTCTGTCCCAAAGTTAGTTTAGCCTACACCCAGGAATGAATAAGAACAGCTTGGAGGTTAGAAGCAAGATGGAGTCAATTAAGTTAGATCTCTTTCACTGCCTCAGTCATAATTTTGCAAAGGTGGTTTCAGAAGCAGTTCTGCTTTTCATAGACCATAAATTGAGTGGGTAAAACAATAGCTTCTTTTGGTCATTTCCCTACTTTTGCCAAGATATCATCAGTGTGATTTTTTTCTTTTCTTTTTTTTACTCTCTGAATTTCATCAGACTTCCAGTTAATTTTCTACGAAGCCCTACTGGAAAACATTGGCATAAATATTCAAAAATTGTAAACCAGTAGTATAGCTCATGATGGATTAAAGTTATTCTTAGCCTGGGCAACATACCAAAACTCCATCTCTACAAAAAATTAAGAAATTAGCAGGGCATGATGATGCTCACCTATAGTCCTAGTTAACCAGGAGGCTGAAGCTGAAGGATCCCTTGAGCCAGGAGTTTGAGGCTGCAGTAAGCTGCAATGGTGCCACTGCACTCCAGCTGGGTGATAGAGCAAGATTCTGTCTCTAAAAAATAAAATGAAAAAGTCATTCTCATTTTAATAAGAATAACGAAGTGCTGAATGACTTTTTTCATCAAGTGGTCATTAAAATACTTCTGCTTAATGTTTCTTTTATCTTGAATTTCCTGGCTTTTGTTGTTGTTGTTGAACCAGACTCTGAAGAAATAAAGCCAATGGGACGGGCGCCCTGGCTCATGCCTGTAATCCCAGCACTTTGGGAGGCTGAGGCAGGTGGATCATTTGAGGTCAGGAGCTCGAGACCAGCCTGGCCAACATGGTGAAACCCCATCTCTACTAAAAATACAAGAAATTAGCCAGGCATGGTGGCATGCACCTTTAATCCCAGCTACTCAGGAGACTGAAGCAGGAGAATCACTTGAACCCAGGAGGCAGAGGTTGCAATGAGCAGAGATCCCACCACTACACTCTAGCCTGGGCGACAGAGTGAGTGAGACTGTCTCAAAAAAAAAAAAAGAAAGAAAGAGACTAATTAGTCATTCGAATTAATGTAAGGTGTGATGCATGCCAGAAAGGCAAGGTAGAAGGCATGAAGAACTAATATTCCAGGGAAAGCTGGAACATCTTGCCAGGGTCAACTGAGGCTTCACTAAGGCAATGCCATTTCAGTTGGGAGCTGAAGATGGGCAGTTCCTAACCAGGCATGGAGTAGAAGCTAAGGCGTGTTCCAGCAGGGAATGGGTCGTGTGCCGTTTCTGTAGTATCAGGAAGGTTGCTGTAACCAGGAGCCCTAAGAAGTGTTTCATAATAAACTTCACACAAATGGATTAGTAATTTTTGAAAGGCAAAATAGAAAAATGGGTCACAGCACTTAGCACAGAATCGGTACAAAATACAAACTCTGGCTTCTATTATGATCATTTTCCATTTCCACACACTGGCTCGCATCTCTCCCTGCAGAGCTGCAGTTCTGCCCAGCCATCATCCAAAGAGGTTTCCGAGGACAGCTCGCCTGTTCTCTAAGCCCCTATGCATATTCCCAAAAATGTTCCATGACAGAGCAGAAGTGTTCCTTGAATAAATAAAACTAATTTATTGTTCACTCTATTTATTTATTTATTTATTTTTATTTTTTGAGACAGAGTCTCACTCTGTCACCCAGGCTGGAGTGCAATGGTGCAACCTCGGCTCACTGCAACCTCCGCCTCCCGGGTTCAAGCGATTCTCCCGCCTCAGCCTCCCGAGTAGCTGGGATTACAGGCACCCGCCACCCCGCCCAGCTAATTTTTGCATTTTTAGTAGAGACAGGGTTTCACCACGTTGGCCAGGCTGGGCTCGAAATCCTAACATCAGTTGATCCACCCACCTCAGCCTCCCGAAGTGCTGGAATTACAGGCATGAGCCACCACGCCCGGCCTGTTCACGCTATTAATACGTGTTAAGCAGGTACTGTACAGTCATCAACAGTGGCAGCCAACATTTGCTGAGTATGTGCCTTGCGCCAGGGATAACTTGCAGGGAGTGAGCTTTTTACAACAATTTCATGAGGCAGGTCTTTTTACTGCTGTCATTTTACTAATGAGAAGAGAGAGGAACAGAGAGGTCAAACAATTATTTTAGGTCAAATACCTAGCAAGTGGCAAAATTGGGCTATGAATCCAAGAAATCTGTTTCCAGAGTGTGAGAGCTTAATCACTGCTCCATAATTGCCTCTTTTAAGAAGGACAAAGCCCTCATTCACATGGAGGTCACAACTTACTTGGAAAGAAGCAAGAGATAGTGGAGATATAATAAACAAGTAAATAAATAAGATGGATAATTTCGGTATGTGGTTAATTTTACAAACGAATTAAACAATGATATGATGCACAAGGACTGAGGGAGCCACAGAGACCGCTGCTTTAGAAAGGGTACCCAGAAATGCCTTCTCAGGGAAGGGACCTTAGGGCTGAGATCTAAGAGACAGAAAAGAAACAACTTCAGAAGAGGTAGAGCTAGGTGCGGTGGCTCATGCCTGTAATCCCAACACTTTGCGAGGCCGAGGTGGGTGGATTACCTGAGGTCAGGAGTTTGAGACCAGCCTGGTCAACATGGTGAAACCTCGGCTTTACTAAAAATACAAAAATTAGCTCAGTGTGGTGGCACACGCCTTAATCACAGCTACTTGGAGGCTGAGGCAGGAGAATCGCTTAACCCTGGAGGCGGAGGTTGCAGTGAGCTGAGATCGCGCCATTGCATGCCAGCCTGGGTGACAAGAGCAAGACTCCATCTCAAAATAAATAAATAAATAAATAAATAAATTATTTTAGCTTCTCATGGATTTCATAATACTTATCTCTGAAAACATTTTGACTGTAAATTTAGGAATTAGGATGCAAGATCCCACATGTCCTCTAATCTAAAGTTGCATGTTTGGTCTGAAAATAGAGTTGAGCTTAGTGTTGACTACTTAGTATTGTTGCATGGACCAGTTGTTATGAAGACCAATAAATCATTGTTTTCTTATGTAAAATATAGATACATAATATTTTATAGGTAATATTTAATAAATTGCCTGAATAATTATTTTTTTTTTTATTTTTTTTTTTTAGATGGAGTCTCTCTCTGTCACCCAGCCTGGAGTGCAGTGGCGCCATCTCGGCTCACTGCAAGCTCCGCCTCCCGGGTTCCCGCCATTCTCCTGCCTCAGCCTCCCGAGTAGCTAGCTGGGACTACAGGCGCCCACCGCCACGCCCGGCTAATTTTTTTGTATTTTTAGTAGAGACGGGGTTTCACCATGTTAGCCAGGATGGTCTGGATCTCCTGACCTCGTGATCCGCCCGCCTCGGCCTCCCAAAGTGCTGGGATTACAGGCGTGAGCCACCGCGCCCGGCTGCCTGAATAATTTTTTGAGAAGAATTTTATACGAACCTTCCTTTGCAGCATGCATACATCGTAGTGAAGCTGTTTTGTTGTCTGTGGTAAATACCCGGGGTTTGTCCTGCCATGCCAGGAAAATTTAGGACACAGACACACATGAGGAGTTTAGGAGCAGAGGCTTAATAGGCAGAAGAAAGAGAAAGGAGAACAGTTCTCTCTCCAGTGAGAGAGAAGTGCTGCGGAGAGAAAAGACTGGTCGGCAGCAGAGTTCACTGGATTTTATAGGCAGGCTTGAGAAGGCAGTGCCTGATTTACATAGGGCTCACAGATTGGTTCGATCAGATGTGATGTTTACATGGCATGCGGAGAAGGCTGGTCACCACCCCCATCCTGCCTATCTTATTATGCAAATGGGCTTTCAACTTGGCTGGTGCCATCTTGTCTGCTCCTTAGTGTACACGTGGCTGGCAAAGGGAAGGGAAGATGAAGCTGCCATTTTGAACATGCCTAGTCCCAGATAGTGCTTTTCTACTGGGATTCATCCCTGCAAGCTTCCAGCTTGCTTGTCTATGTCTGCAGCTTGATTTTACAAGCTGTTGTTTGTTAGAAAATGATTTGGGGCTGCTTTTCATTAAAAAGGAAAATCTTACCGAGGACTCCAGTACCCTCACTATCTGCCTAAGTAATTTCTTCTTAACTCCTATATCAATAGAAGTCAAGAGTAAAATAAGAGAGACTAGTGACTCCTGTCCACCCAGTGAGAAAGGAGCATGGTTTATTCTAGGGTATTCGCAGTGGAAATAGAGAGAGAGAAACAGAGAAAGAATTTGTCTTAATACCAAATTGTATCTCACGGGGGGTGAAAAGAACAGAGGATTCAAGGATGACTCCTAGACTTTTTGGCTTAGATAACTGTAAACGGTAGTCCCTCCTAAGGGTGACAAGGGAGGAGCATGTTTGAGGTGAAAGTCATGAGTTTGAGTTCGAATGTGAAGTTTGAAATACCTACCAGAACTTCACATAAAAGTGTAAAGCACAAAGTTATATATGTGAAGAAGGAGAAGGACTAGAGATAGAAATCTAATTAAGAGTCATGGACATAGATGGTATATAAAGCTGTGGAGATCGCCTAAGAGAGTGAAAAGAGAAGAGGGCTCAGGCTGCAGTTGCTAGACTTTTCTGGCTAATTTACCATGCCTCTGTGCATCTCAGATTCCCTGTCAGTTCACTGCAGGCAAAGCAATAAGGATACATCCTGTCTCAGGCTGGAAGGATGTAGGACTCATACTCTTCCTTTTGCTTCATTCTTGTTTCCCTGCATTTCTGGCAGGTAAGGAGATATTTTTATTCTTTTCCCTAACAGATTCTCAAAAAAGATCAAATGATTGCTGAGGGCTTCCTGGAGCAAAAGAGACAATCATTCTTAGCTCACAGTTCAACTTTCCTTCCATTGAATCCCACACATGTACCCCTGCAGATAAAGCTTCAGAAAGGGCCTTATTCATTTTCCTTTCACAATGTTCATGATAGTAGGGCCAGCAATGTTACTAACCTCTTTATGTAAACCCAATAAATTTGATTTGACATTTGAGCATGGAGAAGTAAATAGGCACAAAACCTTATCTACCAGTCACATAATCGTATCTGAAAATTCAGTTTCAACACCAAGATTTAAGAGAACCCAGCAGATCTTTTCGTCAATGAATCCACAAGTATTTACCGGGTGCCCTTCGGGTGCCTGGTACTGGATGCAGCTGCTTTTGTGAGCAAGCCAGCAGGTTCTCTGCCATGAAAATAGAAATTTAATCACTTGTCCATCCAAGCATTTCCCTTCAGCTTTTCCAGGATGCTTTTTTGTGAATGACTAACAGAATAGCTGCTGCAAAGACAGCCTGCAAATTCCAGCCGGAGGCCCTGGGAGGAAAGATGACTCACCCACGCCTGACGTCAAAGCCTCCCTTTCTTTCAGAGGAGTAGGAAGAGAATGGCAATGGCCTGGGTAGAATGACCTAAATGCCCTCCTGAGTCCTGTGTGGGTCCTGCTTCCTCTTCCCCCACCTGGCAATGATGATTTCAAACCAAAGAAAGTTTAAACTGTCAAACTTGAACTTCACTGTCAAGTTAACTAAAAAACTAGAAACAGAAGCCTTCCTTCCTGTCAAACAATGTCAAATCCTTATTATGAGTTCTTTTTCACTGGAAAATATTGAAAGCATTTCTTTTTTTTCACAGAGTGTTTTATATTGATTTGCATCTTAGTCTGTTTGAGCTGCTATAATGAATACCATAGACTGGGTGGCTTCAACAACAAACATTTATTTCTCATCATTCTGCAGCCTGGCAAGTCTGAGATCAAGTTGCTGACAGATTTCGTGTCTGGTGAAAGCCCTCTTTCTGGTTGGCAAGTGGCTGTCTTTTTGTTGTATCCTCACTTGACAGAAAAGGGGTTGGGAGGAAGGAGAGCACACTAATCTCTTTTTATAAAAAACACTAATCCCATCCTGGGGGCTCCATCCTCATTATCTTATCTCAACTCACTACCCGCCAGCGGTCCCACCTCCAAGTATCATCACAGTGGAGGTTAGAGTTTCAATATATGAATTTGGGGTTGCATTCCGTAACAATTTGCTTACAACATCTCAACAGTGGCTGAGCATGGTGGCTCATGCCTGCAGTCCCAGCACTTTGGGAGGCCGAGGCGGGAGGATTATTTGAGCCCAGGAGTTTGAGACTGGCTTGGGCAACATAGTGACACTGTGCCTCAGAAAAGGAAAGAAAGAAAGAGAGAAAGAGAAAGGAAGGGAGAGAGAGAGAGAAAGAGAGAGAGGGAGGGGGGAGGGGAGGGGAGGGGAGCGGGGGAGGGGAGGGAAAATCTCAACAATGACCTTTTCCAGTCTGCCTTTCACATCAGGATTTCCAAGGACTTTCCCAGATTATGCAAAGGGCCATTTCACTGTTCACTGTGTTCGTTATTCAAACAGAGCTTCAGGTATGTCAGGGCACCCACGGGGTACCATCATCCAACAAAGCTCTGACATCCCTGTGCAAATAGTCAAATTTCAAATTTGTCCTTGGAAACTTTTTGGTTGTCACACAATTCAGCCCCCAGGTATTTGTCCTGGGGTCTCCCACGTAAGCTATTCTCTAATTTAGTAAGCCCCTGAGCAGTGTCATCAAATTCATTCTAAATCTTTCTCTTTTCAAGGAGCCTGGATAGCTAATTCACCAGCGAAACTTAAATTGTTTATGACCACCACGAATGGGCTATTTACCTCTGAAGTCCTGATGCAAGTCATATGTCTGGTTACTCCAGCACCTACTAATCACTCAGTTCTTTGAATTTTTATTGCATAAGAGTCCTTATCCCTCCTTTGGGCATTTTTGGATATATTAACTTTTCATTGCATCGTACAATTTGTTTTGCAGCTGTTGAGGGTGATAGATAAACTTACTTAATCACCATCTTAATTTTTGCTTTTGGTTTTTAACTCCGAGTACCCATCGCAATGCCCTAAACTAAAGGTTCACCCAGTAAGAGTTTATTAGGTTGAAATGAACTTACATTTTGGTAACTCTTGGAACTATAGTCTAATGGGATAAATTTAATGGTAGCATTTCAGACGTTATAGCAGATGAGCAGCAAAGATAATTTGAGATTACAAGGACTTTTGGAACCCCCAAACATAGCCACATATATGCTATTGATGTGGAATGCTGGCCCTAATTAGTTTGATGCTGGTCCTGCCCCAATTCAGGCCTCAGTGTAATATTATCACCCAAACTCACACAGGACTGTTCAGTAACAGGAAACCAATTATAAGGTACCAAATTAGAATGCGAGAAGGACTTGGCCTATGAACTCTTACACCAGCAGAGGGCACTTCCTTCTAGCATGCAAGTCGGCTAAGGAAAGCAAATCAGAATGAGAAGATGCCTGATGACTGCTGGATACGAGTTACACAGAGATATTTTCCAATAAGCTACGGAAAGCAAATGAATGGCCCTTTCCTTCTCTAGAAGGATAAAACTTTGCTCACTTGGAATTGGAATCCCAGTCCTTTGGGAAATGCTTAGAGTAAGCTGATAAATTCTTATTCTCTGACTCCCTTTCTAAAGTTTATATGAACCGGCCGGGCACGGTGGCTCACGCCTGTAATCCCAGCACTTTGGGAGGCCGAGGCGGGTGGATCACAAGGTCAGGAGTTCGAGACCAGCCTGGCCAAGATGGTGAAACCCTGTCTCTACTACAAATAAAAAATTAGCCGGGCGTGGTGGCAGGCGCCTGTAGTCCCAGCTACTCGGGAGACTGAGGCAGGAGAATTCCTTGAACCTGGGAGGCGGAGGTTGCAGTGAGCCAAGATCGTGCCACTGCACTCTAGGCTGGGTGACAGAGCGAGACTCCATCTCAAAAAAAAAGTTTATATGAACCTACATCTTCTGAATTCCACATTTTCATCTATTTCAAATCTCCTTGTCTTTCCCCCTTGTCTTTAAGGGGACATCCCTGTACTGTTATTATTATCACTCATACTGAGACTCTGCCTGTTTTAATCCTGGGGAAAATTTCAATCAAACGTTTGTCTGATAGCCTTTTAAGTCTTTCTGATATTCAACCTGGAGTCTCCCAAATTTGGGTGTACACCAAGAAAGTGAAGGATTTCTAGGAGTTCATGCTAAACAGATTCAAACTCCAGGCATCTATTGGGGGAAAAAAAGGCGGTGTTATAAATAATTATTGTGGATCAGAAATAGACAGATTGTTCTTGGTTATTATAATACAGGGGATTATAATTTGAGTGCAGTAAATCCCCAAATGAAGCATGGGGTAAGTGTTGGAGGCATGATGGCACTTCGATTTTAGTTCTGTGGAACTCAACTTGTGATGGTAGTAATAATAATCCCAATTACAAAAACTGAGGTACAGAGAAGTTAAATAACTTGAGTAATATCACAGCTTGTGATAAAGCTAAGATTTGAACTAAGTTCAGTCTGGCTCAGAAGTTTCTCTGCACTTCCCGCTGTTATCTTGGGCCCAAGTGTTGCTGCCTCTCAACTCCAGGAACCAGCAAACATATTTCCATGGACTAGCTGTTTGTTTTCGGTAGGTTTTTCATCTCTGTCAACAGTGGTTTTAAAGTAAAATAAGAAAAGTGAGAGTTATCTGCATGAAATATATCTTCAATTTTCTTGAATGTCTTTTCCTCTTGTGTATTTACTTCCTTATCCCATTCCTGAAATAAATCAAGTCAACTAAACTTTGCAACATAGTGTGTATAAGCTGATCTTCCTACCGCCTTGAATGAACTTTCATTTTCTGGCTCCACCATCTGTCCAACGTAATTCCCACTGTGCTTTCTCTCCTTCTTCTCTTCTCAGAGGTCTGAATGGCAATTCTTTAGGGCCCTCGTCTTAGTCCTGAAACTCCTCAGAGGCCGAGGCCACCCCTGGAAGGTTCCTGCTCCAAGTTTCTAGTTTCCAATAATCCCAACATCTTGCCTTTGTGTCCTAAAAGTGACAACTGCTTTATGCTGTCAATGCCTCTGCGATACATCAGGATTCCCTTTTAGCTATTTAAGTTCTCTATCCTGGGCCAGGCATGGTGGCTCATGCCTGTAGTTCCAGCAATTTGAGAGGTGAGACGAGAGGATTGCTTGAGGCTAGGAGTTCAAGACCAGCCTGGTCAACATAGCAAGACCTCATTTTTGCAAAAAAAAAAATTTTTTTCTTTTTGAGACAACGTCTCCAGCTCAGGCTTGAGCGCAGTGGCGTGATCTTGGCTCACTGCAACCTCCGCTTCCTGGGTTCAAGCAATTCTCCTGCCTCAGCCTCCCCAGTAGCTGGGATTACAGGCGCCCACCACCACACCCGGCTAATTTTTGTATTTTTAGTAGGGACAGGGTTTCACCATGTTGGCCAGGCTGGTCTCGAACTCCTCTGACCTCAGGTGATCCGCCCACCTCAACCAAAATTTTTTTTTAATCCTTTATTCTGTTTAGCCAATTATTTATATTAAATTCTGTTAAAATAACTGATATCTGTTTTTATGACAGGATCCTAACTATACAGTAATGGTTATAAGGAATTGGAATTCTCTGCCCTCCTCTGGCTCACATATGTCTTCCTAAGGCATCTGAAGTATGCGATATTCCCTGTTCATCTCAATCCAGTCAGCACAATGTCATCAATGCTGTGGACTAGCATGCTATTCTTTGGAATGTCAAAATAATCAAAATCGCTGCAGATACAATATGGCAGACAGTAAGAGAGTTGACGTGGCCCTGTGCATACACTAAGAAAGTATACTCTTTGCCCGGTCAGGAAAAAACAAACTCCTTCTGGCAGTCTTTGCAAATTGGTGTGGAGGAAATAGCATTTTCTGGGTCAATCACTTCATGTCCAATTCCAGGGGCTACAAGGTTTTTATTAGTAAAGGTACTGTATCTGGAACAGATGCTACAACTGGATTCACCATCTGAGTAAGTTTATGAAAATCCACAGGCATTTTCTAACATCTGGCTTTCTTTTGCACAAGGCAAAATAAATGTGCATATGACAAATGTCACCATCCCTGCATCTTACAAGTCTTCTAAAAGGACCTTGAGGTCCTTTTGGAAAAAGGCTTAGAGGAATACTTAGAGTATATACTTGTAACTGTGTGATGTGTGTGTGTGTGTGTGTGTGTGTGTGTGTGTGTGTTTAAATCAAACAATAATTCTATCTTATGAGCATCTACTATATATGGGGCATTGAGTAAAAAAAGAAAAGATCATGAGACAAGGAAGCTGCCCTCAAGGAGTGATTTTTTGCTGGGAGTGATTGACAAGTAGAAGTAAGTGTAGACGGATAAATTGTAACACAATCATCAAGTGGCGTAATACAGTACAAAATTAAGTGGCAAGGAGTATTTTATATAGGAATGGCACAGGCCGGGCACAGTGGCTTAGGCCTGTAATCCCAGCACTATGGGAGGCTGAGGAGGTCGGATCACCTGAGGTCAGGAGTTCGAGACTAGCCTGACCAACATGGAGAAACCCTGTATCTACTAAAAATACAAAAACTTAGCTGAGCATGGTGGCACATGCCTGTAATCCCAGCTACTCGGGAGGCTGAGGCAGGAGAATCTCTTGAACATGGGAGGCAGAGGTTGCAGTGAGCCACGATCGCATCATTGTACTCCCGCCTGGGCGACAAGAGCGAAACTCCGTCTCGGAAAAAAAAAAAAAAAAAAAGTGGCACAGATTACATCTTCACACCATGAGTTTGAGCCTTCTCCCAAAGTTGGACAAAAGCTTTAAACTCCTCAAAGGCAGCCCAGTCTTGCTTTTACTACTTTGCCCTTTAGAATAGGGACTGACTTCAGTACCGACCTCAGACGAGAAGTTCACTGTCTGGTGATCTCATTACTGTCACAGATGCTGTTTCCACTCTTCTAATGAGGCTTCATTTAAACAAGAAATGGGCCTTCATTTGTTTAATGAGGCCCATTTAAACAAGAAGAAGGAGAAGGAAGAGAGGAAGAGGAAAGAAAAGAAGAAAGAAAATAGAGAGAAGGCTGAAAACAACAACAACAACAAAACTCTGCTTTAAATGTCCTCTGCACTGGGAGTCACAAGTGAGGGTGTTTTTTAACCTTAGGTAAAGATATCTTTAATCAAAGGTTCCTTGTTCCTGGTTCACCCAGATAAAAGCAGATCAAAAAAGCCAGTACAAGAGGGACAGGCCAAAATGAAAGCTTGTTAGAAAATATGAGATAAATTTTTGGCCATGTCTTCTATAAATTGCCTGGGGCTCTCGACACTATATTTAGCCTCCTGAATTCAAGTCTGTGCCCTAAATACAGTAACTAAGAGGAGGAGCCTGATGTAACTGACATACAGGCTGCTGAGTATCTTTGAAGGGTGTAATTCACACATCAATACCAGTCATTCCCATTTTTCTGCGTCACTCACTCTCCAGGGACAATTTTAAATCATCTGTGGGTAGACAGTTCAGCCAACTAAAATTTAAAATGTTCATAAAATAGCTCCTGTACAAATAAAACCAATGCCCATAAGGACATCTTATTCTCCTTTTGGGCCTCTTTCTCTCTATTTGCTTCCTCCTTTAGCACATAGTAATAGTCATTCATCCCAGAATGGGCTCACCAGATCCTGATTACGTACTCATACCTTCAGAAAATGTTTAGTGACCATTGCCATGCACCAGGCCTTTATGCCAAGCTCTAGGGATACAATGATGATCAACATAGAGCTCCTGATCTCAAGAAAATCATAGTCTAGAGGAGAATACAGATAAATAAGCAGTCAATATTAAAGAGCTGAGATAGGAAAGCACTAGAATAGTAGGGAAGCACCTAACCATTAAGTGCTGGTAGGCAGGTGTATTAGTCTGTTCTCACGCTGCTAATTAAGACATATCAAAGACTGGGTAATTTATAAAGGAAAGAGGTTTAATGGACTCACAGTTCCACATGGCTGGGGACGTCTCACAATCATGGCAGAAGGCAAATGAGGAGCAAAATCACATCCTCAATCACATCATGGCAGCAGACAAGAGAGCCTGTGCAGGGGAACTGCCCTTTATAAAACCATCAGGTCTCCTGAGACTTATTCACTATCATGAGAACAGCACAGGAAAGACCCGCCCCCAAGATTCTATTACCTCCCACCAGGTCCCTCCCATGACATGTGGAGATCAGGGGAGCTACAATGCAAGGTGAGACTTGGATGGGGACAGAGCCAAACCATATCAGCAGGAATCAGGGAAGGCCTCCTGAAGATAAAAAGAATTTAATGTCAGCGTTTTATTCAACAAATATTTCCTGAGCACCTACTCTGCATAAGCACTGTTACAGACCCTAAGGAGACAGTAATGAATAAGACAAGATCCCTGCCCTAGAAGAGCTTATTGAAAGAGATTGACAAAAAAGGAACAATAATTATATAATATAGCTTTAGGTAGTGATAACTGCCAAAAGCAACTAAAGCAAAGCAAGAAAGTAAAGAAAGATAAAGAACATAAAATAAAATACAGTGCATTTTATTTAAAAGTTTAAAACTAAAGAAATAGAAAATGATGAAACAGTCAGGAACAGTCACTTTCAGTGGGAGGCATTCAAGCATAAAATGGAGTCAAACAAGGAAGTCAACCATTGGCTCTTTTTCTTTTAATTTTTAGAAATGGGATCTTGCTATGTTGCCCAGCCTGGTCTCAAACTCCTGGGCTCAAGAAATCTTCCCACCTCAGCCTCCCAAAGTGCTAGGATTATAGGCGTGAACCAGCAAGCCTGGCCAATCATTAGCTCTTTATTGCCAAATGGTGTCTGTAACAAGCCATCCAGAAGCCTCTGTGAGGTACAACACTGAGCTCGTACTGCCCACACGTTTAGGGAGCTTGGCTGGGTGGCTCTGCTGATCTTGGCTGGGTGGCTCTGCTGATCTTGGCTGATCTTGGCTGGGCTCACACACAAGTTATTGACGGAAACCAATGAAGCTAGAGCAAGACAGACACAGGGGAGAACAACTTGAGGCTAGAGAGGGTGGCAGGAGCTACATTAACATAGGGAATGGTAAAGAATTGGAATGTGAGTTAAGGTGTGATGGGAAGCTTTTGGAGATTTTTGAGAAAGGAAGAGGCATGATGTGATTATTGTTTGAAAAAGATCACCTTTTTAACAACAGGATAGGTCATAGTCAAGAATGGAAGTGACGAGCTAAGGGACCTTTATTATTACAAAGGCAATATTTTGGCAATAAATGTTGGTGGCTTAGACTAGAGTAGCGAAGGCAGAGGTGACGGAAATGTCAGTTTTTGATTTTTTTTTTTTTTTTTTTTGAGATGGAGTCTTGCTCTGTCACTCAGGCAGGAGTGCAATGGCACGATCTTGGCTCACTGCAACCTCTGCTTCCTGGGTTCAAGCAATTCTCCTGTCTCAGCGTCCTGAGTAGCTGGGACTACAGGTGCCCACCACTATGTCTGGCTAATTTTTATATTTTTAGTAGAGACAGGATTTCACCATATTGGTCAGGCTGGTCTCAAACTCCTGACCTCAGGTGATCCACCCGCCTCAGTTTCCCAAAGTGCTGGAATTACAGGCTTGAGCCACTGGGCCCAGCCAGAAATAGTCAGATTTTTAAAAAATAGTTTGAAGATACATCCAGCAGATCCTAAAGGTGGACTGCAGGTGGGTCAGTAAGTTGAAAGGATAATCCAGCCCCAGAAGTCGATTCTGTAGGCTGGACTTGCCAGGCACCCCTACAACAACATATAGTAGATTTCCTTGGTTGCCACCAGAGAGTTGCCCAGAGAAGTGACATTGCCCTGTTCTGCCACTCTGACAGCTGTCACCAGCAGATTCAATATAAGATGGCCTATTCTTCACCCCTGGCTGCCAGTGGGGCCCAAAAAGATGTGAGCAGGCTCAAGGGTTGGCAGTCTTGGGCTTGAATCCAGTCCCTCCCAGCTACCAGCAGTGTGGGCTTTGCAAAGCTTCACCTCACTGAGTCCCAGCCTCCTCTTTAAAGTAGGAGTAATACAATCTACAATACAATAAAGTAGGGGTAATACAATCTACTTCGCAGGTCCGTTGCGAGGACTAAGTTGAAAAACTCTATAGACAAGCACCTACCAGGATGCCTATACTCTCCCACATTGGATACCACCATTAAGTGAATGAAGGCAGCCATCTCCAGGAATCAGTAGTTCTGTGAGCTGTTTAATAAGTACTTGCTGGAAAAATATTTCTGGCACTCAAATACAATTATGAAATGCCAAGTTCAAAGGTCTCTTTACAATAGGAGTTTCCAGAATCTGCAATGGGCTAAAGATGTGCTGTGATTCTCCATGAGAAAGAAGAATATGCAAATTTGCTGAATGTTTCTCAGGTATTTTCATAGGACCCTTATTTTCTTAAATATCTCCTGAGATGACTTGGACATTTCACATCTTGGAAAATAGTGGTGTAAAAGCTTTGTGGGTTTTTTTTTTTTTTTTAAGACAGGGTCTCTGTCATCCAGGCTGGAGTGCAGTAGCATGATCTTGGCTCACTGCAATCTCCACCTCCTGGGTTCAAGTGATTCTCCTGCCTCAGCCTCCCAAGTATCTGGGATTACAGGTGCCCATCACCATGTTCAGCTAATTTTTTGTATTTTTAGTAGAGACAGGGTTTCACCATGTTGGCCAGGCTAGTCTTGAACTCTTGACCTCAAGTAATCTGCCTGCCTCAGCCTCCCAAAGTGCTGGGATTATAGGCATGAGCCACCACTCCCGGTCAGTATAAAAGCTTTGTATTTCAAGCCCCAAGTGTTTAGCAGAAATAGCCATTGGCCCACTTGCCCTCTCTGAAGGGAAGTGCATGTAACAGGATCCAGTCCCCACCTTCAGAGCTGCCAGGAGTGGCAGTTCAGAAAAGTGTAATCTGAGGCCAAGTCTAAGGGGTCAAATTTCAGGCAAAAATGCTTGAGCAACATGGAACTGAGAAAAGAAGGCAAGCAGGGAGTCTGGCGTTGGAGGCCAGAGAGCAGAGGTGGAAAACCAGAATCCCAAATGTAGAAACAGCACAACAAAAGAGAAGAGGGAGAATGGAAAGGATGGTTGAACAGAGGCCAATAAAAAAGGAAGGAAGTCCAATCTTAGTTCAAAGCAAATATTGTGACTGTGGGAACGTGGCCCTCTTCCTCCTATCCTTGGCGTGTTCTATCTGGGCTAGGGGCAGGGCCTGAAGAGGCAAGTTCTGATTAGATAATTGAGATGTTTGCATGGACTTGCCAACTGGACAGAAATGGGTTGGTGCCAGGGGTATCTCTTTTGGAGCACCAAACATGTGGAGGCCCCAAGGAGAGGCTAGGGGAGGTAGGATCCAAGCAGGAATGCTCAGAGGCCATTGAAGGACCCCAAAGATGAATAACTTGTTTCTCACTGTTGCGTGAGGTTAGCCCTGCTTGGCCTGAAGCTCCAACCTCTTACTGTAGGTCACGTGTTCATAGAGGAGCCCTGTGCAGGACCCTCAGTACCTCTAAGGACACCTAGGACTTTGAAGTTCCCAAAAGACACACCCACATCTCTGTCTTGCCCTCCTCCTCATGTTCAAACTTCCATTCCTCCATTTTGAGCATCTTCTTGGCCAATCTAAAAACACACAAAAATCAATTTTAAAAACATCATGAGCCAGGAATTTGGCCTTTACTCAGATGTTTCTTTGGCAAAGTTCCTCAACACGTTTGTCATCAACCAACTCACCACTTTCCTGAACCAGTTTTTTCTGTGACTGCAGAGTGTATGCTTCAGAAGAATGTCTGCTATCACTGCATCAGCTCAATTCCACTCAATCAAGTCCTCATCACTGGATCTGGCTGACATGTGTCGAAAATTCTCTAATTGTCAGGCATTGAACCAAGCTCTGACATGCTTTACTTAATTTATTTAATTCCCACATCCCCACAACAAACTTAAAAAGAAAGGAGGAGGTAATTTTTTTTCCAGTTTCACTGATGAGAAAACTGTGAAGTTGGGAAAAACCCAAGTTCCCACAGAGAGTAAGTGCCTGAGCTGGGATTCTAACCCAGATCCAAGTGCACAACCTTACACAGGATGTTAAATAAGAAATCCTAGTCCAGTTCCAATGCTGAACTGGGAATCTGGAGGTGCGGGTTCCAGTTCCAACTCTACAATTTGCTTTCCAGTGGCAAAGTCACTCACTGGGCCCCTTTCTCCCTTAAAACAGAGGCATGGGGTTATGAGATGCATACTGAAAGCCCTTTCAGTTACAGACTAGTCTATGTCTGTAGATTGTAACAATCATTAGTCCCTGTACTCATTTTTCTAAAATTAATGCACCCACCCCATCTCATCTTGAATTGTAGCTCCCATAATTCCCATGTGTGGTGGGAGGCACCCGGTGGGTGGTGATGGAATCATGGGGGTGGTTTCTCCCATACTGTTCTCATGGTAGGGAATAAGTCTCATGAGATCTGATGGTTTTATAAGGGGTTTCCCCTTTCACTTGGCTCTCATTCTCTCTTGTCTGCCACCATGTGAGACGTCCCCTTCACCTGCCACCATGATTGTGAGGCCTCCCCAGCCACATGGAACCTTGAGTCCATTAAACCTCTTTTTCTGTGTAAATTACCCAGTCTCGGGTATGTCTTTATCAGCAGCATGAAAATGGACTAATACATAAAGGTTTAGGATTTTTTTCCTTCTATTCAGTTTTTTGAGGCAGTCTGGGGCATTTCCCTGGATTCTTTTCATTCTGTTTTCATTCCCAGGATCCATCTCCCTTCCCCAAAGCACTCTCATTTTCTTGAGGGTGACTCCTACTCTGAACTGTGGGGTGTGGGGCAGGCACTTGGCAGTGGGGTACTTCTGGGCATCTGCCTCCCTCCACAGACATGGAGGAGTGCCTTCATCTACCCTGGACGGCCAGGGCTGGGCATGACACCATACCAGAGTCATTCCGATTTAAGCTCACTGACCTCAGGACACTAGACACCATGGGTGATCTCAGATCAAATCTTGTGGTGCTTTGGGAGCTACAGTTCAGGGGTAGCAGAAGCTACATTACGTGGTATGGCATCTGTGCTGGCTGCAGCTTCCTAGCTACACTGCTTCTGCAGAGTGACTTCGGCTGCCGACCTGCAGCTGAGCTCTCTAGAGCTGCCCTGGGCCCTGCCCTTTTCCCAGTCTGGTTTTCTTGACTCCTCATCAACGTGATGTGCTTGCTAATGTCGTTTCAGGTCTTCTTCCCTCTCCTTTCTCTTTCTCCCTTCCTTTCTCTCTTTCTTTCCTTTTTATATTAGAGCCATTGCTTGCTATCAAGAACCCTGGATAATACTACTATTTAGGTTTGAGTTTACATGTCAAGTATATCCTGGTGTTTGAGATATTTTTTCTACCGATTCTTCTGAAACTAATCTTTTAAAATTACCTTCAAATTCACTTTATAAATCATACACACAAAGCTGGTCTCATTAAATTGACATGCCTTATTTTTACCTAAAAGGTTTTCACCTAAGTCAATTATCCACCATATTCTCCAGGCGTCACTTCAAGAGACTGCCAAATACCAAGCTGCCGACCAGTGATTTGGCTGCCTCACCAGCTGGCAGGCAAGTGAGAAAACACTGCTCTAGTGGTCGTTTCCTAGGGCCAGTTTAGGCTTGAAATTGAGCCCCCTGCAGACCTCTCCCATCCCAAGGTTGCTGCTCTATTACAAACTCATTCATTTCTTCCATTAGCGTAATTCACCCAGGTCCTTTCTGTACTTAAGGTATTACTAAATAAGGGATGTATGAACAGACAAACGGATGAAGGACTAAATAAAAGAACAATTTTTCCATCTTTCCTGGATCTTAAACTCAAACATTTGAAAAATGTCAACCATGAGACAGCCCTGGTTTAATTAACTCCTAGTTCTTTGTGTGTGAGGTGTCTGGCCTAAATACAATCTCATCCACTGGAATTATGAAAGGGATCCTTGGAAGCTGTTTCAAGAACTCCATTGTGCTGTGGCACTGTAAATATCTCTAACATGAGGGGAAGAAGTGGGCACATTGATGTAATGGCCAGAAGTATAAGACCTTCGCATGATTTCTAGATTTTTTTATATTTTTATTTTTTTCCGAGACAGAGTCTTGCTCTGTTGCCCAGGCTGGAGTGCAGTGGCATAACCTCAGCTCACTGCAACCTCTGCCTCCCAGGTTCAAGCAATTCCCCTGCCTCAGCCTCCTGAGTAGCTAGGATTACAGGCGCACGCCACCACGTCTGGCTAATTTTTGTATTTTTAGTAGAGACGGGGTTCCACCATGTTGGCTAGGCTGGTCTTGAACTCCTGACCTCGTGATCCGCCCACCTTGGCCTCCCAAAGTGCTGGGATTACAGGCATGAGCCACCACACCCAGCCAATTTCTAAATTTTTTTGCTTGTCTACCAAATTAAGAAAGAGAGAGAAAGGAGAGAAAAAGCAAAAACCAAATATAAACCAAGCTAGCCTTCTCCATAAAGTGACATGTTTTTAAACGTCAGAAAAAATTTATATTAGAATAATAGATATAGCAATAGAAATATACTTGAGAGGTTTTTGTTTGTTTTTGGGAAAAAAGAATCTAGAAATTGTAGAGTCAATTCAACTCAACATATTAATACAACAAGTATTAATTGGAAAACTACTATGGATTTATTCATTTGCTCTTTCATGCAATAAAAATCTGCCCCTAGGACATGCCCTACTGTGAGCTATGGGTACCGAGAGACCAGTTCCTGCCTTCTGGGGTGCCTCAGAGTTTAGTGGGGGATTAGATACATACACTGACACAACAGCTACTTAAGAACTAAGTTAGCAGAACAAAAAAAGAAGCAGCACCCTCCTTTACCTGGGAAGGTTGAGAGAGTGATGCTGGGTACTAAAGATGAAAAGGTATCCTCAGGCAGGTAGAAAAGGGACCTGTATTAGTCCATTTGCATGCTGCTGATAAAGACATACCTGAGAGTGGGAAGAAAAGAGGTTTAATTGGACTTAGAGTTCCACATGGCTGGGGAGGCCTCAGAATCATGGCGGGAGGTGAAGGGCACTTCTTACATGGTGGCAGCAAGAGAAAAATGAGGAAGAAGCAAAAGCAGAAACCTCTGATAAACCCATCAGATCTCATGAGACTTATTCACTATCATGAGAACAGCACAGGAAAGACCAGTCCCATGATTCAATTACCTCCCCCTGGACCCTCCCACAACATGTGGGAATTCTAGGAGAAACAATTCAAGTTGAGATTTGGGTGGGGACACAGCAAACCATATCAGGACCTTTTGGGACCCTACTGCATGCCAGGCTCTTTACTAAGCAGGGTTCTAGCTACTGCAGATATGGAGTTTCTGCCCTCAAAAAGTACACATTATAGAGAGGGAGAAGACAAATGCAATAAATGCATGAATACATGAACAAATAGGTAAGCAACAAAACAAACCAATGGAATAATTTCAAATAAAGTAAGTGTTATAAAGAAAATAAAACAGGGTTATGGGCAAGACAGTGACAGTGGGGAGACAGATTGCTACTGAACTGGGGTGATCAAGGAACAGCTCTCTGAGGAGGTGATGTACAAGCTCAAACATACAAAAATGCAGAAAGAAGAAAACACATCCTATGTTAGGGACACAGCTGGATGTGGGGTACTGGGATCAGAAAGGAAGGAGAAAGCATGAAAAGACCTAGTTCTTAATGAGAACACATGGACACAGGGAGGAGAACAACACCCACTGGGGCCGCTGAGTGGGGGTGGGGAGGGAGAGCATCAGGATAAATAGCTAATGCATGTGGGGCTTAATACCTAGGTGATGGGTTGACAGGTGCAGCAAACCACCATGGCACACGTTTACCTATGTAACCAACTTGCATGTCTTGCACATGTATCCTGGAACTTTAAATTAAGTTAAAATATATATTTTTTTTAATTTAATTTAATTTAATTTATACCATATATGTGTGTGTGTGTATATATCTGGTTTCATTTATACCAGATATATATATATATCTGGTTTTATTTATACCAGATATATATATATATATCTGGTTCCACAACAAGAAGCGTGGACATTATCCCATGGGCAACAGAGACCACTGTGGGGTTTACAGCAACAGAGGGGATAGATCTGATTTTTATCTTAGCTGTACTG